>NW_024609882.1:36548249-37148249 GCF_016920785.2 Ixodes scapularis
GAGCAAACTTCGAGAGTCCCGCCACTAGCGATAAGCTTCAGAAATACGCAGTGTGGCGGGGGCCATGGATGGCCTCGGGATGTACTCGTGTGAACTTTGTGACTCGCGCTGGCCTTCACTACATGACGTAGAAAGTTCAGCACTATACGGCGAGTAAGTGTTCTCTCTTTCTCTCTCTTATTTACAAACCTCGACAGAAAAAAAATAAGAGCATCCCCACATCGAAGACGTCGAGCAAAGCGCGAAGCGTTGCACTGTCCGCTTCCTTTCTTAGTTTCTGTCGGGGACTCTCTGCCGCAATTACGGGGACGCGTCCCTTTAAAAGCGTATCGGGAGAGACGCGCTCGGAATATCGATGATCCGGCGAACACCTGCCCACTCGGATCCTCGGCGGCTGCTTTTGCGACCGCTCCTTGGGCTTCACTCGGACGCGTGTGTGTGTGTGTGTGTGCGTGCGTGCGTGCGTGTGTGTGTGTGTGTGTGTGTGTGTGTGTGTGTGTGTGTGTGTGTGTGTGTGTGTGTGTGTGTGTGTGTGTGTGTGCGTGAGTGTGTGTGTGCGTGAGTGTGTGTGTGCTCGTTCGTTAGCACGTTCGGCGGACCGTGTTTGCTCGGGACGCCAACGCGCATCACGAGCAAACTCTCGAGATGGCCGTGGCGTTCTCGAAGCTCGACGCGGAGGAGCGCTTTGAATCAGGCGTGGAAACTAACGAAGTAAAGGCATCGAAGTTGGGCCAACTGATCGTATTCAGGACTGGCCATGCTCATGCGGAGATGATAGAGGAGCGGGCGTTCGCCATTTTTGATGGCATCTACGTGAAGGTATTGGAGGTCAGTTGCAGCCTGGAGCCGGAGGTAGCCCACCGTTTTAATTGCAGTGCACCGTAATTTTGGTCCGCCTTTGCTCGCAGCAACAACACGGGCGAATAGCTGGTAAGAGTGTTGTAGGAAGCTGATCCGAAATGTTTCCTGGTTTGGCGCTGTAAAATTGCGGAAAAGGCCCATTTCAGCAGTTTTTTTTAATCTTCAATAAGATGGGTGCAACTGTGACTTCGTTACGTTTTCTGGAGTTATTTGTGACTGTGTCCAATTTCAATTAGGACTCCAAATAATTTTTACAGATGAAAAGATATGTTCATTTTGTCTCCGTATTATCGCTACGAGATAGGGCCGGTTTCACATATTTGCGTTGGTTGCGTTGAAAGCGATCGAAACGACAGCAACGACCAAGTAACAGGGGCAACTGTTCTCCATACAAAATGTGGCAACCAATGCAAGGACATAGATCTTCTGGACGCAAGTATGAGCCAGAATTGCCCCGGTGACCTGGCGGTTGTTTCTGTCGTTTTCTTCCTTCAAGCAGAACCCTTGGTCGGCCATAGCGCAGGACGCATCGACTTTATGGTATGAAAGTAATTGAAAGAGGTACTTCTTCCGCGAGTATAACTCTTGCTGTAGATACATCTGCAAGAATGTAACTGTATTTGAAAGTTAACTACATGTCAGCTAAAGTAACCGTATAGCTGTAGTTTAACGACTGTTTGAGGGTAACTATTGCAGCCTTCGGGGGGGAGGGGGGGGGGGAGGGGTTTAACTCTTTGCGTGGCATTGCTCTACGATTAAATGCTCCCTGCATCCCCCAGCGCGTTGTACTCATTTATACTTGCAGTTTATCTGTGTATGTGCCCTCTTTTTATTACCTTCCTCGGCGTGCGATAGCTGTAGCTGTGTTCGTACGTGTTTGTCCTTCGCACTTATAAAGGTTGTGTGTGTATGTGCGTGTGCGTCTTTTAGGGTCGGGTTGATTTAGGGGAAAAAACAAGCAACACTGATGTCCAACGTATACCTCAAACGAGTTTACTTTCGCGAGGACCTATTCTTTGCAATATTCGCCGCATAGAAAAGATATAAGAAAAAAATTAGCACACGTATATGTCCATGGTAACAAATACGTACTATAGAACGCAAAATTTTGTGCCCGCGATTTATTACTGAAACCCACAATCCGCAGAATTCGCGAAATATTGAACCAATGAAAAAAGAGTTGTTTACGGTAACCGGCAAGGATGGAAGAACAAATGAAAATGAATTAATTACGATCACAAGAAGAGGCTAGGAGATTGGTGAAAATATATTTAAAGAAGAGTGATGTTACACAAAATTGATAGGTTGTAGACGATTTATAGACAGGTGGAATCGAGAGCAAAATTCAAAGGGGGTGTAATATTCGTAACGAGCGTGTTGGTAGAAGTATATTTGTAGCAGAAATAATAAAGCAAAAAGAGAACGAGACATAGACGGGCACATTCTTTCATTGTCTCGTCCTCCTTCTGTTTTATTCTTTCTGCAAAGAGATGTTCACATTTTTATCAGGTTAGGTGGCGCCAGCGACCACTCGATACGAACTTGTACAGCCAATACCATTCACCCATCCATCCATCCATCCATTCAACAAGAGCCGCGACCCAGAGAAAGTGGATGAAAGTGGGCATCCCTCGCTTACTCGGAACAATGATGTTGTGCCGGGGGCAAGCAGATTCTTTTTTACTTTCTACAATGCCGGATTTTCCGTGTACGGCTTCACTCAGTCGTTTGAAATAACATGTACAAACTGATTTCTGTGTGTGTTTGTGTGTGTGCGTGTGTATGTGTGTGTGTATCCTGCTGAGCTGTCAATAGCTGGCGAGCTAGAACGACACGGTCTTCTCAGAACACAAAAAAAAAAAAGAAAAGGAGGGAAAGTACGACAAACATTTTAGTTTTTTAACCCTACAATGTTCGCAACGACCCGGGCATTGGAGGCTGGGTGGGACTGATAATGGCTAAAAAAACACGCCAGAAAGTGACAAAGAAAAAAGCAGGTTTTTCGAGGCGGGAAGTATACGCCAGAATCTGAGAGGGTAGCACAAGTGAAAGGCAAGTGAAAGGCGCTTGTCCTTGGGTAAGCGCGATGGGGGGGGGGGGGGGGGGGGGGGGGGGGTCGCATTTTCGCTCGTTTTCCCCGGAAGTGGGAGGGAAATTGGTGACGGTAAAGGCCGACAAGAAACATAACACAAGACAAAATAAATAAAGAGGAAGTGGTTGTGAGAACGTAAACACAGATATAAAACAACGTTGCTATTTTTTTACAGTATTATTTTTCATGTTTAAAGGCTCTGGCAGTTATAGTGATGTATATGAAATTGTGTCATACGATTGCTGGCAGAAGTCTGACAGGTCTACTAAAACTCTCTATTAGAGAGTTTTAGTAGATCGTTTTTTCGTCCCGATAACGACACCCGATAACGATACGATGCATGCCCCAGGCCGCCGGAAGGGAGAGGAGGTATCGTTATCGGGGCGAAAAAACGATCTGCTAAAACTCTCTAGTAGCGGGTTTTAGTCGAACGTTCCGATACCTCCAGTAACGACCGCCGATAAAGAAACGATGAGTATACGCTAAGGGGTCGGCGGGGTTTCATTAGGGAGTTTTAGGGAACCGTTTCCGCACATCCGATATGTTACGATGGTAGGAACTGCGCATGCGCCAGCACAGAAGTCTCGCACATGCGCAGTTCGTATACCGGACGGCCAATCGTATCTTCTCGGATGTGCGGAAGCGTTTCCGCACATATTGGATGTGCGGAAACGTACTATAACCAATGTAGTAGGCTGTTGCTTGAGGTGTTTCTGGATCGTTATAATGTTAATTACCTTATTGTAGTAGCCGACACCGAATACAAATATGCAACACTACATGAAATTATAAATTTTTTATATTTCCTCACTGATTTAAGTAGGTATGCGCTTTCAATTCTGAGCTGCTCCGATCGACAAATAAAGGAAGTTGATATGTCCAACGTCAGAAAGGAATATGACAATAGTCAGGCGACATGAAGTCGCAAGCAAGCCAAGCGACCCTAGTGAAAACTTTTGTTTTTTGTATGAGAAATTTTTTGGTTTAATAAACGCGTATGATCACGTAAGAACATACAAGGACGTATAAGAACCGTTCAAGAGTATATAAGTTATAAGAAACGGATAAGAGATTTCACATAACTTCTTATATGGTTTTATATTGTTATTATATGTTCCTATAGTTCCCTTATACGCTCTTATATGATCTTAGCTGAGCATGTGTTTATTGGACAACGATATTTCTTATAAACATGAAATTTTTCACTAAGCGAGGGCAGAAGAAAAATGTTTGCGTCCCACGCAGACATTTTTAAATGTCTGCGGGCGACGTGCGCGCCTGTATTTTTTTTTACTGCTCTAAAATGTTTTATTTGTTCCTAGAATGAAAAAAAAAATTCTTCGCTTCATCAAACGACCACTGAATAGATAAATGCCAGCTTGTATAAACATTTAATTTAATCAGAGCGTTTCTCTGTGTACGTCAGAACGGTGAGCTTTTTCTCCGTACCCGCACAAAAGTCGGTGAGCTTACCCCCTGCCAGCTTTTCTCCTGCGAGTTCAATTCCCCGGGGATTCGACATCCGTACCGACAGGTCTCAACGTGAACCATAAGTCTCAACGTGGACCATTTTTAAGCTATTTCATCGGTGGTTTTCTACAAAGCGGGGTTTTTCATCGGGACATTTTGACCGCGACCGTATCAGGTCCGGTACCGGGAATCCTGCCGGTGTTTTCGGAGTGCGACCAGGCGCTTTTCAACTGCCGCCGTGACCCGATGATCAACGGCCCTGTCCCCGACTTCTGCACGTCGGTCCTCCGTCGTACCCAGATGTCTCCTCGGGGAATTGCAGCGAACGCCCAAGCTTCCCTTTTTACAATTAAGGAAAAGGCTTCCGCGGTAACTGTCCTCACTTTGACAGTTTTATTACACCCCTAAAGAAACGCGTAGCTGCTCTTTGACGCATTTTACTCTTATTATTTCCGCGTCTCTTCTTAGTTAGGCCATTTTCTCTCTCGCTCTCTTATTTTTTTGTTTTTTTGAAGGGGGGGGGGGGGGCGGCTGTCGTCAGTTTTTTTAGCCGCCCATTTTGGCGGGTTTTTACAGCCCCCTCCGCTATCTTCCCCTTTTTAGCAGTCTCATGTTGTTGTTGGTGCTGCTTGACAGCACGGCTGCATTTCTCTTTTTCTCTAATAGTAATGAATGACTTGAGAGGGGTTCCAACAGCTTTACTGCGTCCCGGCTACTTCCTCCTCTCCCCCGCGGAACCCTTTCCCAACAGAAACATACTTCAACAACGCATACGCGGAGGAGGACGAGCAAGATAAAGAAAACCCGTGCTAAGAAGTTGGGGCCTAAAAAAAAAAAAAAAAAGACGTTTTGGTGGAACGTGCGCCTTAAAAAACACGAAAGTGTTTTTTTTGTGTGTTTTTTTAGTTTACTCGGAGCCAGCCGTTTGTCATTCTCGGTTCCAGATCCCCAGTTGGCGGGGGTTGTCCAGCCACCTTGGGTGTCATAAAACTGTCGGACGTCCTTCGTCGAAAACGCGGGGAAAGCTGCGGTTTCGCTCTCCCGGTTTTTTTTTTTGTTTTTTTTTTTGTTTGTGTTTTGTGTCTTAAGTTAGTTACCCACCTCCAACTTTGGATTTTCCCATATGGCTTCGTTTAGGACTCGGAAGAACTTGTTGTACGTGGGCTTCGCGAATCACGCTATTTGTCTTCGTCAAAAATGCCCGCTCTTCACTCTTCACTATCTCAATAGTAGCGTCCCCCCCTCTCCCCTCCCCCCCCCACCCCCCTCCTCCCTCCCTCCCTCCACGCGCAAGAAACACACAAAAAACAAAAACAACAACGACAACATGAACGAGAAACACGTGGTGACATGGCGATAATGAGCCTTTTTGCTTCGCTCATCCCAAGCCCGGAATCCGGATCATAACTCGCCAAGGCACTCCGCTAGACTCCAGGGATTAGAGGCATGCTCCGTTACCATCAGAGACGTCTTTTGAAGCGCCGACGGCGTGACGGTGAATGAGCCGAAAGACGCATTATTATTGATTGCCCGAGAAATGTGCTTCGTCGTGCGCGTGGGCTGAATTTGTCGCTACTTGTCAGAGGCGGACTTGTGTCGAGAGACTTTGTGCCAGAGACGGCCTAGCTTTACCGCCGCGATGTCCCATCAACCTATGAGGCGAAATGAGCTAAGTATGACATTGTTATTATGAATGGTGGCGCCGAGTGTTGCTCGATACTGCCGGGGTTGGTCACCGGTGAGGAGGGGGCGGTGGAAGAAAGCACACCCGCCATCTGGCCACACGTCTTGGGACCTTGCCAAGACTTCCAGACTAGACAGACATACAACAAACACTGCTTGCCGACATGCCGAGAACGACATGTTTTGCTACTTCGTTTTACGCTTAGTGTCACGGACTGGTCGCAACGCCGAGCTGCCCAGTGATTGGATCTAGCAAAGTGGAAGGAACTGCCTTTCCAAACGTTTCGTAATATCTACTACATTTAGTTGGTCATTTTTTTTTTCTTGTCTTTTCTTAGGACAGAAGCCGTTATTGGCGAGGTTTCGGGGTGGATCCCAATGGCGTTTCCGCGTAGGGTGGTCGTGGCACGTGACGTCACGTGCTCTTACGTGATGTCATGGTGTCCGTGACGTCACGTCACGGACACCATGACGTGACGTCACGGATTTCTCCGTGACGTCACGTCACGGAGAAATCTTGCCGCTGAATTCAGTGAGAAACTTATTTTGCTAAATATAGCGGAAAAATCGATGTGTACAGTGTGACTAGTTTGTGCGCAGAAGAGTGTCAAGCGCCTCGGCCGTCGCCGGAGTTCATTTTGCATATATTAGCAAAAAAACTTTTGTTCCTCTTTGCGTGATTTCTGTTTGATTAACGTTAACGGACAGCAGAGCAGGCATTCTTAAAGGAACGGCATGCCTCTTGAAGCCACGTAGAAAGGCCATTCTTTGGGAAGTCAAAAGCCGAAGCTTGACGTGCGCATCTGCAGGAGAGGCACCCTTTCAGAGGCACGGAGCCGGCCGTCCTGTCATTTCCGAAGCACCACCGGCATGGGTTTCCTTTGCCCCTCGCACCGGCAGCGTCATGATGTGTCTCTGCGGGACCGATTCCCAGAAACCCGGGGCGGCCGAAAAATGACGTTTCGGGACCGCCCCCTGACATCCTTTTGTCTGACATTCCGTTTGCGGCCTGATGACGTGTTGCCGCCTGCACGCGCAATACTTTTTTCGTTTTTTTCGTACGTGTCGCGGTTTTCGCGTATAGGAACATCTATTTAGCAACAGATTCCGTTTTCACGAGGAGTCACCCCAAAGATGCGCTTTCTTGGTTTTCTTGGTGGGCGGGCATATATATGGTTCGCGGTTTTGCCACTAGGCCGCGCGTCGGATCTCGTGCGCAGTTTAGATGGCGCGAGCTCCTCCTTTCTCCGCTTCGCGTGTTTGTAGCTAGATGGCGCCATTAATTGCGAAAAAAAAAAAAAAAAAACATTCTAAGAACGTTTACATGCATTGAACCCCAATATTTTTAGCAAAGGACTTTATTGTTTAATGAATAACAATAATGTCAACCTTATTCTAATCCCAGTTAAAGTTTTTCGTAATAAGCTAAACGAAAATGCACGAACCAATTCGTAAAAAAAGTCCTTTATTCTGCGCGTTTTGCTATGATGGGTTTTTATACTGTTGCCGTGTATAATTAATTGGATGCTATATGTGTTACACGAAACTACGAGGGAGCAAGTTGTTTCGTCAAGCTGTCAAACGGCTTTCTTTCTTCAGTCATTCACGTATCAGAGAGGAAATAAAGTTCCTTAGCCATGCATGAAAACTTGGACTACCACTTGGAACGAAGTTTTTGTTTTGTCGGGTGATGATATGCGACTGATTGTATTCTTTTATTCTATTTCATCATTTGTTTTTCTTTTTTTATCGTCACACTCCGGTTATAATAGACCATGTCGACAGACACAAACCGGATGGCACAGTCACTGCCCTCGTTCGCTCGAAAGGTTGCACTACCGAGAAACGGCAGGAGGCGTTGAATCTCCGAGAAATTCCGCTGATTGTTGACGTGTTTTCAGACGCCCGAAAGCTGCGATTTTCACTCCTAACCCTCTTTTCATATACTGTCAGTCACTTGTTACATTACGGCCAGTCTTTTTGTCTAACGCCCTCTCGGTCTTCGACTTTTCTCTTTGACCTTCGCACGCTGCATGACTTTAGACATTGTCTGCGATATTAGAGAGTTTGAGAAGAGGATGGCCGCGCCCGCAACGCTTTAGTCCATCATCCTACGATGGACTAAAGGCCAAAGCCACGGGCCGCCAAGTCCAATCACGTTCCACGCTACACTGTGCCATGCCTAGCATTGATTAGGGGTGGACGAATAATGCTCCGAACCCAAAAACACTGCATCATTTCTATAGCTTCGACACAGCAAACAGTCTCTTTTTTTGGAATGTAAAATTGTTGAGTCACTCAGTGCTATTTCGATTCGAACCACTGTCCGCCCATCTCCATCGGTGGTCCGAGACGCGGGCACTGATACGTGCATCAAAGCGCAATACGCAATTCCTAAGTGGGTCGTGATTGGATCTGGCGGTCTGTAGCTTTTGCCTTTAGTCCATCGTAGGGTGAGACGAACTATAGACTGTTAGGGTCCCCGCGTATTCTAGAACTCCCTAATCTGTTTGATTCGGGTTTCATTTGGTTGAGAGTTCCATGTTATCACCGCGTGTTACCATACTCCGTTCACCCTTAAGCTGAGACAAGGCGTCTTGTCGTGAGCACGACGGAAGGCAACCAGCGCATGTTGGAGGACCGGGCATCCAAAAGAAACACCACACCGTCCTTATTCTGTCGGTGACCATAGATAGATGGGTCACAATTCGAGACAGATGAGCTCCGTTGAAGTGGGGAGTCACTAGCGCCCCCAACCGCAGGAAAGCGCAGCGAAGCAGGTTGGTGGCACATAGCTCGTGCTTATCCATCACAGAACGTATACGTGGAGAAGGAAACTCCTCACTGTGCTAATTTTATGTCGCAATGCGTACCATGACTGAGGCACCAGACCGTAGCAAGTTTAACCCTGGAAGTCAGTGGTGTATCGCGCACTGATTGACAGCGAATTTCTTCGAGCCTTTCAGACGGCCAAGAGATAGGCTCTGTCTATAGGAATCACTAAAGCTAAGCGAAAGGTCAATACAACACCCTCAGTTCCGAAACATTCACGCGCTGGATAACGAATATTCGAAATAGAATAAGATACGCAGCGCTTTAAAAAAAAAAAAAAAAATCTTCATCGACTCCAGCGTGGCCTGGTGGGCCCCTTATACCCAACTATGCGTTGTTGTTTACGTGCTCGTTCAAAGCTGGAAAGGGAAATAAATATATATATATATATATATATAAGGATCTCATTGGGAGAGCGCGATTGAGACAGGTCCGCGGGGAAGACGGATTGGAGAAGTACGTTGTCTCGGCCATCAGCGAAGCGCGGCATAGAGCTTTGCGGAATTGACAACAACCGGATTCGGGCGCGCCTTACGATTTGTTGCATACTCTCGTTTCTCGGAATTCCCCGCGCATCTGTTGTTGTACCCGTTGACTCCGCAGCAATCCGCGGTGAGTCCTCTTTCCACTCCCGCCTCGGCCCCCCCCTTTTTACTTCGTTACAGACGGCGCGCGATGCTTTTGTATCTGGTCTTGATTTGGGTTCCTTGTAGAGTTGAAGGAGGTTCGCTCCTTTTTCCACGACCACGAAGCTTTCCTCGAGGACTCGTAAGGCATTTTCGCCCGCTACAATACGGGTTTGCGGCGACGAGGACGACGACGACTTCTCGGTAGCGTATTTATTTTAAGCCTGTTTGCCTGCCTCGCGAAAACAACAACAACAACAACAACCACTGTAAAACAGCGAGCGACATACATTTGCTCCGCAAAACAACGCAAGGCAGTAGCGAGTCAAGACTCTACGGTCCTTTCACCCCTAAGCTGACAGTGCGGTGGGATCTACGCGCCGGCCGGACCAATGAGCTGCCGCCCTTTCGTCGCCAGAACCCGCTCTCTGTACGTGGGTATGGGCACGAAGCGTGATCACGTGGCAAACGTAACTTCCAGGGCACTGTCAGCTTCTGGGGTGAACGGAATATATCCGAATCTGTCGCTCGCTCGTAGCAAGCAGTAAATGGTTTTTCGAAGTGGGGGAGAGGAACGAGGACTGAGTCGCGGTGGATTTTCTCCGAATTGGTTTTCCGGTCTTCCGTTTTCTTAGCTGGCTGCGTTTTCTTTTTTGACGTGTGTCGTCGTTGTCTTAGTCGTCGTTGCCTCAGCGCGAACCTGCATCGCGGTATACGAGTCAAGGGAATGAGAAATGGGTGAGCAGTGGTGGTCGAGATATCGGATCTCTCTCGCGCTTTCCTTTTTCTTTTTTTTGTTTTATCGGAATGCCGCGAAGTTTTGGTTTTCCCCCCAGCAAATCTTACCTTGAGCTCCCGCGCTCGGCTTTCAAAAGCGATTTTAGAACGCTTTTCGAAGCTGATAAAGGCTTCGCACAAAACTACCACGCATCAAAAAAAGAAAGGCAGCGTTTCTTTTTTTTTCTTTTTATATTAAGACCCGATTCTTTTTCAGGTGTCCTGTTTTTCTGCGAATCCTGAGATCCGGTTGTGGTTTACCAACGCAATGGCGCCGAAACGAGCAGCGAGTTTGAAAACACCGCATCACATCATATAAACCTAGAATTTTCGTTCACTCGGAGTTTGATGACGTCATCAGACCTCGATCAAAGCGCGAGCCCGGATTGAATGCGAGGGCTGTGCGGAAGCGTACGGCCGGGACTCGTGCGCGATACATGCCTGTACATTGAGACAGTGTAAAGCCTAGTTCACATGCAGCGGTTTTGGCCTATAGAGCGGCGCGATTTGTGCCGTCGGACGCTTCGTATATTCTGGTAACGACGCGGTTCATTCTCTCTTATCATTAAAAGCTCAAAACGTAAAAAAAAAAGAAAAAAAAAGGTCAAGCGAGCACAAAAGGAGCTCATCACATACTCTGTTTTGCTATTGGCTTTCCTTCCGCCTTCTCTGTGCTCTAAAACCAGGAGATGTTAAACCAACGTCAACTTCGTCCTCGTCTCCTGATTAATCTCTCTATCAGCACCCGTGACGATGCACGCTCTAGGGGAAAAGCGCAGCAACTTCCATTTCATCTGCTTGCTATACTCGCTGCCACCTATGTTTTCCTAAAACCGCATTGACTGCCATGAGATATCGATAGCCGTAAGAAGCACAAAATGGACATTCCATCTATAGGAACGTTAGTTCTTAAACCTGTCCTTTACGCTTTTTCTTCTTCTGTTGTACTACGTTTGACAACTCTACCGGATGCTTACGTGGAGATACGACCGCCGCACGACGGAACGCTTTGTTGTTATGGTAACTACTTGCAGGGCACTTCATCGCGGGCCTTTAGGGGGTGGCTGCAGGTGGACATATTGAAAGAGGTATAAAAAAGAACCGTTTTAAGCCAAGAGCAGCAATAAAAAGGGTGTGCGACACTGTTTTAATTTTCTTCTTTCTTCTTAATAAGGGTGGCGATGTGGGTTAGTTGGTTCATACTGACGAAAAGGCAAACAGCGCGCAGTAAACGGGGACTAAAGGAAGCGCACACAGGACAAGCGCTGACTCTCAACTGAAATTTAATCACAAGGAAACGAAACAAAGAAAACAGCAACTCCGCCCACGTCACATGATACATTCACCACGTGTCCAAAAAAAACCATCTCTTTGCTACTCAGGCCCAGTGATCGTTTGGCTTACGCAGTTCGCGCCGGCTTTGATGATTGCATGCGCCTCTAAAATTTCTCTATTCACTCTTTCCCTTCCATTGCCAATGATACTAGTCTTCCCGAAGATAGGTTCGCACCCACAACCATGACAATGCAATGGCAAATGCTCCCTCCCACCACAGATCGCAACGACAAGTCATGCTCCCGCAGTCTGTGATTATCACATCTGCCCGTCTGCCCCGCGTAGGCTTTCCCACACGTTAGTGGAATCGTGTAAACAACTCCCACCTTTCTTCTTAGTTGGTGGCTACAACGAATTCCACTCATGGAGCGATCGTTCAGCAAGTTTTTTCCTTGTGAGTCCCCATTTGTAAAACAAAGACCATGTCCGTTGTGCGTATGATGGAACAAAGCTGACAAAATGCAAGCTGCCTACTTTTAGCTGCAAGCCACACTTGGGGGCCCCCCAGAGAGCCGCATAAGACTCGCGAGCGGCAGCAATCTAAAGCAATGTAATGACCTCGGTCAAAGCCTCTGCGCTAGGACTTCGACGTCACGACAGGGTGATCGCTCGCATACACAGACTATAGGCACGAGTGCTCTGTCAGGGTCCGGCTGGGCGTCGTATTCAATCAATGCGTAGAGGGAGACTCCGCGTTGGGCTGGGGCTCGAAGTTTTCACAATATGATGACGTGCAATGTAGGGAGAAAATGCTGTTCATAGGGCTTTGATAACTCGCGATGGTGTTGCTCAGCCTCGGTGACAGTCATATAGGTCATGTCATATACGAGAGCGAGGAACAACTATCTTATTTTTAGTTAGTTTAGAAGAAAAACAGGCGAGGAAAGCTTGTCTCCTTGGGTAAGACACGAGCCACATTGACCTTTCTGTCTCCTATCGCCCGAGGGGCCCCCGCAGCAAATCTATGCGCAGGTGAAGCCCGCAAAAGTTTGCGGCTCTTCGTATACGGCGACCGGCCTCTTGTGCTCGGGAAGAGCACCTGCGCCTCTGGAGCCCGATACGAGCTTGAACCGATTATTAATCAGCGAAGAAGCGCCTACAGGTCGCCGCGAAGGTCTGCCAGGCTCGGGGAGGGAGAGGGCGGCTTCGTGAGGGATAAGTGTTGACCGCGCGCGCGCTACGGTACAGAAAATCACCTGCCTCCGCTTTCGAGAATAGTTCTTATGGCCCCGCTTCGAGATGGGACAGTGTTTATCTCATCCCAAGCGGAGAAGCGGCCTGCTTGTTCTGATGAGTCCGATCTAAATTCCCGCTTTTTTGATCGCGTTGTTGAACTCGGAGGGAGTTTATCGCCTCCACAGGTGGAGGGGTTATTGCGTTCGCTTATTCGGCCTTGTTTTTCTTTTTTCTTTACGGTGAGCTCGGGGCAAATCGCTCTGGCAAAAGCCTTGGAGCGATTTCGCTAGTTTTCACCTGGCAAAGCAGGGCGTTATATTTTTGGGAGGGTCTGGAACATAGCGGGCGCTGATGTAAGGCCGGGAGAGGAAAGGGGGGGGGGGGGGGGGGGGGGCACGGCGCTTTTTTAGGTCCCTCTCAACGGCAACTTCTTTTAACAAAAAAAAAAAAAAAAACTCCCAAAACATCAACTTTTTTTTATGTTTACTTTTTGGTGAAATGTCAAATATTAGGCGGACAAAATAAATCTGGGTAACGCATCGCCCGCGATGCCACATTCGCCCGTAACGTCAAGTCTTTGACCAAGCCCCCAAGCCTGACCCATATAACTCCGCCCCTGGTACTTCGCCCGGTTCCGCTGGGTGACCAATGACACACATGTGAGCGGCGAATTACATTTTGAAGTTCTATTAAAAGTATTTAAGACTCGGTCATGACTGACACCGAGAATTGCTGCCTGCTGAATTCAGGAATCTTCAACACGACTGATGCTGCGTCATCAACCTAATTAATTATTCCCAGCAATACGGAACGAGCATTACCAAATAAGCTAGCTAAACTTCACATTGTATTTACAACACTGTCACGTGCAGAATTGAGTGGCCTATATACATTGACACGCGGTAATTTACGTCACACGCGGTAATTTAAGTAACAAACAAAGTCATACAAACGTTTTTTTTTTTTTTAGTGTTTAGCGGTAAATTGAGATCTAATTAAAATGGAGACAACCTTTATTACGTGAATAATATTTCAGTACTACCTTTAGGACAATAATGTATGTGTTTTCGTGGCGGAGCGAACTTGTTCATTGTGTTATGTAATTATATGCTTTCTCGTTGTCGTACCTCTAAAATAATTCCCCAGACTCGTCAGCCCGTTTTCACAGCTTTGTTATTTATGTATATCTTTATTTATTTTACTAGGGATAACATGACGTTCGTGTGTGACGAAAATGACCTTTAAACATTGAACTGATAAGCTGAACGCGATATTAAATATATCCGAATACAAAAGCCCACTTGAGGACACATTACAATAATGGAAACAATACTTGACCATTTTTTTTTTTTTTTTTAGGTTTTGTAGCGGGCAAATTACTGGTTTTAGCAGCCGCGGACGCTAAATTCATATATTACAATTAAGGTTCCGCGTTTTCGGTTTCTATTTTTTTCAAAATTCGGTGTACTTTTTTCGGTGATTAGTTCAAAATTCAATTTTCGGTTTTTTTCGGCGTAAATTTACGCCCACAAAATTTTATCGGCTTTTTTTTTCGGTGAATATAAAATAAAGATTAACGGACACCGGACCAATGATCCTTGTAGTTCTGATATTTGTGATGACGCAAAGAATAACGGCACAGATACATTGAAAAAGAAATGGACACTTCATTTGGCATATGTGTGCAACTGTAAAAGAATCAAGAAAAAAAAACATAAAAGTAAAAACAAGTAAGATATGAAGCCTATGTCCAAAAAACATGAAACTTCACCTTCTGTATATCAGGATTACGTGATCTTATTATAGTACACACACATGTACTTTTCCAGATTCTCCTCGTTGATCCGCACTCTTTCTTTCCTGTTAATATGATCCGGAGCTTCGAGAATGCCCTCTCAACGCTAACACTGGACACTGGCAGGCTGAGGAGATGAAGCGCTGTTTGAGCCAAAATCGGCCGATCAACCAATTGTGACACCCAAAAGAGACACGGTGCGACGTTTTGAAGCACAACACAACATGCAGAGCTTGCATCAAGTCAGTCTTCAATTACTACGAGTTTGAAAATGCGTTCGTACATGGCGAAGTCATGGGAATTTTGGACTTCACGTTCTTGATCGATGATGCGCACATTAAACCAAAACGTCGTGGTGGCATTCGTGTATCCCATACATTCGGACACGTTTCGATAGACACTGCCGTTCCACTTTTTCTCCACGGCTCTGCGATACGATTGGAAGGTTAATGTGACCCTTTCCGGTTAAAACAGAATTTTCGAAAATAGATTCGACGTACTTTTATCTGTTTTATCCGGTTAAATCGAGAATACCGAACCTAAAAACTGACGTTTTTCGGTGAAAACCGAATTTCCGAAAATGAATTCGGCGTACTTTTATCGGTTTTTATCGGTTTATATCGAAAACTTTACTTCGAACTCTAATTATAATGAGCGCGGGTTTTCCTTTAATGCTGGACAAAACTCATTACCCTTTTTTTAATAAAAAAAAATAAATAGGGTGCGAAAAGAACGCAGAACCTTATTTTTAAAAATAGGTTCTGGCTAGAGTAGTCCCCCCCCCCCCCCCCCCCCCCTCCCTCTACGTTTTAAAAACCTACCCAACTCACTACTCTAATATTATAAACTGCAAAACAACCACCCGCAAATACTATGAAAACCTACACTTCTGCTTCAAAATTGACAGCGCGCTTTAGGGCGTTGGGACGAGAGTGAAGTCGAAATTCGCTGCTCTTTCGATCGACAGTCAAAGGAAAACTACATTAATATCGCATTAAAAAAAAAAAAAAAAAAATTTAGTGTTTTTTTTTTTAAATTAGAGATCAACCGAAAATCAAGACCAAATAAAGTAGACCTTGAACAGTAGTGAGCATAATTTCCGAGCCTCTCCCATTAACCCACGGCGTTCACCCATGTCAGCCGCTGCTCCTAGCACTCAGGTGCGAAGCGGTAAAGCTCGACGAGCGCGCTGGTGGAAGGCGGTGAGAGGTGGCACGGACGCATGCGGCAAACGTGATAATCAAGTGACATCATCGAGAGTACAGGACCCCTAGTTCTGTCTTATCAGAGTAGCCGCCATCCTACTATTTTGGGACGTGTTTCTTTTTTCGCGATGTTTAGTTTTTGATTTTACCGACATCGTCAGGAAATCTAGATGATGTCGTAGATCACCCCGCCACCGCATCAAGAGGCCAGGGCGGGTGACGAGCAATCTCTAAACCTCTTGGTCACCTTAATTTAGAGCCTAGCCGACGCTATGAGCCAATAGGACCAACCAAACAACGTCGAAGTGCGACATCATGGCAATCGTCCATCTGCCTGCGCGTGTTCTTTCATCGAATAAACAATAAAGCAATCAAGTACAGCGAATGCACCGTGACTTGCGCTTGCTCGTTCGTAGTCATCGGCAAGTCGCAGCTGTCGCGCGACAACTTTTCTCGCAAAAGCGCCAAGTCGCAAGTCGCGAAAGCGACAGGTTTGGAGCAGTCGCTTCCACACCGATTTTTGCGACTCGTCGCCGAGTCACAGCGCTTCCCTCACTGACACAAGTAATCGGTAGTTCAGTACCACAATTTAACCACAACGTTGACCATGCGGTCTCGGATCTAGTGAAATATTAGTGTATGAGCGATAATATTATTATTATTTTTATATCATTTCGCGAATCTTTTCGAAGTATATACCTATATACGAAGATCAGACGTATAAGCCCATAGAGTAAAAAAGGAAGAAAGTTTCGTCATAAATGCTCGGGATTGGTGAAAGTCGGTTGCAATCAAATGCGGTAAAACTATTTACATATCTATCTCTAAAAAGAGAAGTGCATCAAGTGGAACACCAGAAAGCGACGACAACTGTCCCCCGTCTCACAAATGTAGGGCGCAGCACTGTGGAAGCCACAGAAGCAAAAACGTAATATATTGCGACGATATTTTTTTTTGTATTTTGCGCGCGATTGTATGTTAAATTAAATTGATTTTTAACGAAGTCGCGAACTATGACATGACACACGTAACTTAATAAAGAAAAAACAAACATTTCTAAAAAAGAAAAGAAAACGAATATTTACTAAATTTAGGCTTCCTCAAGAAAAAAAAAAAAAAAAAAAGAGGAACTTTAATGTTTAAAGGGCGTACAAGTTAGCTCAGACTAAACTCTACCTTTATAAAAAAAAAAAAATATATATCCCCAAATCTTAAGCGGCTTCACCTGCGCATAAACGATTCTCCGTTGGAGGTTTGCGGTAAGGTAACCTCGCGCACACAGCACTCCACGCAGTTTTGTATATTCTTTTGCGATCAGGGAGCACTCTTGCGGGGGCCGAGCGCACTAAACGCGCAACAACAAGACCGCCGCCGCAGCGCACCGAGCGTTGGCCATTTTCCTTCTCACCTGCGCCTCTTGCCCTCGTATCGACTGTCACTGATAACCAACTCCCGCTAATAAAGCTGTAAAGAGCCGCAGAGAAGCCAACAGCGCTCACACTGAGGGCCGTATTTAACGTCCACCTTTCCCACTCTACACGTACAGGAGTAGCGTACGTGCCTGCCGGACAGTCTCCGCGTACTGTGACACATATTCGCTTGCTGTATAAGTGTAGATGCCTCGTAATATGTCGGTTTATGTCACTACAACCGCGCAGAGATGCCTCCTAATTTGTCGGTTTATGTGACTATCACTGCACTGGGATACCTCGTAACATTATGTCGGTTTATGTAACTATATATACTACGTTTTATCTTGCGATGGACGGCAACGGACGCTGCTATAGCTCACCGAAGTCAGACCGTAGCTCGGAGGGTGTCACGTGACCCTTCGGTGGGGCGGAGCGACGCTCGGAGAGTCAAGTCACGTGTGATGCGTGGATCGCTCGATTGGCCAACGCGGCTCGTGGCGTGCGTCGCGATACACAAAAAGGTGAAACGGATGAAATACACCACTGCAATTATACGGTTTTCACTTAATATCTAAAAAGAAAAAAAAAAAAAGAGCTAGACTGTCGTCTCCGCTTAATATACCGTTTGGTGTCTGCTTTAAACGCCGATTGGAGGTTAGTTATTCTTGTCCGGTGGTATACAAGAAAAAATGACAGTCGATTTCTGTTATCAGCCAGGCGAGTTGTTGCTTTTAAGTAACCTACTAGTTTCCTCCTATCACATTTTTGTTTCATAGCTGCGTACTGTATACATTACGATCTGTAAATGAGACTTGTACCGTACGCATTACAAGTAATCAAATTACTTGTAATCGATTACTTTTTGGAGTAATTTTGTAATCAGTTGATTAGTTTTATTAGGCAGTAATCACAAGAGTAATCTGATTACTTTTTGAAGTAATAAAATTACTTGTAACCGTTACAATTTGTCCACAGCACCCCCCCCCCCCCCCCCCCCGGCACACGCCTTTTTATATGAAATGACAAAAATAAAACTTGCATTTTTTTTTCGAACGGAAAAAAGAAATATTTTTGCGGAGCTGTAGGAAACGAGGTCAATTTCTTTCTATGTACAGTTTCTGTGAAATGTCCGTTTTTTTTTTTTTCCAGCTGGGACTGGGAGTGGGAAGCCCCAGGGAAGCCACAGTGCGTGACAAAGGCCATTCAGGGCAAAGTTTGAGGGGGCGGAATGTAGCTTTGTGAGTACTTCGTTCAAACTAGCTCCCTCACGCACACACACACACAGAAATAAAAAAAAATAAAAAAAAAATCCTGCTTAGGGCACCTACTCGCAGCCCTTAGCAGAACCAGAACCGAAGAATGCCTAAAGCGGATGCAAAATATAACAAAGGCAGTTTAAATATTTCCCCATTTCCCCTACGTGGTCTTTGTGACAAGCAATGTTTCGAGTTGCGAAGTGGTCGGGGTGATCTCTTCCGCTAATGGATACTACACATGATCCGTTTCAAATCCTGGAGCTGCTGCTCTTTTGTATAACATGCGAGCTCATCCACATGTGAATAATAAAATGAGCGACGCAAACTTTGACCCCCCAGGCACACTGGCGAACGCCCAAATCATTAAACGTCTTCAAATGAATTCTATGCTTGTGTCCGCATTGTGAAGGTGCAACGACCACGAAGAGGGAGCCAGTTTTTCTTCTTCAATACTTGTGGAAATGCGAAATATAGGTTGGAAGTAGTTCATTGTTATGAGCGATAAAGACGTGTCTTAAAATAAAGTTTTAAGACACAATAAAGTAATCGGAAAAGTAACGATTACTTCTTTAAGTAATGTCCAATTACTTTTGCCGTCGAGTAATCAAGTAATCTAATCGAATACTTTTTAGCGAAGAGTAATAGTAATTGTAATCGATTACTTTTTTTTAGTAACGTGTACAAGACTGCTGTAAATAGAACATATAACATACTCTTTTTTTCGCCTTTCGCTGGTTACTATAACCGAGGCACTGCGTTTGGGCCCTCTGGGATGTGGGTGTGAAGGGGTGTTCCAGTTGCCGAAGAGAAAACGACGGAGTTCGGTTAATGGGACACCCTCGGCGGCCAACAAAAATACGAGGTCCTAGAGTCGTTCGCCGCTGGTTCGGGTGTAGCACTTACGAGGTCGCTGCGGCTGATAGCGTGGCGATAAATTTGAAGTAGTGGTGCAGACCGATTTTCGGCTGTTTATGTTTCGAGGCAGTTGTGCCGTTGGTTTTTATTTGTCGCGTGGTTTCTTATTAGGGGGCCCAGGGAAGGGCCCGTCGTCCGTTTCCCCATCTTTCTGTCGTGGGACTGTGGATTGGATTGACGATACTGGAAGTCGAGAAGCGAAAATACATTTTTTTGCGTATACGGGACATGTTAGGATCTCGTGACTGTAGCAGTAAACTAACAGTGTGGATATGAGATGGTATTTATATGTGAAGTTAAGGCATCCGCTTGGCGCGTGCAGGCGTCGAATTGCTTTTCTAGGCGCTCTGGCCTCTGGAAAACCGATCACTTTCCCAACTTTTCGTCCTCTGAAACTCCGTACATCAAATACAACTTCCGGGTCTTGGCCACCAATAGCGATCAAATCACACACGAAAAAAAAAAAAAAAAAAAAAAAAACGAAAGGGGAAAAAAATAACAAGCGCGCGTATTTTGAGATAGCCGTTTAAAACCGCCAATACATAAACGTAATTAGCCACAAAAAAGAAATAATCTATGTACACACACACACGCTTGCAAGCAGCTACTCTTCAAAAGCTAGTCTGGCCACCGTAGGTGGAAAATGTTTTGTTGGGGGCGCCAGTCTGGCTACCGCAGGCACACCTCAGCAAGGTATATCGACTATCAGACGATCTACGCATGTTGGCAGCAAGATGGCTGCCCCCAGAGGCCGCGCTTGCAAACGCGCCTAAGACTTGGAACGCGAGCACCCAACCCGAATGTCCGCCGAAGCATGGGTTACCGTACCCGAGCCCAAGCCGACCGCCGACGCACTGCTCGTGTCCAATCACGAACTGTATAGCTGGCGTCGACGTTCTTGAGGTCATCCGTATGTACGCATACGCCTCCAAGCTTTCGCGAACAAGGGGCGGACAGGAACAGTTCGTTTATGTGTTCTTGAAAATACGCGGCGACAAAGAAGCTTCGGCTTAGTAGAGTATAAAGGCTGTGACCGATTGCGTTCTAACACCTTGTGACCGCTTACGAATAGATCATGAGACTGGCGTCATCTACCTGATAACCCTAGAAGTTGGAACACTACCGATCTTCGTATATTTCGTCGTTATTTTCCCACCACTTTTTTTTTTTAATTTTTTACCACGGGTGTTAGTTAGGGAAGCCGCGAACCACCCTAGGTTAGAATTTGAAAGGTGTCGATATTTTCGAACCGAACTAATATTCGCATTCGAAAGGTTTCGATATTTTCGACCGTACAGAGGTTCGAATTAAAAAAAATCGCTCCTTTTAAAAATCGTGGAATTTCGAATTCGAAAAGTCGAAGCTTTGACGGTTTCTAGAAGTTAGGGTTCGATTATTTCGAACATCTTTTTACTTGAGGTTCGAGAAATCGAAGATTTCGACCTTTCCTAACTTGAAATTCGAGAGATTCAAATGTTTCGAATTTCTTTGGATCTGAAACTCGAAAAATCGAACGTTTCGAACTCTTATAGACATAAAGTTCAATAAGTTCGAACATATTGAATTTTTTTCCACATAAAGTTCGAAAAAACCGAAAGGTTTCGATTCACTTTTTAAAACTAAATTAGAAAAAAAAAAAAAAAACTTCCAAGGTTTCGGATTTTTTTGAAGTCCTAGTTTGCAAATACAAGTTTCTCCTACCAAAATCTGTACAGGCTAAAAAAACACGTCCCAAAAACGTGGAATGAAAAAAAAAAAAAAACTGAATTTTTTTTTTATATGACGTACGTGCTGAATTTGAACAATTTTAGAAATCTTCCCCCATGAGTTCATTTATTCCTCAACGTAAAAGAAAAAACAATGAATACATTATTTTGTATTCTGCAGATGGTGATGATATGTACTGTCTGTGGTGTTAATTTAAATGCGGTACCTCAAACAATTTAGACGTAAAAAATTACCAAGTTTAAGGCATAATCGCCCGTAGATACATGTTTGGATAATTCTTCGAAACTCGTCTTGAACAATAATAATCATATCTTAAAACGTCACTTACCAAGGCTATACATAGATCATTCTTAAAAAGTTTCACATCTCTACCATAGAAAGCTTCGGCTATAGCACGCTTTAAATATGGCACAAACGGCAGTTGTCAAAAACCCGTTGTCCTTCCTCGCTCCTTCGGGAATCTATTTCTTTAAAACCAAGCATGCCAGATGATTGAAATAAACAGCATTGTCTTTCGCAAGGGATGCGGCACCGCAAGTAAAAATGCGAAAAAAAGGAAACTACGAATGTACCTCACTGGTTGAATCCAAATGAAACCGCCCGCCGCCCTTTCGAAGTTCGACGAACATCGAACTTTTACCTTAAAAGGTCGAAGTTCGTCGAACTTCTGACTTTTCAGGAATCGAAAGTTCGACAATTTTCGAATTCTTCAAATTAATAGATTCGAAAGTTCGAAAATTATCGAATTTATTAGCATAGGAAGGTCGAAAGTTCGAAATGCTTCGACCTTTTTAGTGCAAGAAGTTCGAAAGTTCGAAAATTATCGGGAGTTCCTAGTCTATCAAGGTCGAAAGTTCGACAAGCATCTAATTTTGCAGCGTAATAAGGTCGAAATTTCGAAAAGTGTCGGCCTTTTTAGTTTGCCGTGTTCGAAAATTTGATTTTCGTCGAATTTCTCGATATGGAAAGTTCCAAAGTTAATTTTCGAACCTTTCGAACCGCTTGATCCGATCATCGAACCTTCGGGTCGAAAAAAGTTCGCGGCATCCCTAGTGTTAGTACGCTCGTGCCACACTTGTGTCACTAAGCTCGTGTAATCTGGGTCAACCATGGGTAAGGCTTATGCGTAACGTGTGTAAAGAGGAAACATTGTCCCCAATTGGGGAATGTAATGTGTATAAAGGAAGTAGGAGACATTGTCCCCTATTTTCATTTCCCATCATTGTAAACTTTTTTTTTTCATTCCAGAGTCTCGGTTAATAAAAATATGGTAAAGCCAATCTAATTTAGCCGCAGCCTCTTTATATATATATATATATATATATATATATATATATATATATATATATGCTCGTTCAGGCCCTTATATATATATATATATATATATATATATATATATATATATATATATATATATATATATATATATATATATATAAGGGGTTGGAAGGAGCGAACCTTGCTGACTTCAAAACGGCTGGAACGAGTTTCCATAAAAACAAAAATATTATACTAACCTAAAAGCAGGTCAGTGATCGCGAAGCACCTTATAATAATAATAAAAAAAATAAAATAAAAGCCAACATCATAAAAAAAGGGGGGGGGGGGGGGAATGTGCTAGGAGTGAAATTGGCCTTAGATGGAAAAGTTTGGGGACGGCCGCGCCAAATTCCCTATTCAGCCGGGTTTCTCTGACGAGCGACTTCATATTAGGGAAAGCGCGGACCCTACGCTGTCTGCCGCCGGCATGCCGACGAACTTGGCCGCACAGCGTTGCCAGAGCAAGACCGCCTGATTGGGAAAATATGCTCCCCTAGCGGGGAGAGTCCTCGCATTAACGGGGAAGGGGGTACGGTTCCCGCTTTAATTGGCGCGCCGCCTCCGCTGATTGGTCAATGAGTGAGGACGGCGTACCTGCTTGCGCATGCGCATAATTGATGATGCGTTCGGGCGCCATTCAGGTGCGCTCATTTCTGTGTCTTTTGGTGCGCGAGGTTCGGTTGGGGAAACTTGTCTGTTCACGCGCTGTTCGGTCCGGTAATCGGGAAAAGAAGTGGTAACAAGGTGTGTGGTTCGGCGAGTCGGTCCATGATCGGAATAAATAAAGCAGCCCAAATAAGGACACAGGGAGAAGTAGAAGACACACAAACACAACACTGCTGCGAAAGAAAACGACAGTTGAGATAAGCAGCAGTGTGTTCGCGTCTGTTTTATACTTGCGCTTGTGTCCTCTTTTGCCCTGTTTTATTTATGCTGGTCGAGCTGCAACAGTTTGTTTCTTGTAGTTTCTTTAGCTAACTTTATCTTTTCTTATTATATTTTGCTGTCGAGCTAGCGCATACGGGTTGGCTACAATGTTTTAGCTTATTATTGGATATCAAATATTAAGAACAAAACGCTGCGGTTTTATTGGGAGATCGTTTCCTACCACGGAGCGACCTTTGGGATTTAATCGGCTGGGCTTTAGTCAAAGGCTTAGCGTTGGCGTTATTTATTCAGACGAGATCACGAAACACTTTGAGAGCCCGCAACACTTGATATTGGTAGTTCTTTATTATTATTTTTTTTTTGGCGAATTTGTGTTTTATGCATGCTGGAATACCCAGTTCGCGCAGAGTATAATTTGTGTAGGATGCTGCAAAGCCAGTTTTCGTGCAGTCGAATGCTCGCCTTGGGGACCGGTGGTGTTTCCGGGCGGCGGTTCTGTCTGTGTGGGGACCTTGTCTGTGTGTCTAGCTCCGTGTGGATTGTCTCTTTTCTCCTTCTTTTCTTTCTGTTTTCGTGTGGACGAGTATTTATTGGCGTCCTCCTGCGAATATACTCGGCTGCGTTTGAGATTCTGTGTCGTGCTGTCCCGTTTTTTTATTTGCCCCAGTCCCATTTTTTTTTAATATATGATGACTCTTTCTTACTTTTTTCTTCTTTTTCTTTCAGCAATTGACGTGAAGAATTTTAGAAGTCGAAGCCTTCGGCAGACGCACGGCTTGTTCAATTTGTGGTGCTCTGCGTACTTGGGTGTGTTTTGCTCTTCCCACATCACTAAGAATGGCGTCACCTTTAGACCCCGACCATTAAATTTTCAAGCTGCGAATCACACTCTTATAATGTCATCATTGAGTACGCTCTAACAAGTAAAGAAGAAAAAAAATGGAGAAAAAACAAAAGACCGAAAGAACGAATACTCGCGCATAGGCACAAGAGATGCAGGTTTGTAAAAGCACCGCACACTGCCTGCCGTAGGCAAAACAGACTGCGCGGCCCCCACTTATCGTTCGACTCCAGCCCGTACGAGAATTATGAGGAATATGCGTGCATGATAACACTGCCTTCACGAGGCTAGATGCACAGACAACCAATAAAAACGTTTCTTTTACTATCATCATAGTGCTTAGGTTTTCGTTCGTTCCTGTGCACGCACCGCTGCTTGCTTGATTACGTTATCTTTTCTCTAACCTTGCTGGTGTCGCGCACTCGTATCAGTGGATTCCTGTCACTGGGGGAGGGGGAGCTATTGACATTGCGGCAATACTCGACGTCTTTAACAATGTAATAAACTCCTTTCACAAAGATGGCACCTCTCCTAAAATCTCTGGAAACCATACATTAACCCGAATCAGTCAGGAAAAGCTGAAAAAAAAAATGATAAGAGCGAGGGAGGGAGAGTACATGACACAGAACTATAATAACCAAATATTTTACGAGGGCTATGGCGATGCATAACCAAATAGCCCGACTATACCCTATAGCTCTTGATAAACGAGATTCTGAGCCGTTAAAAGTGTGGACAGCAAAGACAGCGTGAAGTCTAATCACAAAAATACTATAGTGCGAGCTGCGAGTCGATGTTTTGTGCGAGCATTGTTGCTAGAGGAGAAAAGAGGGGGAAAGGAGAAAGAGGGGGGGGGGGGGCGTTCTCGAGAGGAACTAAATTTCTATATATAAGAAAGAAAACGTTTGAAGAGGGATGACGCTCTTCAAGCGGAATCCGAGTGAGCAGTAGACGAGACGGTGGACGAGACATTAATCATCCTCGCTAATTTCGGGGTTACAGTGTGATACAGTTATAATTAGCCACGTAAGTATCAAAACAATGTAAGAAAAAAAAACAGTCGAGGTTTAAGACGCTGGAATCCAACGCAGTCCCGAGCGCACGCGTTGCTGCAGGCGGGCACGCACGCACAAATGAGGAACGGATAAACGCAAACATCTAAGTAGTGTGCTTGTTCACTTATTGTCAGTCTCGTTATAATCACACCACGGGTATAGTCATAGTCCGAGAGATCGCATTTGGAGCACATGGATGCGAACAGATTGGTGCACTGGGAATTTATGGGTGGAACAGTGAATCATGCAATAATGTCCGTAAAAAAAAAAAAAAAAAAAAAAAAAAAAAAAAAAAAAAACAGTGCATGATGCGTTACAAGGACTATGCACACGTTCCCCATGCCCATTTGCGGCTGCACGTGCCGGCACACTCGCCGTACGCGTAGACGGAGGTGGACGGTGCACATGCGCGGGGTTATTCACTGGACTCCGTATTTGAGGGCGATGTTTAGAGCGCATGCTCAGAACGAGCTCACGTTCATGGCTGCTAAGACGGGCAGTCTTGACGGTGCGAAATGCACGTTGCAAGAGAACAGAGAAAGCTCGCCGTGGGAGCACGCGCTCAACAGTCGCGCACACACCGAAGCGTCGAACACGCGCATGCTAGGTTGAGGAGATGAGGGCTTGTAAATGTTGGAATGGTGTATAAAACAAACGCGTTGTTGCGTTTTTTTTTGTTTTTTTTCTTAACGTGATGTTTATTTGGCGATGCGAATTTTTTTCCCATACTCGGAGACCGGCTACTTCAAGCCCAAAGAATAAAGAAAATAAATTTTATTTATTTATTTTTTCTAAAAAAAAAAAAGGAAGAACAGTAAAATAAAACGTGGTCCTTGGTCTCTCCCTCTCCCTTTCTCTCTCTCTCTCTCTCCCGTTTTGAGAAAGGTGTTTTTGGGCGCGCCTCTCTTTCCGGGGAAACGGGGCTGCGACTGGGGTTACGGGACTGGCGCGCACCATACGTAGCGGCGGCAGCACGCACTCGATGTAGTACGTACCCCACCCCCGGCGTCACCGCCCCGAGAGGGCACCCTCGTCTATAATTTGGAGACGGATGCGCGTCCGTCTTTCTCTTTTCTCGTTCTTGTTCTTCGTTCTCCACGCGTACGTTGCGTGGACTCTTTTGTTTCTTCGTTTAAGTTTTTTCGTGGCTATCTTCGTCGCCATTACTGTTGTTGTTGTTTTGATGGAATCAGCATACAGTCGTCTGACCTCGCAGAAGCTACTACTTAGTGCCGCTTGCTTCCAAAATTTGTTTTTGCATTTATTTTTATTTTTAGTGAGGAACGGAGGTTAGGGGGAGGTAACCGACTTCGCAGGTGGGAATTACGGTGGCGACCCAGGGAGGGAAAGTCTATACCCATTTTTGAGGCACGCCCCCTTGTTATAATGGTTACCCTGGAGGCGACCTGCGAGCCAAAATATCTTAGGAACGGCGAGCCGTGGAAAGGCGAGAAACTAGAGAAAATTTAGACCGTGAAATTTTCTTTTTAAATATAGTTTTTCTTTGTTAATGCGTTTGTTTGAAAATTGCGAGGGGGCGAAGCGAGAGTACGTTGTTGTGTGCCGGCTTTTTGTTTTCGCTAATTACGTTTGCAGTTTAGGCGGTACAGTCTGTGCTGTGAGTATACACTTAGGGGATGCGGAACTGTTGGTTTTAGTACAATTTTCTTAATGCGTTTTTTTTATTGTTAGTTTGTTTACAATTTATGGCGGGGTCTCTGAACCTAAAACGCGAGACGAGAAATAGTCAGTTTAACGGATCCGCGTTGGCTTCATTCTTTCTTTCGAGAATCACGTGGTTTATGGGTGAAATTCGAGTGCACATGATAAACGAGAAGCATATTTGAACCGCGTCTCTTTGGTCCAGTTTTTTTCCTGTTCGCTTAAACTTAAAAAAAAAAAAAAAAAAAAAAAAAATTGTGTGATTAGTTTTGCTCCGCAGCAAATAAGTCGCCCTGCGTAAATCTAAGCGTGCTGTTTATATTTTGGATTGAAATTACGAGCTTAGCAGAAAAAAAAAAAAGAAAAGGGGATGAATTTCGGCACTTCGCACGCGCATTCCTCGAGAAATTGCAACCGCCCCTAAAACCGGTCCGGTTTAACAATAATGTATTTCTGTCTCTCTTTCTATGTATCCTTCAAACACGACGTAATGTCTGAAAACACAAAAACGGTTGCATTAAATTAATTAATTTCTATAAACATCAGCGCTAAAATACTGTCGGGGTAGCAATCAATACACACGGAATGAAGAGGACAACCATATATTCACGCGCCCTTCACACGCACACATACACAAAAAGAATTAAATTAGACACTGTGAAGGACCATGCATCTCTCTAACTGCTCGTGCTTTTACATCAATTCCCTTGTGTGTCTGTTTTTTTTCTTCTCCAAGCGTGTTAATTAAAAACAGCACTACATTAAAACCTTCGCAATTTACGGATGCTCCCGCAGTCTAAAATAAAAAGAAAAAGAAAAAAAAGGCACGCCTTCTGTGCAGACGGAAGATTCAGTGTCGACCAACACAGAGTTTACAAACAAGCCCGCTTGTGCTCAAACACCGGGTTTGGGCAATAAGCGCGTTGCGCAGAAACCACATTCGCGTGAGAGGAAGCGACTGCGCATGCCCAGAACCGACAGCAGCGCCACCTTCGTGGCGTGACGTCAAATTCGTCCCAGCCCCGCAC
Source organism: Ixodes scapularis (assembly GCF_016920785.2). Lineage (NCBI taxonomy): Eukaryota > Metazoa > Arthropoda > Arachnida > Ixodida > Ixodidae > Ixodes > Ixodes scapularis. Next base: position 36,576,207 of record NW_024609882.1, read on the forward strand.
AGTCCAGCGCTGTGAACGAGTCACGTGATCACGCGTCCCGCGCGCGTCCTTGCCACACTCCCGATGATTCCCGTGAGACACTCACACTTCATAGGATTGATTTCGATGGCTCCGTCGTGGCGTCCGCATACTCTTCAGTACGAGCTACTGTTTGACCGCCATTGAATCGCTCTTTTATTAGTATTATTAGTATTATTTCTTATTGTGGCGATTTGGTTCTGTGTTGCAGTCGGCGACCGAGTAATGAGCGGTTATCTGCGTTCACGAAAGCACCGCTCTGTTTAACTTTGTGTTTTGGGCGATTCCGGTGTAGGGGAGGGGGGTCTCCTCCCAGGAACATCACAGACAACAAAGGATGCTGACCTTTCGGATCACGGAGAAATCAATAGCGGGGAATAGATAAACAAATAAATAGCCGTGCAAAGCATTACGCGAGAAAGAAAATGCGGCATCAGGATGGGCAGTCAGCTTCCGTAAGACAGATCCGCTTTTGTAGAGACTTGTCTTTTTTTTTTTTTTTTCTCCATCAGTGTATACATTTTTTGCTAAGCCATATATTGTGACGTGCGCGCGCGGAATTGGCTGAGGCCATTTTATGTGACGCGTTGTGCTACAACAGACGTTTTCGGTACCGCCCCGAGTGTGCTCGGTAACTTCGGGTTTACGTGATGATTGAAATCCTTGCCGAGCCAGACGATGTAATCGCCCAATTTTTAACAGTAAAAGCGAAAAAAAAAAATATATATCAACAAAAACGAAAAAAAAAGGGGGGGGGGGTGTCTTTAAACCGTTTTTGTATAGTAGTTTTTGTTCTTGATCACAGGGCAAAACCATCACGTTTAGAACGGGGTTTCCAAATAGTCATAATCGCTATCCGCCGTTTTAGAATACGCATAATTAATTATTCATGGCCTCAGTCGTCTTTTAATGATCGGTGCGCAAACGAACTAAAACAGATAAGTGGCAGAACTTGGGACTGAATCGTCGATGAAAGTGGTTAATAAATTATGCAGTGAGCACTTGTCGATGAATTAACCAGGTTATCATTAGTAACGTAGATAAACAATGAGCACCAATTTAAATTTAAAAAAATATATATATATATATCTTTTTTATTTTCATTTTTATTTATTTATTTATTTAGTTACTATTTTTATTTTTTTTGTTTTGTTTTATCGGGGCAGCCGATTTGTGAGTATGAAATATCTAGGTGCTCTCTGCTCTCAGAGTCCTAGTGCCCGGGGTTATCGCGCTAATACGCGAAACAATGCGAAAGCGCCGCTTTACGTCTCCCGGGGCCCCCCTTTAATGTAGAAATCTCCACGTTATGCGCGCCAACCGCGGCTGACAGCATGCAGGGCCGATCCCCCAACCCCCGAACGGAGTCGGTCGGTCGGTCGAGAAATGATAAAGACGGGGTTGTCAGAGACAACACTCCCTCTCCGGGCAATTCTTTTGTTCGCCGACTCGGATCCTCGCGGAATTGTTTTTGAAGGAACCGTTTTCTTACCTCTTTTTTAGTTGCGTTAAAGTCGCTGTGGTTGTTTGGGTGGCGTTCGGCGTCGCTTTCACGGTGGATCGCCTGTCTTACCCTCTCTCCCTTCTACTTTTAGTCTTCTTTTCAAAAGCTCCCCCCTTTTATTTAATTGTCTACCGCAAATTTCGGGGTTGGTCGGTTGTGTTGACCACCGGCTGCCTCTCCTTACCAGATCCGTTTCTGAGATTGACTTCTTCGAGTTGTCGCGTCGCGCGAGTTCCTGTCTGGCGTGGGATGTCTCTCCTTATGGACCATTACAACTATCGTATTTTGCGCGCTGCCCTCTTACGAAGACACTGGCGCCATCTATAAGCTAGCCCTGGAACATTACCGATCTGCGTATATCGTGCCCTGTACCACATGTACCATATGCAGTCCACACGACGTCACATAGCGCAAGAGGTGTGCACCGTATTAGCTCACCACTTTCAATGACTCCGCAGAGTGTACGCTGGCCGGGATCGCTTTTCTACATCCGGCTTGCTCCGGTTTCGTTTCCAGGGTGCACGACTTACCTGCAACGAGAGAAAAAAGAAAGAAAGAAAAAGAGGATTATGAACTGTTAGTAACGCTCAAGCAACGTTACTAAAACTCTCAGTTGGGAAACTCGCCGTTGAAACCTGGGTCGTTGGCGTCCACCGAGACCGAGCTAAATACGATAACAGCGCCACCCTTCAGCGACGAGTTAAAACATGAAAGTTGCTTTATATGTCTACTGCAAGATGGCGCCACCGGCCCTTCCGTGACTCTACGGAACCAGTAAGTGCAGCCGTGCAGTTCACGGAATGGCCGCTGCGGGAGAAATGGCAGCGTTGCGATCGCCATTAGCTCGGTACTGGAGTAAGGATCGGCGCCACTTTTTCACAGCTGGCTCTATGGCAGTTTCCTAACTGAGTGGCTCTACTAACTTTGCGGTCAAGTGATGCAAATCGTACATTACTATACTCCATTACGTCGTACGATGAACTGTAGCAGACGGTTCACAAGCGAACCCAGCCATATCCAGCTCTCTGAACGTATCCGGTGACCAAGCTCATACAGCGCGCCGCTATACGCCCCTCCTGAAGGGCACGTGACACTCTCGCGGCATGCCATGGATTGGCTACGATGGCTCGCAACATCCGCTGCGGTCCATCTTGTAAGGTGAAACGGACTATAGACGCTTTCAGGCAGCTGTGCATGTGCGCCGCCATAACCGACCTTCTGTTTTTGTTTCCTATTATTCCGTTCCCTTCACTTCATCATTGCCACAACAGGACAGGTCATTGCCACAACAGGACAGGTCATTGCCACTTTAGGTGCTATGTGTCCTTGTCCTCAACATAGGCCTTTGTGAAGGCTCGTCAACGCCCGTTTCAGTGGCTCGGCATCTCGGAAAGACAAGAGATTGTCGGCAATGGCGGCTCAATCTGGCGCATGTCTAAAGCATCCGTAGCTCCATTTGACATTTTCTAAGCGAGAGCTAAAATGAATGAGAATAAAATGTGTCTCTCTACCTGCAACACCAAACGGTATAACAGGTTTAAACCGATTAAAAATAAATAAATAGAATCTAATATGACCAAACAATTTTTTTTTTATGTAAAAAAGCCAATGAACAAAGAAGAATAGGGAGGCAGCGAAACTACTACCGGTATATTGGGAACGGGCTTGTGTTGTATCAGCGGACTTTTTTCGAGTATAAAATTCGGGGTAATAATGGGGTAGTTTAAAATATTATTCATTCAGTTTTGTGCCTCTTGGTTTTGTGTCTAGGCTGAGACGACGACGAGGTTTCTTCATTGGCTTTGTTTTGCTTGAGTTATTATTTTTTTCAATCTTTAATATAAAAGAAGACAAGTATGCATTATTGGGTTGCTTAAAGTATACATTTTTGCTTATTTTATCACTTTAGGATTAATCTAAATTATTGTTCCAAACTGTTTTTTTTTCTTCCGTATTCTATAGAGAAAATTTCTTGAGAATGGATTTGAATATTTTCCTCCCATTAAGTTATTATGTAGCCATAGGGGTTTTATGGTCCGCTCAGTGATACTGTCACTTTGTTTCAAGAGACATATACTTTCCCCTATGTTCCCTCCAATAAACCTCTAAGTAATTCAAGACAACGTCCTCTTTAGGGCCCCGCCTTGTTCCCTCTATGTATACATTAGACTAATTCAAAACGAAGTTCTTTTCAGGTCTCCGGCCGAACCAACCCACGTACCCTCGGTTACTGCTCTTTTCCCCCTTCCCACTTTTTTTTTCCTCATGGAAATAGTATCTATTGTAATTATAACCTATTTCTTCCCTCAATCTTTCCACTTTTCTTTTCTTTTTCGTTGTTTTGCTTCATTTTATTCACTAAGGTAATATTTATATTAGTTCGTTCAATCTCTTACATGTATCCCTTTATATTTTATATTTTTCCTTTTATATATACATATCTTGCTTGGAAGGAGTGATTGCAAAATTATTTATTAGTTTAATAAAGCATTAAAACATTTCTTTCGAAAGCTGGGAAGAAGCCCGAAGTGACGGAACAAGCCCGCGCCCTCCTACCTAAATATTGAGGGGTCTTCCATGCCTGCAATATTTTAAATCTATCTCTAATAGGAAGCCAGCGTTAGGAACTTGTCCATATACCCTCCTGACATTAAAAAAGGTCTCCCTTTGGGCATGCATATTTTTAACGCTTACTATACCTGTTTTCACCTCAAGAAAAAAAGTATGTTTTGCGCATTGTTCCTACGCGGTGCGAAATAGTTCTTACGAGATTCGGTTGTCGGAGCAAAACGCGATGCTTTTGGCGTTTGAAATGTGTAGGTCTTGATAAGATAACATATACATAATCTAAAATTAACCTACATATATCTTCATTATCCACATAAAAGGGCAAATTAGTAATGTTCCGCGAGGAGCCGGACTTGTTTTACTTCGGTTCTCGAGGCTGCGCAACTAGTCCGCGTTCCTTAAGTTGGTAAATGCTGGAATATTTTTTCTTTCTTGCATGCAGTTTGGTTTGTTAGTTTATAGGAAAACAGAAGCTTAGATGTTTCCGGTTCCTCCGATATAACAAAGTTTTACCTTGGGCAAGGTAAAACAAAAAAAAAAAAAAAAGTCCTTTTCAGAACTTTGTTTTTAACTAACCCAAAGTAAGCTTGGTTTTTCTCGATTTTTCCTTCTCGTTTTCTTCTGTTCGTGCTGTTGTTGTTGTTGTTTTTCGCATTAGTTTTGTGAAAATATGATGCTTTATAATTGTGAAAGAATAATGGTTTATGTTATTATAATATATTTTGTTCCTTTTTTATTTTCTATATTTTGAACCTTTCTCTCCAAGTGTTTTCTTTATTTATTTTCTATTATCATGTATTGTTTTTATAATTTACACCATTATGTCCACCTTCGAGATTGAATTAATACATTTTTGTTTTTGAGCTGTATTCAGGTTTGTAATATTTATTGATTTAGCTTGTTTTCTTAGACTCGGACAAGTTAAAAAGTAACGATTATTATATTGCATACCACAGAAACATTTGTTGTGGTTCTTGATATCAAATATGAAAAAAAAAAATGGAAACCTACCACGATTGTTAATGATTGGGTTAAGTATTACTTAGATGGAAAACAAATGAGGGAATACTATAAGTCGATGGAATCCATTGAAAAATTGCGCGCTCTGTTTCCTCTCTGTGCCTCTGAGCATTTCATAAACCATTCGTTTTTAAAGTTAATTATTTTTTTTACGTATTGCTTTGATTGTTTAAGGGGTAAAAATACCATAGTATCTAGCAGATGACGCATCAAGGTAAGATAAATAACTACCTAAATGATCTGAATGACCTTTAACAAAATAAAATTGAGTATTGCAATGGGTATTTAATACTCTAATTCGATTTTTAATTGTATTGATTATTTAATTTAGATTGACAGGGTTATTAAATGCATGTACTACAGATAAACTATCTGTAAACATGTTACAGTCTCTTGTTGTTTGTATATTTATTAAATATTCTATTGCTTTCAGGATTGCTATTGCCTCTGCATCGAAAATTGTGTTATATTTATTCAAGCTATATTTCCCTATTTTCATTATGCCTCCATTAGATTTCATTATAACAAATGACGTTCCAACTGTATTTAAGCAGACCGAACCATCTGCATAAGTATTTAGTGTTCATTTTTCTTTGGAATGTTTTCGGATCATATATTCTATATTCTACATAAGTCCATGGGGTATTGAATATTTATGGGTTGACATAACCATTCTTCAAACTTACTTGCTTTCCTCTCTTGAAATACATTAATCATAAAAAAAAAAATGTAAATCCAAAGCTATCGTTACTGGTCTGATACTACACAGAACTGGCAAACTACCATTAGAGGTAGTGTGATAAGCTTGGCATATTTTTGATAGTGAAATCCTTTGAACAGAAATTATTTTTCTTTTTATATGACTGTTTTATTCTTTTTTTTTTTCTCACCGTACAGATGCACCGTATACCATAGTATGAACGCTCTATGGGATGCAGATAAATTTGCCTAATTTGGTTCCCACACTGCACAGACGAATGTCTAGTTGTAAGTTCAAATTGCAGATCAAGATCGCATGCATCTCTATGCTTCACTTCACCTGCGTCAAAAGCGTCATGGTGTTCGCCATGTTTCAGTACGCGTGTTCTATCATCGCTGAACCAATAAAAAACAGAAAATGCCTAGGGTTTTTGAGGGTGCTTGATTGGTCCCGGTTACTAGAAGCGTCGGCTGTGTTTGGACTAAAGCTAAAACAAACTATAACAAAAGTTTTATTATATATATAATACTTTGCGCAGCTTGCGTACTTTAGGTTTTAGAAAAAGAAAGACAAAGCTCGATCTCCCCTTTGAAGTCGACGTCGGACCGCTACAAGTTCTTTTAAAAAGATGAACGCTGCGATATAAATGGCGTCATTCTTTGTGGCACCAACTGGAACGGCGGTGCAGGCTTTAGGAAGAGGAATGAATGGTCCTTTTCCGCACGGAGACGACATCTAGCGACGGGCGTCCGAACTTACTTTGGAGGAACGCTTGTGCTGCTCTCCCTCTGCCCGCATGGAGAGCAGCCGATGCCATAGAGTTATTATAATGTACGCTAGAGGTTCAACTGGCGCTAGTGTCTATGCGACTTCCGTGACGCAAATTGAAGCAGACAGCAACCAGTCTACTTTTCCAGTCTTCCTGTGTATTCCTATGGGAAAACGCGCGTGCATTTTGTCTCTTCGCCGGAAAATAATATGGAACACTTTGGTTATTTCGGTCGTACCGAATAGTATGTGTCTTAATTAACATTGTAAAAGTGTAATTGCTTTAGTTAGCGACTTTTTCTTCATCACTGAGCGATGTTTAACTTCGCTGCATTTCAGTCCCAAACGTATGTTCCGCAGCAGGTGTGTAAAAACAAGCGACGATTCAAAGCAAAATTACGATCGAAACGAATATAGAGTGTGTTCAAGGCTCGCCAGCATTACAGTGACGCTTGTATATTGATAATATGCCAGTCCTGTCACCATATGAAAATGATCCCGCCGTGCATGAGCGGATAAAAACCTTCAACGTAGAGAATAAAGTCCGTGGGATATAAAAGGTGTCTCTTCGTATTGTTTTCTCTGCCGGGCAGCTTTTATCGCGCACTTGTTCTCAAAGATGTCTAGCGCGCGGGTGATATTTTGAACGTCAACACGCAGCTTCACTCAGGATAAAGCGGTACTCACTTATTTAAAATCGGAATAGATTACGTGGCCTTCAATTTATTTGGTCGTACATGCACTGCGAGTTACTGATCCGGTCTTGCTGCGTAGTTCTTGCCGTCGCTCTTGATTTTCCAGATGTCCTTCGTTCGTTTGGCATGTATATCCCCCATGCTGGAAATCGCGGACGCCGCGTTCGCGCTAACAGTGTCCGACAGTGCACATAAATACACGTACGAATCCGTTTTAGAACCGTTTTTAGTGCAATGAATTCGAGAGAAAAACGCCGTAACTGACCAATTCTTTCGTCGGCCTGACTGAGAAATGTTCCAAACTACCTAGTACGTACGAATTATTTGGGATATTTGCTCTTATGATCGAGCGCAGGGAGAAAATGCACTCACTTTTTCCCATAGAAATGCATTACCGGAAGTCAATTTTTGACTGGTTGCTGTCTGCTTCAATTTGCGTCAGCACACTAGCGCCACTTGAACCTCTAGCGTACATTATAATAACTCTATGGCCGATGCACGTTAAGGCTAGCCCACATGGTGCGCTTTTCTCCGCGTCTGCGTCGCGTCTGCGCCTGCGCTTTGACGTCACCTCCGGCGCCGGGACGAAACGCAGCGTTTTTTGGCGCATTCCGGCGTATCTGGAGGAGCCAGATATTTTGCGTCTACGCGTCGCGTCTCGCGCTGCGTCCAGAAGGCAACAACCAATGAACCGCCGTGTTCACTAGTTGCAAGGAGCGTTTGAATTTTCTCCACTGTTTTCGCAACTGTAGGACTGTAGTTTTCGCCACGGACCTCGCGACAAAGGCGATGATAATAATAATAATAATACTTTTTATTTGCACATATTGCGATACCCACTCGGCAGCGTGCGAGGCTAAACAAAAATGTTGAGACCCTTCGCAGGTGGGCCTGCTATCCCGCCACCAAGTAGGGAAAGGGATACTGGAAAGGAAAATAAATAAAAACACTCAAAACAGAAAGATACACAAAAACGGGTAGCAGCCCTGTGCCATTCCAAGGCAGAGCGCACGCGCGCACGCACACACACAGACCCGCGCGCGCGGAGTTTACAAAATTTGCACGCTCGCGGACGGCTTTTAGGCCCCGCCAACGCTAGCAGCAGGGCGAACATGGGTAGTTACGTCCTTCCCCCCGCGGATATCAGTTTATCATACCTTTTACACAAGTCCAGGGAATCCTCTCTGCTCCGCGGGAGAGGCTGACGCTGCTTCAGCGGAACAGAGAGGACCTAGCGAAGTACAAAAGCGTCCTGCACTCTGGCAGGCCAAAGGTAAAGAATACAAGGACACCGAGAGACAAAGGTACAAAATTAATACTACCGGCAACAACCGCAACAACGTAACCTCTGTAGCGGCCAGCGGCCAGCTGTAAATGTTTTGGCGCGGGCGATGGTGATGCCAATGGCGTATCGAAACGTGAATGAGGCGTATAGCTCTAAAAAGGATGAAAATTAGTGAAATTGAGCTTCATTGCGATTGCTGTAATAAAAATGAGTGCTTACTATTACTAAAATTAAATATTACGGCATGTAGCCATCATTTACCGCGTGATTTCTATTTAATATTTGCTTTTGTTTCTTAAGCGCGTCTGGCTACGTTGGGCAGACGCTTCGGAAACGCATACGCGAAGCGCTGCACGGTAGCGCTGCGTGTGGTTTGACTGGGCGCACGCGTCCTGCTTAACGCGCGCGCCAAGCCGAGACGCGCGTCTAGACGCACTGAAAAACGCGCCATGTGGGCTAGCCTTTATGCGCTTGCGCGCAACGTTCGTGCCACAGCCAGCAGGCTATGGCAGAACTCATCTAAGAGAAGGTCCGCGAGAAGAAGCTGCCATTTTCTTCCCATAGAAAGTTCTTTACTATGCTCGTTAGGGGTCGCTACTTGTAAAGGCCGTAGTGTTAAGAAACTCTAGTTACAGGAAGGTGAGTACAGTCGTAATTTTTATTTCGCGAGGAAGCTTTTCTTCTTTTTTCGAAAACATTGACAGGGGCAGGTGAAGCTTACGAGAGAAAAGAAAAGCAATCAACCGATGAGGGCAAGGAAACGGAAGTCCACAAAGACTGGTTCGCGTGCGCCACGAGCAAGTTCGAGCAAAACGTTGGAAGCGTTCCAGGTCACTTTTGTATATATGCTGTAAAGTTCTATCGCGTACGTGTATGTTTTCGCCTTTGCTTTTCCTGCGAGTTTTTGTCCAAGACGATCGGTTCCAGTCTGAACGTCCGCTGGTTTTCGCTTCATCGTTATAACTTTCCCGAACATTATTAGCGAAGGCGATCCCCCGCTGTACACGTCTGTAAAACGTAAAACCAGTTTTCCGGACAAACTTTGCAGCTTTTGCAAGGTGCAGGCCTGCTGGAATCTTTCATTTTTTTTTTTCTTCTTTTCGTTCTTTATTTTTTGTTTACGCTGTATCGGGGGGGCAGGTGCTTCGAGTGTGTTTACAAAAGGCTCTCGGCCGTCCGTAGGATTATGATTTGTTCGTTAATAATTACGTTTCTTTAGTTGCCCGGCGGCGCACTAATTGGTAGTCCGGTGACCCAGGTGCGCCTCCCACTGCGACGCGCTTCATCTCCTCCAGGGGGCGAGGGTGAAAGGCCAGGTGACTTTTGATGGTGGTCGTCGCTTCGTGGTCCGTTCGTTGCGGCGCCAGTAGCTCGAGTAGTTATTTATCCGGTTTTGTGTGTTTTTTTTTTTTCTTTTTCTTTTTTGTAAATGCGCGTAGATATGCCTGTCTGCTTTCGTGCTTGTTGCTTTGTTTCAGTGGGACGCTGGGAGTGTGCACGTCTTTCAGTGCGCGTGCGTGTTTGTATGTCTTCGACGCTGCGTGCGTGTGCGTGGTTGTTTCCATTGTGCTGTGTGGGGGGAGGGGGGGGGGGGACGATGCCTGATTCTGTCCGCTGTCGTGTTTGTGTCTTCGCACCTACGTTTGTTTCTGTGTGCGCGTGTCCGGCTGGTCTGCGTGGGTGTTGGTGTCCGTGCCCGTATGTTTGTTTCTGTGCGCACGCGTATATCTGTTTTCCTGCGTGTCCATGCTTCTATTCTTGACTATGTGTGTGCTCGTGTTTGTCTATCATGCGCTTGCATGTGTTTCTGTGTGAAATTCCCTTGGCGAATTTGGTGCGACCCAAAAGCCCTTCATGCTCGCTCTCTTAGTGCGGTAGGTGCGAGCGTGCGCTCGCACGCCAACCAAAAATCGCTCCGAACTGCTATAAGTCCGCCAATGAAATACCAACTAATCCGTGCTTATGTTTGATTTTGGTCGAGCATGTTTGCGCGCGCACTATTTGAAAGCGGCTGGTGGCATTTCATATTTGGTAAGTGGGTTACGTACCGACTGTATACAGCATGCGGTGACACTTATCTAACCAATTAGGCGGTGTTCATGTTACATCAGTCACCAACGTCCATCAGGAGACGCATGTCATGTCGATGCTCAGCGAGCCTGTTTGACTTTGGAGCTTAGAATAGTTACATTCGCCTTTATCTATTGCCCTAGTATAAGAGCATTGACGAAAAGTTCTAGAGAAAGCAGGGTGCGCACCCAAATAAAACGTAATTATTGCGATGACAAAATGGCTATCTTTCTGTCTATCATATATCTCAACTTTTAAGAACTAATTGTCAGCACCAAATTAGACAAATCTTCGGAGATCTTTCAATACAAAACGGCGTCGACAGAGGCGAAGCCCTTACGCCATTTTGACATTGAAACTTCTTAAAGAAATCGCTTCTGTCTTTCGAGACATATAAAATTAAGTTCCGAACCTATATGACATCTTATGCCCATGGTTTGCAGGGAGATTCTTGCGGAGCAAGTGAGCTCTCATTGTGCACTTCATTGATTTACGTGGGGCGGGAAAAAACAAAACAAACAGTGCTCACTTTTCTAGCGACCAGTATTACTGCACGGCATAAGACCTTCGTAAATATTATTAAAAGAAACGACGACCAACCAAGCCCTCAATGCGGGGACCCAACTTTTCGAGGCCGGTTTGGCCTCAAGAGGTGACTGTGGTGGAAAGGAGCAATATTTCGTTTTCTTCTTTGCGCGCTCTTTTTCTTCTTCTTCCATGGTCGTTGTTCCGTCACGTAAACATCTTTAAACATGTCGCCGGAATCTGAGGCTCCTTCCGTGGAATTCGGCGTGCGCCGACCACTACGGAAAGAGCAGTGAGGCCGCTACATCTGAGCCCATACTCTCGCGCGTGAGGTCGATAAGTCTTATAACAGCTTACGAAATAGCGCGAGAGTGCACCGACCACGTTTTGGTTTCGCGTGCGGCGATGAATAAACTACTCCGTATGGACGACCAGACCTGTTTCTTCTCCCACGCCCGTGAAACAGCGCCCTTTTTCCGCAGCGGGCTGAACTAGCCTAGTGGGGATCAGGATGTAAGGTCAATCACGGAACGCCATCGCCTGTGTGCCGCTGACCCCTTGCTCCATACCTCCGGGGGAGCAGCCACGGTTCCTATGGTCCGTTCCATACTAAGCCGACAGTACGACGGAAAAGAAACGTGCTTGTTGAACCATTCAAGCGTCTCGTTTTCGTCACGTGATGTCACGCTCCCGCCCATGGCCAAGCGCAGAGAGCGGGAGTCAGGTGATGAGAAGGAAGCGCCTGATTGGTCCGGCGAGAGCGTAGCCTCCACCGCACTGTCAGCTTAGGGGGTGAACGGAGGTTCTATTTAAAGTGGCTCAACGGGGTCCACCAGGGGTCGTCATTGTTCTTCTCGATTGGATCGTTAAGACATGTTTATCAGGGTGGATGATGGAGCTACGGTTTCCCGGGCCGAGAGTTGAATCGCCAGATCGTGTGCCTCATTAAACAGTGAGTGAGGGCTGTGCCGCACTGCGTTTCGCGCCGCGATGGACCGGAGAGGGCGCTATATACGAGCCGTTCCAGCCAATCCGGCATCGTGAATGCGTCACGTGACTACGCGCGCCTCACGCGTCCATGCGCCCCTACCGGGGGTCACATGTGACGCTCGCACGCATTGGGTTTGCTTCGATGGTCCGTAGCGTCACCTGTGGTTCACTGTAACATGAAACAGAGTATACGCCGTGGAGATTGTGGAGTGGATCCGTATTTTGTGCCGGTCCCGATGCGATCGCGTTGCGCCGTATTGTTTTTGCGCATGCGGGGGCGCGTGTGTAAACAATGGGGAGGGAGAGGTTGGTTCCGTGCCCCGTTTTGTGGATCGTGTCGGCGGGTGGGACGAGCAGCACGAATTTCGCGGGCAGATCGATCTCCTCTTCGCAAGATCTACCTCGTTCTTGACTTTGTGTAGAAACGAGATCGTCGTACAAGTAGAAAACGAAAAAAAAAAAAAAAAAAGAAGCAGACAGTTTCTGCAGACCGCCTTTTGCGTGATGTAAAAGGCCGCGGTAACACTGTCAATGCATCATGCAAAAGAGACAGACGCTGTCTGCGGGATGTGTTTTTTTTTCTTTGTACGAGGGTTACACTGGTCGTACAAAAAACTGGTCTGCAGAGCGATTCGGAGCATACATATCTAGGAAGCAAACACATACTTCGAACGTATACTTGAGCTGTGTCCGTAGATGTAATACTTCTTTCATCGTGTCTGCGCAGCGAACACCGCGCGCTTTGTACGATGTGTGGACGGCGTGAACGCGGCTTTATTCCTACAGCCCAGATAAATATTTTCGAGAAACAACAACAATAAATTATTACGGTGGGCTGTGGTGGCGACGGCCGATGCACCCCACACGGTTCTGCACGCTGATTGCGCTGCCCACGGGCATTTTGTCGCCATCTAGATTCAGCGGGGGAAAAAAATGTTGGCTGCTTGTCGCGTGGCACAATGACTTCACGCGACACTGGGACCTCACGGGCCGCTACGACCACCTTATACACGAATCCACCCTAACGAAACACACTCGGGAATTGCGCCGCGAAACCTCCCCAATGACGTACACGCCGCTGTCGCCGCCAAAAGTGTGGCAGGCGCAAGTGAACAGGGAGTTTAAGCTAGCGGTCCACAGATGGCGCCAGGCGGAAGGGGTCCCCGACGTCACTGCGGTGGCGCTGCTGTCGGAACGATGTATGCGGAGGAGCTTCTCCTCCGCGCGCGCATTCGCAACGCCGCCCACACATGGTGCGGGCAAACGCGGGGTTGTTTTTGTAAACAGCGAATTGGTGTTTGTACGCTCCGCTTGCGGAGCAAGTAGAGACTTTCAAACGGTCCTCCATTTGATCTAATGACGCGTTTTACACTTGCGGATTCGCGGGTTCATCTGCGCAGGCGGAAGGTGGATTTTGGAGCCGGGTGACGAAATTGACTCGTCGCGGGCAGAAAATGCGGATCAGTCCGGGACCACCCGTATTCAGATATTCCGCCAGCGACGAGTCGATTTTCGCCACCCGGCTCCAAAATGCACTTTCCGCCTGTGCGGATCCGCCCGCAAATCCGCGAGTGTAAAACGCGCCATAAGTGTTGCGACAAGCGGCCCCCGCTCTTGCGGGAGAACCGAAGACGCAGCGGCGTGCTGCGGCGTGCAACCTCGGTCGACGTTGGCCCGAACTCTGTTGAACGGGCACTGAAGCACCAACAAAACTCCTAAAAACTAAATAAAATAAAAAAATATGTAAAGCAGTAAAATAAGCGAAATTTAATCACCGTAGCAGCATGTTTTCAGAACCATCTTACATATTGTCACGAAAAAAATAAAGGACTCCTCTTCTTCGTTGATGAAACGATTACTGATGTTAACCAACACAACTGTTTATTTAAGTGATAGGATCTAAAATCTTTACAACAGATATGGCCAATTAGTCAAGAAATGTTGGTGGGAATAATCTTAACCTAAGGAACCTTTCCCTGCCGTCCTCCTCGACCACACACACCCTCAGCGGGGGCCCCGACCACAGCCAAACTCGACAAACAAGGATCCGGAAAAAGGCGGGCGAGCCGAACTCCTCCACAGCCGCAAAGGGTCCCAAGTTTGCGAGCTAGCGGGTGGACGACTCCACAGCCGAAGGGGGGTCGGACGTGCAGGTTGGTTTCCAGAGGCAGAGAAGTGTCCAAGGCTTGGTATCCAGGAGTCAAGTCCTTACGGTTGGTTGGTTAATACGTTTATTGAATATCTGCCTTCTGGCTGGAGGGCCTCAAGGTAGGCAGGGGGATAAGGGAGGGGGACGGCCCTTAGGTGGCCGCTTATATTGAGTTCAGCAGCATTCTGGGGTCCTCCAGCCCACCAATCAGAAAGTTTTGGAAGGACCAATCAAAGGGGGTTTTCTTAGCACCAATCAAAAGGCTCGGAGCCCAAAGCAAATACGAACATTCCAAAAAACATGCGCATACACGAGACAGAACACATTCCAAACGAAGCTCACAAGAGCAGCCATAAACAACAGAAAGCTCATTCGTAGGCAGGGAAGTTATACATACACAGAGCATAACCACCTCCGAAGTAGAGATCCCAAAAGCAAACATACACAGGACAAAACATTTCCAACGCGGGGTTCTGTAAACTATAAGTATAGTGTTACAGCGTTGCCGTTCTCCCCCATTTGGGGTCCCCCGACTCCGGTGGAATCCATGAGCCGTCCCGTGTAGACGGAAAGAACTCTCGGAGAAGCAAAAAACATAAAGTGAAGCTAGATTAAATACTCGCGCGAGCAAAACTTCGCGACAATATCATGCACCAATCATCTACTAAAAGTTAGAATCCCCCATGGCAGCCGATCTACTTTCAATGCCTCCTTTTTACCCCAAATCAAAATTTATTGGAGTCGCCTTCCCGTGTCATACTTTCAAATACTAACACCGCTGATCTAAGAATTGCAATTGCTAACTTGTTAAATTATGTTTCGTACTAATTGTTTTGCCTTCTTCTTCTTATTATTATTTTTTACTTTTATCTTTCATAATGCTCTCGGGCCCTCAGAGAAAAATAAATTAAACGAATTTAAACGTGCGTGTGGACGCGTTCCTGATCAAAGCAAGTTCGATAAACCTGCCGGGATTAAATGATGGGCCTTTGGGGCAAAATAACGAGGGCATTTACATATAGACCTTTTTAACGGCAGTCTCGAACGAAGCGCCCGGGCGGAAAATGCTGAGTCACTGAGCTGTGGATGCGTGCGCAGCATCCGATGTACCGCACAGCAGACCAACAGCGCATGCTCAGAAGGGATATACAGCCCAGCAGACAAAGATGGCAGCGCGCAGAAGGCAATTTTCACAAAGGTTTATAAGCATGGTTTCAAAAGTTCCACGAAGGTCTTTAAAACGACCACGTGCCGCAACAATTGAGACAGGCATTTCAACAATGCAGAACAGGCAGTGCAACAATGGAGCACAGACAGGTATGAGGGTTCGTGCACCCGAAGAGAATGCCGAAGCGGAAAGGCCTATTCGAAGTGGGCGAAATCGAAAAATTGCGTCACACGCGAGAGACAGGGAGATGGAGAGCTTGGGCGAGCGGTCAATAGATGGCGCCAGGCGAAAGAGCCGGTCGCCACGATGCGTCGACGACTCGGTCGGCGCTTTTCGCTCCGCGCTGGGCCACGGAAGTCGCGAACCTGCCTAGGTTCGAATTCGACCAAGTTCGAATTTTTCCGACCTTTCCAACGTGCCGCGATGGTTCGACTAAAGTTCGACTTGCGTGCGCGAAAATTGAAAACGAGCCGACATTACTTGGTGGAGGAGACGGTGCACTATTTGTTTGGTCATCATTGGTTCAGAGTAATAACTAACGAAACCATTAAAAACACCCATTTTTGCCTTCATATCGCCCGAACGTTGTTAATTATTTTATAAAATAAAAAATAAACTCTCTCTCTCTCTTTCTCTGTCCCCCCCTTGTTTCTGTTTTTACTTTGATCGTGTTCGTCCTGCTCACTGACGTTTTGCAGGCGGCGTTGAGGTTCAACACGCACTTTCCGTAAACAAATGTGCAGTGGACTGCAGTTTTTATAATCGTCTAAATAATGTAAAATGCAAAAAAAAAACAAAAAAAAACGTCTCAAAGTATTTTTGTTATTAGGCCGCACGTAACATTTGTTTCCGTTGTGCCCAACATTACACAATGCGGCACCGTTGCTTTTCATGTTTTATTTCATGTCTTTATAAAAACAAAGCAGCCGAATCTCGTGTCATAAAATTTGCAGTTGATTAGAAAATACGTGTATCTCGTACAACCGCGCCAGAACCTCTGTTCGTTCGTGCCAGTCACGAAACACCAAGGAGGCAATGTTTGATTCACAACCTTTTACTTAACATCGCGATCGTTTCGTAGTTAACCCGCTCGTTACACACGAACTGAAAAGAAAATCTGTGGAATTAATAAACGAACTCGCGAAACCCCGTTAAAAACTAGGCGGGGCCTATACCTGTTTTCACCTCAAGAACCATAGGAAAAAAAAGTCCGGCTTCTCGCGGATGATTACTAATTTTCACTTTTAGGTGGAGATTTAAGATATATTTATTAGCATTTTAGAGTGGATACACGTTATCTTATCAAGGAGTACACGTTTCAAACGCCAAAAGCATTGCCTGTGCCTCCGACAACCAAATCTGGCGAGAACTATTTCGCGTGGCGTGTGAACAATGCGCAAAACTTACTGTTTTCTTGAGGTGAAAACGGGTATAGATGCAAATCCTCGCACGATATGGAGTAAGATAGAGCCTGGAGGCACAAAAAGTGCGCCACATTTCTGTGTTCCGTAGTGTACGCACTTACATTTGTTACGCGTAGGCTAGACAGAGGGATATACAGCTCGCCTTTGTTGTTGATTCAACATTTTAAGTGAGACGCGTGCCGAGATGACGTACAAGAGCTCAGCCTCAGAACATCGCCGCCAGGCGTGTCACGTCCGAAATTATTAACAGTCGAGCCAGTCCCACACAGACGCTGAATTTCCAATGCCAACTAGGACCGAAATTTCTGAGGCACGTAACACACGACTCCGTCAACACGCCAACACGATACCGACACCACCATCAGAAACCAAACAGAACAAAATCACGAAGCGGCACTGCGACGGCTGCTTTGACGGGGGCGAAGCAAGGAGGGAGAATCGCCAAGAGGAGGACGAACATGCACCTAAGCTCAGCTTAGCCTTACAAGTTAGACACGTATCTTCTGATAAAGATTGTTCATAATCTTAAAAAAAAACAAAAAAAAAAAAAAACGAGCAAGAACAAAAATGAGGTAAGAAATTTGGAAAGTGGTGGGTCACCTCTGCTCGGAGTCGTTAGTACACTTGTGGGACGTACCGAGCTGTGCACTCTGTTATTTATTTTAATAAACATCCAGGAGAATGCAAAGTACAGCTGCGGACTAAGAAAACGAGCGCAAACTGGCCGTTTCCTTTCGCTGGCGGTACATCCTCTGGTTTCGCTCGTTTGTGCGAGGAATTGTTTTATCTTTCAGCCGCACATGCAATGCAGTATATATTAAATAGTGGCACCAGGTGGTGGGCCCAGTCAGTTGGTACAATTTAGTGCTTTTTAGTGTCCGTTACTCTATTTGTATGCTTATTCTTGATACTCGTTCGTTAGCGTCAGCATTTCGTTTCTTGGCCGTTAAAGGGGTACTCCACCGTTTTTTACATTGTCTCCAATTTGCTTTAAATTTTGCTAAACTAACCAACAAACATTGCTAAAATACTATCCCAAATATTAGGTCAAAATATTGTTTTTTCGGGAAGTTATTAAATTTACAGTTTTGGTCTTCACCATGTTTTCCAAACTGAAAGTCTCTACTGGCAACAACAACAAAGTGACGTCAGTGGAAGGCAGGAGTTAACTTTTTGGACTACAGAAGTTGTTACCAACGGATTTGAAGCAGTTTCTTGGTTTCAAATGAGTGCTTTGGAAGCTCGCTCCCGTATCCGCGCTCCAGCACGGAACAAATGATTGGCATATTCTATTTTTAGACTACTTGCTCGACTGGCAAGCCTGCCTGCCACTGACGTCACGGCACTGAAAAGTGCGCGAATATTTGAATATTGGTTTCTGCACCATTTTCATTTGCCGATTTCACAATATCTATTATGAATTTCGCGATGCTAAATAGCATACCGGAAAGGCTAAAGGCCGGGAAGTCAGAAAATATAGTTAGTTGAGGTAGCTCAAAAAATTGGTGGAGTACCCCTTTAAGCGGCGTTCACACACTTGCAACCGAGTAGGACCGAGAGTCAGTCAGTCAGAGTTTAGGGAGCAAGGAAATCAAAGGAAGTGTTTAGGACCGAGAGAGAGAGACAAGATCGGTTTTTAAGCCTCTTGCGATTAGATTGGTGGCAAGCCATCTCGATTAATCCTATGTTTAACTTCACTCATAAATGTTTCTACGAGTACCGCCTTGAGCAGAATGTCGCCTTCTAAAAACGCGCCAAAAGCGAACACCGATGATGATGATAATCATCAACGCGCCTTTCGAGCAGCGCATCCTCTCGGCCGACCGTGAAGTTGCTCGACGCGTGCCCGGCATACCCAAACTGTCGTCTGCTATAATTCGTTGGCGGAACGTCTTTCCGGTCGTCTGCTTTCCGGCTTCCATTGTCCGTTCCCCATCTGCTTCTTTTTGAGCATTTGTCCGACCGACCGTAACGGTCGATTTTGTTATAATCTATTTTGTTTTGTGTTTTCTTTTTGTGTCAAAGGGATCGGTTACAGGCTGCGCGGAAGACTACGTCAGTGTGGAGCCACGGGAAAAGAAAAATCCGGTGCTACGGCCTTCGTAATCGTATCTATAATCATTTACAAGGTGAGAACGGCATGGGAGGAGCTTCCGTTGTCCCACCTGCAGTGCGAGCTTCCTACCTTCGGCGACGGGGTTGTGGTGACGTCAGAATGCCGGGCTCTAATTGGCTCAGATTGAAGGATAGTGGATAGACCTGAGAGCAGGCTGCCTTGAGGTCAACCCGCTACCCTTCCAATCGAGCCAATCAGACGGCGGCGTCGTTCTGACGTCCCAGCAACCCTTGCGCCAGAAGCAGACGATTTGCTCTCCGAATACAGTGCGAGTGCTGCGTCAGTGTTCGGCCAATCACACATTTAATGCTAATAAAATAAAAAGGGTAACCGCTAATGTGGCCAGATAAGGCTTTGGAAAGTGTTTTTTGGCGACTGCTGACCTCTAGTGCCGTTCATCTGAACTCAGAAAGAACAAGGAGTGAACGGGCCCCCTACAAGTTTCCTTTCCAGTTTCATACGTGCAGCATTACCTTCCCAAGCTTCAAAATCTCTACAAAAAAAAAAAAAAAAAAAAAAAGGGCGCCGTTCTACATTGCGTAATGCCCTCGAATAGGGTCGGTCGGTCGCACTGTTCGCAAGCTGCGTGTTTCGCCAGCTTCCCTCGGCGGGGAGCGCACTGCTCTTAATGGCGAAAAATCCCGCCTAATCCAGTCTCCCTAATCCGTCGCTTGTTCGTTTGTCACGGGAGGGGACTGCGCACGACACGCGAGGTGTGCGCAATTTTCTGACTGCTGCCTAAAGCAGTGACAGAGACTAAGGTTTTAGTAATCACCCGTCGGCCCGCGTTCCGGCGCCTTCTTCTAATCGTCTGCTCTCGAACTTACCGTGTCTGATGAAGCGCCGTGTCTGCCGCCTGCTATACTCCAGCCACCCCTAAGCTGACAGTGCGGTGGAAGCTACGCGTTCCCCGAACCAATCAGCGCTCTCCTGCTCAGCAGCTCACCTCGCTCCCTGGTCGTGGACATGGGTCTGAACGTGATCACGTGGCGAAAGGGAGACGTACGTATGACTGGTCCAACTAGCTCCTAACTTCCACCGCACTGTCAACTTGGACAGCGTATAAACTGCATGTCGTGTGAGAGATGGGCCCCGCCGCCATTACTAAGCGTAGTTACGTGCGCTAATGTGAAGACGAGGACCGTTTGCGATGGGAGGGATGATTAGGCTCTCTGGTGATGCAAGTGCGAGGGATTAGGACGAGGTTGGGGTGCAGGGGAACCGTGTTCGTGTTTAGGACGAAGGGAGTTTTTGGGGAGTTAGGGCTAGCCGGCCTTAGATGGTGCGGCGCCAAACTCAAAACTTTGTTTTCTTTTTTTGGGTTGGGCGGGGGGGGGGGGGGGGGTGTCAGAGGCTTGAGCGTACTGCGGTAGAGTGTTGAATATTATGTCGGATATATCATTCACGATCGCGTTGTGAAGGGATTGCCAGAGTTAGGGGTGCGATGAGAATCTAATTGTATGAAACCTTATGATTTCTTATACTTGGTTTAGCTTCGTTGTTTAATATAACATCAGGCACAAACGAAACGCTTTCAATTAAGCTGCTTTGTGTGTTGGAAGTGTATTTAAGTTTTCCATTCTACAAGGATCGTTGCGGGTTGACCGGAACCTTTATCCCTACAGAAGAAACAGAAAATCCGACAGGTGCGACGCGAAACTAGGTCAGCTTTTCAAAGTAATCCCCTTGCGTGTCCAGGCACCGCTGCCGTTGTTTTGACAGCTTCCCGATTCCTCAGGAGGAGGAACAACTGTGCTAGCAATCTTCTCAAAGTTTCGGCTGCTTTAAGTTTCCCCTTCACTGCAGGCATTTTATTATGCGCCGATGCTCCAGAGCCAGAGGCACATTGCTCGGCGCCGTGAGGGCTGGAACTGCATACTGCGCATGAGTGAAGTAGGCCATCGGGCGCTGGGTATTCGAGAAGGACTACGTCCTCCGCGAAGTTTCATCATGTCCTACACTTGTTCAGCGATTTCTTACGGAGAAAAGTTCCGGTCAATCTTGAACGACCCTTTTTATTGCAAGGTGAGTGCGAGTTACGAGCAATAATCTTTTGAAGTACCCGCTTCAGAAATAGTAGAAGTTTCGAAAGTCTCGGTTCCCGTGTTCGAGGGATGAGGGAAGTAACGATGATAATGATCTGAGGGGCACTTTCTGAAACGTTCCCTTGGGAGCAATGGGAACAACAGAGAGAGATTATTTACTCGGGAGATCATTATATCTTTTTCAAGGAGGCAATATATGATGGATAACTTCAAAGGATGTCGTTTCGCAACAACTTCGACGGTATTACTATATTTATTCGATTTTTTTTTTTTGTGTGTGTGTGTGTGTGTGTGTGTGTGTGTGTGTGTGTGTGTGTGTGTGTGTGTGTGTGTTTGTGTGTGGGGGGGGGGGGGGGGAGGGGCGGAGGCCTTGTGATTTTGACGCGAGTCTCGAGAAACCCCCATCCTGCGGATTACGCAAGTTTCAACGTTATACACATTCTTCCCCGAAACTCAATACGCACGCACGACGTCCCTCAAGGATGCACTTAAGGATAAAAAATAAAAATTGGAAAGCGTATACCCTTAAAAGTCTCAAGAGTGCATTCTTTCTTTCTTCCTCTCTTTTTACGTTTCTCCACTCCAAGTACGGAGAAACGCATTCGACATTTTTTTTTTTCCCCTTCCCGGCTACGCAGGAAGAGACACTTCGTAATGCCCGTCCAGTTTCTATGAAAATACGGTTTTCAGTCTGCTCGTTAGAAGTCTCTTCAAAAACAGGGAAGGGTGGAGAGCGAAGTGTGGCAGAGGGGGTCATTCGGGATTCCAGAGAACTGCGGCTTTGTGGGCGCAGGAACCCGAAAAGAGGACCGGCTGGTGGCCGGCCGCCCGTACGAGGGAAGGCCGTCGTTTTGGGGACAACGAGGAGGAGGCGAATGGGGAAAGAAGGCATCCCTACTTTGGTGTGACGCGTGGCAAGCAAAGGGGGCGGCGGGCAGCCGCGCTCGCCACTGTGTTTTAGATTGAAAGAATGGCGGCCGGGCGTTGGATTCTGCGGACAAACGGAACGGGGTGGTTGCGTGGAGAGCGGTGGGGAGGGAGCGCCCAAGTTGGAACGGGACAATGGAAATTAGAATTAGAAAGGGAGGGAGGAGGTAGGAAAAAGGGGGAGAGGGTGTGTATACAGTTTGTTCCGAGAAAACTCCGCGAAAGTGGGGAATAAGGGGAGGGGGGCTAGAAGCTTTGCGTTGTGTTGTGGGGGTGGATCCTATTGGGGTTTCGCCGTTGAAATGAGACACGGAGAGTTATTAGGATGGGTTTTTGGGGCAGCGAGAAGTAGGGAATAAAAGTTCAAGAAGAAGGAAAAAGTGGAGTCGACTGAAGCGATTAAGGATAATTGCTACTGTAACGAAGGAATAAAGCGTTTATAATAAAGCGCTCCTTTAGGCTCTGGATGACGTGGTTCTCCTTAAAGGGACACTGACAGGGTATTTATGCTCGCCGAGGTTTTTAGTTGTGCGTGACTATTGAGAGCCCAACTACCCAGAACAGAATTTGCGGCTCGAAATTTGGTTTCTTTCCGCCCGAAAACCGCCGATCGAGCCGGCCGGTGCGGCTACCTTTGGGCGCAGAATGAGCGTTCGGCGATGCCTAGTTTATTTTTGCGGTCAAAAAAACCCTGTAAATTTTTTTTTTGTGACGCCCTGTATATATAATCGTGGTAATTTCGCACGCACAGTGAACACGCCGTGACAATCCTGCGCTTCTACTGCGCGCGATTCCCCAGACGACGACGAGCGCCCTGTCTGGGGAGTTGCCTGCGAACTACACAAACGGAGGGCCATGGCCTCCGAGATCGGGATCTGGGAGGCCATGGGAGGGGCAGCTCCATGCATGCCGCCACCCCTCAAAACACATTGGCATCGTGACGGTTGTGTCGGTTTCTATTGCTTCTGTTGGACGCGCTTTGCACGCGTTTCTTCGGCGTCCGCGTCTCCCCGGCTATGTTCCAAATCTTACCCGAGTAACCTGCCTCCTACGTCAGCGGGTAATACCACGTGACATCGCGAGTAAACGATCCGCGACTCGATTTTGGAACGGCCAGGATAATCACCTGGATACTACGCGGATTGGCTTCGTCTTGGGCTAAGGCAAAAAGAAAACACAGCAGCGATGGCAGAAAATAGCAGACGATCTTTTTGATCATGGAGAAACGCACCCGAAGAACGGTAATATTAATGACGATGAGGTGTTTTTTGAGGTGGATCCACCAGCTCCTTTTACTCACCTTCGTTTTGAGCTGTATATTGAGATCAAAATTACTTACTCCTTACAGCTAGACATAAAAAAATGTGTTTTTATTAATCAGCGCGATCGCTGCAATTCTAGTCACGGTGCCCTAAATGCATATATTCCACGCATTGTAATTTGCATCGATTATGTTTTGCAGAAATATATTCCACATGGTGTAGCGATACAGCGCGAGGGTGCTTTCTCCAGAATGATAAGAAACTGGCGTTCGCTTTGACGCGAATGTGATTACAGTGAAATTTTCGAAGCCTTCACTGCTTTACAAACGTTATCCTCTCATTACACACACTCTGGAGGAAACAAAAATACTACATTATCATATACTGAGTTCAAACCTTTTCGGCCTTGAACGTGAGAATACGGCACTCCCCCAACGCCGAGGACGAGGATGCGGAGAAGCTTCTGTTTACGCTCGCACTCAGATAATAACAATTATACCTTCCCGGGGAAGGTGGACAGTCTGGGTGTAATGCAGACAATTCCTGCGTTGAAAACAGCAAATCGCAATAACCACACATGCTGCAGCTAATTCTTTGTCATTTCGAACGTCCGCCACCAAAACCAACGGAGCAAGCGAGCTTTGACGGCTGTCGGCGCAGAAAGCAGACGACGAGCAGATCACGTGACGTATTTACTCGATTTGATCCGGCTTTACCCCCCGATCGACGAGGGTAGCACGAGTAATTACTCCGGAGTAAACAACCCGCTTCTGGAACGCGAGTTCTGACGTCATCGAGTAAGCTCGAGTAAGTTTTGGAACGCCACGGTACAAACCTTTTACTCCGGAGTCGGATCGAGTAAATTTTGGAACACAGCCCCCGTGTCAGCGGTAACTGACGAGAGAAAGGGCTACCATCCCCATTGGGACCGCGCGCCAACCCGCGTCGCTGCGCGGTGGCGCAAGATCGACTAAGCCTAAATCATCGGACAATCGGCGACAACCACCTGTTCTAGAGTGTATTAGTGCTGCACAAAAAAAGAGGTTTAGAACTTTAAAACATTTGATTTTAAGTTAAAAAGATAATGACCTGTCAATCTCGAGACTGTCGTACACCTAGCTGCACGTGCCAGCACGCATCTGCACGGAGACTGACTGACTCGGATTTTCCAGAGGGCGCGCCGGGAGCGCCCGGCCTCAACTTCCGGCCCGCGTGACTCTGATTGATCGCTGCTGCCTGGCAAGCCACTTCCGGCGCGACGCCGAGATGTGACCGAGGCAGATATCGGCACCTTGCGCGCGTCGCATTGTTTCGTGTGCTTCGAGCGACGCGCTCCGACGCCGGGAGACGCCGACGCGGCTGAGACGCGTGAAAAACGCCTCATATGGTTGGGGCTTTAGGCGCCCGTTCCCACATATAGCGGCGTCGGCGTCGGCGCAACCGTTATATGCGGAAACGGGCGCCTAAGAGTCCCATAATGGCCGTGTTCCCAAATTTACTCGATCTTACTCCAGGGTAAGGGTTTTGTACCTTGGCGTTCGAAAACCTACCCGCGTCCGGCACTTTTCAATCTGCGTTGTCACGTGACACGACACGCCGGAGTAACTCGGATCCATTTGGGTGAGATTTGGAACGCAGCCAATGTAACACTGCGCGCGTTGCATTATGGGACGTCACAGACCTATACACCCATTCAACTTCCCCTCTATACTTAGCGGCGAAACTGTATTGGCGTGTAGGCCTGTGACGCATGAGAATACAACACTGTGCGTGTTGCACTATAGGGGGCCGCCATCGAGTACACACCTCGTCCTCGCTGGTCTAGTATCAAACAAAAAAGAGTAATATATATATATGTATATTCTATTTCAAACTGTTTACCATGGTACACCGCAAAATCAAAATGCCTCAAGAGTTGCACTCAAATTTCGCTTTACAGAGAAACGTAAACGTCTTTAATTTTGTGTGCCGCATGCTGCCGCCATGTTCGAAAAAGAATTGTCAAAAAAGTGAAAGCCGCTTACAACTCCCTGTAACGCCGAATTAGAGCGCAGCTCTTGAGGAGGAGGAGGGAAGGGCACTGGGGGGGGGGGGGGTTAAACTAACCAGGGGGGTCACGTGACCTTGGGGGTCACGTGACCCCCAATGCCGATGATGTCATCACTGACGTCACTGATGACGTCATCAGTGACGATGACGATGCGGGTACCGATGACGTCATTAGTGACGTCACTGATGACTTCACCAGTGATGATGACGATGACGATGCGAATGTCGGTGACGTCATCAGTGACGTCGCTGATGACGTCATCAGTGATGATGACGATGACGATGCGGATGCCGGTGACGACATCAGTGACGTCACTGATGAAGTCATCAGTGATAATGACGATGGCGATGCGGATGTCGGTAACGTCATCAGTGATGATGACGATGACGATGCGGATGCCGGTGACGTCATCAGTGATGATGACGATGACGATGTGGATGCCGGTGACGTCATCAGTGATGATGACGATGACGATGTGGATGCCGGTGACGACATCAGTGATGATGACGATGACGATGCGGATGTCGGTAACGTCGTTAGTGATGATGACGATGACGATGCGGATGCCGGTGACGTCATCAGTGATGATGACGATGACGATGTGGATGCCGGTGACGTCATCAGTGATGATGACGATGACGATGTGGATGCCGGTGACGTCATCAGTGACGATGACGTCATCGGGGGGTCACGCGACATCGGCGGGGGTCACGTGATCTCGGGGGTCACGTGACCTCGAGGGGGGGGTCACGTGACCTCAGGGGAGTCACGTGACTTCGGGGGGTCACGTGCCCCCCACGAGGTCACGTGACCCCGGTGGGGGGCTCGCGCGGCGCATTATGGGACATTTCCCATGATAAACCGCGCGGTTACGCCGACGGCGACGCCGACGCCGCTCAAGCCGGAAACGGGCCCCTAAGAGCTGCGCTCTAAAAGACAATGTCCATAGGTTTGGACAAGGTTGATCGTGCGGGACGACGGTGTCCTCGGAAAATGGCGAGAAGTGAAAGTCAGGGGGAGCTAGGAGAGAAGACACGCATGCGCAGAGGAGGCTTGCTGGGGAAAAAAGGTGAATCACCCCGGGTTTAGGTTAGGTTAGTCGAATTCGGGAGATCTCTGTGACGACGATGATAACGGTGGCTGTGGCCGTTCCCTTTTCCCCAGTAAAAGGGAGAGGGTCGATGTTCAGGGAAGAGCGAGGGGAAGGTTAACCTAATGTCATGCTTGCCCGCCAGAGGAACGGCGTAATTAATTCGGGAACTCGCGCGCGGGGGACTTCCCGCAGGAGCCAACGCGGGTTCGCGCAGTTTTAGGGATGCGAAGCTCGGTGGCGGGGAAGGGGCGAGCGTTACTTTGGGGAGGACACGCGGGCCGATGAGTTGGACACTTGGGATGCCGTTGGGACGGGCGTTGATTGGCCCCCCCGGCATGCCCGAAGTTGGGCCGGCGAGCCAGCGAGCTCCAGTTTGTTCGGGAGATGGGAAACTTCGCGCTGTTATTGCTTGCACGCGTGTGCGCAGTGTCGCCGACTGAAATGAATGGATGGTGGTTTTTATGCGCTCTTGCTGCTTTGTCGTGGGACCGTTAGCCCTAAATGCCGAACTCTCGAAAGTGTGTTTTGAAGTCCCGCAGACCGGAATATTGTTGACGCATACGGTCTAGTAGCTCGCAGAAGCTAACTAGCGTAGCTCAGGCCAGTTGGTGACAAATGAGCAATTGGACGGAAATGATTAGCAGCTGATTTACGGGTCATGTTTTGGGGAAAATGGTGGTAAAGGGGGGGGGGGGGGGAAGGGTTGTTGCCTGCCCTCCTACCTTTGTCAAATCTGACTCTAATAACCACATAAAACGTACGTAATAAAACAAACATGCGATGTATACTACGCTGTTTGCGTACCAGCGTAGCACACGATATGATTTTCAATTAGACTGCATGCCGCGAGACAAAGTACTCGCTGTAAAAACAAGCTGCCCAATTAATAAGCGACGCGTTGTCCGGGCAGCCGGTCTTACGTGACGCTAGCAACCGATAAAAAAATAATTAATTCGATTCTGCTTCTTTCCTTCTATATTCGGTGTTACCTGCGACGCGACCAATCTCGTTTCATTAGCAGTTAATTTAATCTGGAAATGAAGCAAGACAGCCGCCGCGACATTACTCGTTGTATGAGGATGGGGCCTTGTTCAGAATGACTGTTATTTGACTCCGTGACTCTACTACCTGGGTGTTCTCTTTCTCCTCGCTTTTCTATTGTTCACAGCCTTTTTTTTTTTCTTTCTTCTCCTTCCTACCGTTGTGCGACATTTTCTATTGTTCTGAGTGGGCGTGCCTGGCTTCGCTTTTTGAGTCTCCGTGTTTCCGACGTTTGTGTCGTTAATCAGGCCAAGTGAGTCGCTCCCCCCCCCCCCCCCCCCCCCCTTCTTTTTTTTTTTTTTCCTTCAATATTTTCCGGCAAAGCCGTAGCCATGAATTTCGTAGTGCTAAAAGAAAAAAAAAAGGAAAAGAAAGAATAAAAGAACGAGATTAAACTAGAGAACACACATAGAGCAAGCATTGTTTTACGACAAGCTTGGCTCCTTGGGGATCGTTTCTTTTCTCCGCGTTCATCCAACAACTTTTGTTAAAAAAAAAAAAAAATACCGAACACCCAAAAAGAAAAAAAAAAAAACGAGTAAAAATACGAAAATGTCGTTAGGGCTTGCTCGCTTCCTGGACAATTGGGCTCACCCGCTCGCGCGCAGTTTATAATGATTTCTTGTGCCCGGTTACAGTCACGTCGCCGGATAGTGGACATACGTTCGAGCCAGATCTGGTAGGTTCAAGATCAAATCCACACAGGTCCCAAGTTGGATCATGTGGGTTAATGATCCAACTTGGAGTGATTCCAGATTTGTTTCGGATATGGTATCTAAATTGGTCTGGGCACGGACCCAGAGAGATTACACTATCGAGCACGGTTACGGAGAGGTTAGGTTTACTTTATTCAGCGCGAAGGTAGCCCAAAAATAATACGGCCCTTACTTTTGTTGTGAGCTGTCTTCCCTGGGGCAACACACATAAACGCACACACTCGCACGCACCCAGCCATGAAACAAGTTCAAATTTTTGACCGGTTTCAGATCGATTGCTGTTCCCTTCGACATCGCTCCCAGATCAACTACAAGTCCAGCTGGGATCTGTGCAGGTGTGCGCGGCTGAATATAATTTGTAGATATGTTTGCGACGTCGTTATTATTAATTTTCTTATCTGCTTTCTTCAGGTTCAACTCATTATTAACCTTAGGGATTACGCATCCAATTTCTTTGTAGCTTCTCATCTGAAATGATCTAAACGGATCCACTGAAGTCTCCTTCATAACCGATTTCTTGCTCGGTACACATTAGACCTGTCTGTGTTCACTTTCAGTTTAACTTCTATGGGGATCAAGCAAATCAATCAGCGTCATCAGCTGAAATGCTACTTGGACCCGTGTCAAGCAAAGCGACGTTTACACTAAACATTTGTTGCAACAAGCAACTCGCCGATGGCGCCGTCTGAGCACTGCCTTCAAGAATCTCGGCGCCACTATACTCGAAAGTTCTTTCGCTGTGTTCTCGAGCAATCTTGACTGAGGCGGTTACAACATTGGTAAACGAACCATTGACTCCGCTTACTGCTTGTCCCCTCCAAGCGACATTATGAAATAGCGGTCGTAAATGTTTGCGCAAGGTGTCTCGTATACCATACCGTCCAGCTATTTTTCTTTTTGCGCAACTTTGTAAACGTCGATGACCCGAACGGATTAAGCGAACGCCTCATATACCGTGGTACCGTTGCAGTTCGGTGCGCGCGTGTAGGATGCCTCCGAGACCGCTGTGGGAATTTGTGTTCCGAGGCCTCAATCGGTAGGTATGTCGCAAGGGGAACAGGATATGAAAGGTGACTTCACTTCCCATTCCTGGACATTTTTCAGAGTTACCAAGTATTAGTTGCGTGAGCCGATCCTAATGGAGCTATAGTCACACTCGTAAAGAGGCAGCACTAAAATAAAACGTGTTCAGCTCCCCACTTTTCTTTTTGTTTTTCTTTTTTCTAATGTTATGAGAGCGTTGCCCGGCGGTCCAGTCAGCGCTCCATCGCGGAGCGGAACGGTAATATGATAATATCTACTATGAGCTCTTCTGCTCACGGCACATAACCCCTGCTCCTTTCAGTTGGTAGAGCTATCCGCCGCAGGGGCTGCGTGCAGCCATAGAAGAACATAGCAGACGACACTCGTGCATAAACGTCCTTTCTTTGTGCGCATGTACTTTTTATCGCTTATATCGCTGCACCTCTTCGAGGCACGGCGCTGACCGGCCCGTTGCTGCATGGACACTCCAGTGGTGCTAAGTAAACATTGCAGCGCTGTACAAGGTACAAACGTGCAACAAACGCACTACACGCGCTCGAAAGGTATACTCAGGCACGCGCACGTCACACAGAAGCGTACATCGTTAACGCACACAGAACGCAGTGAAAAAAAAAAAAATAAAACGGGACTGGAACGAGAACAAGGACGAGAGATACACTGGGCAATCTGACTAGCATATCCAGCATGCCATATCCAGCGTAACGAGCTTGAGTATCACCGTTGAACGGTAAACAGGAATCCACAGCATGCAGCGTAAATGGCACCCCCCCCCCCCCCCCCTCCCCGAGTTGCCGCCATCTTCCCTGTTTGTGGTCACGTGACGTCAAGATGGCTGCGCCCAGAGGTGGACCAGATCAGATTTGCCACATCACGGTCAGCAGATGGGCAATCTGGGGCTGCGTTCCAATCTCACTCGAATGAATACGTGCGAGTTACTCCGGCGGATCATATCAGGCGACAAGACAGAAAGAGCAACTGGACGCGGGTAGGCTTTCGAATGCCATGGTGCAGAACCTTTACCCTAGAGTGAGATCGAGTACATTTTGGAGAACGGTTTTGCTGACCGTGATCTGGCCGATCTGATCGAGCCTACCTCTGGGCGCAGACATCTTAACATCACGTGATCACTAATATGGCAAGCGGACAAAATGGCGGCAAAGGGGGGGGGGGGGGGGGGGATGCCATTCTCGGCCGCTGGCTTACCGCTCTAAGTTTACTCAAGCTCGTTGATCCAGTGTATCTCTCTCCTTTGTCCTCGTCCCAGTCGCGCGCTGTTTTTCACTCTGAACTTCTACCAACTCGCCCAAATGCTCCATCTTAGCACAAAATATTCACTGGCAAGCGTACGCACAATTAGGTGTGTGTGGGACACGGTGGTGTGGGAGCGTCATGCGCACTCGCAGTACATTTATTTTGGGACCCAGTGCGCACGCGTGTAGGCATTTAATTTGCTTTAAGATTTACGCCGTCTTATATGTCTCCGGTCCTCCACCTAATCGACAAACCCATTCCTTTCTTTTCCTTTGACGTCCAGCTTCTCAAAAACAAAATGCGCTCAATTGCAAAAAAGAAAGCCACATGCACATAAAAAGAAAGAGAAAAGGGGGGGGGGGGGGGGGGCAGATAAAGAGACATAACTTTGCTAATAACAGTATCGAGAGTAATAGAAATCATAATTTCAGAAAGGAAAGCAATAAGAAAAAATTGGGAGAAAAACAAAAATTCACAAAAGAAATCGTGGGGAGTTGGGACAGCTCTCGGGCCCGAGCTTCACCGGCCTGGAGGACAATTTGTCGGAACTACGTGTCGAAAATCTTTCCTCTAAGCCTTTCATGGGCGCGGTTAGATTCTGTGTCAAGGAAGTAAAAAAAAAATAAAAAAATAACGAAGTACGGGAACAGTGAGGCAAAAATGGACGAAGGAACAGTCCAAGGGGCGATGAACCGAAGAAACTCACATGAAGCACTCTTGTCGCACTGGCTAGTTGGCCTTAGCCACAAATCTCGCCAAATCCGGCGTTATAAGTCCGGCACAAGCCGGCCGCCCTAGTTTGAGCCGCCACGTTCTTCTCCGGACACTTTTCTTTTTTTTTTGTTCTTCTGTTTAATATCACGTACGCTCGCGTGTCTCTGTTCGATTCTCCTTCAAGGCGCAGATGACAACTTGTCTGTATGTGCGTGTGTGCGTGATAAAAAAAAAAGATGTGGAAGTGACTAAGAGATCAGTGCTGTTCGGTGACCCCACCCATAAATGATGTGCGACCCGGCCACAGAGCCAAATTACAGCGTTGACGATTTTGGTGGCCAGGTGGCGCTGTCGGCTATCTCGATTATGTCGATGGCGTTGCTGAGTTCGCCCACACAACGAGGCAATGGTGCGCCCAACTTCCTTTTCTTTAAATGTTTTTTGTAGGGTTTCGTAAAATGAGTTGGAAAATTACAGTAACGCACATAAACGGAAGCGAGAAAAAAGAAATATAATGATGTCGATTGTGGGTGTTGAGAGCTTCGCCGGGGTGCGAGAGAAAGTCCCGTAGCTAGCGCGCGTATTTTATTCTGGCAACATTACTAATCGAATAAGCGCCGTTCCGAATTTTGTGCAGCCGGTTGGGGTATACAGCCCCCAGAGGAAGTTCGAAAATAAGTGGGGTGGAATTACTGGCTCTCAGCGAGACGTGGGACCTGGGGTGCATTAAACGGGAAAGCGCCTGGGAAGTATCGTAGCAAAGCCAACGCATTAGCGCGTAATAATGAGAGAACAAAAACAACTCTGGACAGTTTAATATGGAGCTAGTTAACGTTACCAGACGACCAGTGTATTCGATGTTCTTATTTTATCATTTTTACTGGGTAGAAAAATGGGTCTCCGTTCACCCCTAAGCTGAGACTATAGACCATTCCATCCTCCCCCGCATGGGCGCTGCCATCTTGGAATCACGTGACGCGGCAGCCATTAGGTTGCTTCAACTTGCTGCTCCGCTCTCCCCTCCGCGCCTTGGCGGATACGTTGTATTCGTATTTTTCGTCGCGTTTTACCGCGCCTGCTTGCCTTACTTCGGAAACTGTAGTCCGATACGTCTACTCGACGACTCCCGAGATTTGTTTACTAATAATGGCGGAACATTCTCAGTAAGAAGCGCGTATATTTATATCGCGCATCTAGGATCGGAAGGCGTCAAGAATAGTCAGCGCAAGGAGACTCTCTGCATTTCTGGAAAGCATCGTTCTTTGTATTCATAATATATCGAAAACAGTTTCGTTTGATTATGGGAGGAAACGCGCGGAGGAGATAGACAACGAACGTTTAGCTTGTATTTTATCTGAGGCTAGAAGTAATGGTATGTCAACATCAGGCGATTTGTTTGTTCATAACATCAGACCTCCATGTGTATGAGGTTCTCAATCTTTTTTGCTACGTAAACATTCGGTTGGTCGGTTTACTTATGAAGTTTAAGAAATTGCATACCATGCTCGCTCCCATTTCCACAGTCATTTAAGTGATTTATTTATTATATTCAGATAACCAGTGCCATCCACTTAGTTTATTTTAACACAAAGGTTGGGACTTTTCGCGTAAGAAACTGCCACGCACAACTTAACAGTAGCGAGTTTTAGAATAGCGTGCACAAAAAAAAATACCGTCGTTTATCTTAAACGCGGTTTGGGTTCGGCGCATGCGCTATAATGACCACGCTTTCTTTTTTTTTTTTTAATGTATGCTGTTTTAACTTTTGCCAGTATCTGCATTCCGCAATATGTAACGCTGAAAAAAATAGTTGTCTGCATAACAATTACTTGAGTCCAGGATTGTCGATGGCGAAGAGAGATTTACTTTTGGTGGCTGGCGACGCCGAAATTTACAAAGCGAATATGTTCAAACAAATAAATGTTTGTTCACACAGGTCCATGAAGTGGTGCCTAGCGCTAGGATTCAGCCAAACTTTCCGAGGTATTTGTCCTCCTGCGCCCTTTAATTTTATATGGCAAATTTTACGGAAGACAAATGCTAGGTTTAATTTGACGGGTCTGCCAATTATATCATATCTTGAGTAAGCAAATGTTCATATAAAGATCATTCATTTTCTAGGGCCAATATCGCGAAATGCTGCTTATGAATACTTTAGCAGTGTTGATAATTTAAGAAATTTCCTACTCGGCCTGTCAAAACATGCTGGAGTACAGAATAATAATAATAAAAGAAGAGGACGAGACGATACTACTTGTTTATATCAATTATCTGCCTCATTACACGACACGTTTTTAGTCTGCGAATTTCACTAAAGGTTGGGTGCCCACGAAAACCAAACAGTCTGTAGTAAACTGGCGAGTTCATCTGTTTTGGCCGATTCAGCACATTGCTAATCAAGCTGTCGATATGCTTCAATACGTTCACGTGTTAGTCTCTTCATTAGTTTGTTTTTCTGGAAATTGGTGTCATCGGGTACGGCCGTAGATGATGGTAATCTCTCCTGTACATCAGTCAGGCGTTTTGCAACCGACCATAATCAGATACATCGAAGGAGATGGTAAAAAAAGCCCGCAATTTAGGCTAAAAATACACCTCGTAGTCCTGAAAGTGGTTCAATACCGCTGTTTCCTTGGTTGTGTGCTACAAGGAAAATATTCGTATCACAAAATTAAGCAAAAACAACGTAAAACAGCAACATAGCCGCGTTCACGTTGAAACCGAAACCAATCAAATTGAAGCAACTCAATGGCGCCGAGTGTGTCAGCGCCCTCTATCCGCCGGTGAGGCAACTACTAAAATGAAAAGGTCTATGGAAGCTCCGCCTTCAGCGCGACCTTCCTGCCCTTGGTAACACAAGTGTGAACGCGCAGGCACGCGCTACGAAAGCCCTATACGGAAGCCAGCGAGCTCGCGCTGAAGGCGGAGCTTGTTTATAGTCTCAGCTCGGGTGAACGTTATAAGTCGAAGGCGGCATTTCAGTTCCGGTTGATTATACGAACTTTGAACTTGTTCGCAGTAATGTCTTCGATGATGTATGAAGCTTCCACGCGGATCCGTTCTGCTATGGGAACGTCAGCGCACTCGCATGCAAGTCTCGGCAGTGCGGAATAGCTGTTTCATGCGTACTGTTTTCTTAGTGGCGAGTAAATCACGTGCTATGCTCATTTCTAATATATATATATATATATTTACTTTGGTGTTTGCTGGGCGTCTCTCAATGCCAGATATTTTTTTTCTGTTTTTTGTTTCTTGTATTTAAATGAATATTGCGCGAAAACACGTTCCTTCTATGCTACGAGAGCCATGGCCCCTCCCGTAAAAAGAACATCGTTCGTCCAGAACGATATAGATAGCCATAACGCGGAGCCCTGATTCACCAGAGGCGCAGCGGGGATATGCAGCGTCGTGTTTAAAGGCCGCTGCACGAAGTTGTTCTGCAAGGCAGACGATACTCTGACTTTCCTCTTCCCCGAATTGCGCCCGAATTGCGAGGGCGGTGTCGGTAAGGAGAGACGGAGCAAAGAAACGTAAAGGGGGCGTAGTTTGGAAAAGAAGACGTCAAGGAGCTAAGAATTGAAGAGAAGATTCCGCGGAGTCACCACGAAGCTTTTCATTGCCTCTAACTTCAACGTGGGAAAGGGTTCACTCTTTTGAGAGAGGGCACGGTGAGCGAAGGACCGGATACGCGATACGTAGGAGCGAGAGAAATATTGGAAGCTCGAACTGGGTAGGACGACCATTAAGATTGAACAACAGTAAGTAATTACCATTGTGATAAGCGCCGCAGCGAAAAAGCGAGCGCAAGATTGATAGTACGATAGGAGTATGTAAGAATTAACTCCAAAACGACGATGCATTCTTTTAAATTCAACTTGTCGGTTTCTTTTTTAATTTTCTTTTTTACGTGTCAGAAGACGTCGTTCTCGAAACGTGAGTAATGGTTTGGACACTCTTTCCTCTTCTCGATTTATTTGGCTCCATTTTAATGGTGCGCTTGTCCCTCACACATGGAAAGACACAGTCGTGTCCGTCGAAAGGATATATCTTTGGTGCTCTTTTGAAATTTCGAAACTAGTGCGGGAGTAAATGAGCCGTGCTATCTTTGGCGTGCGCACGACTCCAAACGACGTCTCCGATAAGCGACGGAAAAGTTTGAAGAGGTCCCTTTTTGTCGCTTTTGCGCGAGCGCGAGGTGTGACGGTGCGGGTTCAGGCTGCAGGGTGCTGAAATCGTCTTGTAATGGCGCCTGAGTGGGTTTGTACTGATACCGAAGGACCAGCATTGACCCGCCATCGTCCCCGAAATGTTCCGGTGGTTCGCCCCCGTGGCAACTTGTCGTAGCGTCACGTTAGAGACAGATTAAGATTCTCGTGGATTTAAGGATTTCGAAAAAAAAAAGTGCTCAGTTGTTGAAACATAATTTATATAATGGTCAAGTTATATGGCAACTTGACCTGCCTATAGAGTATGCACCTGCAAACAATAAATATATAAAATAAGAAGCCCTAATCATTTCAAGTTTCGCATCTAGGTCCTTCTTCAGTTCCCTGCAGAGACAGAAACAAAGATGGCAGCAGACATATTGAGACGCAACGGCAGGTGCTAATGTGAATTTCCTTTTCGAGCAAAATGCGAGAAGGCAAACTGTATCGCGTAGTGTACTATACATTATAGTCCGTTCCCATGCATCGTAAAGTATCGTATATCGATTAACTGTTAACTTAAGTTAGAATATATCTTGCTAGAGAACCGAAACGTTTCGCAACGTAACCAGTGTTACCTTTTACTGTTACCTTCTGCTTGACCTTCATAATAAGTCTCACAAATGTCTACAACGCAGACAAAAGGCACAGTCGCGTGAGCCTAGCGGCTCGGGAGCACAAGTTCGTCTGCTCCTTGAGCAGAGCTTGCGATGACGTGAGAACGCCGAGCTCTCAATCTGGTGCTATTAAAAGGGTAGTGGGTAGGACCTCAAGGCTGCTAGCATCGAGGTCTACCCACTATCCTTACAACCAGAACCCGTCACAGCTCGGCGTTCTAACGTCACAACAACCCCTACGCAAAAAGCAGACGAACTTGCGTTGTCATTCTCGTGCTGCTAGCGTGGCATCACTGAAGTCAATCCTGGACTTGTCTGTCTTTGTCTATGTCTCTTGCATAAAATTTATCATTCTAACCTGATTATCAGAGATCAAGAGACCATTCCGGAAATACGCAGCGCCTCCCACCGTCGCTTTGACGCACTATACACCAACGCGAAATGTACAGCACGTGAAGAAGAACCCCTAAATAAAAGGAGCGGTTCGTGTTTCTTTAGCATTTCGCGATTTCACGACCGAAAGAAAGCAGGACGATAACAAAACAATGTATGCATCGGCTTTGTGCCTTCGCTCTGTTTTTTCTGTGTTTTAAATTTGCCGCTAAGAAAAAAAAAAAAAAAAGTAACTCAGCTACTTTCAGGATGTACCGAACATACGAGCGTGCCCTAGGGTGCCTACATGTCAGCGGAGCGGCGGAAACATGTAGGCACCCTAGCGTGCCCTAGCTTACATCGGAACGGCAACCAAAATTCCCCGCGCCGCGATGTGCAATGTGGGGCTGGCGAGGGGACTTGTGGGATTTTCCGGAAAGGTCAATTGTTTCCTTGCGCACCATATACGTGTCATCTCGCATCGACCTTATCGGTTTATGATTTGAACGCCGGGGTGTAGTACAAACATCTATGTTGACTCCTTCGTCCCGAGAACATCGAACGACTGGAGCCACCTCCCAGCCTACAACCATCTCCGAAGCGGGTCCATATCACATGAGCGAATGTCATTTTAGCGAACAGCGACATTTGAGCGAATCGACGTTTTAGCGAATAACAGGGGCGCGCGTTAACCCATCCGCCGCGCTGCACTTTACGCCGCTTCGCGGCGGCAATCTGCGGCGGCTCATTACAAAAATGTGAACCCATTTGGCCCACCCGAAAACGCCGCTTCGCGGCGTCCGACTATTCGCTAAAGTGTCATTCGGTGAAACGTGGGCGTTCGCTAAAACGTCATTCGGTCAAGTGAGTGCCTCCCCTCCAAAGCCACCTATTTCCAAGAAACACCCCACCGATTTCACACGTTACAACCACTCCTCTCTGTAATGCCTCCGGGCCTTGATGGTACAGTAAATAAATAAATAAATAAAGCTCACGTTTTTGTCTTCGTGATTCGTCCGAATCGCTCGAACTATTTGGCATGTACGACAACTCGCGCGTAGAGGAACGCTTTACGAATCAACGCCCGCTCGCGGCCGAGCTTTTGTCAGCAAGCGCTGCAGCCGTTCAGCATCTCGCGCGCCTGTATACTAATCTCTCGACGTCCAAATCGAATCCGGCGTCAAGTTGTTCCCACCCTGCCACGGAAATGCGGTGTCTCACGAAAATTTCCTTCATCCTCGGCGGAAATCCCTAATTGAAGGGGCGGAAATTAGCCGGGCGAAAATTAGCGAAGAAAGTAAGGAGGGCAGCGAGAAGGGGGAAGGGAAGACTGGACGCGGAATTTGCATAACAGGATGTCGCTCAGTCTGCGCCTAGCAACACTGCGCACGTGTAGCACTCTCCTTTCCCCCCACGTTCCTGTGGTTGCCCTCACTTGGCTACCGAGCGGCACGGAGCTCTACACTGGCAGCCACGGCTCATTCATGGGCGTCATGTTTCCATTGTCTCCTCGCCAACTCTTTGTCTTGTGTCTGGCGTTGTTCAGCTTGTGTGTAATAATACCCTTGTGTGTTTTTTTTTTTTTTTTGTGAGATATGTTGGAGGATTTCGGAAGCGCAGCTAGGGCGTAACTTTCCGATGCCCGCCATTCAGCATGCGCTTGTTGCCTTCCGTCGTGCTTTAACTGCGCGTGCACGGTTGAGACTCGCGAGACGCGGGAGCGGTATTGCTGATGGGAAGCTCGCGCTGGGAACGGAGCACCTGCGGGACATCTCTGCCGTTCTAATCCAGTATCCTCGTTCACAAATGTATTTAATTACCGGTTACTTGCATAAAAAATGAATTAAATAACAAACGTAGAGTGCGCGAAATAATAAGCAAGCCCGATCGATCGCTGTATTTTCCCGGTGGGTTTGACGAGCGTGTTGGGTTAATAGAATACTCAATACGACGGAGAGGATGTTGTCAAAACTAGTTGCACGGACGATTATACTAATCCTGGGGATTAAGATAAATATTGGTGTTAATGGTGAATTTCCTTTTCTTGCAAAAGGCGAATCGTATCACGTAGTGTACTATATATCACAGAGAGTTCCGATTGCAAAGTACCGCATATCGAATAACTGTTAAGTTAGACGATATTTGGTAGGAAACCGAAACGTTTCGCAATGTTAAAATACAATTTTAACAAGCGGGAGAAAAAAGAAAGGCTATGCTGGATCAAATTGCAACGTAGTGCACCACGGCAAACGTGGCTGTGTTGCCCATGAGTCATACAGTTTTCCATTTTAATTTTTGTACTACGCGGGCGAGACAAAAATGAGCCTTTAGACGTTTAGGCAAAGCGGGGACCACTCTGCCAGAGTATGGCGACACTGTTTCACATTGTCGATGAGAAAGCTTGCGAGTGCAGTACGATTGCAGCGCCATAGCCTGAAATCTTTAAACCAGACAGTTTACTGATACGCAACACTGCACGCCGGTACGATGCTCATCCAGATCGAAACGGGCAGAGAGATAATAATAATAATCATCATCATAAGAAGAAGAAACATAATGCAAGACGGATGGAAGGAGAGAGACAGAGAGAGGGAGAAATGCACTGCAAGAGACAGCCGTTTCGGTTCAGGAGACAGCCGAGCCTGCTCTGAGAGGGACCAGCAGAGCAGGACAGGGAGGTTTAGGCCTAAAGGAGGGACGGACGAGTCCGCTCGCGTGCCACGGCGGCGTCATTTCTCTTCCCTTATCTCTCGGCCGGGCACGCGGGCCAGTTGTCTCGAGATCGGGCCTGTACGCCACACGAGGAGGATGACGCCAACGTTGTTGCATATTCATGCGTGCTCGCGTGCTGGAGGGAGGTCAAGGGCGGCAGCCGTTTTGCTTTCTCCCCGCGGCCGAGACAAAAGATGGACACGATTGTTTGGCTCATAAGACGCGGCGTTCGACGTGAGCTTTGTTGTCGCCACGACGTTCCGTAATGATTGTTTTCTTGCCGGTGGACAGAACTCGTTATACGACGGACGGTGCTTCCCCTGGAACGGTCGGTGTATCGTTCCGAGGACGTAGTCGCTTGTTACGGATGCCAGAAATAGGCCTCGAGTCCTTTGTTTCTGTCTGTGCGAGTTTTCTTCTTTTTCTTTTTTTTAGTGTGCGTGTGTGCGTATTGGTGCTTGCTTATGTATGTGTGTACATAAGTGTGCGTGTTCAGACATGCACACTCACACGCGCTCGTACGTTTCAAAAACTGGCCGGTATACGCCAAAGAAGCATGAAGGAGAGTTTCAGCTCGCATTGTCCGCGATAGCGCATCTTCCATTCCGAGACTGGCTAAAGCGCATTGTCACCCTTATTCCGGATCACGTGACTGTTCGCGCATAAACGGGACATCAGTATTCACAACGCAACACTAAAAAAAAAAAGAAAGTCAGAATGAAAGGTTGACGCACTTTACTGCGCATGCGCGTGTCTCCTGTCGCGTGTATAGTACACGTAATGGTCGGAGAAAGCGGGGGCGGAAGTGACTTCACGGCCCACCGATCGCCGCAGTTTGCCTGATCGGTTCTGAACGCCGCCGGGCGTGGCGCCGCGATCGCCACGAGTCGCTAACTCCGCAGCTGTCCGTAAAGGGGCGCCTCTTACGCACCAACTGGCGCAAATCAGTTAGGCAGAGAGCACCCAACTCGGCGGGGTAACCAGCGTAACGACCAGGATACGTCCGTACGCCCATCTATATATTTGTCTATAGTCGTCTCTTCTCTTCATCGATCCGTCTTATAGTTTGTTTCACAGATTGCTCGGGGACGCAGTTGAAAGGGAGATTCCGAAATCGGCGAGATTAAAAATGCGAGCCTCGCGATTTTTGATTTCGTAAGTGTTCGAGATGGCCATAAGATTGCGTTTGACAATAACGGTCAGGGACAATTTGTTCTCCCTCTCTAGCCATTACGACATCTCCCAGCTTACCATTTGCAATTTCTTCACTAAGCGGGGGAGTCACGCCGGTTATGTGCAACGTCCTCGAGAAGCGCGAAACAAATAAAAAGAAAAGGAACACTAACAACAACACGACCAAATTTCTTTCAGCGCTTCGTGCGGGGCGTTAATTTGTTTCGTCATTACCGAAAATGAGAAACAAATCGAGAAAGAACTTGACGGCAGGGAACCCATTCCCGTCTGCCCTTGGCGTGTGCGAAAGCGACGGTACGCTTTGACATATTACGTTGAAGTAATACATGACACAAATTCGACTGGCAATTGAGGAGCCACACTAGTTTATAACACGATGAAAACGGCAGGGATAACCTTCAGCTGTTCCTTCTCTGGCGCGAACTTCGTGGCTTCCATACTACCCGGGCGTCTTGTGAGCTTCGAGCCGCAGCCCAGGCACGTCGGAAGACGATGAGTGCCTGCCTTATAGACATCTGGGGAACACGCTCAGCCGTTCTCATCCTGGCAGTTATTATAGAGATAGAACCGCATTTTGGAACGGTCAAATGGTTTACCGATAGACGCTTGCAGTAAACTGTGCCCTCGCAGTGTCTTTTCTTTTTCTCCTTTTTCTTTTTTTTTTGGCAGATAATATGGAGAGATATACGAGGTTCAGCCTGGCCCCGCAGATGCTTTATTTAAAGTGAGGACCTTCGATGAAGTCGGCTTCAATTCGGAAGCGTCGAGCACCAGGTATTGTCGAATTTGGAATCCCAACGCCTTCCCTAAGCTGACAGCGCAGTGGAAGCTGCGTGCTCGTTGGACCAATCAGGCGTCTACATTTCGCCACCTTCCGGCGTGAACCGCGGGTTCACACATTGCGTGAGTCAGTGTCGCGGAGTTGCCGCCCTGGAGTTGGAATGATTCCGGAATCATTCCGCCCTTCCACGATGCCGGAACGGAATGGGAATTAAATGGTGGCAGCACTGCGAGGAATAGAATGCGAATGGAAGTAGGCTCATTTTGCCCGGAATGAAGTGAGAATGGAATGGTCTCTGTCCTTATACGCGAGCTGTATCGATCTGGTCAAAGGGGATTATGAAACAGCGTAACAAAAATGCGGCTGTTGTGGCCGTGTGCGGCTACAGCCATAGCCTATGCTACAGCACCAGTCGTAGGCCACCGGGCGGGGACAATGTCACACCGCCCGCGTTTCTCGGATGCGTGTCTCCTCACTTGCTACGTATATCTCCTAGAAGTGGAGGTTATGCACGGTTCTTTTGCGAAAAAAATTGGTGATGTTTTGCCGTCTCCTAGGAGCCTTTTTACGCTTGGTCGCGCGATCGATATCTGCAGGGCCACCGCAACAATTTCCATCAGCGCTATGCGCGTCCATCCCTCGGCTTAGTAAAAACAATGCTTTCGGTACGTGTTGTGCACATGTTTGCAGTTGTGTATATGCGTTTGATAACATCAGCTTTGTGCTGACGTTATTGGCCTGCAACTTAGTGTAGTTGTCAAGCGCCATTTCTTCACGGTGGGTAACTAGAGGAATGGAATGTAACGGTTCAGCCATTCCAGGAGTGCGGATGGGCCCAGTGTTTCTATTCCTGGGAGTTCAAAAGTAATGGAATAATTGGAGAATCTAATTCCCTGTGGAATGAAGTTGCAACAAAAATGCGGGGTGCTCATTCCGCAACACTGGTGTGAGCGACACCTCAAATGCGTACAAAATACCTTCCTTTTTTTTTTCGGAATGAGAAAATTGACAAATATCGGTGAGCTGTTTTCTTTTTTTCTTTCTTCCTCGTAAATGAGATCGGTCAGCTCATCAGTAGCCACAACATTCCCATCTCAAAAGTCAATGTCATTCTAATTGCGTTAAGCACGAGTGCGTCACATTTTTATGCAGGGAAAGTGCAAGCAGGAATCGCTATCGTGAAGTTGATCATCCGTGGTCTAGCAAACGCGATTCTCAAACCGCCGTACCACCCGCGCTGAAAGTCCCAAATCGAAAACCAGAGCTCTCCGTTTCCATGCCTTGCCGCTGGGAGGCGTGGTGTACTTCGAAATTCTGAACAGCATCAGAATTGCCAACATTGACAGATGCGCACTGACCTGCGCAGTAACTTCAACGTGAGAAAAAAGAGGGGAAAAAAAGTGCCTGGCTCTTGAGTCAACAGGATATCGGAGGTCAAAGCTGCGTCGCTCCCGAAACGGCACGGAAGGCATTCCTCCTCCGCCCTGAACTCAGAAATAACTAAGCGAAATAAATAAAACAGCAGACACGGCACTCCTTTCTTTCTCGGAGTCTGACCAGCAGGGGGGACGATAGAAGACGGGAGGATAATCGGAGATTTGGAACCAAAAGGTGTCCGTGCTCTCGCCCCTCCCACTATTTGACTTTTGGCTTTCGCCTACCTGAGGAGCTGCGGCGCCATTTTTAAACTCCCTCTTCTTCTTCTTTTTTTTTTTTTTGAGCTGTTACTGTTCTGATCTGGCGGGTTCGACCCCATCCGTTTCACCTTTACACGATGGACACCAGACGACTCTACGAGCCATCCTGGCCAATCCAAATGCGGTGCGAATATCACGTGACTCTCGGGAGGGGCGCAGCGACGTTGAAAGTAACGACGTTGCTGGTAATGGCGGTCAAACTGCGAATACATCGAGCAAAATACGGCCTGTAGACACTGGGCAGTTTTAGGGAACCGTCTTTGCACATCCGATACGGTACGGTGGGCCCTCCGGTACGGATTGGCTTGGATTGGCTCGTATAGCGTCCACTATGGTCGATTTCGTTACGATTTTTTTGTCTGTCTTTTTAGGAGCATGCGATCGGGAAGTATCGCCAACCTTTTCGTTGGTTCGGCGGCCGATCCTTCGTCCCCGCACCCGCATTGTTCCGGCACAGCGTACAGGATTTATTTGCCTAGTTCGGCGCGAGCGGTGCCGCTTTGTGGTCGGCCATTGTGTGGCCACGATTCGTACGTTGGAGGGAGGGAGGGAGGTGAAACTGATACCTGCCCGCAGCTGTTGTGCGATTCCCGTCAACCGGCGTCTTCTTGGGTTTCGGGCTGCATTGTGTGCGGTCTGCCCTGATCCGGCCGTTGTGTGTGTGTGTGTGTGTTGTGCAGATGGCTTTGTTGACTTCCAATGGGTCAAACCGACAGAAGAGGGAGAGGAAAGTCAAATTGAAGGGCGCGAGGAAAAACTGAACGTCGGGGCAGATTACGAAAAGGCGGGGAAATTAAACTCACGATGAGAGTGTCGTCGTGCAATCTGCCTAAATTTGAGCGGTAATGACAAGTTCAACTATCCGAAATTCGAAAAGCAGTTTCGTCTATGTTTTAGAGTTAAAAGTCCGTCTTCCTTGAAGTGTCCTCGGTTGGAGAGTTGAGCGATATGGATATGCTATTTTAGGTCCAAGAGGGCCGAGGATCAAAAACCAAAATGGCTGGTTAAAAAGCTACCGGGAAAAAGAAAAACACCGCGCTTGTGAAAACATGTATTAAACACCGAGACATGAGAAAGAAAAGACGAGAAAGAAAGTTTTTTGTTTTTGTTTTTGGTCTTTAGTCTGGTGAAAACGTGCACGTGCCTTCAGTAATTGTTCTCGTTTTCTTCTGTTTCTCTCGGTATTTTTGCAGAATTATCTCTTACACAGATACACCTTCTGTCCGCTTATAGGACAACTAAAATTAGGAACAGCTCCGCTTTGCGTGAAACCGCTTTTGCGTAAAACACACACAAACACACACACAGGCACGCAAGCCCACACACACACATTATATATATCACCGTGGCGCTATGCCTTTTTTATTCTTCTACATTTTCGAACGCGACAGCCACTTTTGTTTACCAATGGAGCACACACCGGTGCAGCTGTGGGGGAAACTTGATCCGCAGGGAATATTGCCCCTCCCTCGGTATCTCGCCTCGGCTCGGATTGACTACTTTCTCTTTGTGTGCTCGTCTGTCCCGAGAGGAGCCGGCTTTTGGCTACGACTTCTTTCTGGTCCCGCTGGAAGTTTGTCTTTGAGATTGAGTTTCTCTTCTTCAGAAGAGAGCAGACGGAATAGATATCTGCTACACGGATGGACGGATGTGCAAACAACCTGCACCCTCGCCCGTTAATATATTTTTTTTTTTCTTCTCGCGGTTGTTTATTCCTTTTTGCTTGTGTCCGAGCACGAGTTTGAAATAGGTGTTCCGCCTGGAAGCGTATAACAAAAAAAACTTAGATCGGGCAAGAAGGAAAAATCAAAGCGTCGCAGCTCGGGGCCGTACTACTCGTAAGCGTGTACACTGGCGACATCTGTCGGATGTTTGGACAGGCTTCTCTTGGAGGCACCGACCGCGGCATGATATTGACTCTCTCTTTTGTCATTGTTGTTCTCATTTTGTTTCGTTCCTTATTTGAGCTCGCGAGCGTGAATCGTCAGCTTGAACTGGCGTTGCTCTAGGTAGAGAAGTGTGACAGCAGTGCTGTGTCAAAGCCCCAGATTCGTAGATCTTTCTCGAGAAGGATGACGTTATTTGACGCCATCGGACACTTCTCTCGTGGATTCGGGGAGACAGGTT
Source organism: Ixodes scapularis (assembly GCF_016920785.2). NCBI lineage: Eukaryota > Metazoa > Arthropoda > Arachnida > Ixodida > Ixodidae > Ixodes > Ixodes scapularis. Next base: position 36,621,055 of record NW_024609882.1, read on the forward strand.
ATAACTCCTTTTAGAGTTTCTTTCTTTTTGGTGTCACACGCGACACCGCTCTACTGGAGTGTTCCCTCCGGTGGCGCGATGTGTTACTTGGAGCGCAAGGTCACACTGCTGACTCGGCCGGCGGATGTCATTCAGTTCCGGATTCGGGTCGGATCGATACAAAGGCCTGCGCACGACGTCACCGCTAGTGGAACCCCGACTCGCCCCAAGCGGAAAAGACGCTGAAGCTTGCCGGGTGACGCCGGAAATCGGCAGACACGTCCGTTGTGGCGTCGCCGCGCGTGCTAGCGGCGCGCTAGTTGTGCAACGCTGCGAAAAGCGCTGACGGCGATGCTAACGCAACCTGCGTGGGAATCAGTGATGACGTGTTTTCTGTTTCTTTTTTTTGAAGGGAAAAGGGGAGGTTAAGGTTTTGCTTTCTAGGTGGTATTGGATAGATACTGACAATGTTGTGACTCCCTCGATTTTTTTTTTTTTTCTGTTCCGTGCGAACCAGCTCGTTTTTTAAAAAAAGTTACATACCGCCACGCAGTCGCCGCTTCGAAGAACGTCGTTATTATGAGCCTTATCGTGTTCGCGCTTCTTGCTTCGTCATTGGCTCTTCGGCTATCTTATATGCGAACGCGGCAATCTCATTGGACATGGAGCGATAATGAGACGCTTGGCCACGCCCCAGGTTTCTTAAGCATTTTTTAGCGCATGTCTAGGAGGCGCCGCAATCGGGCTATAGACAGCGCCTCCACCGGCAAACAAGCGCAACGATGGACAGTCGCGCCGGCGCGTCGTCTGCTTCAGCCAGCTTCTGCCTCCTTGGCTGCTAACTTCCGAACGCGACGCTGGCTTGTTTTGCCCGCGTACGTCCACGCATGTATTGAAAATGTGGCGTCTGTGGATTGTCTGAGGCACAGAACTGACCTCCTCCTTTGGTGTGCATAATGATCCGGGCATTTCCTGAATAACTATTGAAAGGCGCTCTGACGCAGGAGGCATTCACGCAACACGGGCTCCGGTTGACTTCCTTCTCGGGGTGCTAATCACTGAGATATCTATTCACCAGATTGTGTCTGTCGTTACTTTTTTTAACTTTTAGATTTGTATAGAATGTTTCATTTGGCGGCAACTCGGGAGATGTGTTTGAGGTAAGATTAATTGTTTGTTTACAAAATTTACAAAGGAATCAACTTGGAACTGATAAAGGTGTATCCACACGACGGACCAAATTGCTGTTTTGGTCCGCGGGCCGCGCATCACGTGATCTTACGTCACCGGTTTTCGAGGTCCGCCGGCGGTCCGCGGCCCGCGCTTGGGAGAAATGCCAAGCGACTTTTCTCGCCCGGACCTTGGCGGCGGACCGCGGCGTTTTTAGTAAAATTGAAGTGGTAAGTCTGGCAACAAGTTGACTTTTGTTGTTTGGATTGGAATCCAAATCCAAAGTCGTGTCCTTTTGGCGCCAACTGTTGAAGACGAAGAAGACGAACCTTTTGTTGTGCGTCGACGGCGGCGTGGTGCGACGATGCAACTTTTTACTTCATCGCGCTCGTGGAGCAATTCCCCGCTCTGTGGGACAATAGATGCAAGCCCTTTTTGGTTCACTTAAGTCCCCCTCGTCCTCAATAGTCAACGCCAGGGCCACCGCGGCCAAACGTCTCTTTCGTTCAACCTCCATCTTGGCTCCTTACAAATAGCCTCAAAGCAGCTCGCTGCATGCGTTCGGCGGAGCTGTGAGGTCGAGGGTTAGACCGGCCCGTTCACTCTGTCGTCTGCTCTTTTGGTCCGCCGTGTGGATGCTCATTGCAGCCGGGCGGCCCGCGGGCCGCGCATCACGTGATCAATCGGTCCACGGCCCGGTCCGTCGTGTGGATACACCTTAAGGGACTAGCACTCACAGAACACATTGGAACCAACGGGATACACGGATTCACTTTCAGTGCAAAGTTTACTACACACGCGAGAGGTTATCAAATGTCGCTTTTCTATAGGAAGTATTCACTGGACGCCATATTTGTGGGTGCTGTTTAGAGCGCATGCTCAGAACGAGCTTACATTAATAGGCTGCTAAGACCGGCACTCTTGATGGTGCGGAATGCACGTTGCAAAAGAACCGTGGAAGCTCGCCATCAGCACGCGCTCAGAATTCGCGCACACAGCTATGGTCGCCAGTGAATACTCCCTATATGCAGTTTGATGAGACCTTCCATCTGAGTTTTATTTTGTCCGATTCATAATAATAATTAAAAAAATACACCTCATTCACCGTGGTTGATGTAGTAGTGGGGTGAAGCGCTAGATATTCTATATTAGATATCCAGTTTTTGTACTCGGGTAAAGCGCAGTACACCATCACCCGAGCACTTCGACACATCAGCGCCAAAAGTGTTTGTTAGCACGACTACACGTGCCACGTTTTCAAGCTTTGGTAAAATGTCCTACAACAGATATCACTTCACCAAACAAACACATCGCATGAAGGAGGCTTTGCCGCGCGTTACTCAAACATCACATGAAGCGAGCTGACGAGTCTATAGGGATCCAACATCTGCGCTTTCTGTCCTGCCCGAGATGTCACATACGATGACGATGATAGCTAGAAAAGCACCCCCTGTAGTTCGCACACGCCGCCATCACTGTCACAATGTTTCGCCTTCCAATTAGATCACTTCCAATTGTTTAACACAATGACAGTCAGCGTCGGTCAGACAACAAATAGCAACTCGACAAACCTGTAAATAAGGCTCTAGAACTTTTCCCCAAGCAGCATTATCAAGCGCCACAACGGCAATGTATCTGAGTCAGAACGCTATTTTTTTTTTTTTTGTATATTAAAGAAGGTACTCAACATGACGCACTCCTTCTGCCGGTCGCACGCCAGAACGCCCTGGCGTGCGGCTTGTGTTCTCTCACTCAGTGCGGTTCTTACTGAGCGCTACAACAAAACAAATCAATCACCGAAACACAGTATCAATTAAGCGATCGCCAAAGATCGCCAGAGAGATCGCAGCATTACATATCCAAGCATCATGGTAATTTAATTACCACATGCCCCCCTTCCTCCACCTCCTCCTCTTCTTCCTCCTCCTCCTCCTCCTCCTCCTCTTCCTCCTCTTCCTCCTCCTCCTCCTCCCCCCATTATGTACAAAAAAGCGAGGACCTCGCGCAGTAGCCTTCACTGTTTTACACGTTAGGACGAGAAGCGATATTAATCGCAGACTGTAAAATCAGAAAGGCGTTCGTTTGTTCGTGCTGTAGCGCAATATGCAACGCAAGTACGGCATCTTCAACGGTGCAAATGACGAAATGGGCTTCCCATCGTTGCGGAAATTGCGCGCCAGATGGCGCGACCTGTCAGTGCAAACTCCATCTCCATAGTATTAGCGGCGAGATGTTTTGGTGGCGCCCTCCTACGGTTCCCCTTTGTGACGTCATTACCTTGCAAACAACAAGTTCGATGGTGTTTGTAAATAGCATGGTGGAAGCTTGAAATCATTGCGCTCTCAACGGAACACTGCAAACACCGTCAAAATTAAAGTTTTTTCATTCCTCTTATTTCCGTCGATGATAAATCCCCTTTTCGACGTCATAATCAGCGTTCGGCCAATCGTGGAAGGCCGACCACAGCGACGCTTTCGGTCGCGCACGGGGCTAATAGTGTCAAATGCGCCAGTGCACGAGGCCCGTGTTTCGAGCGGCCCCTGAAAGCAAATGGCGCCGCAGCACTGAAATGACTCATGAGCAATCCTTGGAAGCGAATGACGGCGGAGCACCAGCCCGTGGCACGTGTGTTGCGCGTTTCCTCACCAATGGTGGGCGGTACTTGCAAAACACGCCTTTATCAAGGAGTTTTTGGCCGATCCTAGAGTTCCTGTATATCGAGGAATTCTAGCCGCTCCGGAGTTCCAACGCCACCTAGCGGGCGCTTTCCGGAACAGCGCGTGCGGATGACAGGTGCAACGGAAATCGCTATTCGAGACCGGGACAACACCCTCATGCTCTCGCGTCGCGTTTCAGAGAACGAGTTAACCATAATGTCAATTAGCAAAAAGAAAAGTGTAAGAGAGAGAGAGAGAGAGAGGAGGTAGAAGGAAGACAGGCGTGCACCAAGTTCGCTTGGGCTGCACCGAGCTGCCATCGTTCCCTCGCTGTAACATAAGCAAGTCCGGACATGCGCTAAGAAACAAAACCAGCAGCTCGGAGGGAATCAGGAAACGGGTCTGCGCTCGTTGAGGCAGCAGTTGGGAGCCCCGCAAATCGGGGACAATAGACTGTTTCGTAATACTGTCAACGTAAAAGAGCGCGCAAAGCTAATTGAGTAATTGAGTTTACTTCCAGCCCGCTGGAGTCATCAGAACTAGACATTGGAGAATCACGCGAGTGTGTCACCTTGCCGTTTTCTTTCCTATAGATATGTACCATGCTCGCTTTCATATCAAGAAGTGTAGCAAAAGAGTCCGGCTCCACGCGGAGCATCCCTAATTGTCCTCTTTATATAGATAATTAAAGGGATACTTCAACGAAATTTGAAATATACCCGTCGTGTCAGGCACGTAGCCAGGATTTTGTTTCGGGGGGTGCCCCCCATGACAAAATGTTGTACGACGGGGAGGGGGGAGAGGAGGCCCCAACAAAAGGAAAAATTTCAGGGGGGCGGGGGGGGGGGCTCCATGCCCCTCCCCCCCCCCCCCCCCCCTGGCTACGTGCCTACGTCGTGTTCAAAAATAGGTTGAACATGATCCACAATATCCGTAAATGACAACGCCCCTACCGAAAAATCCGGTATAACTTTTCGCTATCCGGATTATGGAAGCGGAAATCTATCTGGATTCTATCCGGATTCTAGCTGGAATTTAGGTTTTTAGAAATTATTCCTTTGTCTGCAATCTGGATTTCGGGTTTCCAAAGAGAAATTTCCGGTTCCATTATCCGGAGAGTGAAACGTTATACCGGATCTTTCGGTAGGGGCACGTTTGTATTTTGAGCTTCATGGCTGTCTTTTTCGTTATAAATGGCCCACCCTGGCAAGCGCTCGGAGAACAGCCAGCAGAGAGCACGTGACATCCAACGCAATCGTGACGTAGTTCGTCTCGGGACGAGCAAAGCTACGGCGAGGCTGACGTCGAGAGTATGGCCTAGTCGTTCCAGCCACAGAAGCGTCTGCTTTTGTACGAATTTTGAGTGACGGGTTAATCCTCTTCAATCTTGTAGAAAGACAATAGCGACTTCTGGGACACACAAAGGAGATTCTCGGGAAGAGGGGAGTTCCTCCTTCCCCTCTTCTCTCGTCGTGGCCGGAGACGAGACAATTACCGTCACTACCTCTCAAGGTTCCTAGACGGGTATTACAAACGAGACAGCGACATCCACCAGGTGCTCTTTGTTAATCGTTTAATTCGTTTTAAAATTCCTTTTCGTGAATTTTTTAACAAGATATTGGTGTGTTCGATGTGATACTGCTTCTTTGAACACATACGGACCAAAAAATAAGCGCCGAAATTTCGTTGTAGTATCCCTTTAAGATATATGTAGGCACATTTGAGATTAGATATATCATATATGTTACCTTGTCAAGACGTATACACGTTTCAGGCGGCCAAAAGCATCGCTTTTTCCTCCTACAACCAAATCTTGGAAGAACTACTTAGTATGAACACTGAGCAAAACTTCATTTTAAAGCGTTATTTTTATAGGTTACACGTTGCAGAGATTTCGTCCTCGTAGGTTGTCGTCGCCGCGCGCGCGAAGAATGGAAAACATTTTTTTTTATCTCCCTCTTGTCGCGAAGATAGGGAAGTCGGGACTTCCCGTCGGCCGTGCCGAGCAAAGAGAGCGAAGAGGGCAACACTGGCGTCCCGCCAAGAATTACGCGACGAAGGGGGAATCTTCGTGTCGTCTGCTTGAAAGACTTGTTTTCAAACATTACTTGCGTTATGCGAAATCCCACTTTGGCAGTATCCAGTTGTTACGCGTAATGTTGGATGGTTTTAAAAACTTCCACCGCGCTTACCCACTTGCTTCACGGACCACCGAGCACTGGTGGCTGGCGTCGCTGGCGTCCACGACGCCAAACACGACGGCTATGAGAATTAATCACGTCGCACTTTCGTCCTCAAGTACATGATGGCACCATGCCACCCGCATTGTGCGACCGTGCTACAGCTTCCGTTTACGTTTCTTCGCATATTGTGGGCGAAAAATACGAGTTTTTTTCTTGGGGTGGAAACGCGTATAGAGTTATAATTAGAAACTAGATTCTTATGGGGTGACTCTAGAGCAGACTACACGAAGGAGGTTAGTAGTAGCACTGCGTAGAGGCCAGACGCTTTGCAGCAGCTATGGATGAGCGCCGCCATTTCCCACCTTCAGTTTTTGTTTTCTCTTATTTCATTTACTTCACTTCATCATTACCAGACCAGGATAGCTTATTGCCATTCTAGAGCTCTGTGCCTCTGTCCTTCTCCCCCTTTGCGGAGGCTCGTCAACGCCGGCTTCAGCAGCTCGGCACCAGAGAAGGCCAGCAATGGCGGCTGCAATCTGGCACGGGCGCAAAGCGTCTATACCGCTAAAGTTTCCCCTCTATTCGCAATTCCAACGGCGTGAATTTCATCCCCATTTCTGCGCTTCACATTTCGGCCGCCAGGCTGCGCTATAGATCGGGTACATACTTGGATTGACGGTAGCAACTAACCTTTTTCCTTAGCGTATTTTTCGATGGATGGCGTCGCCTCGAATCGTGGAGATACTCAGGTTTCTTTCTTTCAAACATTGATTTAAAAGTAATCAACTTTTTTTTGCGCCTTTTTTTTTTTATTTTGCTAAGTTGCTATGAAACGGGGGCCTGTTAACTCACACACTTATGTTTGCTTAGGACCGAGTTCTTCTGATCTCTTACAAAGGGAGACATACTGGCACGCTGGCGCCATCTACGAGGAAACGCTGAAACTGCATTTAACTGGAGCCAAGGTTTTTAGCTGATTGCAAGATCAAATGTACACGCTATGAATAATGGCCATTTATAACATTAACAAAAGTATTTCAAGCAAAAAAAAATAATAATTCGCAAAAAATAATAAAATATATAGGAAATAGTATACGAAAACTGCAAGTGTTCCGCGGCCTTCCGATAGATGGAGAAAGTGCGCTCTCACTGCTCTTGTCATAAGAGGTTTTAAGGCAAACAGTCGTAAGCAGTCGCAAGTGTGTGAACCGACCTTACACCGCATTCACACTGGCGGCTCAACCGCATCAGCAACTCGGTTGTGAACGCGGCTGCTTAAAGATGCAATACAAATTCACGCGTACAGTTGATGATAAAAACGGGATGATCTGCTTCGCGGTTGAGATAAGAACGCCAGTGCGAATGTTAACACGGACGGTTGCTCGCGTCCTCGCGTTCGTACTTTTACGGCTTTCGACCCTGCATTTTATTATTGTTTTTGCAGAGGGAATTTCATTGCATAGGGACGTCGCATCGCGTAGCGCGTAGCGTCGCGCTATAGGATAACGCGTTACCCTGACCATAGCCTCCTCTATACTGACAAAGCCTGGCAGATCGCCACGAGAAGCGGCCGACAAAATTGAAAAGGTAGAGCGGCAGACAAACAGATGAGAGGAGAGTTACGTGACGGGCGCCCCGCTGCGGCGAGACGCCGAAACACACTTCTCCCGAGCGGTGGAATGACCGCTCGTGATCCTCGCGTTCCTCGCGCGACCGCTTCTTTTCTTGTCGGGTTTGCAAACCATGTTTCGGGTTCTCGCCGCTGCACAAGCTGTGCGCTGACGTCCAGGTTCCCCGAGAAATGCTTTGTGCTACCAGATCCTCGCGTCCAAATCTTCGACCGGGCACTCTATGGCTCCGTCGCTGAACTATCAGGCTCTGTGAGTATAGAGGAGGCTATGCCCTGACGGCGGTACCAGAAAGCGACTATAGTCACAACGCACAATTAGAACACGCCGTGCGCAAACAGGAAAACATCATTCGGCTGACGCTAATGACCGCTATGGGACCCGAGGCGAGAGCTCGAAGCGCACGCGCTAGAATACCAATAATTACCACCACGCAAACATGCAGAAAAAAGAAAAAGAAAGAAGCTGTAGAAATAACTCGCAAACTCGCGCGAGCGGAACAGGCTAAGAAGGCGAACAACACAAGGACGCCAAACCAATGTCTGCTGCCTCGAGAAACAATTCCCATTAGCCGCTATAGTGGGAAGCGAAGCGACGGTGCTGGGTGGGCTGTTTGTTGTTGTTGTTCGTCTTCTTTTTGTGCTGTTGCTGTTTTGTTCTTGTCTGGAAAACCGGGGTCCTCGTTTCCTTTGTTTGCGGATGCGGCAGGGTCGGATTTCATTGTCATCAAGCCTTTCACACGCGCCGACAAACAGGGATTATAGTAAAGACACACAAGTAGCCACTAACTTATACCATAAATGTGCGCAAGGGCGAGAATGTCAGCACTGAACAACAAAACAAAACATATTTACTTTTTTTTTTTACGAGTTTCTCCTTGTTGCTCTTGTTTTCCCCGGAGACAACGTTTCTGCGCGACCTGGTTTGATTGGAATTCGACGGTTGCGTCTGTGCACCTGGGTTATAGCCGTATACCACATAGAAGTCAAGGCCTGTGAATTACGTCATCGAAAGAGGATCCCTGACTCGCCCCTAGCGGCAAACAGGTTGAAGCTCGGCAAGGGCTCGGCCTTGTTGTAAAACTCCTCCGTGTCACCTCCTTGATGATTCCTGATCACGTGGAAAGTTTGTGTTTCTTCATGTTGTCCGACAAAGCGATCGCGGGTGATATAAATTTCTCGTAAGATTTCTAGTAATTTTTATCCACCTTAGCAGACGTGATACGGAAAATGGCGTCCGCTGTTGCTGGCTCCAGAGTTTGCGTTCGCGCGTACTCAGCCGAACTCAGCTCTGTGACGTCTCAGCGCGGTGGTGGCGCGTCGGGCGCACTTCCGGTATGGGGCTGTGGGCGGCAGTCACCATGCAGGACGTGCATTCCTGCGTTTTTTTTTTTTTCTTTTAAGAAACCAGGCAAAAAAATTTGCCTTCTCGACAAAACGGCGCGACCGGGGCTGTACTTAAAGAGACGGGGAAGGTTTGAAGGTAAGTTTTCATGTGCTCGGTTCGTCCGAGAACGTGGATAGGTGCTGCGGAAAAGGAAAACCAGACGCCGTCGGGCCACGATTGCTTGGGCGGGAAGCACTTTAGGCCCAATTCACGGATACTTCTGGTCATCAGATTTATTTGTTTTGTTCCAACATGAACGCGGGAAAACCATCAAGTTGTACGAACTACCTGCGGACTACGTTCAGTGCGTCTTCAAGTTCAAACGGTCGCCTGATCGTTCGAACTGTCGTCTGCTCATTCAAACGTTTCTGCTTGTCGTCTGCTCTTTCAAATGACAGCGGCCCGTAAACCAAACGCTGGCCCGGTAATAGCGATAAGAAGTGCAAGCCTCAAAATACTTTTCAGTTTGAAGGTTGGTGGGGGTAAGTAGGCTCGGTGTAAACAGTAGATATACAAGGAGATGTTGATCATTCTTACTAGTGGCCATCACCAACTTGTGTTGCCTGATTCACTTGGTGCAAATCTGCTTGCGATTTTCAGTATCGACGTCGACCACCTCAGCTACGGTTCACACTTTTGCAGCCCGAGCGACGTCGCGACTGAAAATTGCGAGCGGAATCTCAGCACGCGAATCATGCTTTGGCGTCCATCCTGCGGCGTCCAGTCGGAATGAATCGCCTCATTGTCACTTTATTCACGCGGATTTTTAGCGGGTAACGAGCCTCATTAATTTTGCTAAGGCCGCTCAGGTAGTCAGACATTGTTAGGAACACGTACAATCAACATCCCAACGCGAAAAAGAGGACGGGGACTCACACCGACGCCGAGAACATCGCATTTCAATGGTTGGTTTGTTTATGGGCAACGGCGAGCTTCTTGTTCACACTCCATCGCGCATGCGCGGCACCGGTGAAGTTTGCTAGATGCGCTCCGGTTTGTTCGTAAACGTGAGTTGGTCTAGAGCCACTTCGTGGCCACGGTGACGCTGAGCATAGCAGACGGACTTCGTCGTGCGGAAGGAGACGGCGGTGTGGCGAGATCAGGTGCGTACTTCGGCTACTTTGCGATGCTTTTGAATTGCCGGAATGCGAACAAAACAAGTTCGATATAAGGACTTAACGGAGATGGCTGATTTTCTGCAGCGCCTAATATTTTGACGAGCCTCGTACAAAAAGCGTGCCTCTTTCGTTAAGCTATGGCCGGTTTCTTTTCTTTTTTTTTCTCCTCGGAAAAGGGGGGTAAAGTGTGAAACAGCCGAGACATTTAGTCCATACATGCAACACGAAAAACAGACTACCAACCTGTGCTCTATTGACGTGCATCCCACGGTAGTGAAACCGTGTCCTGCACACCGGCAGGATGCTCAATCAGACCGAAATCAGCGAAGCCCCGGTCTTCCCACAAATCGTGTGTTCCCAGGGCAGGTTTATATAAGTTGACCATTAAGCCGCGGCCAAACTGCTAACATATCTGATGGAAAAGACAGCCGGCAGACACTGCTTTACGATTCCTATTAAACAGATAAGAAAATGGAAAAGCGGGTGGGTGTCTCCCCCCTCCCTTTCCCTTTTCCTGAGCACTTCCGACGCCCCTGATTAGAATACATTTATTGCGGCGAAATACGACGACGACAGTGTTGGGAAGAACAAGCGCTGGCACCAAGCAGGGAAGAACGGGACAAGAAAGCGAGCGTCGGGGGCCGTTATTAGAACTCGAGGACGGAACTTTTTCAGCGAACGAAACCACTCTATATATATTCTGCAGCCGCGACATTAATTTTATTTTAATATACTTTATTGTTACGGCACCGCGAACAGTTACACTTGGCGTGCACAGACGGAAGAAAGACATCGGCACCCGTGTGACGTCCTTCTGAAAGTGCACAAAGAGCGAGTTTTGTCACACGGCCGGAAACAGACGGAGAAAACCGAGCGACAATTGAGCCGACCGAAAGGCGCGACGTTCAGGAAGCGCTCTCGGAAGAAACTCTGCGTTGTCGCGTTTTCTTCTCTCCGGGCGTCTGGTGGAGCGCCTGCGGGGGCTGCCTAGAGTCGGGCGAATGCCTCCTTCCTTCCTCCGTGCATGCGGAATGGAGACGTGGACGACGAAGTGCAGCCGTCGGTCGTCGCGGTCGACTTGCTCGGTTGCCAGGGGCGACGCGCCGTTTGTTTTCCAGCGGCCAGGTTTCATTGCCCCCACCCTTCCGCGTGCAGCGATGCGTGCGACGACTCGGCGACGCGCTCCCTGCACGCGCTCGCTGTCCGCGGCGTATCGATGAAGCCGCAACCGACGGCCCGCTGCGTGTTCTCGGGCACAGCGACGGCACGCTCGGGGGAGCCGGTTCGCCGATGGCATACGGGCTGCACGAGCGACCCGCTGTAAACTCAGGTGTTTTTGTTTGGTTTTTATTTTGTTTTAATCGGAGAGAGACGAATAAAACGCGACTGCGCGTGGGAAAAATTATATTTCTTATTTTTTATTTTATTTTTTCCCTTGTATTCTAGCTAATGCTGCATAATGATGCCCCCCAAACAAATAAAAAAGCAATTTTTTGGTTGTTGTTCGAAATGCAGACGAGTTTTGGAGTTTGGAGCACGAAGTTCGAACACTGGGTGGCACGTTCCTCAAGGATTCTTTGGGGAGTCGCTCCCTGCCTCGATTTGCGTCTCTTTTTTTTTTTTGTTAAAGTGCGAAAAACTTTAAAATAATCGGTTCGCCATTGCAAAAGCTGTACGAGGGGAATATTTTAAGAGAGAGAACGCTGAGGTGATGTCTCTTATAAAGTGTAGGACTGAATTGTTCTGTGAGGCGCACGACCTGCATGCAATTCGTCACTTCTACCATCTGCTTGTACGACAGCAGCTCTGTTAAGTATAGACCGCATGTAAGTTGTAAGCGATATGGCGAGCGACGAGACAAGCGACGGCGACCCGTTTCGCTGTCGCTCGGTCAGTCGCGCGACGAGGCAAGTCGCATGAAAGTGACCAAAGCGATGAGCGACATTTTTTAGAAATCCCAAAAACCGAGCGACGCGACGAGAGAGAGAAAGAAATCTCCGTCGCTCGTCGCTGATTCTCGTCGCTCGCTAAATCGGTTACATGCTGGAGCGACGCATGAACCATCACGGGAACGATTCTGAGCCGAACGGACGAATTTCAATATGGCAGAAAACCGTACAAATGCCACAATACCAGGTCGCCCGCCGACTGCATTTACCTGGAATATGCTTTTGGGTTCCGTTACGCCGGGCATAATGTGAAATCTTCGCTGTTCGCTCAATCCAGCGAATTAATGCACTTTGTAGACTTTAGCGTCGTATTATAATCTTGGGATCGGGGCTGGTGCTCGACGGGGTACGTTCATAATTTCTCTTCGTGATTTATCATTTTTGTGCTCCATGATGCGGTTTTTTTATTATTATTTTTTGTTTTATCTGCATTCGTGGTAACATTTTCGTAAACTAATGTTACATATTCTCCGAAGTATCGCATGCCTTTAAGACATTCTCTCTGTAAAATATTTCTTTTTCTTCATACTTTAGGAGGCGAAACGCGTCAGGCCTCAGTGGCCGGTTTTCAGACATCGAATCTCTGGAACTTCACCTCTCGTCAGCGAACCACGAAGCTCGCTTTTGTATACAGAAACTTTGAATCCACTCACACACGCATGCACACACACACGCACGCACGCGCGCGTGCACACACACACACACACACAAACAAACACACACACACACACACACGTTTTTTTTTTTTTTTTTTCAACCGAGATCTCATAATTTTAGGCGCGATGATTCGAACAAGGAGATGACTTTAGAAGACGCTGTACTGAACGCTTAATCGCCACCCAACAAAAGTCACGCCTCAACGTCTCGCGCTCCATCTTGGCTTGCCCTTTGCAGTGTATCCCGTCGGCGTTTCGCTCTGCACACCACTTGCTCCTTCATTTATTCTCGTCTGAACCAATGACAGCCGACCATCCGGAATTAAGAAGCACCCCCCCCCCCCCCCCCCCCCCCCCTGATCGCTGTTACACGCGCACGCGCGAAGCGCTAAAAGATTTATTAGGGGGAGAGCCGAAACATCCGAACATCATGCACGTGACGTCCCGTAAGGCGGCGGCCATGACGGGTGGGCCGTTATATGCCCACAACGGCACTCGCGTCGTGATATGATCGTCAGAAAGGTGACGTAGCACATATGTTACTTTGGTGTGTGCTTCGTATTGACACGCGGCGTGTACTGGAAGGTAGGGAGGGGGTCATGACGTTGCTGGCTTGTGGAGTTCCGTTTCCGCCTGTCAATTTTGCGTTGAGATGTTCGCGAATTCGTTGATCTGCGCGCGCGTGCACTCGCTGTACAGGTCTTGTGTGACACTGTTAGCGCGAACACGGCGGTGTCCCTTTTCCACATTTTGTTAGGAGAGATTGCTGGGAAGCCCAATTTTTACCACATATATATTTGGTGCCCCAGATAAGCACACACCATGGTTGGTTTAAGTGACAGTGTATCGGTTATGATAAGAAAATGTAAAAAAAAAAAGGAACATTTTTATATTCGCAAGTGCACGTAAACAGACAAGCAACAGAAGAACATTCAAAGACAGAAGTGGAACTAGAGGATGTTTTTGAGAGTTTACGCGTGACGAACTAATCACGCTTATGTAACACTTCCCGGTTTGAATAAATTATTAATACTTTCGATCAGCTGGTGACGTTTTATGCTACCGGAATCTCAGTTTCCCGGCGCCTTAGTGTCTAAAAGAACTTGGAACATTTGTCATCTCGTCGAATCCGTAAACCGGCGAGCGTGCAGACATGACCCTTACATTATTGCGAAGTCATACAAAGGACTTCAAACATTGAACTAACTTCATTAATCACTCATGGGTTCATGGGTCGTTGTTAAATGCAACCACATCAAAAAAGAAAAGAAAAAAAAAAAACAGTAGTTAGTGCGCATTGTTGTCGTCGCGTACAGCGAGGTTGAGATGCTAAAACACAAAGTAGAGAGAGAGAGGGAGACAAAACACAAACGCACCAGTGCCGCTTTTTAGCGTTTTTTTTCTTCAGCTGAGGATTTACCATTGAATAAATTTAAACGTTCCTTTAATGGAATGTGCTTATGTGCGGTACTAACTTAGGTGGTCATATTTGGTGCTCGAGAGTACTAATCCATATGAACGGCTAAAAAGCTCCGGTGTCGTCTTCGGACGAGGTGTGGCGCTCAGCGTATACATTCTTGTATCTGAGACTGCCTCGCTGTTTGCATATGAAAGGCGTTTGATTGAGCAGCCGGTCTGTTCCATCCGCCGCTACACAACACTGTAGCGAGACAGTCCACACGACCGAAGGCACAGCCCAAACAGCAAGTTCACTCCGTCATTCTACCGTCGCGACAGGCGACGCGACATCCCACTCGAACAGAACCCGAGCCGACTGATGATTCGAAACGCCCGCCTCGCATTCCGACGCGAGGGGAAAGGTGATCGGGTCGGCTTTGGATGTCGCAGGGAACTCGTTCCGGCGGGCATCGCGATCTGTTCCACGTTATGGTGGATCGCGGAGGACACTATACGAGTCGTACCAGCCAATCCATCGCTGTTTAAGGATCACGTGACTGTACGCCCCGCACGTCGTTGCACATCTATACCGAAGTTCACGTGACACTCACATGCCGTTGGATTGGATTGGCTTCGATGGCTTGTATAGCATCCGCAGCGCTTTCCGTCTTGAGATGAAATTTTGTGTAGCGCGAAGAGCTGTCGGCCGATTGACAGGCGTGATCGAATAGATTCTTCGCTCGGGGGGCTACGGGAAGGACAGTCCCTTCACTCACATCCTTTTTTGAAACGGCGACGTTTGAATCACGGAGCGCTCGCGGGAGGAAGTGGCTGATGGCAAATTCCACTGGTCGTTTTGGAGCGCGCCGGGATCGACTTTTCTGGAACGTGCATATTTCACCGGGCGGTCGGGATCGAGATGGACGTGTTCCACTCGTCGTTTTGGATGAGCCCCCATTCCAGATCTCGATCCCGGTCCGAGAAAAGTCGCTCCACCGATTTCGGCGTATTCGACCGGAAGCCAACCTGGCCATCCCTCGGCGCGCACGCGTGACTTCCTCGCGAAGCTCGGCCCGCTTTATTGCTGCTGCTGCTTGATGACAGTTCGTCGTCAAGTTGCTGGAACAGCTCCTCCACCAGCAACGGCTCGAATAGCAGCGACGACGAGGATTGCTTCTATGTCCCGCATAAATTCGACCACCTTTTCAGACCTCCGCAGAAGAGGCCGAAAGTTACGACGTATACGTACTTGGACACCGTCCACTTGTATTCCGATGACGAGGCAAGTAGGCTGATGCACATCGCTTATCGACACATATTTTTCATATCATGATTAACTTCGCTCGTGCGTTGAACACGTGTTGTTACCACCGTGGATGTCAAAACAGTGTGCTTCGACATCCGGGACTGCGGGAAAAGGATTCCCGGGAAGGTGAACGACGGGGAAGGCATTCGCCGATCCAGGAGGTGTCATGTTCCACTGAGGGATCCGGAGGTGGAGCGCGACTCCGTTCGGATTGCGTGCTCCATCTCGGATCTGGTCTACTAATCCCGGCGCGCTGCAAAACGACCAATGGAATTCGCCAAGAGATATCGGCTCGTTCGTCCAGTCGCCGCAAGGGAGAGGAAGGCGCGCTTCGGAGATGCGACACGAAGCGAGTTTAGACGATTGAATGAGAGCAGTCGCTTGGCGTATAGACGATATGAAGCGACTTGAATGTATACCGACAATCCTTTGTTGTGAGAAAGAGTCGGAAAATCTGTCATAAACGTGTTCGAAAAAAAAGGGAAAAAACGAACGAGAGAGAAAAACATTTCAACAACAACAATACGGCGTCTTTTCATTGTTCAGCTCAGTGCTGCGCTGTCGTCTTATCTTCGAAGCTCCACGGTAAATTGTGTTGTGCGTATGTTTAGAACTTTAGACAATAGGGGGAAGTTTGTCAGTCCCGATGGACTTCCGGTATCTTCGCTGCAGATGAAAAATTTAGATCCAGTCTAGAACCACCGCTAGCCTAGGTTCTTTGACGTGCATCACGAAGTATTAATACGTGACAGCACGCATAGGTACGATGTTCATCCAGATCGAAACTTGCGGGGGTGGGGATAGAAGTTCTAGGAGCCCTGAGTTCTGCGGCGTGAGCTATCGCTCCACGTGCTCCGGGGCTGTGGTGCGCCAACACATTCGGCAACCGATCCCAGCCGCACGCTGAGTGCACTGGTGCGCAATTGTTGCGCATGAAATGAAACTCGGTCGCGGATGTTTAGTGCACGCGTTTTAACTCATATACTTCTGGTTTGCGCTGTAGCAAGAACGCGACGCGCTCAAGCATACAAAAGATATAGAGCACTTTTTTTTCTAAAATGTTTTCTGTATATTATTCTACGCATTTTAACGTATACAATACGTTTTGGTGCTCGCACTATATACACATTTTCTCGTGACAAGCGGAGGCGTAACAACAGAACGTAACGTTCTCACGCCACTACCAGTCAGGTGAGAGTACCGTCCGCTAAATATTCAGATGTATCGCCCGCCAAATTTAGCGAACGTTGAATTGACTCCGCGTACAAGAATGTCGTCGGGCACGACCAAAGCGGTTGCTGCAAATCGTTTTCCCGTGTGTTCTATTTCCCTCCCATACCAAACACTCTTATTCCTCCGCCATATCGCTCATTCTTTTTTTATCGTCCCTCGCTCTTTCTGTTGTTCTCTCTCTCTCTCTTTCTTTCTCTCGCCCTGATTCGCTCCTTTTCTCTCCCTACCCATTATACGATTTCAAAAGTCCGCGCCAGTGCGGCATCAGTCTCTGAGCATGTATTGCATGTATACAGGGCTGAGTCAACGTAGGCGTGAACATCGGCTCATTTCATATATGTATATCGAGGACGAGTACTCCGTCAACGCCCGGCAAGGACTCGGACCCAATCAGACGCTTCGTGTCCGAGCAATGGCGGCCGCCAATGTTGCTGGACGGACTTTTGAAGAGGGTCCATTGTTCCGGAATCGTGGAGGAAAACGACAACCCATCGGCGGCGGCGACGGCTTCAACTAAATGGTCTTCTTTTGTAGTCACCCTTACCTCACAAACAAACATCGACAACGCAATCTCTTTTTCACGCTTCGCGTTCTTTATTTTCTTTATTTCTTTCGATGGAGCGTATAATCCTCGTCCCAAATTCTTATAAAGGGAAAAGGCACGAACAATACTGCGATCACCCCTAAGCCGACATCGCGGTGGACGCTACTAGCTCCCCGGACCAATCAACTACCTCCCTTTTGTCACCTGACGCCGCCCTACGCGCGTGGGTGTAGGCGGGAGCGAGACCACGGGATGAAAGACAGAGGTGTCACTGGTCCAGCGGGGACGATACTTCCACCGCACTGCCAGCTTAGCGATGAACGGAGCATAGCTGAAGAACCAAATACACACGACGAAAAAAGATCGGTACGTTCTTTTGTATGGCAATCCCACACCGTTCTTTTTTTTCGTTTTCGCGTTGATCGATCTTTGAGCGCAGACGTGAGATCGCCTCGGGGTTCGTATTAGCCTTTCGCCTTCACCTCGCTCTTCGCAATTTCAGTGCACTTCCGCGGAGAGACTCGGCTCATCTATCCATCTTGTATCTCTCTCTCTCGCGCTCCTCGAATCGCCGGACTTCCCTCTTGGACACACTCGCCGTCCGTGAGAACGACTTAAGTGAGAATGAGTCGGCGGTTGTGCAAGAAAAGCAGTTGGAGCACGCGCTGCAATCGTGTGAACCGACCACGTTCACGTCGCCCGGCAGGATTTATAGGATTCTAAACTTGTATACAATGAAAAAAAGAAAAAAAAAGGTGTTTGTTTGACCCATGTCCCTTTTTACCAAGCGGAACCGCATGAAAAAAAAAAAAAATCTGAAAAATAGGTAGTTCTATTAATGTACTTCGCTATGTTCAGTGTTTCGATGCACTTTCTTGTATCTTAATAGGCACTTTTTACATAGAAAAACACAAAATACGGTAGGCTACAGTGCGCCACATCGATTTAATTAAAATATCGCTAATTAAAAAAATGACTGTTCTTCGTACAGTCTGCAACACCTCATAGCACGGACACAACATCTGCTCGTCCTCGGTTTTTGTTTGTTTTTGTTTTAGTTGTCAACGGCAGAAGGAACCTCAAGCTTCTACCTTCTAAATTGGTTTCCCATATGAACTAATTTTTTCAGGCTAGCAATTTTGATTACACACATTCATTTGCAGGAGGAGAAAAGCAGTAAAAACAGTCCGCGATTATTCGTGCTTAGTATGTCGCGCTCTTTATACGCAGGATGTTCAACGGCAAACAAAAACAAACATGGCCGAACTTCTGTGGGGAATTATGTTATTGCATCGAGTTGGCCATTGTTTTTGCTTCTGTTTGATGATCCGCAGTGAAGTAGCGCGTACCTTAAAAGTCTCACCGCGGAGGACCAACCACGGTACCTCCTAAAATGTACGTATACGATATCGACACGCCTTCCTGATTTTGTGGATGAAAAGAAAGAACACTTGTTGCTCACAGAAATGACAAATCTGCCGAAGGTATTGTGGGCACATCTTCACCAATACCTAGTCGAGCAGCCCCAACAACGACTAAAAACTTACAAGTCCTTAAACACGTGAAGGCGAGAAGCCCAGGGAGGAAGAAGACGACGACGACACTGCTGCTGGTAACCCTTTTCGCGTCTCTGAATTTTCCTTACGTAGCCGATAAATAGCGTGTTTAAACAGTACATTCGGTGGTTAGCAACTAACAGAACGACATAGGATCTTCGTGCGCAAAGGACCTCCTGAAGGGAGGCCAGGACATCAACAAATATGACTTCGGACATCGAGTCATCGAACGCTCTCATGTCCATCGACATGGATGAAGCTCAGGCAAGCACATCGGCGATCATCAAAGACGGCTATGAGATTCCGCCCATACACCGCACTGCTGAAACAATGAGCAGTTCCTCATCGACAATCGTGTCTACTAACGACGAGTTGCACTCGGACGACGGTGACTACGAGGTCGTTCATGGCAAGAAAAGACGAAAGACAAGCCAGAGCTCAGCATCGCATTCTAAAGAAAAAAACAACCTACAAGTTGGATTCACCGTACAGTACATGCCAACTGACACCAGCAAGGTTGCATCGCTCAGCAAATTTAAACTGACTGACTACCTGAACAACGTCGCACCAGACATGGTTAGTGTAGTTCGTATCAACAAAGCTCGTAATATTGTTGCGGTTGACGTTAAAAAGCCTGCCCTCAAAGCCGAACTCCTGAAGCTAACCAAGCTATGCGCACTGCCGGTGCGTGCTTTTCTACCTAGCGACCGCACAAATTGCTATGGCGTCCTTCGAGACATCGACCCTGACTGCACAGAGACCGACATAAAAACGCGATTACAGTCAACCGCCTGCATAACGGAAGTGAAGCGCCTTGGCAAGACATCACCCGTTGTGCGAGTGTCGTTCGCAACAAAAGTAGCTCCTCAACATGTCAATGTCGGTCTTGTAAGAACGGAAGTAATTCCCTACCGAGCACGCCCCTTGCAGTGCTACAGGTGTCACAAATTCGGCCACATCGCAGCTGCCTGCAGCGCAGAAGAAACCCAGTTATGTTCTCGGTGTGGACAATGCCACAAAGACAAGTGCGAAGCCAACCCCTGCTGCGTCAACTGTCACGGAAATCACGCCTCCAACGCACCTGAGTGCCCAGTGAGGGCAAGGGAGGCAGAAGTAGCGAGGTACAAGTTAGAGCACAACACCACATTTCGTGAGGCAAAAAGTGCTGTGCATGCAAAAAGACAGGCAAACAAAACAACGGATTCAAACAACATACAAGAATCTAGCGCCTCCGCTAACACTACTCTGCCTCTGACTGCTCAAGACTTCCCCCCTCTCGAAGACGTAGAGAGCACGCCTGCAAATCTGGTCACCGCTAAATGTACCGCAACCACTACAGTGCCAGTTTCTAGGAAACCTTCGTTTTGGGACAAACCACACATCAAAAACATCACTTCACATAAGACCTCCAACGTGCACATGACGGGACCCAACCAAGAAAGTGGAACAAAGACTGACTCTGTGTTTAAAGCCATAATCCCACTTATGTTCACTGCTCTTCGCAAGATACTGGCCACAACGTCACAGACATCAACACTTCATCAAGTGATCAAAGCCGTCCTCACATTAGAACCCATTATTGCAATGCTATGCTAGAGCGTTTCCAAGAAAGCTTTACTTGTCAGAACAGATATTTTCTTCGCTGTAACTCGAAAGCTAAATGGCATCGAACAGATGAGCCAGATCATATTGAAACTGAGTCTGTTGCAATAGAGTGGAACGAACCCTGTTCATCACATGCCCTCTACAAATTTATATGGTATACGCTTCGTAAAACGCTCTCATCAGATAATTTAAGGCACAAACACTTCATACACCAGTATGAATCACAGATATCAATGCTGCAGGGCAGCAATTTTCCACCATTCGCCTGCCCACACCAACTCATCCACGATGGGAGACATTAATAAGAGGACCACCAAGCATCTTCAACCCCTCTCCTGCTCGGTTTTTCAATGGAACTGTAACGGATTGAGAACGCGACTGCCTGAGCTCCGCAAACACCTATTGGACAACGCCTACAATGCAGTAGCTCTCCAAGAACCAAGAATGTCAGCCGGCGACATGCGCATTGCGGATCATGTAGTGTACGCCAGCAAAACACATGTGGCAAGAGGGTTTCCGCGGGCAGCGCTACTAGTACGTCGAGAGTTGCCACAAAGTGAGGTGGACCTCAATGATTTATGCACTGAGAGTGCGGAGTTTGTGGCGGTGACGGTGGAATGGAGAAGACGTCCACTCACCATCGTCTCGGCATACGTGACCCCTAACGCACCCTGGGACACCCATGTACTTGCGGACATTCGAGTCCGATCCAAGGGAGACCTTATAGTAGCCGGAGACTTCAATGCGCACTCGCAGTCTTGGGGAGACAAGCAAGACTCCCCACGGGGACGGGAGCTACAGGCAACGATCGAAGCACTTGACCTAAGGAACATAACAAGTGGGAGCCAGACGTTTATCCGGCCTGGAGTGACGGGAAGCGTGATTGATCTCACCTTCACAACTTGGTCCCTGAGGCTCAGTGCAACCCCTCAGGCGGACAGCTGGGGGAGTGATCACCTTCCAATTGTCATTGGAAGACCGCCGAAAGTCCCCCTTAGGACTTGCCAGGTAGTCGACTGGGACCACTACAGGACACTGCTTGGAGAAGCACTAGAGGGGGGATTCCCCTTCAATTCAGAAACACTGTCGCGCGTCCTCAAAGAAGCCACCCGTGAAGTCAGCGTGCCATTAACACGTCCTAACCCTGACCTCGAATGGCTTAAACTCCGAGCGAGAAGACGGCGAGCCCAGCGAAAGTCATGGGTCACCGGAAAACCGGAGGATATCCTGGCCTATAGGCGACTGGATGCCAGGTTCAGGAAACACGGAAAGAAACTGGCGCGCCGACAATGGCGTCTCAAGTGTAGTACTCTAGACAGGCCATCCGGAGGAAGCCGGGCTTGGAGGATGTCGAGAACACTGGCGGGCCGCCCGATTCCACGAAACCCAGTCCTTGGAATGGCCGTGGCCATGAACCTCCGACCAACAGACATGGTAGAACTCCTCGCGGATACTTTCACTAAAGTTCCGCTGGTACCGACAGTGGGACCGCCCCCCGAGAATTGGGACAAGTTCCGTCATCCCACGGCACCTCTAATGCAACAACCGGACACCGACTTTACTCTGCATGAGCTGCAGTACGTCCTTGATTCCCTTCCCAGACACCGCGCGTCACCAGGCCCGGATGGAGTCACCAACCAGGCCCTGAGAAACGTCAACGAGCCGGCACTCCCAGCAATGCTAGCTCTCATCAACAAAGTTTGGAGGACAGCTGAGCTGCCAGACGCCTGGAGGGTAGCAACAATGATACCACTTCTGAAGCCCGGCCAGCCCCAAGACCAGCTAAGCTCATACAGGCCTATCTCCTTGACATCATGCCTCGGGAAAGTGATGGAACGTATGGTGCTACGCCGTCTTGTTTACCACCTAGAAGGGGCAAGGGCTTTACCGGACTGTTTTTCGGGATTCCGGCACCATCGGAGCACAGTAGATGCAATGGGAGATATCGTCAGCTCACTGGAAGAGGCAAAAGCGCAGGGTTGGTCTGCGGTGGCCGTCTTTCTGGACGTCCGCAAAGCCTTTGATGCCCTTCCCCATAAGGCCGTCATTTCAGCTCTACGCCGTTTCGGGGTAAACGGACGTCCACTGAAATACATTTGTGCGTTTCTTAGTGAACGCACTATGTGTGTAAAGGCAGGCAACGCGGTGAGCAACCCTCGGAAAATCATCCAAGGAGTTCCCCAAGGGAGCGTTGTTAGCCCGCTACTTTTTGCTCTGGCCATCGCGTCACTCCCAGCGGCGGCAAGGGTTGGAGAAGAGCCGGCGTTTCCTATCAGCATGGCCGTCTATGCAGACGACGTGGCACTCTGGTCCACTGCCCCCAGCTACAGAAGGCAACGTATGGTATGCGCTCTCCAGCGAGCCCTGACAAATGCAGTGTATCGTCTACACCAACTGGGCTTGGCAATATCAGCGGAAAAAACGATTGCGCTGTGCTACGCTCCAAAGAGGCCAAGCAAGTTCATGCCCACACTACGCATTGGGGACACTCCAGTAAAACTGGCGAAAACGGCCACATATCTTGGCGTCACGTTGGACTCGAGGCTATCCTGGGGCCCAGCATTGAGGGAAGTGCTTCAAAAGATGCGAACCCATACAAACATCCTCCGGATGCTCGGCGGAACTACTTGGGGAACCTCATCTCACATGATGCTGCAACTGTATAGGGGGCTCATCCTATCCCGCCCATTGTACGCCCTACCTTTCGCAACACTCAGTGCCAACCAGCTCAAAAACCTTGAACAAGCGCAACGCGTGGCACTCAGGATTTGCCTCGGAGTTCCCCGCACAGCCTCGTCTCGACATACGCTCACAGAATCCAGGATTAACTCTGTAGAGAACATCATGCAAGAACGGGCGCTGGGTCATCTGACTCGAATGAGCAACTGCGACTCGACCATCACACTCCTAATGAGGATCGCCGAGCGCGCTGAATCAAGACTAGGAGCGCACCTCTGCATTCTTGGTGACATAGCTGGCACACCAGGACCACTCGTTCCACTCCCAGAGCTGCACAGAGATCCCCACCCTCTGCGGATCTGCCTTCATATCCCTGGACTGCGGTCCAAGAAGAACGTAGCAGTGGTCGTAGCAAGGCAGCTCACGGAAGATCACTTAGTTGCCCAGTACGATGGGTGGACTCGAGTGTACACCGACGGATCAGTGGACCCCTCCGGAGGCACAGCAACAGCAGCGGCTTTCTTCGAAGCAGCAGCTGTGGGTACAAGTGAGCGCCTGGATCACCAGGCATCCTCCACCACGGCAGAGCTAGCAGCCATACGGCTCGCCCTCTGGGGTATTCGGACAGGCTGCACACAGGCCTTACGCTGGGTCATCCTGAGCGACTCAAGATCAGCCCTCCAGCTGCTATCTATGCTCGAACGGGCATCGCCCCTGGCCCGTTCAATCGCGCAGGATGCAGTCGAGCTGCAGCAAGAAGGCAATGACATTGCCTTCCAATGGCTCCCAAGCCACTGTGGCATTAGAGGTAATGAAGTTGTTGACTTTCTAGCGGTGCGGGCTCACAAGGACCCCGCGTGCCCGCTTTCAACCGTTCCCCGCTTCTCAGACGCCAAGCTCCTTGTGAGAAGAGCCATCGCCCTACAGCACCCGGACCCTGTAGTGGTGGCGGGTGCCTTCCCAGCTCGGGTACCGCGCGGCTTCGACCGCCAAACTGCCGCAATAATGCACAGATTACGGACCGGAAGCGCCTTCTCCCCGGCGTGGATAAGTCGCTTCAGACCCAATGTTGACCCCATATGCCAGACCTGCGAGGAAACGGCCGACGCCGAACACCTCCTCCTGCACTGCAGTGATCACGAAGAGGAGCGCACCAAACTCCGTGATGCTTTTTCCCGCCTAGGGCTACCTAGTACCAACTTGGAAGAACTCCTGCGTCCAAGAGCCTCACGAGCTACTACGGACAAGGCACTCAAGAGTGTAGTCAGCTTCCTGAGGAGCGCGGAACTCCTCGAGGTCCTCTAAGACTTCCTAGAGATCTGGGTTGCTTGCGGCTCCTGGGGCTCTTAGAGATCTTACATCCAGAGGTTTATGGGAGTTCCAGGAGTCGCGATTCTGTACCGAAAGCCGCAAGAAACACAACACTCTGAAAAAATCCTCTTCCCCCTCCCCCTCTCTCCTCCTCTATCTCTTTTTTCCCTTAATTCCCTTCCCCATCGACAGTGACAAGTGCGCCCAGAGCGTAACTAACAACAACGTCGATTTTCTAATAAACATCGCTTCAACAACAACAAGTCCTTAAACACGTTCAACTACTTCTACTTCGTGAACGGCAAGGTATCGGCGATAGGGCACCTATCTCCCCCAGGCCCCGAAGACACTCGCCGAGCTTCTTTGCAGTGGACGCCAAGCCGGGTCTTGGCTTTAGCAGACAATATTATGAAAGGTTTTATTACGCTTCCTTCAGCGCGACGCGAGTCACTGTAAAGCACAATGTTTTTTTTTTTTTTTTTTTTTTTTTAACTTTTTACTTGCTCGTTTTGCTATTCAAGGCTTGTTTGCCAGAGCACCGCGTCTCCTTGCATTTATACGTACCGTGATGGCACGGTGATGATCGGTAGAGGGGCAGCATCCTCGCTTTTGTCGCGTTGCGCCGTCTGTCGGCAGCACACCGAAGTAAGCCGTCTACTAATGCCGCTGTCCTGCGATCACCCAAGCTCGGCGGCGTCGGTGGCGTTTCTCGTCCCCGAGATAATCGATATAACTTCACTCGTGTCATTTTGTTCGTGTCGGATCGGTGCACATCGACCACTCGAAAGCACGACACAGGGGCATTTCCTGGGCATAGCTCTCACGGAATTGCTCGCTAGAGAAGCAAACATACGAACACCGGGAGTATTCTTCTCCCCCTGTCATGGCGGCCGGAAGTGACGCGAACATTCTGAACACCAACACGCGGTTCTTACTTACTGGCGCTGCTGTCGGCCCTGGACATGCGCAGGGGCTCCATCTCATGCGAATGTGGTTTTTTCGCGCGCGCACTGCCCACACCTCGTGTGGGCGAACGCAGATTGGTTTGTGAACAGTTGGCTGGCTTATCTATACCAGAAATAATCGCAGGAACCGCTCTGAAAAACCTGGAGCGTCTTCTTTCCTGCAAAGCACTTGGGAAAGGCAACCGTTGCAATCTAAGAAAGAAGATGAGCAAATGACGAGGCTCATATGTTTAGACCTAAAAAATGAATATTATACAAGCTCGATTATGTTAATAAAGACTAATAAGCACAGAATGTCTGATAGGTCTTCCAGGAAAGAAGAGAAGGGCGTCTGAACGGCACCGTCTACCGAAGATTCGCTCTCATTTCTGACGCACGCCGCGAGATGGCGCTGCATGACAAGGGGACAAAGCTGACATAAATCTACAGGTTGGCAATGCAGATTGTCAAGGAGAGATTACATGCATGGGCAGAAAATGAGAATGTGCTAGTAGAGCCACAAGATCGGTTCCAAAAGAAAGGAGGTTGGAGGACAATTTATTTTCATTAACATAGTGAATCGAGGTAGCAGAAAAGGAAGGCAGACCATTCTGGTTAGCATCCTTAGATATAAAGGGGGCTTATAACAATGCCATTCAAGGAAATTTGTGGAATATAATGAGGAGCTTATAGGTGGACGACAGAATACTGAAAGTTTTAAGGGATATTTACGAAGAAAACATGGTACTACTAACATGGAAAGGAAAGAGAACAAGGCCAATAAAGATAGAACGAGGTCTTAGACAGAAATGCCCATTGTCTCCATTGCTGTTCATGTTGTATCTCCTACCTAGAATTAGAGAAAAGTTGGAAAAAAGCAATCTTGGGTTTGATCTTTCACACGACAGGCAAGGTCTGGTATACGCCGATGGCATAGTGCTAATGGCCGATAAAAACATACAGCTTCAGTCCCTAATGAATATATGTGGCGCAGAGGGCCACAGGTTAGGCTTAGAATTCAGTAGTGACAAATCAGCGGTCATGGTGTTCAATGATTACGAAATTGCAGAGCTAAAGATACAAGGATTAGAGGTTGAGCGAGTCGATAAATACAAGTATCTAGGAATATGGATTAACGAGGGTATAGAATACCTCAATGAACATGCAAAATGTGTAACTGGTAAGGGCGACAGAAATGCAGCTGTAATGAAACATAGAACACTGTGGAGCTATAACAGGTATGAGGCGGTGAGGGAGATCTGGAAAGGAGTTATGGTTCTGAGTCTGACTTTTTCAAACGCCGTTTTATAGCATAAGACTAGACGTACAGGCAAGGCTAGAAAAAAAAAAAAAGAAAAAAAAAGAAACGTGGAGTGGGTAGATTGGCTCTGGTAGCACATGGTAAACCACCGAACCAAGGTGTGCAAGGCGATATGGGGTGGTCCTCATTAGAGGGCAGGGAAGCTAGCAGTAAGATAGGATTTGAGGATAGGCTAAGAGAAATAGAGGCAGAACGATGGGCACGAAGAGTTCTTAGATATTTACGCATGAGAAGCTTCGATACAAAGTGGAGAAATCGGAATAAAAAACGTAGATCTAAATATATGGACAATATCAGGGAGGCGGATGAGAAAATAAAGGTTAAAAAGAGAGTTAATAAAAACTAAGAGGGAAACATGGGAAGAAGACATGCAGACTAAATCGGCCTTGGAATTTCACAGATCGTTTAAGAAGGACATTACTAAGGAGCCCATCTTCGACAATTCTAGGGGAAGCTCCTTTTTGTTCGAGGCGAGGACGGGAGTGCTCAATGCGGACTTGTGGAGAGGAGGAGGAGACGGCTGAGCACTTGACACTCTACTGTAAGGTGCTTCACCCTGTAATAGCTCAAGAGGCGATTAATTTAACAAACGCACTGAGATTTAGGAATAGTGAGGGAAAAATAGACTCGGGGAAGGTGGAGATAACCAAGAAGAGATTAAAAGACTGGTGGCATAGGTCGAGGAAAGCATGAATATTTTCTCATTTCCTTCCTGGCGATTCGTAGGGCGGAAGGTGTGTGCACCCGGTTGCATAGAGGCGCCTCTGTCGTACGGATGGTATAAAGAATTTAAGAATACATCTGTAGATATGTAACTCTATGATAATAAAATGTTAGGAAAAAAAGCAACAACAACATTGCCTAGGTGGCGCAAGCCGCCGTCCGATTCAAAGCGTTCAGCCGCATCCACCCATCCATCCATCGACCGCGAAGCTCGCGACTGCGCCTTTGCGCACCCCTCGAATGAGTTCGCCCTTGCGTGCCCCGAACACCTACCCTGGATAGCTGGGCCGGCAAGGCACTTCGCTCACAATCTCAAACTGGTGAGTTCAAATCCTGCCGGCGGACTGAACTCTTCTCCTATTGTACCCTATGGGTGCAATGTCTCTCTCGGTCACTTTTCCGTTACCGCCGGCAGTTACAGTCAAACGTTACGGAACTTCATGAAAATCGGCTGGTGAAACACATTCTGTCTTATAAAGAAACAAAACAAAACAAAAAACCGTGTGCGTTTTAACACTTTGTATGGTGAAACGCAGTGCTCAGTGGCGCAGCGCAGATTATTTTTAGGTGTAAGCATATCATCAGCCTCTTCATTTGGTCGAGCTTCCTCCGTAGATTGGGGCCATTCGCCCTCCCAAGTGCTTTGCAAAAAAAAAAAGAAAAAAAGAAAGAGACGCTCCAGATTTCTAGCGTTAAGGTGCATAAAACAGTACCCGAAGCCGCGTTGACTGATGCAGCCATCCTGCAAACAACACGACCTCCGTTTAGCCCACACTCATGGTGAGAGTGCCCCCTCCGTAACGCCCGCAAACACCGCGGAAAGGGTCCGTCTCCGACCCCGCGTGAAGCAGGCACACAAAGGAGACCCGCAAGATCGCATTTGATAGCGTTTCGAAGCGATGGCGTGGATAGAAGCCGCGTCGAGGGAAGGCGGCTCTCCCTCAAAGCGCCCCACGGCCACCACCACGCCTACGTGCTTTGGCGCGGGTTCGGACATTAGCGCTCACGTCCGCGCGGTGGCTGGCTGCCGCAGTCTCGACTCGATGAAGGATGATGGTTTTGCTCGTCGGCGACCGCGGACTATATTTCGTTTCGGCACGATTTGGCAGGGAGCAAGCGCCGCGGCTCCCTGGAACCAATCGGAGCGACGGAGAGAATCACCTGACAGCTTCCCGCAGGAGCAGATGAACTCCGACGGTACGTCGTCACGTGCCTTGCTCCGACCCTGTGATTGGCTAGCTGCGGCCGTAGCTATTGCCGTCTGCCGAGTTGTGTAAGGGAGTACAGGATCATTTCAGCCCTAAGTCGACAGTGCGGCGAGAGCTACGCGCAGGTCGGACCAATCAACCGCTTTTCCCTCTCTTCACCGGCAACCGCCCTCAGCGCGGGAGTGTGGCCACGTGGTCAAAGGTGAACGTACGACTGGTTCAACAAGCACGTAGCTTCCACCGTATTGTCAGCTTAGGGGTGAACGGAGTTTAGGAGCAGCGTTCACCCCCGCTTATCGGAACAACAGTCCTGCCCCTCTTTCCAGCAGAGCCTTGCATGCTCGCCGAAGAGATCCACGCTCGATTTGGTCTCGCGCACCGTTCACGCCTAAGCGGACAGTGCGGTGAAAGCTACGTGCTCGTGGGACCACTTATGCATCTATATTTCGACACGGGGTCACGCGCCTGCCCACTCCCCACGCGCAGAGGGCGGGGTACGGCGATGAAAGGGAAGCGGTCGATTGGTCCATCGAGCATGTAGCTCCCACGGCACTGTCAGCCCAGCGGTGAACGGGGTGTAGTCTACAGAACATCGGCTTGAACTGGTCGGTGGGATGGCATCGCGCAACGCCATCTTGGCGTCGCTGCTCGCGCTGCCTCTCTTTCACGGTAACGAGGTACGCTTGTGTCTTCCGGGGGTTACGGGGCGAGAATAGTTCCAACTGCCGAGAGGGCGATTTGGTCAAACGGCGAGGGGGTTATCGTTCGGTCGTGTTCGATTGAATGCGTTCTCTGCAGTAACCACGGTCGTTTGATTCCGACTACTGGCGCGGTGTGCCCACTGCCCGATGCTACTACCTCGTTCACTTAATAGGCCGTTTGCTGGGAGCTCTAGTACCAGGGGGTTACGACAATGCAGATATGGATGTTCTCTATGACGAATAGAAAAAAGAAAGGAAAAACGTGCATCTTAATTCTAAAGATTAAGTTGGGAGACACAGAATACGTATAGTGTGTTTTGAGCTGTGCGGGGTGTTTATCACTATTTCTGAACTCGTCGTTCGTAAAGTATGAATACGACTGGTACAACAGGTGTAGCGGAAATGCAGCAGGTGTAACGCAACTTCCCCGTTACATTTAGTGGAGAAATTGCACCTCCGTTACATCTGTTGCGCTTACGTTATGAACTTCCTTTACACACTTTAGTTGCACACTTCCGTTACATACTCCTGTTGCACTTCTTGTAGAACATTCTCTTACGAAACCCGAGCCCTATATACATAGTTACGTAGACATTCTACGTAATAAAGTTACGCTTTAATCTAAATTCGCGGAACCGACAGGGAACACTGTTGGCGAGACATTCCACGGTCCGAAAGAAAGCTAGCAAAGATAAGGGCTGATAGCTAAGACAAAGGGGAAAGTCAAATTTTCTCAAGCCGGACGCGAACGGCGATGACGACAACTCCCCCGAAGTTTGCTCCGCGCAATTCGGGCTAATGCACCATTGTTTCGAGAACTCGTGCAGAGCGCACACACACCTCTCCACCCGTTCCGCGTGCCGTCACATTCACTTCTCCATTTATCTACGCCGCTCGAAGACGCGTGGCACACTGACTGAGCCTGCAGAACCGTACAAGGAAGAACTAACAAACAACACACACGTGGACACACAAGGTGTAAAAAAAAAGAAAAGAAAGGTAGACAGTATCCTCTAGACAGTCCATAAAGCCCAAATGAGAGCTTTCTGTCTCTCTGAGGAGAAGAGAACACATGCCTTCGGCCAGCTCAAACCATTGTCTCGGAAGAGTGCCTTTGTGCACGTTTGTGTGCTCGAGAAAGTGTACGTCGTGTGGCAGTGTTTGTTCAGGTCGATTGGTTTTAGATTGTCGCCCGGCGAACACCGATTGGGCCGTTGTGCCGAGAGAAAAGAGCGAGGCGCTTTTGTGCATCTTCGACCAAAGGGGGGAGTCAAAAATAAAAAAAAAGACGTACACACGGCGCCGCCGGTAATGTTTGCGAAGCGTCGGGGGCGTTGTGCAAACGATCGACTTTCAGTGTGCGCGCGGTGGTGGTAGCTCATTAAGAGTGGCCCGGCCTAGCCCTGCCGGCGAGATTGTCCCGCGTGTCTGTCCCCTCCCGTTGACTCTTGGGAGACCGGAGTATATATGCTCGGAATGAGCGATGATGATGATTGGTCGGGCGCGCTGATGACTTTATGCGCAATGCGGTGAGGCTCTTAATAACCTGCTTTGTTGACTCGAACGGATATGTGTATGCACGTAATCAGTGTTGTGTAGGCTGAATTTGGGCGCGGTGTACGGAAAATTCATAGTCATGCACTTTTGGAGTGTCAGGAGGGTTCACACAGCACAGTTTTCTTACGTCACGTATAAGTCATTGAAACCTTCGTGTTAATAGAATGTCGCCTGCAGGCCATCTCCTTGAACAGGTAGCCACAATTAATACGAACCACAAATGTCCGGGTGACTTGTACGTAAGCAGACGTAACGTAACGTAACGTAACGTAAAAAAAAAAAAGAGGCTGTGTGAACTAGTGAGTGTGAACCAGTGTCAAAGGCTGGTTCACATAAAGTCACTGTATCCTGCGAAAGTAGAGCCATTGCGTTCCGTACCTGCTAGCCGGACACAAACGGATACGAACATGCAGACGACCAAAACCTCGCAAGGCGGTCTACGTT
Organism: Ixodes scapularis; assembly: GCF_016920785.2. Lineage (NCBI taxonomy): Eukaryota > Metazoa > Arthropoda > Arachnida > Ixodida > Ixodidae > Ixodes > Ixodes scapularis. The sequence goes on from NW_024609882.1 coordinate 36,652,311, forward strand.
TCCATGAAAATCGCCATTTCGGTCCATTCAAATCTTCGAAGCTTCCAGTGTGTCGTTCTAAACCAGTCGCGCCGAGATCACCATGGAGCATCATTGTACTGGAAGCGTTCCTCGCCAATATAAGCGTCTTTGGCACTGCGTATGCAATCGACTTATCAATCATGCCCATCTCCACGTATCTCTTACAATTATATTGCTCTTCTTGCGTGTTTCAAGACAGTAAAATTATTTTTCAGTGCCTCCAAGCACTGGCGTACATTGCGGTGGTACGAAGATGTAAGCATGTTTCGCCGGTGTTTGAATAGCAAAATCTCGGTAGACAAGAAATGTTTCCATAAGACTACCCGTCACGAGCGAATTTAAATGGGCTCACCAAAAACGAACGGTTCAAGGAGACATTGCTCATTTCACGGACCAAGGTGGCGACCATACGGGGAGCTTGGCGCAACTTTCCGACGATCCAGTGACTCTAGTTCACACAGCACCGTATCTTACCGTTCTCTTATTCACGTGCAAGTCACCGAAACATTCGTGCCTCGAATGTCGCGCGTGCCAATCTATCTCCCTGAACTGCCACGCTTAAATGGATACGAAGACGAAATGGTTGCACTTATTTCTCTGCTTATGTGGTTCATGTTGTGCGCCGGCAGCCCAGAAACACTAGCCTATAGGGAGTATTCACTGGCGGCCACATCCGTGTGCGCTGCTGCTGAGCACGTGCTGACAGCGAGCTTCTGCAGTCCTTTTGGAGCGTGCATTTAGCACCATCAAGGCTGGCGGTCTTAGCAGGCTATTAATGCGAGCTCGTTCTGAGCATGCGCTCTAAACATCGCCCTCAAATATGGCGTCCAGTGAATACATCCTATAGTAGTGTTGCTGTGCTGCAGGCAAAGAAATCAGGTAAACTAATTTTCAAACGAATTAACAACTTTCAAAACTGCGTCTGGCGGCGGTCTGCGAAGCTCCGTTGGAATGCCGCCACGTCATGAGTCCCAAAGAAGCGGCGCCAGTTTTCGGCAGTATGGCTCCCTCGTGGAGTTACTCAGTATGTGACTTGGCGGAGGACGCTAACGAGTCTACTAAGTTGCATATGTTAACTTCCACAGTGCTTCCGCAACGTGCATTTCACATCATCCAGATGGCCGTTTTTTGCAGACTTTACGTATAAGCTTGATCCGAGGATGCAGGAATCTCTGCCAGGCCAAGCAAACTACACCTCGCTTGGCGTTGCCTTCGCCTGTATACTGCACGCAACTTTAGTGTCACGGAGTATAGGTGATGATAGTTATCGAAGTGGCCAGACTGAATTTCGGAAAGGGCCTATTGGCGATCGTTACCGTTCGAAATTCCGACTTCCCGAGATATCGTTCCGCGCTCCATTCCGGGCAGTTTTAATATATCTTGAGGACGAAAAAACATTTCCTACGACTCCAGATAAACCTTCAGATAACTGGTTACCGTCCGTTATGAAGGGTACTGCCGTTAGCATATATCCATCCATCCACCCATCCATCTATCCATTCATCTGACTTTCACTGATGCCGGTTTCGATAGAGATATTCGCAACAGCTCGCGAAAGCATTCTCCAAGTTTGAAACGAAACCGCGTCCCGGACGCGTCTCACCGGTGCGTGCGTAGCTTTCAATCCAAAGTCGACGCTCGAACGTTTAGATAAAACCAAGAAAAAAAAAGAAAAAAAAAAGGGGGGGGGGGGGGGGGGAGATGAGAAAGCCGCAATCTTCCCTGAGACGCTTTCACGCAGAGACCTGGTCCGCTACCAAAAATGCGTTGCAGTGAAGCGCGACGTTTTTGGGGGCGACTTTATACGCTTCGACGGCTTTTGAGAGGGGGATCAAGGTCTACTTTCCTATGCAAGGAGCGAAATCTTATCTATCTATCTTCACAATCCCTCCACCAAGAAATCTGAGCTTCAGCATTCCAAGACTCTCGCCGAAGAGGGGAGAAAAAATATATATAAATAAATACGTTTCACCATTGTTGTTATTCTAGTAGTTTAGTTTTGGTAATCTTCGTCCTTGCGTAAGATTGGAGCGCCAAAAAGACGTCCTCTTATCCGTATCGTTTTGTGTTTTTTTTTTTTTTTTTTTTTTGTGGGCTTTTGGAAGAAGAAAAAAAGTTTGAGAATGTCAAGTTTTTCCGAGGCTCACTCACCACTTTCGTTCTGGCTCTTCACCCCAGTTTCACCTTTCAGAGTTTCCTTCGTTAAAAGCTTTCGTCAGTGTATTTAGTAGACCAGCCCTTTTTTAATTTTTTTTTTATTCTGAGATTTATATAAGCTGCACGAAATTGCGCAGCGACAGGATTTTAGTTGAAGCTGCAAGAATTGTGGAAATTAGGATATTTTTTTTTTCCAAAATTTGAAATGTTAGTTTTGTGAAACCCGGCAGAGCGTAATATTTTTGTCTGTCTTCGTGTGCCAAAATTATTTATATATATATTTTTGGCGACATCTGGAACCTCAAAACTTGGAGATCTATTTCGTTCCAGCTAGAAGAAAAAAATATCGAGGACGTCAGGAAAGTCAGGTCGTTTTTTGTGAACATATATCTGTTTTGGTTTCTTAAAAAGGTCACGACTCCGAGGAATTTTTGAACAGACGGGGAACAATAGTGGATCCGCGGCGTGAAATCGACAGAAGCTGCGGAAGCACGAATTATCGTCGGAAAGAAGACGAAAGTTGGGGTTCGATCTTTCTCCAAATTCCGAACGTTCGAGGTAGTAGTAAAAAAAAGAAAAAAGTATGCTTTGAAGTCGACCATAAGAAAACAAATTTCACTATTTCACCAAGACGAAATCACGTTCCAATTCTGGAATTATGGTAATGCGGCGCTCCCGACCTATGGTGGCGAACGAGAAAAAAAAAAAAAAAAAAGGCATGAAAGCAGAAACAACGTTAAGAAATAATAGAAAACGTATTACGTTATTAAAGGCCTCGAAACAGTGTGTCGAAAATTGGTCTTCGAAACATTCTTGGACTGGAAGAAACCTTCCGGACGAACTCAGTTACACATTATTAAGTCCCCGATATATATTAATGACGATTCCTTGATGACGACAAAAGAAATCATTTTGTTTCTGGTAAAATTTTGCAGTTCCCATCTGGAGGGATCTTTTGTAGGAAAGAATATTTCAAAAACAGTTCTGATTTTTTTGTGTGAACAACATGCTGCGTTTGTGACCAGGCAATCAAGAACAACGCCCAGGCTGAAAATGCTTTAGACAGCTTCGCTTCCTTAAATGAAAATAAAGAAGTGGTGACGTAGATGATGATGGTTGTATTGCATTGATATTGTTGTCGTTAAAAAAGCAGAGCGTGGTCTTGCCGACTCATTCATTCTCGCAGCCTCGCTTTGCTTTCTCGACGCTCATTCTTTCATTTGTTTCTGACACACGTTCGCCGATTAAACCTTTATTTTCAGTTTTACGCTGGTCGATTCGTTTCCGTCTGCGACAATATCGTATTGTATCGGTATTGCGATTGCGCGGCCTATTTTTAGTTCTGTACTAGTTCACGTTTAGAACACGTCGTTCTAAACAGCTTTAAGAAAACAGCTTTAAGAAACATTATGGTTATGCAATTGAGCATGAATAAAAATGTAGTGATTTCCTACCTCTATGGAACGACACGTACGTCCTCAGTCTTATAGTATAAGGGACTGTAGTAGTTATGCTATGCGAAAAATGAAGGACATTGTGTTCTAAAGATGGCTAGAGTGGGAACCTGAGCCTTTCACAGTCGCCGATGACACGCGAGGTATCGTCAGATGGAGTAAAATGACAATATGCTCCTCTTTTGCTGCGCCCACCTCTCGAAGAAAGTACAACGGCGTCACACCGCTAAGCCTATAATGACACCGGCTCGTCAAGAGCCGCTCACACTTGCTGAGAGGAGAAGGTTGCGCGAGGGCATCGTGAGATGGAGTAAAACATTGATACACTCCCCTCCTTATACGCTTTGCCTTAGCAGAGTATATAAAAAAAAATAATAAAACCCCATATTATTTCTTACTCCGGTTCATCATGAGGGGTACAGATTCACTAGGAGACATTAACGCGGAGACGGAGTAAAATGTCGATCTACTCCTCTCGAATTGCTTCTTCTCATCGAAGACTAAAAACACGGCTCACACCGCACAATACACGTTTTCCGAAAGGACGCAGCAGTCTTGAATTTCGTCACTGATGGTAAGCGTTAAAACATCGTTTTAACCTCTTCACGCCGCTGGAAGGTGTTCACAAAAAATTCGTGATTAATTTGTCACACATTCTTGTTTTGTCTGACGTGTATTTTCTTGCATATTCCAGGTTGGAATGTCTTATATTTTTTCGTCCGGCATACCCGATATGTAACCCAGGTGACTGAGAATGAAAAAAGCAACGAAAAACATCTATAGACCTATTGCTAAATTACCCAAGCAGCAATGAACATGCTGCGAGTGTAGTTACATGCGCTGCACATGCGCAGGAAACCGTGCAAGCACGTACAGCGTGAGCGTAGCTTTGGCAAGCTTGCATTTGCACGGACTTGTACGCACGAGCAAAGACATGGCTGCGGCCAGTCGCCCCACTTCCAGTCGTCTTACTCGCCGGAGTAAACTCTCGAGTTACTCCCTTCACACTAAACGCATCCTTCTCAAAAAAAGTGCAAAAAAAAAAAGTTCGCTTTACACCTTACAATTACTGACACCGCGCTTCGTCAAGAGAAGTTCACATCGTGAAAGCGCGACCACCCTCTGCGAACCGAGTGCCGACCACACCGTGGACAGAAAATAATATATAACTTTAAAAAAATTGTCAGAAAAAAAAAAAAAAAGCCGGGGATAAAAGAAAGGAGCGACGCAGAGAGACGCCGTCCGAGAGAAGGCGAAAGCAAGTCATTCGGGGAGTCGAGTCACGCACTGCCGCTTCGTCAATACAGCGCGGCTCGCCGTCATTTGTGGAGGCTTGTCTATCCTGCTCAAAGCAAAAGTTGACGGCAATTCTCTGCCCGCCGAAACTGGCTTCGGCCTTCGCTCTCCCCCAACTTTCGGTTTTACTTTCGCCGAGGCACCGACGTTCTTACCCCCCGCGTATCCATTTCCATTTCTTTAGGTGATCCGTCCGTCCGTCTGAGCGGGATGCCGGTTATGCCGAAGCCGTTCGGTTCGGAGACATCTTACGTGAACTCCTGACTCCTTTCGGATAACGCCTCTTCCTCAGCGTGTTTCCTTTGCCCTCTATACCTTATACTTCGTTTCAAACCAAACGACGGACCGAAGCCAGCGCCAATCAGCCATTCCAGTGTTGTGTGAACCTGTCACGTGAGTAAGTGCCCGAGGCGTCGTTGCGCGCCAATCGAAAGTCACGTGTCACGTATACATGGTTGGCTTCGATGGGTTGGCTTCGATGACTCGTAGAGTCCTCTGCGGTCCATCCTGATGTCAAACGAGTATATGGTTGATACCCGTTGCCGAAGAGTTGGTTGGTTGTGCGAATCCCTGGGAATTTTTGCTTGCTTACGTCTTAGCCATGTTACCTGGCGTGGATTTTTTTTTCTTTTTTTGAGCCGTTTGATTGTTTCGTTTGTCTTTTGTGTCGTGACGTAGTGGCTCCGCCACCGTGTTCTTAGTTTTATTGTCCGTGGCGGTATTATTACGCCGGCTCTGCGCGCTTCCCATTCTTCCTAGGTCCTTTGTGTTCCTTTCTCCCACTCTCTCTCTCTCTCGCTCACTTTTTATTTTTTAATATTTTTTTTTATTTGTAGGGAGTGTGCAAAGTCAAGGGTATTTCTTCTACCTCACAATTGTGACAACAACCTGACAGAAAAGAAAGAGGAAAAGCCAGTGCCCATTAAAAAAGGAAGCGAAGAAAAAAAAAAAGGAGGGGGGAGGAGGCAATGAAAAAAAAAATAGGACCGTTTTTTTACAATTTCTTTTTACGGGCCCTCTTTCTTCGTCCACATTTTTAATGCGTGGTTTTCGTCTGTCGCGTCAAATACATAAAGAAAAAAAAAAAAAGAAAAAGGGATACAACGAAGGGAGCTTCCCTTTATCTCAACAATCATTAACCTTCTTATTTTATTATTATGATACGTCCGTCCGACTATATTGTCCCCCCCCCCCCCCCAAAAAAAAAAAAAAAAAAAAGTCATTTTTTTGTGTGTGGGCGTGTGTGCTCATGTTTTGCGAGCCTATCGCATTAGGTTCTGCCTGGACCGGCGCTCGCTGAGATGGGATATGGCGGACACGAGAACTAAAGACACACGAGAACCAAGTTGAAATACGTGTCAAGTTGAGCTTAGGCGACTGCTATCACCTCTCTCTCTCTCTCTCCCCCTCCCCGGGAAAATGGGCAGACCGAAATTAGCGAAAGCTTTTAACACCTTCGGCTCACTGATTTGATTTGGAGCTTTTATTTATTTTTACGTTTTCCGCTGCGTTCTTCTTTTTTAAAATTAAATCCCGGCAGCAAGCCTTAAAAAAAAAAAAAAGAGGTGTCAATTTTTTGAAAAAAGTGGAGCCTATACTTCGTTTCAGCTTCGGTCCGAGCGCGGCCGATGTAATGAGACGAAGGGCCAATCAAACACCGCAAAAAGCGCAGCGTCATGGCGTGCTCTCTGCGCTTCATAAGACTAGCCGGCGGAGGAGCACGCTCAGAGAGACGGCGAATACCCGCTGGTCCTATCAACTGCAGAGAGCACGCCATGACGTTGTGCCTCTTTCTCTGCTTGATTGACCCGTCGGCTCATAATATCGGCCGCGCTCGGACAGAAGCTGAAACGAAGTATAGCATATCGTACTCTCTTCGAACACCTGCTGTAGACGCCGACAACTTAAGAAACCGCGAGTCATGGTGAGTTCAGAGAATGTCACTATCGCTCGCAGCCAATCAGGTTGCTGCATTAGGTGATAGGGCGCCGACGAACCAATCACGAAGAAACGTAAACATATTAATGCACGCTCTGCTCTTCTCAAGCTGTAAGTGACATGTAGATGAGAAAGATGTTATTATTATTATTATTAAAACCTTAGTGCTGAATTTTTCTACGTAACTAGAGAGTGCTCACTATACTTTGCCTCACCTCCAGACGCAACCGACGATACGAGCTGGTGGAACCGATCAGAGAGCGTCACAAGAGCACCATCGCGATGGTCGTCGTGTTTCTGTACGTGTTGGATCCCCGCTGAACCAAACCTTAAGATATAAGGACTAGTGACTAGCGGTTTTGACGTGCTCCGTCGGTTTCGGCAGGCGCAACAAGTTGCTGCGCCAGCCGAAAAGACTTGCTCCGCCAGCCGAAAAATGCGCAGAGACGCGTTTCGGCTGGCGCTCCCGTGTCCCGCAAACTTTGGAAGTCGACTGTTCATCTCAGCGAGTGTTGGTAACGCAAATTGAATTGAATGGTTAACAATGTCGCAGTGCTTAATTTGCCACGTGACCTACCGGAGGCCACCTCGGGGCACAGCGATCGTACACAAGTGCTCCATCAGCGTTCGGTCGGACCTCGTATCCTCGCTAATTGAACACGAATCCGAGCCAAGCCCGAGGTGACATTCAGCACTCGACTCGTATTCACCCCACGAATTGAAAATAAAAGTAGTCCGGCTCCTCGCGGAACGTCACTAATTTCCCCTTTCATACGTTGAATTAAGACATATGTAGGTGCATTTATAGAATAGCTTTACGTTATATTACTACCACGAACACGTGCGAAACGCCAGAAGCATCGTTCTTCCTTCGACTACCAAATGTTGTAAGAACTACTCCGCGCAGCGCACGAATCTTGCACAAAAGTTTCTATTTTCCTTGACATGATAACAAGTACAGAGGCGCTCGGTATAGACATTATTAACAAAAGCGCCGCTTTTTTGAAAAAAAAAAAAAGATCGTCACTTACTATTTCGGCGTAAACATTGTTTTTGCCGTCGCCACGCCAATAAACTACATTTAAGACATAAGCGTAACCGTCACCCATTCGCGTTTTGTCTCTCCCCTTTATATTCTTCTGAGTATTCGCAGGTTGAAATGTTTGATAATGTTTTCGTCGCCCATAACGGATATGCTATATACCAGGTGGCTGGTAGGGCAGTGTCTATGCGTATATGTAGTGCGACGTTGAAGCGGCCGCAACTACGTATACAAAATCGAGTTGTGTGCTTCCAAATACGGACGCACCTCCCGGGAGCAGACGCGCGGAGGCAAGACGGGGTCGAATTTAACCTTGTTTTCGTTCTTTGTCGGAGTCGGAACGATTCGCGGACCACCTAGGAGTATTATTTGACCTCCCATAGCGCCTTGCGGCCAACACTCACTCCCCTCCCCTCTTCTTTTTTTCTTCTTTTTTACCTTCGTCCTTCTCTCTTTTTGTTTCTTATTCGATTTCTTCTCTCTTTTATTTCGTGGCCAAGTTATCTCGTTTCGGGTTCCTACTCTACATAGTAAACCCGAGACAAAAAAAACAAACAAACAAACAAAAAACGGTTCTGTCTATTTCTGATTATTTATTTGTGTCGAGTTTACTATGCATGTCATTCACCAGCTCGCCTGCGTTTGTTTGGCTGTTTGGTCGTTGTCCCAGTCTGAATTTATTAGTGTGTCTGCTTATGTGTGCCCTTCTTTATGTCTGTAGAAGCTCGTGTTTAGAGCCGGAATGGCTTTGGACTAGAGCCCGAGAGCACTTCTCTGCATTATCAACTAAAGTAATAAAACACAAATAGCGCGAAATATGATGATACGTAGAAAGAAGACACGATGAGTGTTTCTTTTACTCGTCCTTTTTACGCTATTTGTGTTTCATAACGTTGAAGCCCTGATTTTTTTCGGCGCACTTTTTTTCTGCTAAGACAAACACTTCTCCCGTCACAAATTTATGCGAGGTACGAGTAAAAAATGTCATAATGATCACTTCGTTATCCTATTAGTACATCTGTAACTCGTCAAGGCTCACACATTTGCGTCCGGGTGTGACCGAATTCGCCGTGCTCGCTCGTGACCGCTTACGACTAGTACTTACGACCAACAGAACACTCTACCGAAGAGCCTAGATTACAGAGAGTTCCCAACCGCTCGATGGGGTCACGTGGTCACGCGATCACGTGATGGGCGTCACGTGATCGGAGTCGCCCGCTTTTCCTCCCCGCCACGCGAGAACGCAGCACATGCGCCCTTGCAAACGATCTTCGCAGTAGGCGTCCGCCATTGAATTGCGAAACGCTCCCCACGATTTTGAGATGGGCCCTCTCTTCAATCTAGGCTCTCTACGGAACACAGTTACACACTATCAGATAGTCATGGAACAGTTCCGATGTGCGGCGGCAAATCGTAATTTTTGAATGCGAAAGCATTAAAAATTAAGCGAAGCAAGCCGGCGTTGTCTGTAACCGTCCGTAGCAGCGAAACGGCACCTGAATTCTTCTAGGCCAAAAGCACAGCAACGCAGATGCTTCGGCACGGAAGCCGGTGGGGCGCTCAAGGTCAAAGCGGGCGCGCCTCAGAAATAAAACACAAAGAAAAGTAGAGCAATGTAGTTGCGTCGTCATAGAAGCCGTGGAGCCGGCGAGGTTCGCCGCGCCTGCGCAGTGAAGGAGCGTGATGCCACCGCCGGATCACCGCGTGAAAAAGGAAGGCGTAGCGCGCTGCTTGTAGGTCTGCACGGTGTGTAGGAATGCTTTCGCATTCCTACACATTCCTATTGAAGTTTTACGGGTCATATATTGTGGGGATTGTGATCCCTCAACATTCTGTCGCGTCAGCGTTTTGGCGCGCCGTGGCGGCCGCGCTGGCGTAGCGAGAGGTGGCGCTGCTTACCACTGTGAGTGGCTTCCTCCTCTCCCCCCTTGGGGCGATTTCCGTAACGGACCCCCGCACAAAGGAGATCGACGTGTCGCTCCTTGATTGGCCACTTCGCCCCGCCGTTATCTTAAGACCAGCGGACAGCAGTCTGGCTTCTCTCTTCTTCCTGGGATTCGGCGGCGGCGACAACGGGGACCCTTCCGGCGCACCGGTGAGCGTTTACCCCGTACTTTGTACCTTTGTGAACGACCGTTCGGCCGTGGGCGATCTCCACACCGACGGCGTTCACCAGCTTATAGCCGCTGTGTTGTTGTTATTTTGTTTCATTGTAAATAAACAGTTTATCACCGTTACCAACGTGACTGGTGTCTGTTTGCGCTCAACGAGCAGCATGCCACGCGAGTACGAACCCGCTTCGCGGTAGAGCGTCTCGCCGCGAACGTGGTACTCCCAAAGGCAGTGGCCCGAAGGAAAACCACAATTTGGCGCCCAACAAAAGGGCTGACGACCAGAACCCTGGTACGTGTGTGGCGACTGCTGCCGAGTGACGAGTCCTCGCGCAACCAGCGCTTACCGTGACGATGCAGACCGACTTCTCGGATTTGCTCACGCTGGCGACCGCGGCCGACGCATTCGCGCGGCCCCCACTTCAACGGGAAGCCGAAATGCCAACCCTCCAAATAGAAGCGCCCTACGGCGCACCCCTGGAGCCGAGCGTGGTTCCGACGCCATTGCGGACGGGCGCCATCGCTCCCGGATCTTCCCCGAACGCACGTGTTCCGCCGCCGGCACAAAGCGAGGCCTACCGGTCTCCCCACGGAGAAACCGCTGCGGCGCCTCATCACACCTTGCTCGAAAACGCGGCACGTGTGATTGAGAGTCTGACAGGTGCGTTGCGAACGACAACACTCGCACCACAGGCCCAACGACCTCCGGTCCGAATTCCCGTCCCGACTTATCGGGGTTACGCAGACAAGGCGAGCGCTACGGACTTCCTTGACGATTTACGGAAGTACCAACGCGCGATGGGAATGTCCGATAGCGAAATACTTGAGCGCATTCTGCCAATCGCGCTCGTCGACGAAGCCGCCCGCTGGTTCCGACTTGTCGGTGACCAACCCGGAACGCTCGATCAGTTCCGAGAGGCGTTCCGCCGCGAATTCCTTCCCGCCGACTACGAGAGAAGGATGCGGCGGGAGCTCGAACAGCGAACCCAGCATCCGGACGAGTCCCTGCTGGAGTTCGTACGAGCCATGCAAGAGCTCTTCGAGCTCGCAGAACCCTCAGCTCCCAATGCAGAGCGAGTGGAACGCGTCATACGCCAAAGCCATCCGACTTTCGCTGCGTATCTTCGAGGCAGCCGTTTCCGCGACCTGAACGAGCTCGCTTCCGAGGCCCGGCGCCTTCAGGGTGACATTCTCGCTGCCCGTGCGTACCGGCCTCCGCCTCCAGCGTCAGCGGCCCTCGAACCGCGCTGCGTGTGGAGCGGGGACACGCCATCTCGAGCACCAAGGCGCTACGATTCCGCAAACTATGCGGAAGATCGGGGCCGAGACACGTACGCAATCTCAGATCGTGCGCTCGACCCGTACTCCTACGGTAGACGAACAAGCCGGCCGACGCCGCAGTTCAGAACCACCGACTCGCGCCCCAACGAGGCAGCGAGGCAGGAGGGAACGAGGATCCCTCAATCTCAGCGAGCCGATGCACGCTACGACAGAGCCGGCGAAAACCAAAACGCACAGCGGAACCCCCAGCGAGGCGACGACAGAAGATGTTTTCGGTGCAATCGCCCCGGTCATCTCGCTCGCCAGTGCCCGGAGCGGCCGAACACGGAATCGCGCCGCGCGGGAAACGAGCAAAGCCACCGGTAAACGGCCCTTGGACGGACGGACCGGTGGCTAACAAAGAATCAGAGGGTCCCATGGCCACTCTTTTACCGACCGCCTACAGAATAGGCTTCCCGACCGGCACGCCGGCCCCGTTCATTTCTGTGACGATCGCCGGCAAGCCATTCAAGGCACTCCTCGACACCGGAGCAAGCGCTTCGATGTTCGGCGACGAAGTGTTGACTCACCTCCGACAGAATTCTGTCCGACTCCGAGAATGCAACACTGCCTTTCGCCTAGCCTGCGGAACCGCCCTTTCGGCTGGTACCGCGCGGCTGGTCGCGAGATGGGAGAACCGAGTAAGACGACAACGCTTCGTTCATCTCCCTGGCCTATCGGTGCCCATTATTTTGGGCAGAGACTTCCTTGCCAAAACAGGCATTGTAATCGACGTCAGCAGCGCAGGCTATCGGGAGGGCACGTTTGCACCCCTGAAACCCTTCTGCGAACCCCCGGCCGTACCGCCAACGCCACCATTGGCGCACGCGACGAGCCGTCGAGAGGAAGCGAAGGACTCCCTAAACCGGGTCATTGACCCCAAGACACCGAGTCCAGCGCCGATGGCAGCAAGCGCCGCCCCCATCGGGGAAATGACGCACCCACTGCTCACGCAATCATGCAGCGTGTCAGGGCGAGAAAAAGCCCGACTGTCGTCGTTGTTGCGCCGCTATGACGCAATGTTCACGGACCGACCGGGCTGCACAAACGAAGTGCGACATCGCATTGACACGGGCGACGAACTGCCAAGAAGGCAGAACGCGCGACCCGTAAGCTTGGCTAAACGAAAAGCCATCGACCGTGCCCTGGACGAAATGATCGACACCGGAGTCGTCCGGCGATCTAACAGCCCCTGGGCATTCCCCGTGGTGCTGGTCCCGAAGAAAGACGGCAGCTCACGTCTTTGCGTGGACTACCGCCGTCTCAACGACGTCACACGAAAGGACGCCTACCCGCTACCGAGCATCGACTCGATTCTGTCCAACTTGGGCAGTGCGCGGTACTTCACCACCCTGGACGCTAGCCGAGGCTACCTCCAGGTTCGGATGGAGCCAGGTGACGAGGCAAAAACAGCCTTCTGTTGTCACCGCGGGCTTTTCGAATTCACACGAATGCCCTTCGGTCTGTGCGGAGCGCCAATGACGTTCCAGCGATTGATCGACCGAGTACTGGGAGAAGCCAAATGGAAACACGCAATGGCCTATCTCGACGACATTGTCGTCTACTCCAACACCTTCGAAGATCACCTACGTCATCTCGAGGACGTACTCGACCGGCTAAAAGCCGCGGGAATGACCCTGAACCCCGAAAAGGCTCAAATAGCCGAAACCCGCATCGCCTTGCTCGGGTTCGAACTGGATCGCGGGCGCCTTGCGCCACATCCCGACAAACTACAGGCAATCCTGGAGTTTCCGGCGCCAACCGACGTGAGCTCCCTCCGTCGCTACCTGGGAATGGTGAACTTCTATCGCCAATTCATCCCAAACTGCGCGACGCTTCAAGCACCACTGACACGCCTATTGCGAAAGTCCGTGAGTTGGAGCTGGGGTCCCGAGCAGGAAGCGGCCTTTCGCCGCACCTCCCGAGCGCTCGCGGACACAGCTGAACTCAAGCTACCCGACTTGAACAAGGCCTTTCTGATCCAAACAGATGCCAGCAATCTTGGCTTGGGCGCGGTCCTGCTCCAACAGCACGAAGGTGTACTCCGACCGGTGGCCTTCGCCAGCCGCTCGTTGACGCCAGCTGAAAGGAACTACAGCACATGCGAACAAGAGTGCTTGGCCATCGTCTTTGCACTCCGGCGTTTCGACATTTATGTCGACGGGACCACTTTCGTGATCGAAACAGATCACCAAAGCCTAATATGGCTCTCCCGACTTCGCGAACCCGCTGGTCGCTTGGCAAGATGGGCTTTGATGCTGCAAAAATACGACTACGTCGTGCGGTACCGGAAAGGCAGCACAAACGTGGTGGCAGACGCATTGTCACGAGCCCCCGTAGACTGCACACAAATTTCCGCAAAGACCCAGGCCGAGCCAACGACACTCACAGTGCCAGGCGAAGCCGTGACTCAGTCCCAAAGGGTGGCAGCAGATCTGACCACCCCGGACGAGACGATCAACCACCTAGACGCAGTGAGCGCCGTGGGAATCGTGTTCAGCAAAGAAGAGCTTCTGAAAGCCCAGCAGAATGATCCGTTTTGTCGAAAGGTGATCGACGGACTCGCGGAAGAGTCGGACGCCGTGGAGGCGGGCGGTGCAACCGCCGGGCGCAACACTACTGGTATTGTAGTAGGCGCCGAGTGCCGGGACGTATCTGGTATTGGTGCGGGCACGGAGGATTCATATCTGCTGAGCAATGACGGGCTCTTGCTGAGGTACATACCCTCCGAGAACGACTCCGACGAGGCGTTCAAGGTAGTGGTACCCCGCAGTCTGAGAAACGCAGTTTTGCGCTACTATCACGACTCGCACTTGGCCGGACACGCGAGCGGCTCCAAGACTTACTCAAAGTTATGTCGCATCGCCACCTGGCCGAGCATGAAACGGGACGTTTTCCGTTATGCCCGCACCTGCCACTCTTGCCAAAGCTTCAAACCAAGAGGCGGCAAACCCCCGGGCCTAATGCAACCGATTCCGAGCCAGCAATCATGGTCTCTGGCAGCCTGCGACGTGGTCGGCCCCCTACCGAGGAGCCCTAAAGGACACCAGTATTTGCTGGTTGTAACTGACCACTTCAGCAAATGGACGGAACTTTTTCCACTCCGTAAGCTGACAGCCCGAGCGATCACGGAGAAGCTCATGGAGGTTTTCACCCGTTTTGGATTCCCCGAAGCTCTTTTGACTGATCGAGCGAGCTACTTCGTCGGGAAGGTATTCGTGGACGCGTGCAAGGCCCTTGGCATAAAGCACAGAACAACCACGCCGTACCACCCGCAGTCGAACATCACGGAGCGATGTAACAGAAACATCAAACCAATGCTGGCCGCCTTCGCGGAAAGGCACCGTGACTGGGACGCATATATCCCCGAGATCGGGTTCGCACTTCGGACCACTCTCAACCGTTCGACGGGCTTCACCCCCGCTTTCCTCACATTCGGGAGAGAGCTTCCGAACCCCATGGACCGTGTCCTAGGGACGAGCGCCGGGGTGGACAACGCGCAGCCGACGCAAACGGACCACGCGCGGCAGCTACAAACTCGGATGACGGAAGCCTTCTCGGAGGCGCGTCGCAATCTCGGGGTAGCGCGAGCGAAACAAAAAGCTCGGTACGACCGCTCGCATCGAGATCTCCGCTACAAAGTGGGCGATCTCGTCCTCAGACGCAACCATGTTCTGAGTGATGCCAGCAAAGGCTTCTCGGCTGCTTTGGCTCCGAAGTGGTGTGGCCCGTACCGAGTGCAGGAACTTCTCTCCCCACTCGTGTACAAGCTGACAAACTTGCAATCAAGAAAAGTCGGTGGGCCGGTACATGTGTGCGATCTGAAACCCTACCATGAGAGGGAAAACGGGGCCAACGAGCAAACTCAGCCCCCGCAGAAACATGCACACGCAGCGCGAGATAACGCCGACGATGAACAACAGGCGTCTCGCTACAATCTGCGTAGACGGAGGAACTATTATCCGAAGTTTTCGTAGAGGCAGCCCCATTAAGTGGCGAAATGTCACATTAAGGGAAGTGCAAAGCACAATACACCTGCTGCCTTCGCGAACGCGCCAGACACCATTGTTTACTGGCAAGCAGTGACCTACATACGTCACCTCAGCGTTCGCTCCCGGATCAACCCGTAGGGGAATCCCCCGAATACGGCTTCCGAGGGAAAGGGTACGCGTAACTGCCATTGGTCAGTTATTGCCACCTACGCTCACGTGTGCCACATGTCAACACAAGAGCGCGGTGCGAGCGTCGTCACAAGCGGTCGGAGACCAAGTGGTCATTCTACCGCAGTACGTTCCGCACCTACGAAGAGGACCTCCAGCCTTTGCTTCGCGTCTTTCGGGAGCTGCTGTCTCCTGGCTACGGCAGTTCAGCGGTGTCCAGGGTCCAGAGCTGCGCGTGATTCGTCAGGCTGTCCCGCCCCCAACCGGCCGCGGGCCAAACCAGCAACCAGTCGTTTTCCTGGGCTGTCGGGATCGACATCCGGCCAGGGACTGCCGCTCATCATCTTCGGGACCCGCGCCGCGGTCGGAAAGATCGCCGACCAGGGACCAGCTGTTCCCGGTTCGTCCCGTAACAAGTCCAAGGGCCCCAGGGACCTGGCACAGTTCGCCCGGCAGGTCTCGCAGGCAATGCACTACATCCGCAGCCGAGGGACAATCCACCGGGACCTGGCCGCCCGGAACGTGCTCGACGATGAACATGGCTGCTACAAGGTCGCCGACTTCGGCCTCTCCAGGAGCACTATGGACTCCGAGACGGACGTGTACCACCAGTACACGTACCACCAGTGCGGTGGATGGCTCCGGAGTGCTTCTACCTTCATTTATTCATTCCCCTTCAAGTCCGACGCCTGGGCGTTCGGAATGCTGCTGTGGGACATCGTCACTTTGGGCTCGACGCCCTACCCCGGCCCGGGCGCTCAGGAGGTGACCCGCCACGTGCGCGGCGGTCACGGGATGACGCAACCGATTGACTGCAGCTGGGAGCTGTACCGCTGGTGAGGGACCGTTGGAAGAACTAATTTGGACCATGGACCTATGAGCCGGGCTGTTGTTTCCCGTGTAGTTGTAGCCGCTGGCGGCCTTTTTCTTTTTTTTTTTATTATTTTAGTCTAGTTGTTGTGTGTTTGTGTTGGTCCACCCGTTTGCGGGTGACTATTGGCTAAGGAGGGGGGAGTGTGGGGATTGTGATCCCTCAACATTCTGTCGCGTCAGCGTTTTGGCGCGCCGTGGCGGCCGCGCTGGCGTAGCGAGAGGTGGCGCTGCTTACCACTGTGAGTGGCTTCCTCCTCTCCCCCCTTGGGGCGATTTCCGTAACGGACCCCCGCACAAAGGAGATCGACGTGTCGCTCCTTGATTGGCCACTTCGCCCCGCCGTTATCTTAAGACCAGCGGACAGCAGTCTGGCTTCTCTCTTCTTCCTGGGATTCGGCGGCGGCGACAACGGGGACCCTTCCGGCGCACCGGTGAGCGTTTACCCCGTACTTTGTACCTTTGTGAACGACCGTTCGGCCGTGGGCGATCTCCACACCGACGGCGTTCACCAGCTTATAGCCGCTGTGTTGTTGTTATTTTGTTTCATTGTAAATAAACAGTTTATCACCGTTACCAACGTGACTGGTGTCTGTTTGCGCTCAACGAGCAGCATGCCACGCGAGTACGAACCCGCTTCGCGGTAGAGCGTCTCGCCGCGAACGTGGTACTCCCAAAGGCAGTGGCCCGAAGGAGAACCACAATATATATGTTATTAATTTTTTTTTGTCGTGGGTTTGAATTAAATCTGGCAATCTTATACGCAGATTAAAAAGGTTTCGAGGCTATCTGGTAGATGACGTCAGTGTCTAACTGTGTTCCCTCGTCGCAATTGGATACAAGCGAGCAGAACACTCGAAAACACTCGAACGCAGATGTGTCAACTATGCCTTTACCGGAATTTACTACGAGGTATGTGCTGTAGTTATGCGCATGCGCAGTAGAGCATGCTTTTTCGACCCGTATCCGCCAACGGGATGTTCACGGAACGTCGCATTTGAACGTGTCGTTCACGGTGCCAACTCCCATTTACTCCGTTCACTCCTGAGCTGACAGAGCGGTGGAAGCTATACACGCCCGTTGGACGAGTCGTGGATCATTCTCTTGTCACGTGATAACCCACACGTTTCCGCCCATGCGTGTAAACGCGCAGAGAGCGGAGTTTTTAAGCTGGCGAATGGAAAGTGGTTGATTGGACTGGCGAGCACGCAGCCCCCCCCCCCCCCCCCCCCCCCCCCCCCCCCAATACTGTCAGCTTAGCGGTGAACAAGGTGTCGAAAAAAGGCCAATCTCGACGGCGTCTAAGGCGCATGTCGCAGACTTTCACGAGAGATTCATAAGCGCAATTTACATTATTCGCTAATCGCTTCTTTCTTGCCCCCCGGGTATTGGTTGTTGGGACGGTGAGCTCCATCAATTCCGATCATTTATTGCGGAAGGTTTTACAATGAGGATTGGATACTATTGAAACAGAAGGGGGCGTGACAAACCGCCCATCGCGGAGCATTGACCGATGACGCGGAAAGCGGCTGCCGTTGCTCCCTCGGCGATTAATAAGAGACGGCGATGCGCGGAGGCACCGGTCCTTCGATTGAAACGAATGTTGACAGTGTCGGGCGTCGGTTCTTTCGCCTAATTAACGCGGGTAACGATTAATAATGCGGAAGTGGCCCCGCAATCGAATGCGCCCAGAGCAAATTGGATGCCTTCACCGCGTCTCGAGACAGACGTCACTTTAAGTGAAATCCAGGAATTCTTTTGCGTATAATCCGTACTCAGCTTGTTTGAAGTTTGGTTTCGTCGCCGAGACGTCCAAGATTTAATATATTTTCTTTTTTTGCTTGGGGAAATATATTGAACCGCGGGTTAAATGACGCATAATATATTATTGCTTACGAGGGTACACTTTTTTTGTCTTGCGGTTTTGCGTTGGTGGTATACCTTCGGCGGTAATTGCAAATGCACCCAGCACGTTTCATGATGCTCCCACAAGACTGAGTGCGTGCTTCAGTGATTTTAATTCGCGCGTATATATAATTATAATTTATTATATATCAATACGCGTGAATATTTGGGGGGTCTGGTTATATATGATTTTTCGTCAATCATTTTTTTTTTTACATGGTGCGTGTTTTTGTTTAATTAACAGAAACATCCGCGCTATTAGTTTGGAGTGTAATGAGGGTACTGCCATATTGTAGATGCAATCGAACTCGGCATAATAAAACTCAACCGAATTACTTGATTCCGATCTGCGTTCATAGCAACCGCGGGGCCAACCACTGCCTCGCGAAGAACGCCGGAGGTGATACTATAACCGGAGTGTTATATTGCCAGGAGGATACCTTTTCAATATCGCGGCGGCCATCGCCAGCAATAACTTCACTCTGTCTCGCAGTTTGATCGCACCAAATCTGAAGCGCGGAGAGCAAAATATAGCGAAAGGAAAGGTCTCGCCCGATGCGCGTTCGGGGCGGATAGTTTCACGCGACTTCATTTTGTTGCGTATAGCCTTCATCTTGCTCTTACTTTGTCTGGCTTGCCCGTGAGCGGCGACCGCTGATACAGATCTCACGTCCGCCGCGTTTGCAATTTGTCGGAGCAAGGGCGCTCGACCGTGCAACCGCCGAAATCTCCACTGCGGTGGTCGGCAGTCTTTCTCGGGTAGACTTTTGGTTCCTAGAGCGAAAGCTCCAAACGAGGCCTTCAGGTATACGGAAGAGGCTACGCAAGCAAACATGCACACGTTCCCTCACGCGTAGCATGGACACATAAGTGTACAGTAGCAGGGTGCACGAATGGTACACGTTTATATACAGAACCCCAGATACCGCATACCGCACGCACGTACAGCACGCACCACAGACAGACAGGCACATAAACACACGCACAAACCACATGGCACATGCAGGGTCCGGCCCACACTCATATTAGAAACGCATGTATAACAACAATCGTTTTTTTTTTTATATACAGTGAAGCTGTTTTTGGTTAGGGGTCCGTGGGTTTTTCGTGCGTCTACAAAGCCCCATTTTCGGCGCTAAATTTAGCGGAAAAATATCCTCGCCAAATTTAGCGGAATACTTTCCCCGCTATGTTTAACGGAAATATTTTCCCGCCAAATCTAGCAGAAAAATTTCCCCGCCAAATTTAGCGGGAAGGAGAAGGAGGAGGGAAGTGCACCGCCCTTTCAATTCATCGTCGTTCCAAGCGCTTGCGTGCCTAGTTTCCTTTCCTTCCGCCGGGTGGCGGTCCCGTCGCGCGTGTCTGCTTTTCTCCGGCTCCTCGGGGCGGTGATAGCTCTCAACATGTGTGTGCGTACCTTTCGTCGCGATGACCACCGTTCAAGACAATAAATGTGTTCGTACCTTTATTCAAAATTCTGTGTCAGGTCTGTGTCAATTTAATTTCGAAAGTTTGTTCTCAGGCGCCAAATAGCATTTTCCATCAGTGGGTTTAATGGCAACCTTTATATAAAAAAACAACAACAAAATGGGTGATTGTTTGATTGCGTTAACAGTGTCACGCGCTGTGCACAACTCCTAAACACTAGTGCAGGCAAAGTATACACGCACCAGATATACATGTGCACGCGTGTTTGCATATGCACCACATGCATGCACGCATGCGTGCCTACGAATGCGCACAATCAAGTTCACAGACAAGCGCACACGGACGTACACACGTGAGCGACATGAAGGTGAACAGCCCTCTTCTTGTTTTTGACGCTCCTGCAAGTTTTGGAACAAGCTCTGTTCCAGAAGAGGGCTAGAACGCAAAGTTTAGACCCCCAAGCCACGTACCGTTTGAGACGTTGAGAGTTAATATAGCTTTAGGAGGAGCCGTAAAACAGGCCAGAAACCAGGTAAGGTGTTCACCTTCATATTGCCGGCGGGTGCATCTAGGCCCTAATGAAAAATACACCAGGCAATCCTGGTGTGACATCAAAGAATCCTGATGTGACACCAGAATATCTGGTGTGCCCACCAGAAATGCTGGTGTACCCGCACATCAGCCTGATGGGTACACCAAGGGAGTCTGGTGTCACATCACAAGGACTCATGCGCCGACCAGGCAGCCTGGTGTGCACACCACGCAGTTTGATGTGACACCAGAGTTGTGTTTTTGTTGACTTCTCCCCCCGGTCCGCGCGCGTGTTTTCTATTAGTTTGTGTGCCGCTCCGTCCCCCGACGGGGTGCCTTGTTTCCTCCCGTCTTGGTGGTCGCCGGAGACCCCGCGGCGGGCTCCTTTGTGCTCAAGAAGTGTCCCCCTCGTCCCGAGCACTTTCCCGGGCGGCCTTGAGCAGCTTGGGGCGCTCGCCGGCTCGCCTCTTCGAGGGTTTCTCTTTCCCTTTCCGCCGGCATTCTTGTTTAAGTTTGAGAAAGTAAAGAAGTCTTCTTTGTGAGTCGAAGCCGAAAAGATGTGTTGGTGCGCTTTCCTTACTTCCGACGAGCTTGGTTTGGTAGCAAAGAAACAAAGGAAGCTAGTAATTATTACGATTTTTGGGGCCGAAAGGCCTACTACGAGCGAGGAGGGCGTCGACCGCCTGAAGCGAAAGAGGATTACCCTGCGAGCCGCCACAACAAAGATCATCAACGAGACTGGCGTCTGCTGGCCACGGATCCAACCGACATCGGTGAGCTCGAAGAAACATTTGATATTCTTCTACTTAAGGAGGCTTCCCTGAAAGAGCTGGACAAGGAAATCGAGCTATCTGTCGAATATGATGCCTTAGAAGAGGAAATTTCTGGTGCGGAGGGGTATGCGGAACGGATCAGCGTAACTAAGACACGAGTCAACCGCAAGCTGAAAGGCCAAGAATTTCGGAACGACAGGGCGTCCGGTTCTTCGACGCACGGCAGTGGCTCCGGACAAACTCCAGCTGATCACGGCCAACTCCCTACAACAGTAAAGCTTCAGAAGCTTTACAGTTGTGCTTTTTTGCTTTTTTGAATAAAGTAATTATGGTAGCAGCGTTGTTGTCAAACTTATCATTGTACACTTTTTTGTGAGTAAAGCAACACCCAGTCAACAGGTGGTCTGGTATCATATTACAACAAAACCTGATGTCCCGCCAGAACACCAGATTTCTGGTGTAACATCAGAACACCAGATTTCTGGTGTCATACCCACACATCAGATTTCTGGTGTCACAACAGAACACCAGGTTTCTGGTGTCACACCAGAAAACGTCCCAAATCACATCTGTGAAAAAGTCTGGTGTAACATCAAGTCACACCAGCCCTCGAGCTGGTGTATTTTTCACTAGGGGGGTGCCTGAAGGCACCCTAGGTGTACCTATAATGGCACACGTACCAAGTACACGAAACCACGCGGGCACACGCACGTGCGTGCGCGTACACGCAAGAAGAGACATACAGGCGCTTGAACAGGTTACGTCGCACCATGGCTCCGCTGAGCACCAAAGAAAAGTGAGCGGCCAGACGGGAAGACATAACGGTAAATAACTAAGCGCGCTTCGCCCTGAACTCGCATCAATGATTCAGGAGGGCGACCTGTGAAGCCAACTGTGGGTTGGGCAGGCCGTGTATGATAGGTCAACTCGGCAAAGTGTCGTTCAAAAACAAAGTTCGCGGATAGTTTGGAATAACAAACTACATACTAGCAACTCCGAGGTAACTTTTTTTTTTTTTCCTCCGCTGGTTTATGTGTGCTTCGAACTTTGGTCGCCAAGTGGCGTTGAATGTTTGATGCGGTCACCGACGGAAACCGTGTTATTACGACATGGTGGGCTAGAAGGGTGAGATGGAACGTTCGTTGGCTTTGCTGAACGGGCGAGCATGTCCCCGCGATTCAGCCTACAGAGTAGAGTATCGTCTGTAGGTCGACAGCATCGACACCGCATGCGATCGCGACCTGCTCTCGCCTTTACCTTCTCAGCCTATGCATGCATGTATGCTTTACTTCAGACCCCACACGATAACCTCTATCGTTACGTGAGAACCTCTTTCAAAGACAACAAAGTTGCGCATACGCCGCACCAAGAGCAGCGCCCCCGCAGCGACGCGACGTCATAACCGCGCATTGGCGTGTAGGAACCGACATAGCGAATACGCGGATATAGCGAAGACATTACTATAGCGAAGAAACGTTTGAGGGTCGCTCGTTATACAAGTATACACATTTGCAGCACTGACTTAGTGAATACACTAATATGGCAAAGTTTTTTTTAGTAAAAAACAAACAAACAATATGCTTCCTGAGACTTTGACAGTTGCATGAGATACCTTGATGTAAGGTTAGGCGCATTCATTTATTCGTAGACTCGTATATTCAAAAAGAATTTACAGCACGTGGGAGTCAAAGGAGAAAGCTATGGCAGAAGAAAGTGAGAAAAGAAAAGAAAACCGTTTTCTGGATAGACTGCTACTTACACTTTGCTATTACAAGTTGCTAAATTGACCTTTCACCGTCGTGAAGATTGGAAACAACAGATCATCGTTAAAAGAGGAGATTGTGGACACTTAGGAGCCAATTCAGTTGCGCGGGTTGCTTGACAGAATAACGCAAACGAGCAGCATGAAAGCGAGCGTAGCGCGAAGACTAGACTCTTTCAGCTCATATTTCATCGCAGCATTAAAAAGAAAAAAAGAAAAGGAACAAAACACGCAAGAAATGCGCAGGTGAACTAACACGCCTCTTGTCTGAAACGAAGCCTTCAGCGTCATTTATTTGTTAGATGCATTCCAACTGGCTGACTCAGTTTTCGTAGTCGTATATTCATGTGATGTAATATTCGGTTACACTAAAGAATAGCAAAAACAACCAAAAGGGCAGCCTGGCCCGTCTTCGGGGTTACTATTATTAATGAACGAGCGATTGAGTGACGATGGTGGCTAGAATTTTCTTCTAATGATTCCAATCTGACTTCTCTAGCCGATGCCAAGTTTCTGACGAAATACTATTTGACTCTTTGATTTATAGGATGGGAAAGATCATTTTCCACTTTCAGCTGGAGGATTTTTTTTTCTCTTACTATTTATTTTGATCAATACGCCCAGTAGCTTGAGTTCAATGAGCGCGCTGGCTGCTCGCTGCTCCGAAGGAGAAAAGAAATAGAAACACGTAACACGAAGGAAAATAAGAAAAAGCTTACAGAAGTAAGCTCTTCGATATCTTAAGGGCCGCCGACAGCTCTCGCGGTCGTTTATCATCGAGGTTCTACAACCCCCCTTCTAAGTGTGTTGGAAGCCGAGAGTTTTCGCGACACTTATTGCGAGTCGCCAACTTGACCAACATTTCGACAGGCGAACGCGAAGAAAGCTCCAATTTTTGCCGGCCGACCGGAATGGAAGAGCACGCAAGATCCTCCCACAAATTTGACGCCATTATAGCTCTCTGGGAAAGAAGTCCGCAACACCACCAAAAACCCATAAAATCACAAAAAAAAAAAAAAAAGTGGGTTGCGCAAGTTTGATTAAGTGCCTCCGAGCTAGTTGGCTAATCTCTCTGAACCATACGATCTCCTTCAGCTAACAAGCCTTGCGGTGGAGTACACGTGTAGGACATTGCAGAAATACAAGACGGTAAACCGTGTTCCACCTAACGTATGTGCACGCAAGTTTTTTTTTGTTGGTTTTTTTTTCGCCTTTCTTTACGACGTAACTGGGCTGATTTCCGATCCGATAGTAGCGGCACTTGGGCACACCACCACCCTTAAGATTAGTCTCTCATCTTTTTGTTCGACGTGTCACGATCAGACATTACCGGTGAAAGACGGTTATTATTTCACCCGAAAAGCCCCCCTCTTTTCTTTTTTGGCCTCTTTGTTTGCAGGGAAAGGGTGGGATAGGAGGTTGGGAAACGGACGGTAAATTAATACCGATCATTTCGACACTTAGGAGTTGCGAAGGAAGTTGATAACACCCGTCGCGTCGTGTTGTGGCCTGAGTCGTGACTTGGACACGAAACGAACGTATAGCCGGAGAAATTCACGTACCAAACAATCACGTAAAAAAAAAAGAATGGCAGAAATGTGAAGCTTGTATCCAGGGAACAAAGATCGTGAACAACGTTATCTCTCGGGCTATACACCACCACCATTGTTTGACGTCACGTTTTGTTCCGATTGTATTTGGTTTTTTGGGTGATATAATTTACTACGCCTCGTTTTCGGCTTGTGTTGGGCTAGTGTTCGTTTTTTTTTTTCTTTTTCTTTTCGCATCTTTTCGTCTGTACGTGCTTGTTTGTCTGTGCTCGGAGACCTATTTCTGCGGGATGTGTTACTGTCTGCCCAGCGTGCCGTCGAGTGACATTGTTCTACTGTTGCTGCTGCTATTGTCTTGTTTCTTTGTTTGCTCGGTTCTTTGTTTGTTTTGTTTCCACGCGTTGATGGAATTTTGAGTGAAAGTGCGTCCTTAGCTGACCCGTCGCCGAGGATGCCCCATTTCGTTGGGACAACGGACACCGACGGTCTTTTGACCTCTTCCTCGTTTGCCGTGGCCCGGGAACAATCGTAATCGGTTTTTGTGTCCGCGTTTCTGGCTCTCACTGGGCAGTCTCTTGTTTCTTCCGGTATTCCCCCTCCTCGCGATGTTCCTTTTAAAACGGTTTCCTTTTGTTCGTGTTTGGCCGATTGATTTCACGCCGTCAGCAGTCAACAAGCCGAGGCGCTCCACGGTCTCTCCTCGAATTGTATCTGGAGATGAGGTAATATAAACCTCGGGCCGGCTCGGTATCTCTGCAGGAAAGCCACGCTTCTATATAAATATTTGAAATACCAATCTTCCTCATATTATTTCATTTTCAATTGTGTGGTCCGAATCGAATAGAACAACGACATTCACAGTGTCCTTTTACGTAAATCTGATGTCTTTATCTTCCCGCACACACAATCCAGCGCTGTCAACCTCAAGTTCTGATAGATTATACTTCGTTTCATCGTTTCACTGCAAGTTCGAGCGCGGCTTAGAGCACAAACGAGCAATACGCATAAACTAAAAGCGTGAAGTCACGGCGCACCTCGACTGAATGAGCCAGCAGATCAGCTGATGAGCAAGCACCGAAAGACGGCGACCGCCATGACGTTGCACTTTTCGCGCAGATTAAATGGCCGGCCCCTCGATTGGACACATCGTCGGTCAGTCATTGGCGCGGTCACGCAGGCTGACTCGGCATAAAAAAGGACGCCCGCGGATAACCTGCGAATTCTCTTTCGAAACGAGCTCATTCGTCAGTGTTCAGAGCTCCCTGGTCACACTCGCGAGTGACCTTGTGCTGTTTTTTTGAGCCTTCTTTGACCAAGCAACATGATCTCGCTGACTCTCTCTATTTCGAATATAGCTGCTTCGTCGATTACTGCGGAGTCTGCGTTCGTCACCGCCTTCGTCCTCGATTACGTATGTGCGAAAACATATCATTGCCGAGGACCTCGGCGACAAGCCCTCGCTCGGGGTACTCCAGACACAGAAGCCGCCGCGTTGGGGTAAGTGCGACCTGGGCGCTGGCGGGGTGTTGTGAGCTAACGCCCTTGGTTAGCTTTCGTTCCACGACTCCCATTCAATGTCCTCGTTTTTAGACACGGCCGACGAAGCTGGTCGCTTGTCCCGACGAGATTGGCATCTCGGAACGACATTTTCTGCTCTTGCGTGTTCATGGCCGAGTGGAGACATTAGGACGCATTTTTCGTGCCTTTATGCGCGTTTTTGAACTTGTGTTCTTTTTTTTTTTCTGCATTGCTATGCAAGGTTGACGCTCGGTCATCTGTCTTCGTGTTAAGATAGCGTTTCGGGTTTGAGGAACGGTGGGACGCGTCTCGCCACCTCTGTTACGTCGGCAGGCTATAAGTGCGTTCTCAAAAGGTTCTATGTCCGCTAGTAGTTTTTTTTTTTTTTTTATGTATATCGGTGGAAAATCAAATAGCATACAAAATACCTGTCCATTAACCGTCAAGTGTTATGCTATGTGAGTGGGTCATTCGCGGCGACTTACACACAACGAAGATTGTTCAGTGACCCGAAGAGTCATTCGTAACACGAATGGGTCGAGGTAATATTGTAAACATTAATAGACAGAAACAAGGCACCGGAAAAGCACGAGGCAGTAACTGACCTTCAGCTACGAACTGCCAACTTTTTTACGAAGCAGCTGATTGTTCGCTACCACATAAATATTGGTGGGGAGTGCACTCCACTCGTTAAACCACACGCGGAGGAAAGAAAATGCATATATGTTTTAGAGACAGGTATGAAGGGTTCGGATCCAGGTGCATGGTCACGACGCTGTGTAACATAAAGCCGGGGCCCACACTGCTCATACATTATTCAAAAGACAGTCTGCAAACACTGGTCACTGCAATATCCGTGGTTCGAATACCGCGTGCCAAGTTTTTCTTTAAACTCATTGCCATGAAGCATTCGAAGCACAGATCTCACGGTGACTCGGGTTCGAATCTGTATGCAGACTGTCTTTTGTATGATGTATAAGCAGTGTGACCCCCGGCTTATTAAAAGTCTGCAGTAATTATTTACGGGGGTGGAGCGCGTCATAAGTTACGACGGATTTTGCGCGTTTTGGAAGAAACGAAACGGGCTAGTTTGCTCCTTGAACGCTAATAATATCAAACCACAAGTTGACTTCAGCTGCGCGGCGCTAATACAGCCGGAGTAAATTGCAGAACACATGGTCCTGACAACATGGTACATCCCAAGAATGTCGATAGCATGTTCGGTGGGATTATGTGATCTGTTCGGAAATTAATTTAGACCGAAGTTTTTATCTGGGATGTCGCGTTCTTCTCGGCCGTCCAATGACATGAGGTGACGCTTGTTCACACCCTGTCATCATTAAAGCTGGCGGAGAGTGTAGCGAGTGATGCTTCGCGATTACGTGATGCACGTTAAATACCCAAGGCTACGTTACGGAAGCTACTAGCGCGAGTGCAAGGCGGGAGTCACATCCAGGCGCCCTTGTATGCAGCAGTGGAGGGCTGCAGCGCTGTGGAAGCGCTGTGGAAGCCTTGACACCGTCGCACAAAATAGCGGACGCCGAGTCTAGATCGTAAGAAAAGACAAAATAACGCATGGCGCGCAAGTTGACGCACCTGATGTAAGTTTACGCATGACACCAAGAGACGCGGATATGTCACCGTAAACCAAACAAACTTTCGCGTGTATACGGTCGGAGAAACTTATTCGTCGTACGGGAAAAAATAAACTAAAAAGGAAACGCAAAAAAAAAAAGACTGTAAGATGCAAAGTGCGTTGCGTCATACCCACGACGGTCGGGCAACACAGCTCGTCAACCTACACGCATACAGTGTCTTCAATTTGCATAAAGAGTTGCCCAGTTTTCCATCTCGTTCCAGACTGATTTATGCGGGTTCGCGCGTTTTGAATGCGATACGCGTCATGAAGGGAAAACGGACATAACATTGCGGGGGGCTAAACATAAAAGGTGTGTCCCGCATCTCCCTAGAGAAATAAAAATTTTAAAAGGCCTTTGAGGAAAAAAAAAAAAGGGGGGGGGGTGGGTTGAACACCGACATGAAGCGCTTGAGGGTATTATATTTTTAAATATCTTTATTTGATTCGACTAGAACTAAGGGCATAGGGAACGCCAAGATTGACACGGGGAAAGAAGTTGGGATGTGCGATCTCGGGATAGAAATGAACATAATAATGGATTTAATATTCGTGTTGTACTGCGGATTATTTGAGCTTTACAAATGGTGTTAGTACTTAGTGGTGTTTTATTATTGATGTCCTGATTACTGTTTCCGAATTTATACTTTATCTATCGAAACGGTCAAGGCAGTACATCAGTACGCACGTTCACGAACATGCTTTGTGTGGTTGCTAGTAACGCTAAAGAGCAAAAAAAAAAAAAAAGAAGGAAGATTGGTTGCAGAAACTATTATTGCCGGTTGTCTATAAATTCCGATAGCATTCGTCATGAGACTCACAATGCAGCTCACTGTGAATACAACGAAGAAAATTTCGAGCAAAGATTTGATTTAATGAGTGGTTTTCGACGCAATCATTGACGTCAGCGCGACTGCAGTGCGCCACTTCAAAATCGAGTGATTGCTCCGTCTCTGTGTACTGTCTCTTCGTAATCGCTTAATATTTCAAGCTCTTCCCCCACCATCATTGCAGCTTCGTGTGTGTGTATTGTCCTGTCCCCCCCCCCCCCCCCCCCCCCCCCCCCTCTTTAAGCGTTTAATGTTCAAGCTGTTTTATCACCATCATTGACCATGCACTACCAGCTAGCTCAACTCAAGCCGATAACTGCTTCGTAGCTTGGGCGCAAATGAGGATGTGTGCGTACTGCTGCTCCGTGTATGCGCGGCGCGGGCTTATCTGCTTGCTAAGACGACGTCGAGGACGATGTGATAGAGGACGTCTAGGACGACCTCAAGGATACCGTCTAAGACGACGTCCGCATGCACGCGCGGCGCCTGCGTATGCGGACGTCCTGCGAAAGCGGAGGCGCCGCGCCGCGCGCATACGCATGGGGCATTCGAGGCCACAGTGCGTATCGGGAAAGCAGGGCGAAGTAGCTAAAGAATGTTCTCGCGTATTAAAAAACAAATTTGTAAGCAATGAAATGGTCTATCTGATGAGTTCTTGAACGGCGTTTTGATGTTCGTCGTTTCTCGCTCGGAGGGAAGAGGTCTTTATACGCGCATGCGCGAAAACCAGTAGTTTAAAGAGCATCCCATTGTACGAAATAAAATGGCCCGGGAAGATCTGAGTCCACTCGAACGTTCAAGTATGCTCAATGATTGTTATTCTTTCGGACTTGGGTGTTCGCGTCGCTGTATCTGTTTTGTTTGCTTCTCAAACGCGGTTACACATGATCCTCACCAGTTCGGATGAAGATAGGGTTAGTAGATATGTACCAAAGCATCCAATAAGAATACAAATACATTTTTTTCTTCTGGCGTACTAGCCGAAGCGGCTGTTGGGTAAAGCAATAAAGAAAAGGTACAAGGCGCCTGGCGGCTTCGTTTTACAACGGCCGAGTCTATCTAGTTCCTGGAGGGACGTGACGGGCATCGGAACGCTACAAAATCAACGAGTCACTCGGGAACAAAGGAGACATAAATGCAGCCGCGAAGAGAGAACGGCTTCCTGGATCCACCCTTGGAGGAAGCAAGTATTCAGAGCAGAAATAAAACGAAACGTCCGACGGCCGACCTGGTAAACTCACGGGGCGGCGCAGTGGCAGGGGGAGCAATCTCTGCACCACGCCTCGCGCATCTCCGCCGAATCTTGAACACAGGTCTGTTCTTCAAACTACTTTACGTATGCCTCCAACTCGCGTGACAGGCGAAGGAGGGCCTCTTGGAAGAAGCCGACCGAAACGATGGCCACGGACGCTTCGGTCATAGAATGCCCCTCAAGACGCCATAGTCAGTGACAAATTAAAAATTCAGAAAAGAGAAACAAACAAACAAACAAAAACAGAAAAGAATCAAACTTGTGGGGGACGGAGACAGTGCAGTTATTTAAACTAGCAACCGATATTTAATGATTTTTCGTATAAACTCCTCCTACCTCTTTCCAGGTTAGCAGAGCGAAGAGTGGAGAGGAGGCGAGTTGGTCTATGTCACTGACAGTTCAAGTCACGGAGCAAGAAGCGAAGAATTGATAAGCCACGTCTCTGCGTTTCTTAACTTTTCAATGACTATAGGAGTGTATCCTTTGTATGAATTGCAGACTTCTCGGCTGCTCAGAGTTTGCCGCTTGAAAGACATAAGAAAAAATAAAACAAAATATTAATGTGCCTTAGTCTTAGGGATGGAGTCGGAAGAATGTGCCGTGTTTCTTGATATGCGTTGTTCTTTTTTCTTGAGGGAGGGGGTATTTTATTAATTGAGCGGGAAGCGTTGTTTTGGCTTGGCGTGTATAATTATACACGAACTCAGTCTTCCGCGCCAAGTTTAATGGTGAAACTGAAATAATTGGTGCGTAATTATATACGCAACTCGGGTGCTCTGGCTAAATTTAGCGGATAAATTGGACTGGCGCATATAAGCATCGATTTTGATTTTTCTGCTAAATTAAGCGGGGAAACTTAATCCTATAGTTCTGAACCGCTGCACTCTTTTTCTATGCCCTTTTAGTTATAGGTGGCTGGAATTCCCTTACAGCTTTTTCTTGTCATTCGACCAAGCAACGCACCGAGAAAGTGAGAAAAAAGAGGAGACGAAAGAGCGCGGTTATGTCAGAACACCGATCTCTGGGTGATTTCTATCTGTATTTATTTGCAATTTGGTGAAGTGGCAGAAACAAAAGACAAAAAAGAAAAACAGCTTTTCTTAAAATTGTGTTCTAAAACAATCCGGATTCTCTCTTCGACACGGTACATTGGATATGCTGTGTTATTTGAGCTCTGTCTCGAATAACACAGTTCGAATAACGCGGCGCCGTGGGGATACCCGCAATATGTTGTTCGCTTGATGAGACTTGTTGAATTTCATGTTTTGAGCGGGGAATGCTCATGCCTTTCGGCTATCTTGTGTGATCAAAGATTTCGACAGATAAGAGCTTTGTAGTTTGACATGGGCTAGTGTATGGCGTCGTCAAAAATCGGCATAAAATGAAACAAACATTTCAGTTGCATTTGCCCTGTCGCGCACGGACTCGCCAAAAATAGCTTTCATTTGTTTCGCTTTTGTTTTCGTAAAAGGTATATTGCTTCTTCAAAATCCCCGTGAAATTATATTCGCCATAAAGCACGAAATAACCGATAAAACACAGCAATTTAGTCGCTGCCCCAGCCCAGCCACAGCCCACTGACGAAAAAAACCGACAGCCCAGCGCAGTCGGGCAACACTGACGTGCACCCTCAAAACTAGGGACGTGCGCTGTAAATCGCGTCGTTCTCCCTCGTTCGAGACTGCCGCTGGAACACACTTGTGCCTATCTCAAATACTTTACTCAAGATAATGTATTTCGAATACTTGTTGAAGTATCTTGGTATCTTGCAAATACTTTTGATCGAGAGTATTTGATACTCTATTTTAATGACATTTCTGAGTATCTTGTGCTCATCATCTTAAATACATTTTTGACATTCCGGCAGTTTCCAGGTTTTTCGGTACGAAGTGGCGTGGGCGTGGTAGGAGGAAACGTGAACAGCTTTTCTGGCAATCAAATCCTGTTGCTAGCACCAATAAGCTGTGAATACATTGCTTTTGTGCTGATTGTGACTATTTCACCCCAAAGTTTGTAGAATGGAGGTTTTTGTCTCGCCTTCCCATGGGCGCCTTTTGTTTCCTAGAGTTTCCCCCAAAACTCCTCAAACAGAAGGGGTCGTTCTACGAAAGTAGATTGCTACACTGAGGCGCAACACGCGAGAAACGACCCACGACAACAATACAGTCTTCAGTGTAAAGAAAACAACAAAAAAGAAAAGGAGAAAAAAAAAACGCAAAAAGACGACTCTTCTTTTTTGCTTGTTGTATATCCAATTTTGCTACAACAAAACAAAGAGATGTTTTTTTTTGTTTTTTTTTGCTTGCTTGCTTTTGCGAACACTGTCCACTGATAAGCAGAGAACAGGACAACAAACGAAAAATGAGCGAGATGAGCTCTCAAAATGCCAACAAGGCGTACCCCAACCCTTGAGTTGCTTTCTGAACGTAACCTACTTGAAAAAGCAGGTTACCTTTCCTGGAATTTACATGTCGAATATGTCACTAATAGCGCTAATCGCTTACTGGGTTACCTTAAAAGAAACCTTTCGCTTACTCCTGTTTCATTAAAGCTTCTAATCTATAAGACTTTAGTCCGTACTAAACTGGAATATGCGGCCTCTATCTGGGACCCCGGTATCACCCTTTCATCCGCTGTTGAGTCCATACAAAATCGTTCCGCTCGTTTCATCCTCTCGAACTATCATCGCACATCCAGCGTCACATCTATGAAAGCATCCCTTTCCTTGCCTAACCTCTCTCTTCGCAGGAAAATATCCCGGCTTTGTCTTTTTCAGAAGATTTTTCACTCTAATCCAACACTTCGTCAAACATTATTCTTAGAACCATCTTACATTTCGCTACGAACTAATCACCATCTAAAAGTGGGCGTCCCCCAGTGTAACACCTCATCTTTCAATGCCTCCTTTCTCCCTCAGACCTCAATAGATTGGAATCGCCTTCCTGCACCCATAGTCTCGATAACTGATGCTACTGATTTTAAAATTGCCATTACTAAGTTTTTTGATGTTCAATAACTTTTGTTTTATGTCTTGCCTTATGTATCGTTATACTCATATGTTTCCGTTTAAAAAAACCCACTCCTCTCTGCAATACCTTCGGGCCCTGAGAGAACAATAAATGAAATGAAATGAAAGGTGCGAACAGTGCCGTAGCTATTATGTGAGCTCTTTTTGTTACCCATTCACTTATTGCCGTATCCCAAGCTCGTTTATAGTGAGCTCCCCACATAGAAATTGTGGATTTCTGTTGAACGATGCGACTAAAGTGCACCGCTGGACGTGATATTCAGCGATGTCAGTATAGCTAAAGCGACCTCTTTATTTATGTCCCAGAAATGTTTTGTAATCCGTATCAGTGATGTCCTGCTCCTTATAGTTGGACAGCATAAAATATCCCCACGTTTTTTTTTTCTTTGCCGTTTTGTGCTGTCGCGTGCTAATAAACCATTCTGGAAAACTAGATTTGCGCAACTGTATAATTATATTTGTCACTGACGTCAATACAAATTACGTAATGCGGAAGTATCTTAACAAGTAATTGAATTACATTGCTAAGCATTTCTACTCTACTCAAAATACTTTACAGTGAAAGTAACTTGAGCAGTACTTTAAATACTTCATAAAGCAGGTATTTAGTAACTTAACTTAAATACTTTCAACGAGTATTTTGTCCAACACTGCGCTGGAAAGGTCCTACCCGACCTTGAATTTCGCATTAAAAATTCTAACTCTAATTATCTTAATTATACACCATCTTATTCAATTTTTATAGTACTATATTGGGCAGCGAATTGCATGTTACACTTCTAAGTTACACTTTTACAATATACCTTTTTTTTTTACAAAACTTTAACGGTAAACAGAGCACTCGTAAAAGCAAAATTTTAAGGTTCGGCGTCTTCGAAGTGGGTCCTTGGAGATCCATCTTCGGCTTCGTCCCCACATCTCTTCCCGGTTGTCCGAAAGGTCATCAACCGAATCGTCGTCACTGTTCAAACTTGACCGCCCCATTTCGGGTCGGGGGAGGCGCGCTCGCTGGTGCGTGTACGATGATGACCCCTGAACCTGCGCGCGTCTCGGACAGCTGGGCGAGATGGAATGAAAGATGACGCGGAAGACTGACGAGCCTTGGTTTATATGCATAGGACAAAAGACGGCTATGGTAAATAAGACGAGAAGTGGTTAACAACAAACGCAACAGGGCTCGGAAATGGGAAGCACGCACATTTTCTTACACATTTTTGAAAACCGGAGACGACGGACAAAGAAGTCGTCTCTCCGGTTTTTGAAAATGTGTAACATCAACCAGCTCGCCTGCCTACTTGCTTCATTTTCAAACATTTTCTTAGTGCTCATTCACACTGGAAGCGGATCCGCGTTCGCAAAGCGGTTGTGAACGCGGTTGTATAAATATCCAGAACAATTGCACGCGCACTCGACATCAAGTGCGCGTGCGATTGTACTGGATCTTTATAGGAAGTATTCACTGGGCGCCATATTTGTGGGTGCTGTTTAGAGCGCATGCTCAGAACGAGCTTACATTAATAGCCTGCTAAGACCAACAACCTTGATGGTGCTAAATGCACGCTCCAAAAGGACTGCGGAAGCTCGCCGTCAGCACGCGCTCAGCAGCAGCGCACACGAATATGGCCGCCAGTGAATACTCCCTATACAACCGCGTTCGCAACTGCTTCGCGAACGCGGATCCGCTTCCAGTGTGAATGAACGGTCAGTGTTCTTTCTCGGGTGTTTTAAACTGCCATTATTGTTTTAGTGTACAACCAAGTCCAGTCTTGTACGTTGCTCGAAAAAAAAAGGTAATAAATTACAATTACTAATGGCTAAAAATGTATTCAATTAGAATATTTTTTTTTGCTAAGAAAAGCTACTGGCCGTTACTTGAAAAGGTAACCGTTGCTTTTTCCGATTACTTAAGATTTTCAAAACGACAGATTTTTCTGCCGATCTGAAAACGGGTCTCGATCTCGTACCGTACATCATTAATTTAGAATCGGCGAATCATAAACTAGTTATCTTCGCAATCCACCAATTTAGGTAAATCGTTCTCCTGTCGGAGGCTTTGCTCGAGGGTTCCTTAGTAGAAAAATTGTACGAACAAAGAGTGCCATTAGAAAGGGGTAGGGAGATATTGTACCGATAACAAGTAATTTCAGTACTTCCTAAAACGAATCGAATTATTCTCGCGATTACTTCCCAATAAATACGATAAAAGGATAGAAAAATTACTCCAAAAATATGACAAGCAATTCGATTACTTGTCATGAGTACCTACCGTACGAGTCTACAACTGGCCCAATTCTCGGGTTTGTGACACTTATTAGTGCTGAGAAACTGATCGATTAACGTATAAATCAATGCATAAATTAATATATTAATGCTTCAATCGAGATACAATCAATGTTTTAACCGGTTAATCGGTCAGATTGTTGCATACAGAAAAAAGTGAAAATTCCACGCTTTCGAGACGTGGACGAGTATACGCCTGTATGAAGGCAATGTTTAGGTGAAACTTCGACCTAAAGTAAACTGTAGGGGCGAGATACGTAACTCCAAACAAGGTGGGGAAGGTTATACATGTGTCTCGGCCACTCCAACGCCACTGGAGTATCGATCCGTTTAGCGCAGCCGAAACTATTGTGAAGAAACAGTCAAAGGAGTTCGCCATCGCCGGAAAATATCCACGAACCGCTTTGCCTCTGCGACTGAAGTCATCATTCCTAAGTGCAGGTGTCTTTTGACTGTTCTCAACTACTACCAATCGAGCTTGATTCGTAATATCGGAAATTGTACATTGTGCCGTATATGACATATTCAACAAAAGCAAAAAATAAAGAAATATATATATAATTTTTACTTTATCATCTTACGGCGTTTGTCAGAGGTGGAAGCGAACATTCGACACACTTGCATCGCGGCGAGGCCGTTTACACACCCCACTACGGTACACAGTAGACTGCGCGCTTATGCCTAAACATAATCTAAGCTAGGTCATTGGCCGATCTCCCTCCCTACATTGCAGCGATTGGCGCTCTCAAGTACTTTCCGGGAAAGCACAGACGCTCCAAATTAATACGCCAGTTGTGCACAGCCATTCAAAGCGCATAATCTAGGGGGCGTGCAAAGAAAGAAAAGCGCTCGTAGTAAATCTAATACCACTATCAGACGGGCACGTTAAAGGCCTCCGGAACGAACTCCTGCGCACGCCGATAAGTCTGAGATCGCGAGCTAATTTGCCGATTTTTTAAAGGAGTTAGTTCTGAAGGCCTTTAAAGGGACACTCAAGCGGTTTTTGGAGAAGCTACTTTTTGGTGCGATGGTGTTAAGGAAGTGTCAGTGAATGAGTATCTTCAGTTTTAGAAGGCAGAAACGCCTATTAATCACGCAGGAATAAAATACGTGCGGACTCTTTTCTGTACTTGCGAGGAGCAATGAAATTATCGTATGTTTGAAAATATTGGCGGTCTTTTTAAAGTTTCGCTAAAAAAACAATTTTCAGTTCATTTAAATATGTTGTGCATGATAATTTCACAAGACGTCAAATATTTCTAGTTTAGAATACGCGATAGCGCAATTATCGTTTCACAAACAAGAGACTACGTTTTCTATTTGCCTTCCTCCGCGGGGGTGAATTTCCCGTTCCCCAGGGATGCGCGGAAGCGCACGTATCTCCGCGCGTTGCAGGCCGGTCGTGCCGGTCGCGGGCCGGCCGGCTCCTTCTATCCGCAAACGTGGCGTCGGTGGTGATCGTCTGAATGGACGGCCTGGTGAAAGCTCATCGTTCCGCGTAAAAGCGCTATCCTTGACTGTGAATTTTCGTCGTGTTTCGCTATGATAACCCAGCACGTACTAGAAGGGAACATCCACCTACTCGTGCGGCGATGTCGTGGCGGCACTCTCAAGATAGCAGAAACGCCCGTGCCGTCGTGTTCGTTTACTTTGACTACAGTGGTGCTTTCTAAGCATTTGTGTCCTCGAACATCGCCCGGATTTCTGATTTGGCGCATTTCATGCGTGTGCTCAAGTTCAAGGTATTACTGGCGCGTACCGTATAAAGGATACGAATTTTCACGCGTTTTCATCACCGGAGAAAAGTGATTAGTGTTAGCAATCCTGAACGCTCGCAACGTCTATCTGATCACGAAATCATATTTCTACGTTGCTATATCGCTGCTAAGATTACATTGTCTTTTATAATCGTAGAAAAGGCGTGTGGCGATATTTGTACTATTGCAATGTCGTGTATTAGAGTCGTGATCGTTCAAGACGGCGCTGCATCTTTTTATTTTATTTTTTTCATTCGCTGTACCCTGCAAGCCTATCAAGAAAAAATAATAAAGCTTTAGACTAGAAAACTGTCTGTCTATATTCTGTTACGGCATTGAGTAGCAGTGCGTCCCCCTTTTTAGAGGGGCCGCTGACACAGCTGACGGCGGCGTACAGAAGCGGTCGCCGTGCTGACGACCCGCTGCGCTTGTTGTAGTGGTTACAGGTGTGTTTACGCGCGGCGCAGTGCGGTCGTTCCGGTCGCTCCGGTTGCAACGGACGCAGTCGTAGGTACGCGCTCGTTGCACATGTCTAAATCAGCCTTCCCCCCGTTCTCCCGAGGCGAAAGTCAACGTGGCGACATCGTTTGACATCACGTACCAGAGGTAACGCTGCGATGTCAAACGTTGGTTTGGTTACGACTTGCCCCAACCGCAAATCGAAGAACGCCCGAAAAGGACTGCGTTTCGTCGTCCTCGGAACCCGAACATGACTCCGAAGCGCTGCTATCGTCCACATCGCACCTCGGAGTGGCGTCATAGGAAATCATCCCCAGGTCGGCTGTCCGCCGAAGAACTTCAATTTCTAACGGCGTCAGGTCCTCGAGCGTAGAGAACTCCGCCATGATCGAAGCTCGAATGACAAAGAGGTTCGGCCGGTGCGGCTACCTCGGGATCACTGCGCGACGGAACGTCGTCCAACGCCATTGGCCCGAGATCCTTTTGATAAGCGTGCGACGACCAATGAGAGTGGTTTCGTTTTCGGATGGATCCGAGGTTTGGCGGCCTTCAATTACATTTTTATTAAAGAAATAATCACCGTATGACTATACTTTTTGGTTTTTAGGGATACTTAAGGCGTCTAAATTCAGCTGTCATTATCAAAACACGAACTCAAAAACCACTTGACTGCCCCTTTAATGAGCCGCTCTGAGAGCTGTAAAATCCAGTCATGTACTTTGTGATTGGTATCTGGTTGGTCAATTCTGGCACGTGTGATTAGCGACGTGCGTAGAGCCTCGCAGTACTGATTGGCCTCTGACATCGACCCAAGTGCTCGGGGGCCGCAACGGCCTCGCCTTATCTAGGTCGGGATGACCGCATACATCTACATAACTAGCCGCTTCGCGAAATTCGTAACGCCTACTACCGCGTGGCGTCACTCCGCATAAAACCCGACCCCGACGCATTCCGCGTTTGTGACGTCAGAAACCGTTACGCGGCTCGCTGTCGGACTTATCGTGAGGCGATATATTTATTGTCGCGTCCATACCTCGAGGTCATCGCCATCTTTCGGTGGAGTTGCCACAGCCATTGGCCTCTGTGTTTGAAATACGAAGAAAAACAAATGCAGGAACTGAGTTACAGACGCACAAAAGCAATGCTGTCTTTTTTTTTTTTTTTTCATCGTCGATGATAAGGTTGTTGCAGGAACGACGAGAAGGACCGGTTCGAATAGTAGGAGAGATACAAGCGGTCCGTCTCACCACGTGACTGTTGGATCCAGTTTCGTTTTGTGGCGCTGAACGACTCGCGCGAGCCAGTCTCGGTGGAGCGGGTAGTCCGGGCAAACATAAAAAAAAAAAGAAAAAAAAATATTGTAATTTTTTTTTTCTAGACGCATTTCTTTGAAGGTTATGTATATGGTTCGCAAGGCTGCCAACAGTCGCCGAACTTAAAGGGTTTGGGACTAATGTCGCAAACCTGTCCAGGTTCGAGTTCGACCAGGTTCTACTTTTTCGAACTTCGAGCAGAAAGTTCGACGAAAGTTCGTCTGCGAGTTTAGACATTAGCGCGCATGCGCGGAAATTGAAAATGGATCTAGCAGAGAAATGGCACCAATGCTTATCGGGTGTGTTGTATCACCCGTTCTTGTTGTTCATAATATATAAAAGTTTTTGTGTGTGTGTGTGTGTGTGAAGTTATATAACATTTTTTACAAGTTGAACTTTGTCAAATTTCGCTGGATGTTCTGCAGGTTCGACGGCGATCCTCACATTTGACAAAAGTTCAGCAGCAAGTTCCGACTATTGCGAGTGTGCGCGGAAATTAAAAATCGGTTTACCGGAAAAGATTTGTGTTTGCTTTCACAATCTGGAATACATTAAAAAAATATTTACTTGCTGTTGTTTTTCTCAACATCCGAGGTTCTTGTGGAGAGAGAAGCTGGTCAACACTGTCGAAAAGTCGAACTTTGACGATTTTGCGAAAAGGTCGAAGGTTCGCCGAACTTGTCGAACCTCAGATGCGACAAAAGTTCGCCGAAACTGCCTGTTATTTCTCAATGTTTGCTCGAGGAGTGCGCACGGATAGGCTGGTGACGGAAATGCGTCTGGAGAAAGGGGAGAGACGTATGCGTGTGTGTGGAGATGAGTCTGTGTGGGCGTTTGAGGTGTGTATGCGCACGTAATTGCTTGCGTGGGAGCGTCTTTGCGAGTGCATCTGTTCATTGTCTGAAAAGTTGACTTTGTTCTCTGGAGGCCTCTGCCACATACATTTCTACGCTTTGGCTACTTTACTTTTCTCTTCCGCATAAATAATGCCCCCTGACCTCACCCGAGATCCAGAAAAGCCAAGCGATGTTCGTGTTCCAATAAACGCCACACAATTTCACTAAAAAAAAAAAAAAAGAAAAGAAAAGAAGAAA
Organism: Ixodes scapularis; assembly: GCF_016920785.2. Classification (NCBI taxonomy): domain Eukaryota; kingdom Metazoa; phylum Arthropoda; class Arachnida; order Ixodida; family Ixodidae; genus Ixodes; species Ixodes scapularis. The sequence goes on from NW_024609882.1 coordinate 36,691,796, forward strand.
TTATTACAAAATTATTACCTTCAACAAATGTCTAAAAAAATGAGGAGGCGAATTCGTGTTATCCGAAGGAGCGCTGTCATCGATTTACCAATTTCCGTTAGTTCGGCACACACCGGCTACAATCACACGCCGCCTACTGTAACGCTTCTTTTCAGACGGACCAAATCAAACCTGCCGCGGCTACCTGACAACCTCCCTTGTCCTGCGAGTCTGTTTCCATTCCCAGAATCCAAGTCTGTGCACACGCAATCGTCTTTTTTTTTTTTTTTTATCTTATATATTTTTGGTTTTGTCAATTTCGTCTTCGGAAGTCGGCCATGGTGACCCGGATGGACGGACTTGCGCTGTGACAGACGTTGAAGGACGGACACTTCGATCGTTATTTTTTCTTGCTTTTCTTTTTTTTTTAAACCCGATCTGCTCGTTTGAAACGAAGTCCGGGGATCGACGAGGTCTTCCCAGTCCGCGATTGAGTCCTGGCCGCCTTCTCCACGCACAACTCGAGGACGACGCCTGAATCCGAAACGATTGACTTGTGATTGCTCCAATTTGGCTGGAAATTATGACTCGCAAGCAATACATAATTTTGAAAGTTTAAAGTGGACATATTAAACGCCTCCAAATTTATATTTTCAAGTAAAAAAATTCCTGAACATAATAAGCCCCCCTCCCCCCCCCCCCCCCTTTTCCAAAAAAGAAAAAAACAACAACAACAAAGTAATATTAATTTTATAAAAGTTCAAAGTACACAATTATAGAGGAACTTTAGAGCGTTTAATATAGAGGAACTTTAGAGCGCAGTTTAGGAACAAATTCCTAAACTGCGAGATACTTTGTTAGCTGCTCTCGATTCACTGCACGTGGGCGAAAGTGTCAGTTGGCGTCTCTTCATTTTCTGTCGTGCTCCAGGTTTATACTCCGTTTCAGCATAGCTCGGCAAACGGCGAAAGCTACTCCCGCTATGAGCCAATTAGAACGAAGGAGCGAAACACGTGACAGTTCTCCCCAGTAGGAGTGCATTCCGACGGCACGCTGTCACCTGCCTCGCCTTGCAACGCGCTGATTGGCTCGACGGGGCCTCAGGTTTTGGCGTTCGCCAAATTATAAAGGCACATACGGTGAGCAATTGAGGAAGAGAACTCATTCTTCGAACGCGAATGTACAGCGAGTAGAGACAACAGCGGTTAAATTGGTTGGTACAGAAAACGGTGTAAGACAGCACGCAGTGACAGCACGCGCTTCGCAGCTGCCAGATAAAGCCATCTCCTTGCCTTGGTTCCACGCAGCGATCCCCAGACGGCTCCTCGATATGCGGCCTGTCGCAGGCTATAAGTTCCCTTCCGCTGTCGCGCGGCGTTCTGTGCAACGCGATACGAGATACGGGCCTCAGCAGGGAAGGCTAGCGCCACGCATGCGCAGTAGTGGCGTCTTCATTCCGGAGAGCGTATAGCGGAGGTGGGAAAACAGTCTACGAAAACTCACTTATCGGAGACATATGCTCGTTTTTAAAGTCGTTTTCTGGGTGCGCCACGAGGTTTAGAACTTTGGCATTGTGTTGTTTCAAATAGCTTCGCCATTGACCCTTTCGTGCCTCAACGGCAGCAAGAACAGACTTATGAAAGCGTTGAAGCGGAGAGATCTCTGGCGCGGTGTTCAAACCAGCGTTCGTCCGGGTCAGAGCTGACTCTGCGAGCGGAAAGAGCACGCACCCAGGAACGATACACTTTCTTTTTTAATGCGTTAGTATTCGAACGCTCGTTTTGACGCAAACCCGAAAACCCGGCGGTGCCTTTCGTTTGCCAGTGCCGGGGAGAGAAGGAGGGGGAGAGGGTGACGCGTGCGACACTCCCATTGGTCCGAAGCGCTGACGTCAGCACGCGTCAACCTCTCCCCCTCTCCCCGGCGCTGACAAACTGACAGACACCAACGGTTTTTCGTCAGAACGAGCCCTTTTCGCTTTCGTCGAGGTCACGCGCACAGCTGGCGCGGAGCCAGAGAGGAGGACGCGGCGCGGCGCGGTGGAATGCGGGCGTGCTCAGTTGCCGCTCTGCCGTCGCCGGTTGTTCTTCGCCCTGGGTTTCCGTAGTAGCGGTGCGTGGGCTGTGATGTGTGTGTGTAGCTAAAACGATGGATTCGCTCACCTCCAGGAGTGATATGAATGCGGTTCCTTCCACGAGTGGTATGGATGTGGCTCTTTCCCCGAGTGATATAGGAATGATCGCATCCAAGCGCGTAGACGTGCTTTGACAAACAAAGAACAGAAAATGAGTGAAAAACAAAATACAGGAATATATCCATTGCTGGACTCTTGAGAATGCGTTATCATGACCCTTGAGAAAAAAACGCCACAAACGTCCTCCTTTGGGAAACGCTAAAACTGACCTCGGGACGAGGCCAAAAATAGGCTACAAAAAATAGAGGAAGCAAAAAAAAAATAAAAGCCAGAATAGAAAAGTGAGGGGGTCAGCCTCATAGCCATTCCCAAAAGGGGACATGTGTGGCATCTCCCAAGGGTCGTCTTAACGCATTCTTTAAAAATTTACCGATGAACTTTCCTGTAATTTCTGTTTTCTTTTTGTTTCTTGTTTTCCTAGTTGCGCCGTGTGAACGGCGGAGACGCTGTCGGTTAAGGCTGCTCGGGCGCGTGCCACGAGGACTTTATCCGGTCGATCGCATCGCAGCGTTCGCCATGTTGTGTGTCCGCGCCCATAGTATATATACTATATCTTACACCGTGGTATGGACGCAGAGTCTCGCTGTGTTTGTCTCCACTCCCTGTTCAGACGCGTGTAAATAGTGGGTAGAGCTAAGGCCGCTAGCCTTGGCGTTTACCCACTAATCCCTCCAATCAGAGCTCGGCGTTCTGTCGTCTCCGCACGCTCCCATCTCCTCGTGTGCCTCATTTTCTTACCGTAATATTGCACAAAGTGTGGTGTTTTCCTAAACGTGCGCGTGCGGCGACTCACACGCAGCATAATTCATTCCCATCTCCCAACGCCCGAAACGGTCTCTCGGGTTTTATGCCAACAATCGCCCTATACGCGAAGTGGCCATCAGCTTCACGACACAATGCACGACCAGCAAGAGGAGATGTACCGGTTTCTTTGCTCATTCATAAGACTACTTACTACCACATCACCGGCACGCTTTAAGAACACCAACACCACCTACCTTGTCTTTTGATTTTGTTCTTTTACCCCGGAGTTTGCGTCGGACTGCGTGGAGGTCAGTCGGTATAAAGGTCAGCATTGGTATATGCTCTTTAGGGGCGTTTCACGCCGCACAGCCGGCACCGACTATATGACCAGTTTCAGATGGACCGCAGCGGACTGCTACGAGCCATCCCAGCCAATCCCTGCGTTGTGAACGCGTCGCGTGACTATAGGCGCCCTGCGCGTTAGTGCACCCATTATGAGGATCATGGGATACTCGCATGGTGATGAATTGACTCCGATGACTCGTGGCTATTACGACGTGCGCGCGATCAAAAGTGTCGTAATTCGCGATTGGCTAAACGCTCGCTAGGTCGTCATTATTTGGATTCTTTTTCCTTTCGGTATAATCGTCGCTATGTCAGAGCGTCAACTATGACGACGTTGTTTTGAGAATGCGGTAACTCCGAGCTTCCATCGTTATTGCAACACACACCATCGAATTAACTTGCAGTTCGTAACCAATGATAAGTGAGTCAAGATTCATGACGTCACGGCGAGAAAATTCCTGATCGTGACGTCACGGACGGAAACCATAAGAGGGCGCCACCGAAGCGCCTCGGCGCCAATGGTCACCGAAAGCTTAAGAAACGCGGGGCAGAGCTTGGGTATGTTCTCGCTTCGTGATTGGTCGTCAGGCATCCTTGTCGCCGGATACCGGAATCCCATTGGCTGCCGAGCGCTCATTAGATCGTTCCGATGACTCCGATAACGATACCCGACGATACTCCACCGCCGCTTTTGCACACGCATCGTATCGTTATCGGGGGTATCGGAGCTACCTGAACGATCTACCGAAACTCTCTAGTGATTATAGGATTCTGTGTTTTTGGTAGACACCGATAAACCCCGAAACATAAACCGCCGGGCCGGATATATCGAAAAAGAATAGAAAAAAATTCAACATCCGCGGGAGAGAGAGAGAAATAACTTCATTGAGAAGCTGAAAGAAATCTTTATACAGCTTTATTTTGTGTTGACCCGAACTGTCGAACTGTTGCCCCGAATTGTCGATCTGTTAACCCGAATTGTCGATCTGTTAAAACGAACTGTCGAACAGTTAACCCGAACTGTCCATCTGTTAACCCGAAATGTCCAGCTGTTGACCTCGAACTGTCAAGATGTCGACCTGGGGCCCCATAGACTCGTTAAACACAAAGATGGGGCCGAGCGCGACGATTGCACTCTGACGGCGATCACGCCTGGCGTTTGTCGCCGAAGCCCAATTGGCGCTCTCCGCTAACTTTCGGCTCCAATTCCGTTTTTCGACGAGTCTAGGGCCCCAGGTTGCTTCATTCTTCGGGAACCACACTCCTTAACTCGCTTCCTTGTCTTATCGGTATAGAAACGTTTCCCAAGTAGTCGGGTTACGCGCATGTTTTCTGAAGGTTGGAAGAAACCCACGGCCCTGTCTCTTTTTTCCAGTATGAGCTTCGATAAAAGCCGATTTTGTGTCCAACACAAAAAGATTTACCCGAAAAACGCCGAATCAGTGGAAAAAAAAAAGTTAACGCCGAGTAAACACCTTGTCGTGTTTTATTTTATATATTTTGGCAGCGTACGTTTTGTTAAGGGCCGATTTTCTGTCCAACATAAAAACAATTCCCCTGATTAACACCGAATTTGTGGAAAAAAATAAATCCAGAGAAAATACGCCTTGTGCTGTAATTTTTTTTTTTTTTTTTTTTTTTAACATGAGGCACGAGAAGCGCCGATTTTCGGTCTAGTATCAAAAATATTTTCCGAAAAACACCGAATATGTGTGTGTGTGGGGGGGGGGGGGGGGGGGTGGGGGTGGGGCGGGGGAGATAAACACTGAAAAAAAAAAAAATACCACCGACTTCGAAAAAAGAACTTAAACCCCGAAGGGAAAAGAAAACAATACACACGAAACTCTACTCGGAACGTCCGCTCCGGTCCGACGCGCAAGGTGCCCAAAGTACGGCTTTTGAGCGAGGGAATTAATTTGCGTGGTGCCGAGGCCCCCGCGCCGCCATAACTGGTCCCACCACTTCCGGCCCCTCGGAACCGAGAAAACGCCTCTGGTAATGACGCCGGAGAGGCGCGTCTTTAAATAGAATTAGCGTGTGCGTGAGACCCCGGGGTGTGTGTGTGTGTGGGTGTAGCGGGGCTTTTGCTTGCCGTACACGCCGCCGCGCTGTGCGTGTGCACTGCGTGTGCGTGAGTCGGTTGATTGGTCTGCTCTGTTGTTGGTTCTTCGGACGCCTTCCCGGCGGAGGTCAATCGGTCGGGCGAATCTCTCAACTGCCCGACGAGATTCCCGAGGTGCACGTATACGCGGTGCGCTTGTTCGTCTTGCGTTCCCGCTCGCGGCCTCGGGACAGAAAATGTGGGATGAGGCACAGGTGGCTCGAAGCGTGGACACCAGTGGCATGAGAAACGAGTGCGAAGAACGCAAAGACTATGCAGAACTCAAGTTCGTCTGCTTCCTGCACATGGGTAGCGATGATCTCGGAGCGCTAAACTCTTTATGTCTGACTCAAAAAAATAAAATAAAAAATGATGGGTAGTTTTTGAGGCGTCTAGCATTGAAGTCTACCCACTATCCTTCCAATCAAAACCAATCAGAACTAGACTTCGTTCTGACGTCATCACAACTCGCGCGAAAGAAGCAGACGACTTGCTCTCCGAATAGTATAGACTATAGAAGGCCACGGTCACATTGCGGTGCCTGCAGGAACGCGCGTCCGACAGGCCTGTTTAGCGTCCTGTCCCTCCCGACCATGGATCAAATATGGTCCCAAAGTGGTACGGCCTTTTTCTTTCGAGGTCGGTGCATTAAAAACTGCTAAAATATCTACGGACGTGTATTTATGCACACTTTCCGACACTGTTAGCGCTAACACGGCATCGGCACTTTTCTGCAGGGGGTTTTACGTGCCAGAGCAACGAAGAGCATCTAGAAAATCAAGAAACACGCCAAATAGGCACTAACACTGGATCAGTACCTGCCTGTGCAAGTAGCAGACGACCGAAATAAAGTAAAGCCCAGTAATGTGTTCGATTTGTAATAAACAACGTTCGTTTTATTCACTCTGGTGCTCATGTACGGGTGTAAAAGTAAGCTTTTCCTAGTGTTCAAAAGTCATCTCCGCAATCCCGAAAACTTTTAAAACGGGGGAAAGAAAAGCTAGAAAACTCTTACCGCCCAATAAATTTAGCACAATATATAATAAAGATAAAAACACCTAGCTCCTTTAGTGCGAGTACATTTACCGTTGAACGCGTTTCAACAGCTCATAAATGGCGATCATTTTGGTGGCATATGAATCTCACAGGTTATCAATATTAGCGTCATCGGGATGTTGGCTCTCCTTGAACAATTGAACAAGCCCTGCGTTCTCTTCGACTGTTATTCTTGCTTAGACTCGCCGCTTGTCTTTTGCGCACTGGCTGTAAAACATAGGACTGAACCCGAGAAACTAGGAAATTAAACATCGCTCACTGATCGGAAAAAAAACTGTAACTAAAGCAATTTCACTTGTAAAATGGTAACGAAAGTTATATAGTACAAAGGTAATTCCTGTTATCCGCCGACTTGACAAATGCACGCGCGTTTTCCCATGGGAGTGCATCTCTTAATTTCGCATACGAGTACCCTAATTTACCGTACAAAAGGGTAAATTATTAACGTTCTGCGAGGAAATAAGCTTTTGTTTTATTGATTCCTGCAATGAAAACGAGTAACCCGTTTCCGACGTACCTGCTCAGGGGTGAAGTGTAGTGTCGTGATCGGGCACCAAAACTGTATCCAAATATGACACTAGATTACTAAATAGGATACTGTTTCACAAGCGCTGGCACCGACTATGGTCGGGGTACCCAGCAAGGCTCTTCGAGTGCGAGCTTTCTGTCTTCGATGATGCTTCCTCGCACGAGCGGCCAAAGCTCGGTGGAAGGCAACGAGCGCCTGCTGGAGACGGCAAGGATGGAATAACAGAGGAGAGAAGGATTACAATCACAAAAAGGAGGTTGGAAGATCGAACAAAGTGAAATGCAACTAACTGGCACAGCTGGGAGGCAGGTGTGGAAGAGGAAAATTGGGATTCCCTCCCGACGTGGCTCCGACCCAAAATCCCGCGTGGCTCCGTCCCAAAATCTCAACCCTGTCTCCCAGTGGGTCCGGTGTCGGGGTCGCCGACGAGGTTTTGGCCAGGGGAAGACTGGTGACTCCCTCGCCGGGGATAAAACGCAAAAGAAATGCGTGTTTTTCTTCTTTATTATTATTTTTTTGAGGCCATCTTGGCGATATCCTACACTGACTAGTGGTAGTTACAAAAATGCAGATGGGAAGAAAATTGGTTTAGAAGAAAGGGGAAAGAATTCCTGCGTTTTGGTCTTTAGACTAGGTGGGTCAAGCTACCGCCCATTATAAAGGGTACTGCCGTTAACGTCCATCTATCTATCCAACATCCCGTCGTAATCGCGTGTCGTTTCGGTTGGTGGAAACACGGTAATAAAACTCCACGACGCCACTTTTAAATCTACATGAACCGCAGTTATATACGAGTTAGAAACACGGCCTCGCCAAGACTCGTATATCTCTTCTCGACTCGCGTACCTCTCCGATTTACGTTTCGGTCTAGAATCCCGAGTTTGTTTATACGAAACTCCATGCGAAGAGCATCTTCCATCGAGCACACACTTTCGCATCGGCATCATCCCGAATCTCTCTTTCTCCGAGTCTCTCTACCTCATCCTCTTTTTCCCCACTCTCCATATATCGTTCTCTCCACCCTGAATGCGTGCGTCTTTGGGGAGTACGTGGCAGGAATTGAGAAAACGATCTCTTCAGATGCGAACTCGTGTGGTGGATATATTCTGAGCCGCGGTTTAGATTGCGTGCTGCGCACCCCCTCCTCCCGTTCATATATACGCAGACGCGCACATTTCGTTCCGTTATTTTCTGTTTTCTTTTTGTTAAGGCGCCGCCACAATCTCACCTCACTTTCTCCCTCAAAGTCGCTCTTCTGCAAACCCTCCATCGCACGGCGCGCGCTTTTCTTTCTTTTGTCAAACTATTCGTTCGTTCCTCGTCGTCATTGCAGCACCTCAAGGTGTAAGTTTCTGCGCATGTTTATACTTGGTAGTTGTTTTTCTTTCTTTCTCTCTCCTTTTTTTAAATAAGCGAATTGGCTTCGCAGCTTTTACGAATACGAACCCGCGCTGTTTACGTTTAGTATGTTATCGTTTCCTCGATTGCCGATTTCTAGATGCAAAGACTGTGTGTGTAGTCGACAATTGATTTCTAAGTTTCTGCGTTACCACTTTTTTTTTTATTATTGATTCGTTGCTGATTGTATCGAGGCGGTTTGTTAAAGGTGGTCTTCGTCTGACAGATTGCGAATTGTCCGGCTGACATCGCAGTCAGTGGCTTCACTATTACGCATGACCTAACATCCCGCGATAATTGCAAAACGAGCGATACTGAGCTAGAAAGTGTTTATGACGTATACTAAGTTCCTGGTGGGGCCTTGCGCGGATAACAGTTTGATCATCCGTACCCACAGACATAATTTGCGCACCCGAACCGCATCCGTTAAATTCGGAGCCCCTTCCGTCCCGCAATCCGCGCATTCATGTTGTAGCATGAAATCAAGTGTGAATGTAAGCACAGAAGCGTCCGGATGGTACCTTATAAGCCCTTTGCTCATCTTTGTACAAAGAACTCTTCGAGTCAGAACACGTATTCTGTTTGATCGTATTTCGTATCGTTTGATCGTACAGAGAAACTTCGTGTCGCTGGAAAGATTATCGCTGTCATGAGATGGTCTTGGAAGTCTGCAACAAAAAACGCGCTCAAAAAGTTTTTTTTTAACACCTACTTTAAGCAGTCGCGTATTTATAACAATTCAAATTAATAAAAGTCAGACATTTTGTCACTGTATTTAGATAATTCAATAAAGCCATCGGAGAGCAAAGGCGGTCACTCACCGAGGGGAAGTACTCGAATATATGCGTATATCGTGGTAAGACGTGGTAAGACCAATTTTCCTCAAAATACGCAAAAAACTCTCTCCCGGCTTAACTTGTGTTATAAATTAGCCAATGTGGCGTCGTGAATTCTCATTAATTCCGCCTATTAAGACCTTGAAAGCGACGAAGTTTCGACGGGAGGTGATGGATCGTTTTCATTCGTCCGCTCCCGCATTGGGACGAAAGGCCGAAACAAAAAATAAACACAAAAAACACATCAAACACGCCAAAAAACAAAAACAGAAAAAAATGTTAATTTGAAAAATTAGAAAAAAAAAAATAAAAAAAATAACAAGGAAGGCGAAGCAAAGGGACGCTAGGCAACTTCGCGAGTTTGAGTAATGCCACGGTCCTTAGATGAATCTGGAAACTTCCACAGTTTCCGCCCTAGTAAGCTTTGTCAACACAAGCGGCACCGATGTAAGCAGGAATAAACATAAAAAACAAAAATGATATATATATATATATATATATATATATATATATATATATATATATATATATATATATATATTAATGTCGATGTAGCATTGTTTACGTGGCGTTTCAATTATTCCGGAATGATATGACTCGCAGGTTTCAGCTATAGATGGCGCTTCCAATCGTCCATCTTTTCGACACGTCCGGTGGAATTGTACGAAAAAGTATAAGCGCATCCAGCGACATTTTTTTTTTTTTTTACGTTAGCTTCTCTGAACCCACGTCTACCGCTAATACATTATAGTATATAAGACAGTCCCCAGACACTAGATAGAGTTTGAGGGAACCGTTTTAGCACATCCGATATGAAATGATCGGCCCTCCGGTACGAACTGCTCACGTGCTCCAGCAGATAGAGTCGCGCATGCGCAGTTCGTACCGGAATAGGGCCCATCGTAACCGTATCGGATGTGCAAACACGGTTCCCTAAAACTATTCTACTGTCTGCGCCGTGCTCCTTTCTTGTGTGACGGTCCTGCGCTTGTCCTGTCTACATGTTCTGTCCCCAACCCTTTGTCTAACCTTCGCGCTATTTAATTTTTATATCATTCATATCCAGCTAGCCCACCTCAATATCTTAGTACAGGTCGTGCCGCATTGTTCACACGAGAACACTGTTGGCAGACATGTCCGCAGACGCTTCTGTCCAATTATGTCTGCGGAGAACTCGACGTCTTTGGTAGCAGTCTGACTGCGGCTTAATAAAGCCGGGACGTCACACTGCTTACACACCGTACCAAAAGACAGCCTGCGTACAGATTCGAACGCGAGTCTCCGCGAGATCCGCGCGCTTCGAAGGCCGCGCGGCAACGCACTCAGGGAGGAATCTTGGCCACGCGGCATTCGAAACGCGGATATTGCATTGACTCGTGTTCGCAGACTGTCCTTTTTTGTACGACGTGTGAGCGGCGTGACCCGGGCTTTTTTTTTTAGCTCTCCGAGTGAGATGATTGGTCGAGACTTTTAGTGTTCGTAAACACTGCGTTGGTGTATAGGCATATTGGTTTTGTTGGCGCTAATTAAAAAAAAAAGAAAAAAAAAAGAGATGGAGCTTACAGATGCTGCTTGTGTGTCGTGACGTCACAAAATATTAGTGACGTCATTTCTCCATGGGACAGAAGGGTATTAAGCACCCCCCCCCCCCCCCCCCCCCCCACGCGCGCGCTAACACACACACAAAAGTATAATACCACAAAAAGAAAAAAGTGTATATTTGGCTGTCCAGAGCTAAATAAAGATATATATATATAATATGAATTGCATTTCCACTTTGTGCAGCATACGAGGAGGCTCGCTGCCCTTGCCCCCAACTGTCCGGCGCTTCCTTCTCCCCAGCTCACTTTTGACTCTACCTGTCTTTTTATGGACGCGTGTATCCCATTTCTGACATATGTCCATCACACGATGAATGAAGCACCCACCACGTAACGTTGTTGTTGTTCTTGTCGTTTTCTTTTTTTTTTTTTTTTAGGACGCCGTTTCTTTTTTTTTTATGTATGTGTTTAGATTGTGTGACAGGTTGGATTTCGGTGCGGGGCGGGGGTGGGGGCGGGCGGGAGGGGAGAGAGGGGGAAAGAGAGGGGTCAAAAAGGGGCATGCGAGGGCATTACGAAACTGTAATCGCTTTTTAAGCGGCAGTCAGCTTTTTCCCTGCGCCGGCTCTTGGTAAGATCGCGTGCTGCGCGGGGGCTGTGGGATTTTCTCGCTTCGAAAGGTTTCTTTGCTGGATTCGGGGGTGACGTTGATTGTCCGACTTTATATATATATGCTTGCCTTCTTTTCGAGTTGGGTTTCTGTCTTTCCGTCGCTTGGGGAGTGAGGCGGTTTGCGCTGTCTTTGGTTAGAGTGCAATCGTTCTTTACCGCATGACTGGTCCTTTTTTCTTTTCTTTTATGAGTAAGTATTAAATTTATAAATGTTCGTGTTTGATAGGTAACAGTTGTGCCAACTTTCGGACTGTGGTTTTCCCGATCTGGGATCGTAATGTCGCCAGTTTCAGCTCTTTCGTTTTGCTTTCTTTTAGTTAAACACACACACGTGCACGGACGCACCCAAGAACCACTACAGGAAGTTTGACTTGACAAATCGCTCTTTCAAATTCGCACGCCTTTGCAGTATTTCGATCCCACAGGGAAGCGTTACGTGAAAAATACTGAACAAAAACAGACAGACTTATCTTTAGGGTTTTTTTTTTATTTTATTTTTAGTTTCGTAGAGACGGACGGGGAGAATAAAGCGTAAAGCAACTTACAAGATGTCGTCAAAAACACTAAATTACATATATTCCTGGAGCACTCAGATGCGGATCTTCGTCGTTATTAGAGTGAACTTCAAAACCAACTCCTCTGTCTTCAAAGTTTTAGTTAACCGAAGAAAGAAAATAGAGAAACTAAAAAGATTTGGCCGAACAAAACAGAACGGTAAATTTTCGCGGAAAGATCGCATACTGGCCGGCTTACGGGGACGGAACGACGCATCCGCGCGCGTCGGCGTTTTTCCCGTCTTCGTCGGCGACCCGTCACGATGTCACTGGGCCACGCGAAGCTAATCGACCCCAGCCAGTAGAACTATGACCCTTACCTTCCCGCTCTCTTTCATCGCTCTCTCTCGCTCTCTCTCTTGTCCTTATAGCTCGAGCACTCCTCGGGCGGACGGAGCGCCGGTTTGCTGCGCTTTTACCAAAACCTCGAGTAATGTCTTATCAAAGTGAAGACATCTTAGATACAGGCTGTTTTCCAAGATAAGGGAACATCGGAAGGGTACACGGTTTGCGTCCGACGAAGAGGTTACCGATACAGTGTGCCACCGGTGTCGTCAACAGCCGCCCTCAATCGTCTACGACGGCATCTGTATAGTGCACAGGTAGCGGAACTGCATCGCCGCCGATGGGGACTATGTTGAAAAGTTACGCGCTCCTGAGAAAGAGGAGATTTCAAACTTTCATTCGGAATGTCACGTCGTTCACTTTCATCGCCGAATAAGGAAGTTACAGCCTAGGAGGCAACACGTATTGATCACACCTCGCGTAATCCAACTCGTGACAACGAACAAAAATGGAGAGATGATGATGACGTCTTCGCTCGGATTTTTGGTAGAGGCACCGATGAATTTATCGCACGGATACTCATAAACTATCGGAAACTCTCACACCGAAAATGAGTGCGCCTGGCGGTCGCACGCACCTGCCAATGCGGTTGCGTGCGGCCACATTGATTAATTTATGCTGATCTGATGGGATGAAAAATTGGTTCATTTTGGAGACCGGTTATTCTTCAATATTAATGCGTACATTTAGACAGAAGAACGACAATTCCGTGATTAAGTATATTAATAAGTCACGGAGTTCACACATACAACAGCTTACCACATAATGTATGGAACACGGGAACATTTAACTAGTTGCAAATAAAATATACGGCGAAATATGCGATGCAGTAAATGAAATTAAGTGCGCGACCGTGTCGATGACCACGACGCGTGATGCTGAAGGCGAATTTGTAGACTTCCTTTATGTTCCGGATTCTCGTTGCTCCAGCACCTGTTCGTTGCCTTTGGCCGTGCTCGGCCGCCACGAGCACGCTCGAAGTTCACGAACCGCCGAAGTATCATCGAGGCTGGGAGGTTCGCGTTTGTGTGAATCGGTGTGAACTATAAAATAGTTCCGATTAATTTGAATGGTGTATTTTTTTATAACTTATTACTCGGATATTTGTCTTTGTCGTAAATGTACTTATAGTTCACGTGCGTGCATTTCTACAGTCCCTTAGCATCTCCTTATCGCTCCGACGAGAGTGCAACCTCGTGCAACATCAGTCGGTGGCCAAGAAACAGTCACGAAGAGAGGAACCTGAGTAAGTCACGTCCTGAGTTGCTTGAGCTGTGAGTGACTAGAGACAATGCCTGTGCAATCTTCTGCGGAATATTACACCCCGCGTGTGCGTATCACACAGCCCAGTGGCTCGGTATTTTTCACCTGGGCGATACGGATAAGCGCTAGAAAGGTCCGTAACAATAGAAACGCGTTGCAGGTTGTATTCCTGGGCAATAATCGCTTTCTTTTCACGAGAAACAGAAAAAGCAAAGCGGCACAAAGAGGACTTGGCGGGGCCAACTTTTGACAGCGTAGTACGTCGGACGCCTTGGGAAGGACCTCCCGGAGAGGTTGACGCCGCTGATAATTCCAGCCCTGTCCGTCCCGTCCGCCTTGTCCGTCTTTTTCTCTGCGCGAGTGTGGGATGGCTCCTTTTCTTTATTATGTTTTACGGCCCGCGCTCCGAGAGCGTTTCGAGAACGTCAGAAGACGGAGCTGCTTCGGAGAGACGTCGGACGAGAGGCTTTTCTTCTTTCGCCTTTGGGGTCTTGGCGTCTCTCCGTATGCGCATATCATTGGGCCGAGGCCACGAAGAAGAAGAAGGGCCCTTTCGGGGTCTTTGCGGAGACTGGCCGCTGAGCTGGTCTCAAGCCCTCCACACGAGCTCTTTTTTTTTTTTTATTTATTATTATTATTGCGTGGGTGGAGGAGTGCATACGTGCTCGAAGAAAGAAGAGACCCAACACGCGTTTGTTTTCCCGCTTGTTTTTCCTTTTTCCTTGCTTGAGGTGTGACCGTGTGTGCATTCGCGTTTTGCAAGTTCTGACTTTATTTGTTTCTTCTTGTTCCTCCAGGATTCGCGGCACTATTTACTGTTTGTTTTGGTTTACATTTCTTTTCTCTCTTTCTCTCTCTTTTTTTTTTTTTTCCCCGAGAATGAGCTTGTGGTAGCGTTGAGTAGGATGACGACGATGTTCTGCCGTTCGTTGTGGTTCATATTTATTTATTTATTTATTATAAAAATAATATATAATACACATTACCATTACGAGGAGGAATACGATAGAACATATATAAACATACCTATCATATCTTCATAGCGGTGTCCCTGAAAGGTTATACATGCGATACGTTTATTTTAACGCGTCTGTGTGTGTGTGTGTGTGTGTGTGTGTGTGTGTGTGTGTGTGTGTGTGTGTGTGTGTGTGTGTGTGTGTGTGTGTGTGTGTGTGTGTGTGTGTGTGTGTGTGTGTGTGTGTGTGTGTGTGTGTGTGTGTGTGTGTGTGTGTGTGTGTGTGTGTGTGTGTGTGTGTGTGTGGAAAGGGGTGGCTAGGTCTTCACGCGCTTCGTGTCATATCTGTTTCGTTATCTTTAGTTTTGCGTCTGTTCATTTAGTTCGATCAGCGGAACGGATAAAACGGAGGGCATGGGCACTATGTACTTGGTTATAGCTTAAGTACAGACGCAGCCGACGCTACTAGCTAATGACCAATCAAGCGGCAAGGTTGGATTAAGGTACGGGCTAAGGGGCCTGCGGCCCAGGGCCCTGGGCTGCCAGGGCGCCCCTTGCGGGCATCCAAAAATTAAAAGAAGCTAGCCGGTATTAGTTGAATGCAGCCCAGACCTAAAAGAGGAACAGAACTCAGAGGGGCCTCTGGGCCCTGGCTTTTTGGTGTTGCTTCCCCCCTTTTTCCGTCCCTTGTATTATTATTATTATTTTTCATTTTTTTACGGTGAAACATGGTTGCCATAAAGTTCCCTTCTCTAGACGAGCTGGTGTTTGTGAGCTCGTTGTAGAAGGCTGTGCTAGAGCAACAAACTGTAAGCGGTGCCTCACACCCTCCTCGCCGGAGGGTGCGAAGTTGTCGACGCTCGCGGTTCAGTTGAACTATCTCCTAATTGAAGCCGGATTGAAGGACGGCCACGGAGTTCTTTATTGCACTGGGGTTCCCTGGACGAGTTTCACGAAAAATGGTGGATTGGAATTTGGAAGGCAAGCAAGTGTTGCCGAAGGCTACACGAGCAACATGCGTGTTACACATTATTTTTTGTTAATTTTTGGTCATTTAGCGTAGTTCCTTATGGAAAGTTTCCTCCGAAACGACAAGTTTAGAACAAGCAAAATGAAATATAGCTGAACCTCCCGAAGTCATCCTTTCTAACCACTAACAGGCGTTTCAGTGAGTAGGCTCTTGAGATAACTCCCGTAGATTTCAAGAGGCAGTGACTCCAAACAACTGCTCTGGAACCTGCGTCGAATCTGACAGTGCGAGACAAAAACACTTCTCCTGCCATCGAGTGATATGATTGCTGTAATCTTTTTACGAGCCTCTGAGGTATGACCTATTATTCTTAGCTTGACTACGAAGTTCTACATAACTGCAATTATACTCCGTGTCACTAGTTGCGTGCAGTACAGGTGAAGGCGAAGCTAGGCGAGGGGAGAAAGGGCAAGCCCTAAGAAGGCTAGGGACGAGGAGAGAAACTTCCTCTCCTCTCTAACGTTCCCAGTGCTCTCCCTTTCTCTCCTCGTCCTCCATTGCCCTCCTCTCCCGTCTCGGCTTCCTAGCGCTCGCCCTTTCTTTCTTCGCCTGGCCGTTGCCTTCGCCTGCACTGCACAAAACTAGTGACACCGGGTATAGACCGTTTTACTAAAAGAGGGCGAGAGAGAAAAGGGGAAAGGGCTACCGGCGCTTTCCCCCTTTCTGATTGTGTAGAAAGAGTGAAAGTCCCGGATGAGGGGCTTGGCCGGTGTTGGGTGTCTGCTGTGCACCAACTTCGTTCGCGCTTTCTTTTCTGTTTTGAACTCGCAAACTTAATTAGAGTAACGGGCTTCGATGGCAACAGTCCCCCGCTCATCGGGACACCATTGCTCGGTCATAGGGTGCACGAATAACGACAGAAAGCGTTGAATACCGTCCGAGGACCTATATAGATTGCAATCTTCTCGACTGTGCTCGGAACAGCTTGTGAATGAAGCGCGCACCGAACGCTGTACCGCCGATGAACATGGGGTACGCTCGCAAGGTGCGTGCCAGTTTTCTCGTGATAATTGCTGTTTCAGCTTGTAAAATTTCGTAACTGAATTTATCTTAGTAGTGATAATTTGCAGTGGTGACTGACTCGATTTCATCATTTACAACACTTAGTTGAGGGCTTATTTCCGCCGCCGGGTCAGGCTAGAAATTGTTGAAAAGGTAGTTCTATCGGTTTTCCTGAATAGCGATCCCCTGTGCGATACGGCCAGGGCTTAAAGTCTGGGGGGTCTCAGGGGGTCTCGGACCACCCACTGATTTTAACGGATGGTCTGAGACCCTCCTCCACAGCCCCAGCATTAGTGAAGTCAAAATCATATCTCGCAATAAAATAGCTTGTTTTCAGGGACGTGACATTTGGGGATTAGCAATTTGAGGGTTGCAGGTACAGCGTGGGCAGAATCAGCAGTGGGGTTTATTTAATGCGCATCTAATACATCTCGTCAGACCCCCCCCCCCCCCCCCCCCCCCCCTATTTTCTTGTAGGGACCCCCCTCAACTTACGGGAGACTTTAAGCATTGGCGATACCAGAGAGCCGACAAAAGCGCTCCTTGGAGTGCCGCTGGTGGTTTGTTTGGGTTGTTTCCGTTGATTGGGCGCTTTGAAGCGCTGGATAGTCGCTCCAGGGTACGACTTGTGTGTTGCGATCTGCGTCTTCGAGCCCAGTGTGTACGTAATAAAGTAGAAAGTTGGGCTAGTTGGTTTTGGTTATACATAATGACAAATACACAGCGCAAAAGAACAAAAAGAGAAGAGACACACCGGATAGAACAGCGCTCTGTTCTATCCGGTGTGTCTCTTCCCTTTTTGTTCTTTTGCGCTGTGTATTTGTCATTATGTATAACCAGTGTGTACGTTTCTTTGTTCGAGTCATGGCATCCGCCAGTGCGGCAACGGGGGAACAGCCGCAGCGAACGTGTCAGTGATAGAAATTGGAGGTTAGTACTCAAAATATTGCATCAAATAGTAAAATAATTCGTGGCTGCTTTGACGCTTTCTGCGGTTCGATATAAGCGCATCTAGAACGTCTTCGTCGTTCATCCACAACGAAATATGAGAACACGGACACGCAAGATAAAAGCAGCGCAGCAAACCGATATGTAGCAGCTCCGGGTGTTTACAAAAGTTAATTGAGGTTCCCGTTTCTTGTATCGCTTGTTCATTACTAAAAACGGCTGCGTTGAAATGGGCCTATTGCAAGCAAAAATTTATGAATGGTTCATCATTTCCAGTTATGCGGAAAGTGGTGGAGCTTCAAAACATTGCAGCCGCACTTGCCTTGCCGGATTCCATGCAAGCTACGAGGTCCTTGGACAGTATTCGACGCTTTCTGTCGTTATTTGTGCACCTTATGACCGAACAATGGTGTCCCCATGACCGGGGGACTGTTGCCATTGAAGCCCGTGGCTCTAATTAAGTTTGCGAGTTTAAAGCAGAAAAGAAAGCGCGAACGAAACGTTGGGGCACTGCAGACGCCCAACACCGGCCAAGCCTCTCATCCGGGACTTTTACTCTTTCTACACAATCAGAAAGGGGGAAAGCGCCGGTAGCCCTTTCCCCTTTTCTCTCTCGCTCTCAAAATGGCGCTACCCACGATAAAACGGTCTATACCAGAAACGGGCGGCGGAGAAAAGCTCACCAGAGAAAAGCTCACCGGAGATAAGCTCACCGGAGAAAAGCTCACCGCAAAACCGGCAGATGCGGAGAAAAGGTCACCGGCCTTTGAGCGGATGCAAAAAACAGCTCACCAATCTTTTTTTTTTTTTTTTTTAATTTGGCGGATTTTGCGTCAAACGTGGCATTTTAACACAATTTGCATTCGCCACTTCATTAAAATATGTCCTTTTTTTTTGTAATATTCTTGAAGTCCATTGGGTCTATTTACTAATTCCTCAGAAAATTAGCAATCACCCATTCTGTATATTAATGAAGCCGCAAGGTACAAAATCAAAACATCGTACACCGGTAATATAAGACAACAATTTATTGACAGCTGACAGTGCGCCGTCGGTAGGAGCTAACATGAATAGCGGCGTGTGAACCGTTTCAGCTCCAAATATTGTGTAGTGCCTAATAAATAAGTAGGGGTTTGTTGATGCAATTTGTGTCGGCTACCCTGTTTTCTTTCTGTTAATTTCACTAACAAAACTTTAGTTGCGAGAACAGCTTCGTCCTGTCGTGTTTGTTGTCTTCACTCCGTCGTCGTCGTTTGAGCGGTTTTCGTCATGCATAACATTTACTAACTCGCCTTATTCGCTACGTTACAGAAGATTAGTTCTTACATAGCGACGAGTAACAACGATGACAGTATGGGTGGATCACCGGAGGGGGGCACTATCACACAGAGGCAACGTGTGGAAATACCAGTACGAACGTCTAGAAAACGTGCATGTCCGTGGAAGAAAGAGGCCTCGAACATCCTACTGACTGTTTTATCCTGTTTGCAAAGGTTAACAAAAGCTTCAAAGAGAATTTCCGGCACAACGTTGTTGCGCATGCACTTTTGAATTTTCGGAATTTACAGTTTGTATTTTTAGGTTTTAGGCGGACATTATTAAGTTTTCGAACTTGTTCCTGTTCTTCAAGTTCATAAAGTTTTCAGTTAGGCTTTCGTTGCTTAGAGAGTTAGCAACAGAAAACACTCACCCGCAATTATTGCTTTGGGAGCAATATATCCAATAAGCTTAACAAATATTACAAAAAAAAACATTTTCTTTTTTACAAAGGTGACGAATTTTAATGATAATAAAGCGACATATGTTACGCATGATGCAACAGCCTCCGTATAAAATGAAGAAAAAAATCGGTGAGCTTTTCTCCGCATCCGCCGGTTTTGCGGTGAGCTTTTCTCCGGTGAGCTTATCTCCGGTGAGCTTTTCTCCGGTGAGCTTTTCTCCCCTGAGCTTTTTTCCGGGATTCACCAGAAACACCGAAGAAACAGTACCAGTTCTAAACTAAGACTAATTTAAACATTTTTCCCTCAAAATAGACAGCGTGTAGGAGAGGAGTTCAAAATATATATCCTTGATCAGGAGAAATGCCTGTGAATGCACCGAAATGACAGTGGTTGCTATGTTACAATTTCATTCAGTCTCAATTATTTCGTTTTATTTGAATGCAGAAGTCTTAATTTGAGACATGAGAGTTTAGTTATTGGAAGAGGGAGGAGGCTTGAGCCCTAAATAGTAACCACCTCGGTTACTTTGTTGTTTTTGTTGATTTACTGCTCAAGTAAGTGATTAATTGAAAAAAGGGCTCGTTAGACAAGCTCCAATCAACCCGAGCAATTACTGGAATAAAACACCATATTCTCGGTAGAGTTTTCGAGTTGCGACTTGTGAAGCATGTCTTTAGAGGCAGCGAATTTTTTTTTTTTCGTAATGAGGATTTTGCGGGTATCCTTTTGGTTACTGTCTGATGCAAGTCATCATGCTACTCGACATCAAGTGGGTCTTCTGTGACATCTGTCCAACTCAACATTATGATGAATTTATGCAAGCCGGCAGGGACACGTACTGTATAAACAAGTTTGTAGACCTGGTCGAAGTAGTTCACATAAACACGGAGTCATCATTTTCAACTTTTCAACGGAAGTTCACGACGCCCTATGGAGCTGCTCAATGTGCGCGACACTTCTTGGCATTTTCTCCCATCGTTCACTGCGTTTCGTTTTCTACCCGCGGGAGCGATCGACTATTTCCCAAACAGCCTCTAATCCCACAATCGCGTCTGCTTCATTTCCAGCCAGTAAAACCTGGGTTTCCTAATCATCGAATCTACCGATACAGAAACCTTCTATTGGCGTGGCGACGGCAAAACACTATCTTTTCGCGCATACTAAGATAGCGGCGTCCTTGTGAAATAGGCATTTTACGAGAGTCTGAGGTCGAGTTCTTGGCGTCAATGGGCACATCCTATTTATGAGCTCGTCTAATATACTTCGCGCAACTAGGCTTTGTAAAGTGTAGAGAAATGGCAAAATCTTCCACGTTTACTTCCGTGCGACTCGGAAGAAAAGGAACATAGGAGTAGAGACCGAGACATATCCAGCTAGGTATAAGGGGACGAGTTGAGCATCCTTGGGTGTTTTGCGTTTCATCCTATCATGTTCAGGGGTTCGACCGGGGCCCTTTATTGAACGGACTTTTTGAAGTACGCGTTTGTAGGGGTGTACGGCCCAATTTTGATGTCGCATGAAACCGACTAACTCTGCCGGACTCGCAACGTCGATCGGCGCATCATCTTATTTATCCCAAATTCTTATTCGTCCCTTTTTTTATAATCGTTTTTTTTTAGCTATTGATGTATTTATTATAGCCACTGACAAAGCTAAAATGACAGCAATGTTTTTTGTACTTTTTTTTTTTTTTCAGTTGAACGCTTCTAGCGCAATCTTCTTTCCGATAACGTTTCGGCAGCCAAAGCACGGCGGAAGGCAAGGGGCGCATGCTACAGGATTCCGGGCACCCGGAAAAGACGCCATGCCGTTCTCATCCTTTCACTGACTGTGGCTACTGTTTAGTGTATAGCTGCTTTCGACGGCGCGGTACTTTGCTCGATCCTGTTTTTCCAGGAAGACCACGCAAGTCCCTCATCCGAGTCGGGCAGATTTCGCCGGTCGAAGAGAGAAAAAAAAAAGGGGAACGAGTATTCGATGAAATTTCAGCCTCTGGATCTGGTCTCGTAAATCGGATAAGAGGGAAGCGCTGATTCTATATCTAGTGCACGGCGCGTTCCGTTTGTTTCTGGAGTGGCGTGTATATAGAAGACGAAGCAAAGAACGCCAAGTCTTTCCTTGGGTTGAGTAGTTGTTGGTTTTAACGCGATTTCATGCGAAAACTTGTCTTCTAGGGCATTTGGATCGATGAGGATATAATGCTTGCATTGCGAACTTCCAGCGCTCGAATTGAGTGGGCTCCCGTTTTTGTTTTGCGTTTTGGATATAGGGAGCGTGTTTGGAGAAGGGCGCGACTGTTTTTTGCTCGCGCGTTTGTTTTCCGGCGTGAATGTTGATTCGACGTCGAGCGCTGGAAGTGGATGAGAGCACGGATCAGGATTTTGTGATTTTTAACCGTTTTAGCGGTATGTTTTGTTCACGAGACACTGTCTTTGACGAGCTCCGTTTCAGCCAAATCAAAGTTTTGTCGATTACTTTTTTGGGTGGAGTGTAGAAGCACTTTTTTTCTGAATTGGCTTTTAGAATGGGAGAGAAAAAAAAAAAAAAGATTAGTATAGCCGGGGCTGCTGCAACTTATGTCCGTTGTCGCCGAAATGTCAGTTACATCTTCTCGTGACGTCCAACCTTGAGTTAACATGAGTTCGTCACCACACAATTTTGAGTTGTGATATTAGTTTGTGACGACACAACTTTGAGTTGTGTTATGAGTCTGTGACTACACAACTTTGAGTTGTGACATCGGTCTGTGACGTCACAACTTTGAATTGCGACATTTGTTTGTGGGTTCTTGACTTTGAGTTGCAACGTCAGTCCGTGTCGTCTCCGCTTTTGGGTTTTGGCGTCCCTGATTTCCTTCTTTCGCCCGAAGTTTGAGTAGGAGTCGGACTACACTCTTCTAAAGTTGAACTTCGACGGAAATTGCAAGATGTCTGAAACTTCGGCGAACGAGTCAAACCTCGGGTTCCACAAGGGTTCATGACATCCCTACTGTCAGTGTCATTCCAGACTCACCAAACACGGTCCCGAACGTAAACCGGCGCTCCTTTCAAGTTTTTACGAGTACACGACCGGCAAAAAAGGACGCCTACGAATGCGAGACGCGGAGGGTTACGCAGAACGCGTGCAAATGTCTTCATCTCGCGGCAGATGGCGCTCTCCCGTCTCTAAATCTCTTCCACCATCTTTTTGTCGTACGCTAAAAGAAGAAAATGGGCACGTAGGAAATCGAACAGGGAGAGCTCGAATGCACAATGGACGCCATATAAGAAGAGACGGTTTTTGGCGGCGCTCACTCCCCTCGCCGCCTTTCTTCTTTCCCCCCGAACGCGCCGCGCTACACAAACACGCCATCACGCACGCGCTGCGTGAAATCAAACACAAACATCCCCGGCGCACTATTGAAACCCCCGGCGAGCGCGAGGTCGAGTCTTTTGACTCCGTTTCCTGACGCCGTTCGTGCAACGAGCGCGCCGCACCAGCCGTTCAAACCCTGGGACAATGCAAACGTTTGCAGAACGACCCGGGGAGCCCGGCGGGGAGAGGAGTGTCGCCCTAGAGACTCGCTTGAAGCGCTCCAGCCAAATCGCCAGCGACAGCCTGGAACCGCTCGCGCGCAAGCTACTTCCTTTTTCCCGCGCTCTTTTTTTTTTTTTTTTTTTTTTTACTTTTCGCGCGAAATTTTGGTTTTGTTTACTTGTTTTGCGTTTGCGTGGGGGTATGTGTGCTGCGTCGCGCCAGCTGGCCAATCAGAGATGACTACTGGAGACACTCTGTGTGCGTTGTGCATGCGTGTTTATCTGTCGTTTTTCTTTTTTTTTTTTTGCTTGACTTTATTTGGGTTTCTGTTTTTATGCGCGTGCGCGGAAAGCGCCGGCGTATTCCGCGGCGCCGGATTGCGGCGCTACTGTGTGAACGGCAAAATGCGGTTCTTTTATGAATGACGCGAACGATGCCGATTTGGTGATCTTCAGCGAGGTCGCGGGGTCATCTTCCGCCGCAATAAAAATGCGAGCCAGGGCGCGAGCGTTTTATCCAAGTACTTTGGTGGTGTGAACCCCAGAGCTTGGCACTTTGCGAAATATGTGTGTGTGCGTGTGTGTGGTTTTTACATTACGGTTCGCGATGTTTGAGCTGTTTCGCTTTTTTTTCTCTTCTCGATGGGGGTGCTTGGGGGCGTGTATTACGCCTTTCCTGATCGGCAAAACCTCGTGGGTGTGTCAACATATTTTAAGCACGTCACGCTCCTCGACGCTCTCGCCGTCATGGCGTCATCAATGTAAATACTCAAAGGAGCCACAGAATTTAGAAGCATGCGGGGCTATGAGGATTCAGAATTAGCATATCAGATTTGGCCGAGGATTGCGCGGAGGGGGCGATCCTTTGCAAAAAGGAACTTCCCCAAGAGACGCGACCTTTTCTGCCTACTTCTCACTTTATATAGTGTGTGTGTGTGTGTGCGTGTGCGTGTTTGTGTGTGCTTTCTTTGTCAAGGAAAGGCTTGGGCTTCGCGGGTGGTGTGAGAAATTAGAAATAAAATGGCGGAAGAGGAAAGTGGGTGATATGAGGGTCATGTTTCTTGTGAAATATGAAAGCGCGGCGGAAAAAGGAGGGGGGGGGGGGGGGGCGTTGCTGTTGAGAGGCTGGTGGTTGAGGGCAACCAAAAAAACGAGAGAACGACCTTTTTTGATTCTATGCCTTAATTTTTTTACGTTCGAGACGACAAAAGAAAGGACCGCGACATATTTGAAACAAACAACAGCGTCGAGAGAGTTGACGAAACTTTTCTGCGGCGACGGCGTTTCGCGCGCGAAATCGTAAAAAAGATAAAATAGGCAAAAAAAAAAATGAAGAGTCACGACATTTTTTTAATGGTTATTTTATTTTTGTGGGCGTATTTTCATACTTTATATTTATTTTCATTTTGCTTCGGTATTCTCAATTTGTGACTACTTTTTCGTAAAAAAAAAAAAAAAAAAGAAAAGGGGGGGGGGGGGTTAATTCGTGCAGATGCTTCATGTCCGTTCTGACCTTTCTTTGAGCTTTTGGGGGGGACCGAAAGATATTACGTAAGACTGTAAAAGAAAACAAAAAAGAAGAGAATACCAAAAGTCAGAACGGACAGACAGAAGAAAGGGGGGAAAAAGAGAAAAACAAAACGTGAGGATGTCATTAAGCTTGCGGCGCTTTAATGCGAGAATGAACGCCGAAGAAGCGCCGGAGCTTTTCCTAAAGCCGAGGTTCCTACTCCGTCCATCTTTTTTTTTTTTTACTTATACGGTTTCCCCATCTTTTATTCGTGCGTTACAGTTATGTGTGTGCGAGTACAGCCGTGGTGCTGTGTTGCGTTATTCGTATGGAACGCGTTGAAGAATAGGAGCCCTTCCCCTCTACTTCATTCTTTCTCATCCGCGCCGCTATTAGGTTCGTTTCATTCCCACGTCTTTTTTTTTTTTTTTTGTCTGTGTTTTTGTTGTATGCCGCTCGCTACGGGTCGGTCTGAAATTCCACCGTATTTTGAAACGATTTCGAACTCGTTTTCTGCGTTTAGTTTCGGAACCGCCGACTCTTTTGTTTTGTTTTGTTTTTGTTTAAAAAAAAAATACTTAGCCTCTCTCTTCTTTTATTTTCTTTAAAAGCTACAACTGGCAACGTTTCGCACTTGGCCACGGAAGATTCGTGCTCTTCTTTTGTTTTTAATGGTTGTTATTTGTCTTGGGTCAGAATGTCGGAAGTTGGAATGGGAGGAAGAAAAATAGAAGGCGAAGAAGGTCGCGGAAGAAGTGTGAAAAATGTCGTGACGTCTGGTTCAAAGCGTTCCTTCTTCGTGCCCCGCGTTCCTGTTACGGTTGGCCTTTTGTTTCTATAAATTTTCTTCGTTTAATTTTAAAGGCGCGGGATCCGCATTCTTTGGACACTTTCGTGTTTACCCCGAGTCTCCTCCTTTGTCTCGCCGGCGAGTTGTTCCGCGCGCTTTGCTGCGCATGCGCCGATGATTCTATGCAAAACATTTTTTTTTCTATTTATGCGAACGCATGGAGGTATCAACGGCAAACAACGGGCGAATATGGCGTTGCTCCTGTTCATTTATGTATTTATTGATACTTTTTTTTTGTTTGTTTGCGAGTGGGTGGGGCTTTTTTGAAGTCGGAAATGAGAGGAGAGTCGGACATGTGCCAGAATCTGCCGCTTCATAAAATACCGAGCAAGCGCCCACCCGAAATACGAAGCTATTTTGGAAGAATTAAGGATTGGGTGAGGTCTATAAGCGCAGGAATAGAGGAGGCCTAGGGGGCACGTGATCAGGTGGGCTTCGCCGCTTTGCGACGAGGCGCTTAGACGAGCAGCTGATTATGAGCAGAATCACGGTTTTCGTCTTTATTGTCTTCATTTCCGTCATTTGACCTCGAAGATCACGAACATCAAAATTATATTTCAGATACATGCGCCAAGTACCGTTCGGCGGGAGGAGGGAATCTTGACGTGTTATAAAAATAATACTGTTGTGCGAATGTTTAGACAGTGGGAAGTTAATCAGCTTTAATGGGCGTCCGGTGCCTCAGCTGTGGATGACAAATTTAGCCAATGCAGTACGACCGCTTGCCTGGAGTCTTTAACGTGCATCACGCAGCAGTTATACACACACGACCGCGCGCCAGTACGATGCTTATCCAGATCGAAACGGGCAAGATCAGGGATTGAACCCGGTATCTCTGGGTTTCCCTCACGTTTATTGATACGTTCGGGTTAAATTATTGTGATGTTCTAATTCCGTGGGAAAATATACGCGAAAATTCCCCTCTAACTCGTTTTTTTCCCTCCTATTTGTCAATAACTTCAGTACCTTTTAAGAAACACGGGGCATGGCGAAGACCTGAGGACACCATCATTACCCCTCTGCGACCAATCAGATTACGGCGTTAGCCTAAAAACAAACCGAAGAACCAATCACGCAGAAAGAAAGCACGAACATAAGCCATGACCGGCGATTCTTCAAGTGTCAGTGACCATAGGATAGATCGTAAGTGGGATATAAGTAGATCGTAGGTGTGATATCAGTAATTCGTAGGTATATATATGATAGATCGTAGGTGGGACGTAAGTATATCGTAGGCGTGATAGATTGCAGGTGGGATATGTCTTGTGCTTAAATTTCAACCGCACTTATTGGAACGTAAGCGCGCACGCTTCATACTTTTCGTACTTCCGCTGACGTCACGGCTGGTGTTCAGCGCTCCGTGATACAGACTGGAAGGTATACAATGCTCAACGAAACAAAACGAACCAGCAGAGCACATGCCATCGCTACAGTGACTCATTCTAACGTCTCACAATGACTCGAGCTTAGAGTGACCACGTGACTTCGCCATTTAATTATTACATAGGAATTGCTAAAGTAAGTGTGTATGCGGGAGGCTCCGCGCTCTGCTGGTCCGTTTCGTTCTGTTGAGCGAGGAGGCGTGCAAGAGACGATTTTCAAAAGTCCGCGCCATCGCCTGTCCGCCGTTACTTGATCACGCGCTCTGATCATGTATTAAGCACGAGCGTTCAGTCAGCGTCCAGCAAGGACCCGGATCCAATTACGCGCTTCCTGTCCAAGATATGGCGACCATCAATGTTGGTTGATTGACTATCGAAAAATAGTCTATAGCCTATAGCATACATCGCCCTATAACGCTTCGCGCTTCGAACATCGGCTTATACGCAAGTGAGGTTTACCCGGTGAAACGAGGAGAAATCAAACAGCCGTCCAGTTTTGCATGCACGTGAGTCGAATGAAATTCCGTACACGCGTGAGCGTATAACGAGTCTGAGCGTGTATGACGTGGGAGTCATAATAACAGTGTGAGTTTGAGTGGGCGTGTGTGTGCTCCAATAGGAGCCTGGTTACTGAATGTGAGAGCGCGAGTGTGCTTATACCCATGCAAAGTTTTCTCGCACACACAGAACTGTGCTTGAAAACTGCAAGCCGTGCGAAAAAGATAGGCACAATTACTATACGGGGCCATTAGTTTCCCCTCCATCGTGTGAGACATTTATCTACACCTACGAGTATTTATCTGACTGTATGCGCTCCCTTGTTTGCAGTTACGACGAAGGTAATTGCGAGGTTCGCCTTCGGACCTATAGTGAATATACTTACCGAGTGAACCATTATTTTCCCCGAAGTGTATTCTACGGAGACAGCCATTGTTGTCGAGGTTTTCGCATTCGGCCACGTGGGGTTGAAATGTTTCCTGATAGTTGTTTTGCCGCTCTACATCTAGCGGGAAACGCTTCCTGGTAAATTTAGGTGAAAACCACTGTGTCGCGTGGCATTGCGACGTCACTATTTCGCCGGAGAAATGGCGACGTCACGTAATTTTACGTCGCCTGACACTTTGACGTCGTGTGAAGCGTTTCCTCGCTAAGTTTAGCGGAAAAAAAATGCCCTGCTTTAGCGGCAAAATTTATCCCCTAAATGTAACGTCGAAATTATGACGTTAGGTAGCGTCATCAGAGTGTGAGCTAAGGTGTGTAGCGCCTCGGCTGTTGCCGCAGTTAATTTCCAAGATACGGCAAGAAACCGGGAATTTATCTTTCTTATTCTGTCTTGTATTGCAGCACAATTGTTTTTATATATGAAAATATTAAAAAAAAAAAATTGCCCCTTAAAAAAATAACAAAATACCACGTTTACACAAGCAACAGAATACACAAACAGAACGCCAGACAGGCATCCTACACCGACGCTATAGATTGCGCAAGAAAACGATTACCTGACCGCATCCCCGTCCCTATGTATTATATATTTCGTCCTATACGAACGACGTCTCCGCCTATTCGGCCGCGTTAGCCTCAAACGCGATTCCTCGGTAGCCGCCGCATCAGCAGCCTTCAGCACGTAGGTATGCACGAGCAAGCTCTAGCCTCGTTTCTCCACTCAGTGCGTATTACACGCTTCGCGAGACAAAAGAGAAGCAGATCGGACGAATAAGTGCGTCGGAATGACCGCTGGCCGGGGTGCTCCCTTCCCTGGACAGAGCGGACCTGGGCTATCGCCACAACAACCGCCGCCGTTTTCATCGGGAAAGGACGTCTAATGTTCCTCGCATCGCTGCTCCAAACCTCTGATCATCCACGATCAAAGACGGTCCAGTTATTGTTTACTTGGGGCTGGGCTTATTTTTTGTTCCCTTTTCCTCCGCGAAGAGGGCGCTGTGTTCGTAGGTCCGTTGCCGATGGCTCCTCTTTTGTTCTCTTTTCGGCAGCGAAGGGGGGCGCTGTGTTCGTAGATTCGTTGCCGATAGTCCGGGATCTGCTGCCTCGTGTTTGTGTACATGTATATTCCGTTGTCCCGGTGTTATTAGCGTTATTATTTATTTATTTATGTTGTTGTCCGCGGGGATCCTTCTTTTGTTTCCCGTGCGCAGACTTTGCGAGTCGGAATCGCTGGTCTGGTTTGCCCCGGCATATAGTCGTGCGCAAGTGGACGTACGTCTCGATTTGAACTTTGGAGCAGTTGTTGAACTTGGAAGCTTTTTATGTTTGTTTGTATGTATGTTCGCTGATGTGCTTCCAGTCTGCTTTGGCCTCGATGCACGAGCGGAGGAACATTTAGATGATATTTACAACTTACCAACAAAGATAAAGAAAAATAACTAGATTTTGGAGGGGAAAAAGAACGAAGCATAAGAGGACGATGAACTTTTTTGTGTTCCGTTTTGTTTATATAGAGAAAGTTTATTGTACTGGGATGTGCCTCAAACGAGTACAGCTGGAGAGCGGTAACGGCGGGATTGAGTTCTAAACTCCAAGAAGCCGAAGTTCTCTATCAGCGCGGCTTGACAGCGCATGTTTTGCGAGAATTTGTGTCGGCGTTCGATGTTGATATGTTAAGCTTGCCTATATACTACGTGCTTCGTTACAACTCACATATGATATATTATATAAAGAGATATACCCGAGTTGCAATAGGAACCAAAGAGCAAAATCAAAATGTACTCTTATTAATATGAGTTTAATGAATGCTTACACCTCTCATTACTAATGACAGCTTACATGTCAGTCCTTAGTACTGAAAGCTTAAAACTTGTCATTCATTACGAATGATAGCCTACAACTTGCCATTCATTAGTATTGACAACTTACAACTTGTCATTTACTAGTAATGACAGCTTACAATCTGAATCTTGGGAAATCGAGAGATAGAGCATGTGCAGGTGTTTGACTTCTAAGCTTAGAAGGGAAACCTTATTACGTGCGTGATTAATTGATTATGCACCAATTTATTCTGGCCTCTAAATTTAGCGGGAAATTCGCTTTAACCTCATTACACCTTTTGTTTTTATTAAAAATTTTATGACACCAATATTTTGCATTTATTATGTATAAAAAAAATGCCTAACACTGTTCCCTGTTGACAACCGGACACAACTCTGAAGCCGGAGCAAGTATACAAATACAGAACGAAACAAAACGTGATATAAGTCGTGACTTGAAGCGGCGAGCTATAACAGTGCGCGTTCTTCCACGTCGCCAAATAAAGTTCGGCAGATATAGCGAGCAGGTGTTGGGGCTTGAATAGCCGAGCTTCCAAACAGAAATAATATTCATCATGATAAGAATAATTAAAAAAAAGGATCGTGACTAAAGGCGTGCTCGGGATTGAGGAATCTCGCAGCGCGCGAGATTGGGCGAGATTAATGGAGGTCGCGGAAGGGGCCCGTAAGATAACAGAACTGGTTAAGCTCGGGCAAGTTTATAGGCACTACGCGAACCTCCCGAGGCTCAAGTTCGATCAGGTGCGACCTTTTCAAACTTAGAACTGCGAAGTTTCGACCAAAGTTCGAATAAAAGTTTGACTTGTGTGCGCATGCGCGGAAATCGACAACAAGCTGACACCACCGGGAAGAGAAGTGCGATATTTATTTATTTATTTATTTATTTGAATTTTACTGTCGATTCTGCAAGGGACCAAGATAGGAGTGCAAGTCATACAACACACGGAAACGCGCAAAATACACGCATCAGTACAATCATTCCGATACATTTCTATGAAACAACAACCTCAAGTACCACTGATCAAAATGTTTGAGATACGGGAAGCGAACTGGGTATGCTGTTTCATTGTTTTACATGAATAAACGTAAATAAGTACATACATTTGCTTTTATATGTGTAGACGATTGTAGACATTTTATAAGTAACCAAATAAAACTATACCTGCATAAATTATTCGTGTTCCAAAATTCGAAATTTTGACTTGGAGGTTCGGGGCAAGACTGTTCGGAAGTGAAACTTCGTTCAATTTCGCTAAAAGTTCGTCATTTCTCCGGCCTGTCGAACCTCGAGTTCGACGGAAGTTCGCGAGATCTGAAGACAAGTTAGAGGGCTGACTTTAATTTAGATTGTCGCGTTTTGCGGTCTGCGTTTGTTGTTGCGCGCGGTTGGACCGACCTCTCGGTCTCGAGGTCCCGGTTTGCGAAACGAAGCTTGCCGATATACGTTCAACGACCAACAAGATGAAATAAACGTCCAAAAAGCGAACCAGTTTGGAGCTCGCTATAGCGTCAAGCGGAGCGACTGCAGAACCCGGAAAACAGATAGGGAATCGAACTTTCGTACTTTGGCACCCGAAGCGGTAGCGGCGGTTCGGTGTCGTCGTAAAAACCTCGGCGATCCGGGCCGTGGATAGGCTTCGAATGGCTTTTCATTGCCCATTTTTTTTCTTTATATATTCGTTTTACTTCAAGTAATAATGCCAGGCTTGATACCGAGGCAAGTCTGGTATCCCAGGCAACGATGCGTGTTCGAAGTATTCACGTGAAGCAAACATGCTCGAAACATGCCCGAGGCGTGCCCTGAGATAACTTTGTCGTCATAACTGCATGCTCGTGTCTTTTGTATGGTTCACGAGCAGTGTGATTACGGCTTTACATTAGAGGCTGCAGGACGCGACTTTAAAGACGAATTAACCCTCGCGTTCCCAAAATTTCGTATTAAAAAAAAAAAAAGAATGAAACAAAACTTGCTAGGTTTTTCTAACACCAGCCTGGGCCAAGCGGACGGGGCCAAGCGGACTCGCATAATTAATAACACCTAGTTTGCGAGCATGTATATATATATATATATATATATATATATATATATATATATATACGTGTAACAGCCGTCGCAGCTAGCGTCCGCTGGCCCGTCAGGTTTGAGCGGGGCGTTCCCTGCCAGTGTGGCGTGTTTTTTTTTTTTTTTGAAGTGCGACTGACAGGGATGACTCACCCTTCCCTGTCACGTTGTAGCCCAAAAGCCGCGTTGACAGCGCGGGCGCATGCGTATAGCCGGTGAGCCAGGATTTCCGGGCCGGTAACTTACCTGGAAAGAGAAAGGAACAACGCGGTCATCATTCACTCATGCGGTGCAAAACCCACACGAAACAATAATCCGTATTGCCGATCAAAATATTACAAACACATTAATTAATTTATTTATTAACTAATGAACTAATTCTGTTTTTGCGTGCTCGTGAAGAGCTAATGCCTCGATAACGATTCATAACAGGTGCGAGGGTCTGAAACGAAAAGGGAACATATCTTGTTCACAGGAAAGGTCTATAGTTTTAATTGTCCTTTACGGAGACAGCCGTTATTAAAGTTTTAATAGATTGGTACGATACCTGGGTTCTCCAATAGCGTTACCCGATAACGATATATGATGCATGCGCAAAGGCGTCGGCGGAGTACCGGGTAGCGTTATCGGGAACGACATACTAACGTATATGGGCGATGTTTCGCAGCGGATCACGGGGTGTGTTCCATGTAAGTCACAGCATGTCGTCGCAGTACCACGTGACAAGGACACGTGACACTATGGCGTCACGTGACGCTGACGTCGCACGGCGCCATGGTTGGTGTAATGGTGTCCGGTGTGATTGTGTGTAGGCTGCATTGTGTGCAGCGCCTCGACTGTCGGTGCAGTTCACGGCTTCGGGAGAAATATGTCTAGCAACACGGAGCTCAAATATCGAACGAGCTTTCACCACCCACTATTCTACATTTTTGTAACAAACAGACAGTACATCTAAATTGTGTTTTCCTGCCTCAACTTACCTAAAGCAAGGATATGTAGTTATCACACCACACGCGTGTAATTAAACGGGTGAGCGAGGTTGACATTTACTCTTTTTTTTTTACGTTGAAGTTATAAATAACTTAGTCAAACTGGATGCTTACCGTGTCATTAAATGTGGCATTTAATCACTCATGCATAATGAGATTGATGCTTTGTCGATTTAGTCGTGAAGATGGGTTGCGTTGATTGAATTGAAATATTTTCACTTTGAACGTTTGTCGGTGCTTCCTTGAGCTGTACAATTTCAATTGTGTGCGTGTGTGTGTGTGTGTGTGTACTAACATTCGGCTTAGAATTCAGTTCAGAAGGACGAGGACAAAACTTTATTAAAAATAAAAAAAAGTTCACTTCAGTTCTTGTATCTGCATCATTTTGTTTAGAATAATAAACATTGGGAGACTGAAGTTAGGGGGAAAATACAATTGAGGGAACAGCTAAATAAAAGAAAAGTGAATACACACACATACACACTCACGCGTGCACGCACACAAACAGGAATACCCGACGTGAACAAGGGGGGTCACGTATGACGAATTGTATTAGGATCACAGGACAAAGGAAAAAATGCAAGAAGAAAAAAAAAGAAAAGAAGAAGAAACACGGCTAGAAAAGCATATGGGAGCGCGGGCTAAGTTCAGTACCGATTTATGAAATTATCCCCGGGAAGAAGCGCCACCTGCCGGAAATAATCGGGAGCAAAAGCCGCGAGCGGAAGCCGACATAAGCGCCGACACGGCGTCCGCAGAGGAGAGATACAGAAGCGACATACAACCGAAAAGACGGAGGCTGCGCAGCGCGGAGAGTATCGCCCTTATTGCCGCCGTCCATTAATCTCAACGACGGGCTCATAATCCGCCATCATCGTCGACAGAAGGGAATTTTTGGGGCCCCTGCCGCCGCGCGGAGTTCGGGAGTTTTTATCGGATCGACTGCGGGCGGTTCCCGGCCCTTCTTCCCCTCTTTCTTCTTCTTTGTATTTTTAGCACATTTCATCGCTACTAGTGTATTGCCTTATTGCGATTAAACGTTCCCTCCTCTAAGTTTTTGGAATACGGGTGTACCTGTTTTTATGTAGTAACATAACTTGAGTTTACACGGATGAGACCGTGGCACATCGAACCGACAGAAGACGAATCACACGCTCTTAGTTCATTTGCCTATACTTCTTTTAACCATTTGTATTACTGTCCCATCCTCGGAGTCATTGAAACATTACCGTACCCCTTTTTTTTATTTCTGTTTTTACTTCCATGGGCTGGGTTATGAGTTTAGATGGATTCAACCTTGGCGCGTAGAATCGGGAGAAGACCAATCAAACGCCTCCAGTTCATCTAGTTGCTCACTTTATATCCATTTGTGTTACCTTTCCATCCTCGAGGTCATCAAAATATTGCCGTATATTTTTTTTTTACTTAGTTCACGCAGCATCTCGCGTAATCGCTCCCCCCCCCCCCCCCCCCCCCTCCACCAAAGCACACATATCCTCACACGCGTCTTCTACAGAAATTCCACCGAAAACAAAGAACCCATTGCAAACATTGTACAGCTTACTGCTTGAAGGCGAATCTCCTTCAACATGCCTTTTCCACAACGCAGCAGCTAAGGCTGTCAATCGCATCAAACTTTCTGCGGTCATTTGCATTTTTTTAATAACATGTAAAGAGGCAGGAAAGCGTTGGTTAATGGAACATTCTTGGAGAGTTTGAACGCTAGTAAACAACAGGAACAGACACAAAGACACGATCGACGCTTTATTTATAACACTTTAATTGCCATTCGTGTCTTTTTGCGCGTGTGTGTGTCTGTTCATTCGCGTCTAAATCTTACAATATCTTTTTTTTTTTTTTACCGTTTGTAACTTTGTTTGTTTGATAGTCACTGATGTCAGTAAAATCGATGGCCTGCAACTAATATAGAGCTGAGTACATCTTGCAAGAACAAACGTAGAGTTAAAAAAAGAAGCTTTGTTTATAAAAAAATGAAGAACAAAAAGCTTTCATTACCTTTTTGTTTATTTCGACAGTTCAATGAAAACTCTTTCAGAAACAGCAGGGAAATAAACAAGTGACAGAGCCTTTCGAACTGTTCTTTGTCCGTTTGCGCTGCTCTCTTTAAATGTGTTTTTTTCTTCGATGGTGAACCTGAGATTGTCCGAAAGCCGAACCTGACTTCTTAGTCTGAGTTCGCAGACCCCGCACGAGTCGACCTTCAACGTGCCATCTCACGTATGTGTGTGTGTGTGTGTAACCTTCCGTGGCTAATCCCTCCAAAGCAAAGCACAGACCGCAGAGAGGCACACACAAAAAAAGTGCCGCAAGACTCCACGCAACATTTTGCAATCCAGCTACATTGTTGTTTGTTTGTCCCCCCTCTCTCTCTATCACCCTCCCTCTTTTTCCCCTGCGCTCCTTACATTTCAACAATGCTCCGGAGCGAGAAAGGGATTAAAGGGGCAAGGAAACGGTGGCATTGTCGGCTAGCCTCTTTCTTCGCGGATTAGGTCGTTGAGGGTAAATACGCCGCTGTCGCCACACTTGGTCGACTCAAGCCGGCAGAAAGGATTAACCGGGGGATTAGTGCGTCTTTAGACCTCCGATCAAGGTGCCTCTTGGTCTCCGGGCGCCGGGAATTCGATCCGAGTTTTTCCACCACTCCGTTCGCCGGTCTTCGCCTTGACATTGTGGAGGGTTCAAGCCTAACTCGCTCGGGTTCCATTCGTTTTTCCAGTTTAAGCTCCACAAAAAAATGGGAACGCTCGAGCCTTATACTCTCCTCAATAAACTTAAAACCCTCTAACTAAAAAAGAGTAAATAAACACATTGTGTTAAATTCGGTGAAAACGTATGTCAGCTTGATCAGTTTGAGATGTCAGCAACCACGCGTTTATTTATAAGCCCGTAACCCGAGCCTAACCTAGCAGAACCTTGACCAAAGTCATGAACCGGAATTGTAAACTAAACGTGACCTGGCCCGTCCATTCCAGAATTCATCGAGTTTGCTACCCTTCCGGTTTCTTGAGCTTGGATTTTTTTTTGCTTACTTTGCTTGCTTGATAAACTTGTAGTACATTAAAAAAAAATTAAGCGTATGTACGTTTGATCAGGAACAATGTAACATTAGTACACATGCAGACTTGTACACGGTACTCATTCCAAGTAATCAAAATTACTCGTAATCGATTACTCCTTGGTGTAATTTTGTAACACGATTTCTTTCAATAGTTAGAAATCATTAGAGTATAATCTTATTACTTATGGAACTACTAAAGTTACTTTTTACTTTTTACTGTTACTATTCTTTCCTTCCCCTTTCTAATGACTCCCTTTGTTTCTACAACATCTCTAGAGGGAAATGGAATCCTAGAGCCAGGTCTTTGACAGGAGGAAGGTTTATGAAAATTGGTGGAGTGAGGAGATGGGTATAGTTTGGGATTCTGTGATTCTAATCCAATAATGGACAGTCCGAAAGGCCCGTTCGCAGATTGGCAGAAAATTATATTCTTGTTTGAAAATCTTAAGTAATCGGAAACATTGTAACGGATACTTTTTCAAGTAACGCCCGTAATTACTTTTCTTTTCCAAGTAATCAATTTGTTTAATTTAGTACTTTTTAACCGAGAGTAATTGTAATTCTAATATGTTAGGTTTTCGAGTAACGTATACAAGAGTGCAGTGATGAGCTTTAGTAATCTCGAGAAAATAAACGTAGTGTTGAGCCTCTAAATGGCTGCCGGCGTTTCGCTAAAAGACACAGTTTGAGTGTTTGTACCGCTTGTTTCTTGAATGTAATGAACAATCGCCTTACTCTATCGAGCGACCGGTGCCACCGTTAATACTGCACTCATTAATCCTGAATCCCGCGTCTTCCGGATCTTTTGGTTACACACGAAGCCCGATATCCCCCGCCCGCAGATAACCGTGTATTTTGATGACTCATGCCACTATCCTTAAAGGTACCCTGAGCAGATTTTTTAGGTCCCCTCAATATGGCGATAACTCCCTCTGCGGGCTCTAAGCATCATAAAAATTCATAAATCATGACGATGTGCGGTCGATTTCCCTTTTAAAAAAAGAGCATTCAAAGATCGAACACAGCGAGGTCATCTCAGGCAAAAAAAAGAGCATTGTTCCGGCAGCCAGGACGACATCTGACCGATGAAATCGCGCCATTTAGTTCAGATTGCAAACGATATGTTATTACAAAATGTGCATCACTTTGCAGACGATAAAAGCAAATAAGAGTATTCGAAAAATGAAACTTTTTTCGCGGAGAGGGAAGATTACCTTTGCGTTACCCCATGGGAACGTTATATCTGGGTACAAATTAAAGCACCAGAGGCGCGAAGCCGACGTTAGAAGCCAGCTAATCAGATCGCTCGAGGGACCTGGCTTCGTAGAAGCAACATGGATGAATGGAACCGCCATTTATACTTGAGGCATAAAGGTAATAGCATTCCGTAACAACTGAAATGCCACGTAAAAGGTGTTACACATCTAAATGAAAAAAAAACTTTTTTTTTTTTTAGTTTGTATTTATTTTTACTTTTGTTCTTAGTTCTACTTGCATTTAAGTCGCTTATGTTTACACCCTTGACTATAGGGCGGAAACCAGCGAAGTTTCTAGATCAGTAAGTAGTTTAGCCAAAGACCGTGCCGATGCTACCGCACTCGCTTACAAACTCGCTATTGCGTGACGTGGGCGGTAGCGTGCGAGCTGGGAACCAATCGGAGGTGTCCCCGGCGAGAAGGAGAGGGGACGATGCGCGATTGAAAGACTCTTTTAATTAGAGGTGATCGGAGCGTCGCCCGCACTGGCAGGCTTTTATTACGGGTCGCTTAATTGCCGGCACGCCCCGATGCGCCGCTGCAGAGGGACGCGCGTGCCCGCGTCTGTGCGTCTACACTCTACCCATATAGGCTTCCGGAAGTGACGATGCGAAAGAGCGGTGTTCCATCCGGTTGTGGTAGCTGTGGTTGCTATAGGCTCCTTGCACTGACGTCACATCGCATACTTTTGCACACCAAGTAAAAGGAGGAGAGGGAAGCTGCTTTTGTAAGAATTTTGAGTGACAGGTTAATCTTCTATAATCTTCTGGGGGGAGAATAGCGACGCCTGTGCTAATCCGGGT
This sequence comes from Ixodes scapularis, assembly GCF_016920785.2. Classification (NCBI taxonomy): domain Eukaryota; kingdom Metazoa; phylum Arthropoda; class Arachnida; order Ixodida; family Ixodidae; genus Ixodes; species Ixodes scapularis. Next base: position 36,729,241 of record NW_024609882.1, read on the forward strand.
TGCACAAAGGAGGGTCCTGATAAGAGGGGAGCTCCTTCTTCCCCTCTTGTCTGGAGGGTATCGGAAATGACGTCATGTGCAAGGAGCCTATAGCCCGTGGTATAGGCTCCTTGCATTGATGTCACATCGCACACATTTGCACACCAAGTAAAAGGAGGAGAGGGAAGCTGCTTTTGTAAGAATTTTGAGTGACGGGTTAATCTTCTATAATCTTCTGGGAGGAGAATAGCGACGCCTGTGCAAATCCGGAAGGCACAAAGAAGGGTCCTGTTAAGAGGGGAGCTCCTTCTCCCCCTCTTCTCTGGAGGGTATCGGAAATGACGTCATGTGCAAGGAGCCTATAGGAACTGTGGGGGAGCTCCCTCCCGCCCCTTGGCGACAGAAGAGCGTGAATTTTGAGGCGTTAAAAATGACTGCTAACCGCTTCTGGTTTTTAACATGAATGAAAACCGGAAAGTAAATATCCGTCTTGTTTTGTTCTTCTTTGTTTGTAGATTAATTGATGACCAACGATCTCCACTAAGAGTAAACTGGAAAGGTCCCTTCGTTGGGGCTGTCAAATGAAGATGAAGGTACTGGCCTAAAGATGTAATGATGAGTGATACACAGATACAGGGCGAGGAGCTTTTTAATAATTACTCTAGGTGGTGCGAGTCACCACCCGATTTTAAGGATCATGCCTTCATTCATCCATTGATATATTCAAGTAGGCACGAAGTACGTACGTCTGCCTGGACGCTTGGCGTGTTCGCATCTAGTCGGTGTCGCTTCATTTGAATTTTGTCGAATTATAAAAGTACATTTCTTCGGAACCTTTATTTGCGCAAAGCCAGAAAGTGTTCTACTGCCGCAAAGAGCAGTTTTGTTCTAGAGCATCATCGGTCTCGGCGTCAGCACAACCAGACAACAATTTTTCTAATTGTGAGCAAAAAAAAAAAAAAAAATTAAAAAAAAAAACTTGCGTCCCTCAAGATGCACCACTAATCGACTTCATACCAAACAAAAATCATATTTTCCAAAGTCCTCGTTCTTCCCAAAAATGTAGAGCCAAGCTCTCCTTGATCGCAGATTAGCATGTCATAACTTTACGACTATGTCAGCTTAGAAGGTTCGGGCCAATTACGCACGAGCTCTTTCTCTCTGAGCTTTTCCTCAGTGTACTCGCCCGCAATTGAGTCACACAAGTTTTAAGTCGGTTGTCAGCTTAGCGCAGAAAATTATATAAATCCCAGAGTACGTTTCGAGGGCAACGCCCCTTCACATCGTCCGAATCGGATTTCTCGAGATGCCATTTCTGCCGTTCGATCCTTTGCGCAATAGTCCCTCGGCGCGCAGCGGATGCCAAAGAGTGCGCACTGTCTTTGATCTTTGCTCATGCTTATGTGTATATTGACGGCAAAACAAGGCTCACGACGATCACTCTATATACCGAAGGCTTAGGACGCTGACCGGTTCGAGTTAAATTGCTACACTCCGATTCCCTCTCAAGTGGACTGAAGCGGACACCACGAACCATCGCGGTCTGTCCAGTGCTCAGAGCGTATCAGGTGACATCTCGGCTGAGGCGAAGCGCGAGGCACACGAAGTCACGTTCCACACTTTGGCCGATGGACCGGAGAGGATGCTACGAGCCATCGGAACCAATCCAATACCGCTTGAGTGTCACGTGTCCATCGGGAGAGGCCACGGTGTAAGATATAGCATTTAGGAGAGGACACACGGCGAATGCGGCAACGCGATCGACAAGATAAAGTCCTATTGGCGCGCGCCTGAATAGCCTCAGCCGACAGCGTCTCCGCCGTCCAGACGGTGCAACTGAGGAAGAAAGTAAGAAGCAAAATAAAAGAATGTGCTTCGTTCCCATGGCACCCGAGCGCACGCTCGTTACGCCCGGAGCGTCTGCTGTGACCTTGACGGAGGCTGGCTTGAGCAGCGCTCCCAGAGATCTCTCCGCTTCATCGCCTTCATAAAACTGGTGTTGCCGAAGTTGGAACACGAAACTATAGGGTCAATGACGAAGCAGTGCTAAGTAACACGCGCGGCACAAGTGCAAAGTTCTACATGACGTGGCGCAGACAGAAACGACTTTAAAAAAGGATGTCGTATCGCTGCTGTCGCTACGCTGATTTACGACGAAATGCGTTAGCATTTAGCGCAGAGTGTTCCGAGTCCCGACTCAGTGAAGGATGGAAACCCTGACCTCGCACGCTCCTCACACTGTTGTGTTCCAGTCGTTTCTCCAGGGCGTCGGCAGTTTCGGATGCAACCGCCACAGCTTCCCTCGATCGCCACATATACGGTCCTCACTCTGTTGTCTTCGAAGAGCTAATCTTTCCTCCCGGCTATCGGCGGTTTGGTGCAAACGGCGTCGTCGTTGCCCCTCGATTTTACGTTGTCGCGTACGTTGTGCCCCCATCATGGCCGCTCAATCCCCTCCCCTCCCGCTCCCGTGGGGTGTCATTGGAAGCGTGCCAGGGCCCAGAAGACCCTTTCCCGAACAAACGGAGCGAAAGAGCACGGAGGGAACCGCGCATCGCCCCCACGGGACCAGTCCAGTCCAGTCCAGTTCACACCAAACCACGAGTGTCCAAAGGGAAGACGGCTGCATTAGTGCCACTAAATAAGGTACGCTTCAGAGTAACGACACTTGCCCATACTGTGGCTTAAAATCATGGTTGCCAGTTATCTGAAGCTTTATCTGAAACCACAGGAAACGCTTTTTTGCCCTGAACAATTGATTAAAGGAGCTGTGCAACAATTTCAGGGCTTTGCTTAAATAATTGTGGAAGTTGATGCCTGACACTTCTGCAGTGAACTACAGAAAACAGATTTTGCCTGGATACCCTAGTTTTTACTTAAAAAAATGAAAAAGATCCAGGTTTTTGCCGCCTCTCAACTCGTGCATCGTCTTCCGGGTCACGTGCACAGTGACGTCACTAGAGTAGGCGCGGAGTTCCGGAAAAGTTCTCTCTTTAGAGCCATCAGCGAGCAGCGAGAACTCATCCGCTGCCGACCGCGTGACCACCCGTCCTTGCCAGTCCGGCGCTGTCCCCCTCCCCCTCCGGCTTCTGGCGGCTGTTCGTGGTTTTGTGGACCTAGGATAGATGGCGCCACTAAAACTCCGTATAATAAAAGTTTTGTCGATGATACCAGGGTGTTGACGCATTTATATATATGTTGGAACGACAAGATTTGTAAAAAGACCTTTTATCGAGCAGGTATTCGCACAACTTGCTATCTTTCTTACAACGACCCAAGTGACGTCACGCCGCTTGTTTCTCATGGCCGCCGCTCGTGGCTGCAGGTCGGGAAATATTCCAAGTTTTGCCTCGCTATTACGCGGCGGAATCGCAACATTGCGATGAAAAGAGGTGTGTTTTCTGCCATTTGTGACACAGTGAACAATATCAAAAGCAGAAAATGCCAATTCCTTCAACGTTAAAATCGTTGCACAGCTCCTTTAAAGAGTTCGCTACAGAGCAAAGCAATATTACATGAGGTTCCTAAAGCGGGTTTCACATGCAGCGATTTTGGCCCTAAAGCGGCGCGATTTCTGCCGTCGCGGCGCTCTGGCCAGCACCAGCAATTCTGCGGCACGAGCGCCGCGACGGCAGAAATCGCGCCGCTTTAGGGCCAAAATCGCTGCATGTGAACTAGGCTTAACACCGAATCTAATGCTAAGGAAGTCGCACTTTTGAATCATGACGATCGGCAGTTGCGTCTGTTCTGCACAAGCCCCAAAATGGCGGCGTCCACAACAATGTCGGGGGAACGGAGTGCCGATACTTTAAGCGCAGCTCATTTAGTTGCTCTAGGCTGCATGATGCACCAGGGCAGTAAATGCTAACACATTTAAAACAATCACGTCTTTCGTAGAAAAGCGCGGGAAACCGGGCACGGGCCAGGCGGCAATTAGCCGCTTATCGAGGAGCCACCTGGTGGCGCCGCTTGCAACCAAGGTGAGGAGAGAACTTCATCTGGCAACTGCCTGCGACGTGCGCCGCGTTCATACCTATCTTGCACGGTGAAAAGCGCAGCGTCGCGCGGGGCTCGTAGTCACGTGTTACGTTCGCAGCTCTGGATTGGCTGGGATGGCTCGTAGCGTCCGCTGCGGACGTTTGTAAGGCGAAACGGATTATACTAGGCTTGCACGTGATCGCTAGTTATTTATTGGTACGCTCCTTTATAATAATAATAATAGTATAATAATAATAATAATAATAATCTTAATTTAAAGTGCTCAAAAAAACTATTCACTGGACGTCATATTCGAGAGTCATGTTCAGAGCGCATCCTTAGAGCGAGCTCACATTAATGGGCTGCTAAGACCGGCAATCTCGATTACGCGGAATGCACGTTGCAGAGGAACTGTGAAGCTCGCCGTCAGCACGCGCTCAGGAGTCGCGCACGCGGATGGCCGCCATAAAACAAGCACTCAGTTCTCGGATCTTGTATTTTGATACCAGTCTTATTACTAGTTTCCGAGTTTTAGTTTACAAAGTGCAACTGTTTCGAGTAAATGTTGCGCGGCTGCGGCGTTCGAAATGGCGTCGAGACAGCGAACTCGGGCTAACATTATAGAGCGCGCTTTGTGCCGCGGGGGGTTCGAGTGTGGGGTTCTTAAGTATACAGACCCGCGTATACGCTAACAGCATCTTGAGGCGACGTGGGGGGAGTGCGAAGATCAAAGACCGTCGCAAACGGCGAGCGTACGCTCGGGAGGAGCCTTTTTTCTGCGGCGGATTGCAGTATACGTGTTCCCGCCAAAGGCAAAAGCCGACGAAAAAAAAAAGAAAAAAAGAAAAGTGCAACGTAACGCATATCGTTAATTTTGGTTTCGTAACCCACGTTAAGCTTCCACCATCCCTCCTGGCAGAATTGAAGACGTCGCATATTCTCTCTCTTTCTCTCTCTCTCTCACCTCAACTATATAAATATTTTTTTTTTTTCTTCCGATGTCGCTTGTACTCCGTTTTACCTTACGATTGATCGCGCAAAGAACGCTACAAGAAATCCAAGTCAATCCAATGCCATTTGAGTGTCGCGTGACCTCCAGTTGGGGCGTAACTGAAGTCACGTGGTATTTTCACGGTGCCGGATTGGCTAGGATGGCTCGTATAACGCCCTGTGCGGTGCACCGTAACGTGGATCCCAGGGTTGCTATCAACTTCGAGCGGCGTCGCGAAGTGTGTTTGCGTGTGTGTCTATGTGTGTGCCCGTGTGTGTGTGTGTGGGGGGGGGGGGGGGGGGGGGGGGGGCACGACGTCGCCGTATTAGGCTGTAGCTTATTTGTAACAGGGTTTGTTAGTATGAAATGTAGAATTTGTGCGAAAAGTGGTTCTGGGATTGAACAGCGTTGCGTCATGTTTAGTTTTTACAATGCAAGGGAAAGCCACGGTATACACTTCCTGGGGAGTTCAACCCCATTGCGTTCTTATCTTTGAAAGCAATGTTCGCAGACCTCCAATATAGCGTGAATATTAAAGTCCCCCGATACTTCTTTTTTACAAGTAACGAGAATTAATACAAATGGCAAAGCACATTCCGCTGGAACAAAACGGAGTCATTCAGTTTAGACTCCTGCTGGGCGCCGCCATTCGCTTCCTAAAGCGTGCACCGTCACGCAGTCGACGCTTCAAAGAATGTCGCTACTTGTAGGCGGCTCTGTTTAGTGAATATGCGGAGGGCAAGTTCGTCTGCTTCTTGCGCAGGGGGTAGCGGTGACGTCAGAACGCCGAGCCCTGATTGGCTGACCGCGATCCCCTACCTGATCGCCATCTGCTCCTTTGCAGCATCGTCTGCTCGCAACGTCGTCTGCGTCTGTCTTACGTTTCCTGCGACTTTCGGAAGTGCAGAGGCAGATTCACGAAACGATCTTACGCCAAAAATGTGTGTAAGACAAAACTTAAGAACAAATTCGTATTCACGAAACGAAATTTTTGTAAGTTTTGCGCAGGTTACGGCGAAATCCTACGACAGCTCCGAAGCTGTCTTACGCACTTCTTACGATCAACTCAGCATGGCCGACAGCGTCGCGGTCGCGACGACCCACGGACGTTTATTTTTCTACGTGAGCTTCTGACGCGTCGTGACTTCAAGCAGCAAGAAAAAAGTAAAAATTACTTGAAACAGAGCACGACGAAGAAGAACGCTGGATCCACAAACACCAGGGAAAAGCTCCAACGGTCACGATTCCACCGAGCGCGACCAAACGAGCTGGGCAGTTAGGCCTAGCAGGCACTCCGCGATTCGGCGACCGTCTGCCCACGACCGGCTGACGTGCTGAATGGAATATGCCCCCGCGACCCTTGTGAACCCTTCCCGTGTTATACTTTGATCGCTGACCTCAATTTTAGATTAAGAGGTCAATTTCTTCCTCTTGTTATCTCCTTGTTTCCCGAAGCAACGGTGACTCGCCGGTGAAAAAGCGGTGAATCTCCGATAGACGCAGGAAAGGTAAAGCAGCCATCGCTTTGACTAGCAGACGTAAAGCAGACGACGTTAACTGCGCCAACCCGCCGGCGCCGTTAAAGAGTGAGGGGTCTCGCCGCACACGAATGGAGGGAAAAAGTATTTGGGAGGGAGCTTGCGGACACTAACACGCTCACTCTCGGTTCTAAGCAAACAAACCTCGGCGCCCCGGGACACCTCGCCAGTGAGTCCTTTGACTTCCCTCCTTGATGCGCGTCTGCTAGTTGTTAGACAAAAATAACGTACCGCTCGAGTTATTTCGTCTGCCTTCCATTAAAGGCGAAGTCGAGTTCGCTCCGAAAGTCGCAGGAAAGGTAAGACAGACGCAGACGATGTTGCGAGCAGACGACGTTGCAAATGAGCAGACGACGCTCAGATAGGGGGTCGCGATCAGCCAATCAGGGCTCGGCGTTCTGACGTCACCACTACTTCCTTTCTCATGCGCAGAAGACGAAAATGAGCCTACTTGCGAGGCGTATAGCATCAGCCTCCTCTCCAACTCGGTGATACATGGTGGCGTGGACGATAAGCGGAGAAGCAATCTCGTTGCCTTATACGCTGCTTTTACCTTCGTTGCCTTTTTGACGGTACATGGCAGCGTTGACAAGAAACGGAGAAACAATCTCGTCGTGTTATACTGCTCTGACTACGGTGCCCCTTCGACGTTACATGGCGGCGTTGAGAATACATACGAAGAAAACCTCTTCGCGTACTGCTCTATAATCTGTTGGACGTTGGGAATATCGGGACAATCTCCTCTCACAAAGCCCTTCACCTTTTCCGCTGGAGGCGCACAGAGAGCATTGTGGGAAGGGCTTATGAAGCTATTCAAAAGCTCCAACAGACTATAACTACGTTGCCTTTCTCATAGTATATTTGACGGCATTGACAATACGCGGAGAAGCAATCTCGTCACGTTATAATGCTCTAACTATATAAGTTTCTCCTCTAGAAATGACGTAAGGCGCGCACTTAATCGGGGTTTTATCAAACTGGCAATCGACTAGGAACCGCGGACGAAGCGAATGGGATATGAAGGTCGGCACACTTCTTCGTCCTTCATCCATTTAACAAAAGCGGGGGGAAAAATCCGCTCTCGAGAAAAATCCATTTAGGGATGCAATAAATAATGTCCTCAATTTCTCCAACGGCGGGTTGCGATATCCCACATCGCGCGCTGCCTGCCCCGCATCGCCGACTCCAGTTTCGAAGTCCACCCGGGCAGTTTTCGGGACGGACAGTATTCGCAACTTTCCGCGATGGCGCTAACGCGGCGTGAGAATGGCGTTCCCTACTTCGTGGATGACCAACTTTGCAGTATAAGGACGCTTGCCTACATTTTTGTGACAAAAAAAGAAAATCTTTAATTTAATTATTAGTGTTTAGGCGGCCACTATTGCAGGAAAGGCAAGGCTCCATCTAATATTGTTAGTGTTTATTAAAATTAGAATTACGAGTCAAAGACCGAACATATGGTACCGTGGTTTTACGTCGATCACCCTGATGACAGCCATTTTCATAGGCAGCGCCCCCTATAGATCGCGAAAGTTGCGAATATTACAGACGTTTGCAAGCAGCCGCGCTTCAAAAGATAGTCTGGTCGCCGTGGGCAAAAAAAAAACTAGTTCTTTTTTTTTTTTATAAAATAAATTTAAAAAAGAATGGTTTATATCATGGTAACTAGAAAAAAGAATTCTTTATCACTACGTGTCTTTTAAAATACGGCTGATTGATTGATCAATCCGTCCGATCACCGATGCCAATGCCGAAGGGAAAAATGCTGTAAATTTAAAGTACAGTTTAATTCGCAACTTTTTTATTCATGTAAACTCCGTCATACTAAAGCAAAGACGGTTTGATTTTTTTCGTTAGCTAAAAAGCTTTATTGGCTCTTCCTTTTGCGTTCTCACTTGCTCGTAATATAAGACATTACTTTTCTAGTTTTTTTTTTCGCTTTCTGATTTTTCCGGTAAATGTATGATTTAAGTTACATTATAGTACAACTTAGGGTACAACTAGTCTGATTTAAATCACGATTTAAACAATGTTAATTTTATATTCACCATTCATGCGAAAAAATGCATAGTTTGAGCGGCAGTCTGCCTGCCGCAGACACGCCTAAGCGAGGCCTGACTTCCATGTAATTGACAGACGCCGGCAGCAATATGGTGTCACCCAGAGGTTGTAGTTGCAAGTGTCTGATTCATTCATTCATTATTTCTACGTTGATGCTTTTTGCTCCTTTTTTTTAAAGTACAATCTATGTCGTAGCACTTTAATGGAATGTATACTGACAGCACTGTGTAGTCTTGTTTTTGGCAGCAATGCCTCTGTTGTGTGAGGTCGAAACTCAATGTTCCAACGTATCGGGTCAATGCTCTGGTTTATATACATTTTTTTTTCCAGTGTGTTCGAAAGCCAACGCTTATATGGCTGTTTCTGGACACTACCGTGAAGAAATAAAATATTAATAATATTATACCCTGTCCACTTCTAAGCTGCCAGTGCGGTGGAAGGTCTGCTCCTCATGGCGTCCATCTTTCGTCACGTAATCTCGCCCGTACAGCGCCTACACTAACTTGACGTCATCACCCTCGGATGGCTCCTGCACGGCAATTGGACTCGAATCCCAACGACGAGCGTCCTTCCACGCTGTGATTGGCCACGATGCCCAGCCGAATGCTGACGCAGCACTCGTGTCGAGTGTGCTGCGTCTACACTCGATCTCTTTGATGACGGCGAAATGTTGTGTCCAGCCTCGTCCCTATTTTTTTCGTCCTGTTTGTCCGGACGCTGGCGACAGGGTACTTGAGATTTTAAAAAAAATGATGTGTACGGACAAAAAACAAACCTATTAACCGAGAAACTGAAGGGGAGGAGTAGACGAAAGCGCTGAGCGTTGGTTGGTGCGATTGGTGGGTAGAAGGTAGGCCTAAAGCTAGCCGCGTTCAAAACAAATGTTTATGAAAATTCGACGTGTCGACCACTTAGGAGGCATTCTCGTCATCACTATTACCATTTATTTGAGCTAGGGGGCGCTTAAGAGAAAAGGGGATAAAAGACGTCGTTAAATAAGAGCCGAAATATAAAGGAACACTGACAGGTGGCTCGTACGAGCCAACAGCGGTTCTAACAAGAGGTTCTCGTTTCTCGCTAATGTACATTTAAGTCGCAGTTCTCCTCGGACATCATTCGTCATGTCGGAACGCGGTTTTCTCGAGCGCAAATTTAAAATATGGACTGGACTGCCGTGCCTCTCTTCTACCCTTCACTCACACTTTATTTCCGGTTTTTTGCAGTTGCGGGTATACCGGCAAGAAGGCAGAGAGAGAGAGAGAGAAAGGGGGAGGGTGGCATCGGACATCCCCGTCGTTAAATAAACGAGCGTGCCCGCAAACAAATCATCTCCGACGAACGGTCGACGTCTTTTCCTCGGGAACCTTGTTAAAGTTTGAGAAAGGCGCGTCGTTTCGTATTCACCTTTCCTCGGTCAGCGTCGTCGTCTCGGTCGCAACGCTTCATCGCTCTTCATTTAAAGTTAAACCGAGTTCTACTTTATTTTTTCTCACTCGGTTATTTAACAGTACTGCTCGCCTTATTGAGGTTTGCTGAAGTGAAAAAAGAAAAATAATATTACCTCTGTCTTGTCGAAAAAAGAAGACTTCTTGCTTTTTTTTTTTGGAAAGAGTGAGCATCACGAGCAATCATGCCCATTTCACTTTTGCGTTCGGGGGAGGCAGGTCCTTTTTATTGAAATCTTATTTGGTACTTTTGAGTGGCGACTGCTCACTTCGAATAAACGTACACTTGTATTCACGCATGCTGACGAGGCTTTGCGAATAATGGTATAAGTGCTTAAAAACAAGTTGTATGTGTATGGATAGTATAATATTTGCAGCTGTATCGCGTTCTATCGATCCAACCGTCGTATTCAGAGTTATATCGTATGAGGAACGCAGCTGACGCCCAGTCTCGGCCTTCCTGGCACGCGCTCCGCCGTGCCTTTTAGAAGCGTCGCCTGCTTCGTCTGCTTTTTGCGCAGGAGTTGAGATGACGTCAGAACGACCCCAAGCTCTGATTGGCTCTGATTGAAAAGATAGGGGGTAGACCTCAATGCTAGATGCCTTGAGGTCTACCTACTATTTTTTTTTCTCGATCAGCCAATCAGAGCTTGGCTTTCTGACATCATCGCAACCCCTGTGCAAGAAGCAGACGAACTTGCGCTCCGCATAGAGTCTTTTCGAAGCGTCGCGGCGTCGCTTCGTCCTCCTTTCCTACCACTTTTTTTTTTTTTGCACTGGTTGTTTTTGTAAGCTTTTGGCAGATGACCAACTCTATAGCCCCTGGTAGAGTGAGAACGGCAGGGAGGTCTTTCAGCTGTCCTTCCTCCAGCGCGAGCGATTCTATATCTTCGATAACACTTCAGCGCCTCGTGAGCGTCGAGCACGCACGATAGAGACGCCCTGCCGATCTAATTCTGTCAGTGACTGCGGCCAGGTTTATACGAATGCGATTGCAGCGCATCGAAGGGAGCCGATTCCAATCACGATCACTCTGTCCTCCCGCTTCTTTTTCTTCTTCCCATCTACTACTAATAAAAATAGTCACATTTCGATTCGATGAGATCCGGTCGCATCCATGTAAACATAGCCTATACTATAGCACATTCTCCTGTGCCACGCGACGGGCGCAACGGACGCAGACCAAATCTGCGTTAGTTTCCGTAAGTATAAAATTCTCCATTAAAATGTCATTCGACGCCCGTTCACACTTCCTAACTCTTCCTCTTTTTTTTTTTTGTTATATTGGATGAACCCGAACAGAAACTTCTGCTACCTTCGAAGGGGTCGGAGCTATTCGTCCATAAAGCAGCACTACAAGACCGTTACCTGTTTTCTTGCGCCGATACGTCGAGGCAGTCGACAAAAGAACAGGTGAGCTGATATATGTACGTCCTTCTTCCGACATCTGGGTCGATATTCGACGAGGTGGAAAAAAAAAAAAGAAGAAAAAAAAGAAAGGCATCCAATCTCTGAACGCTCATCCGCGGCCCATGCCTCGAGGAAACTCTTTCTTGCCTTCACTTATGGTATAGCTTCGATTTGCGTATACATAGCCACTGTTCGACCTATCGCCGACTGTCTTCTTTATAGACGTACTCCGCCTATTGTGGCACTCGCCCTGCTCCGGGAATTCGGTGCAACCTACAGCCCCCGAATCAGCTTTAAGTTTCAAAATAGCGTCACTTCAGCTACCATTGTTGCCAGTTATCTTAAGCCTTATCTGAAATCGCGTGAAACGGTTTCCTGTTCTCCAGAAATGTTAAAACAGTCCGCAAGAGAGCAAAACGATAATCGCCCACGCTTCCCGCATCACAGTTCCGTCGTGTTTATCATTCGTAAGGATCGCCAAGTGCACCCGCTTGCGGTATCCACCACCAAAGGCGGCGTCCACGCGAAAATCTGGCAACGAAGTGCCTATAATCTAAGAGTGGCTTATACTTATAGTGGTTCCTTGCAGCATGCAACCCAGTGGGATGCACGACCAGTTAGTATAGTTTTGAGCGAGGTTTTGGAAGCGTTGGCGTCGAAGGCGATGATGAAACTCCAGAATCCGCATCGTATCAGATGTATAATAACCTAAGAATTTGAGGGACGAAAGACTCGTTTTCAAAATCTCGTCAGGCAACATGGACGGCCGCCATTTGTTGGGCCTTGCCTTGCCAAACGCTGACGCAGCCCTGTGCAGAGCGCAAGTTCGTCTGCTTTTTTTGCAGGGGTTGTGCTGACGTCAGAACGCCGAGATCTGATTGGGTCTGATTGAAGGATAGTGAGTAGACCTCAAAGCAAGCTGCCTTGAGGTCTACTCACTATCCTTCAATCAGAGCCAATCAGAGCTCAGCGTTCTGACGTCATCACAACCCCTGCAAAAGAAGCAGACGAACTTACGCTCCGTATACAGTGACCGATATGCGTATGTGCTCAGGCTATACGTAATCAGTATATGGCGGGTTCGGATAATCGGCGCAGTAGTTACGGAATGTAAACCTTGGTCTAGTTAATTTTTATTTTGTACTAGAGACAAACGTATTATAGGCAGCCTTATAATTAATTAACGCCAGGCAGATGTATATGAACTGACAAGATCTATGGCAAGATATTTGGCGCAGACGAGCTTTGTATAAGCAGCTGCAGAAAGGCGTATCGTGTGGCGGGAACGTTGACTTTAAGCGTGTGGACACCACTGTGCGATAATAAACAGGTACTCCCTGTTTTGTGCCCCCTGTAAAGTAAACGAAACATAAAAAAAAATGTTGCACCGTACGAGACACTGCATTCAGGGATTTCTGGCAATGCTAGACTTTTTTCTTTTTCTCATGTCTTTGCTACACTTTGTACTATATACCACCGTGTTCCGGACGTTCGGTCATTTTGTTGGACGTTTCTACTCGCACCGCTCGTCGCACCTCTATGTTGTTGTTGCGTTCGCTGCTATGCGCGGATCGAACATGAGTACGTTCGTTGGCGGTGTTTGGAGTTCGGGAGCTGTTGTGGAGACAAGAAAAGCACAAAGAGAACGAAAGAGAGAGAGGAAGGGACATAGAGAGTGTCGGGAACGAGGTATATTCCACGGACGCAAATTTCTGCATCGCCTTATCGATCGGCGTTCGATGCCGCCCGATATCATACAGAGCGAGCCCTTGGAGAGAGCTTACTTCTTTGCTTCCTCTTTCGTGTAGCTCGAATTTACTTTGCTTCTTCGCGTCCGCCGTTTCTTGATTGGGCGCCGAGTTATCGGTGCATTGATTGGACGCTGTTCCGTGTGCACGCACGTACACACATCTCGCTTGTTTGTGGTGTTAGAGTTTTCGTGTTCCCTGTGTGTGTTAGAAGGAAAAAAAATCGCAGTACTGGGCTTCGTACACTTATTGATAGGCGTATCGAACCTCTTTGTATCTACAAGGTATTTCGGAAAAGAAACATCTCTCTCTGTACGAGGTCCGATGCCACGACCGACGGGTAGTGGTGTTTCGCGCGTGTTCCCACCCTCACGCAACCGGCAATTGTTGTAAACCTCTGGCATAGTGATGATTTGGTTATATAGTTATCATAATTGAGGAAAAAGAAAGCTACTGTTCCAGTTTTATTCAGCGAGGGTGTCAAGTAATTGCGCACGTACAGAAGGGAGCGCTTGTGCGGATCTAACATGACGATGCCCTAACCTACTTGTACAAGCGGGGACTATACTACTTGTGCCAGTGTTATGAACTGCGACGGGGGAATGCTCCATTGGCGGTGACATCGCGTCTCCCTCGGCTGTCGCTCTTTTACAGACAGCAACATCGCGTACCTAGAAAGGGAGCCCGACTCGGATATTTCCTCCGATGAACAAAGAACGATCGAGAAAAGCCGCTGGAACACGCTCGAACACACTCGTTAATTATTGGTTATGAACCCGAGGTCGTCCCCCGATAACTTCGTCGCTCCCCGCCGCCTCGCAACTGCAGAACGAGAGCTGCAGCCAGCAAGTCTGATAATGTCGGATAGAAACGATGTGGTTCACGATATATAGCAGTGAGAACGGCATAATATCCAAATATATATACAACACGGGCACTTCACACCATCGTACGTGGTCTCCGAGGAGGATATAAACGAATATGTGCAGATGAATGAACCGTACTTAATCCAATGAATCAAAGAATCAAAGTTTTCAGGAACCCGCCGTTAGCACACCCGACCGGACATTGGGAGGCCCAGAGTCCAAATCCTGCCTCCGCCATTTTTTGTCTTTCGGCGGGTTCCTGAAAACTTTGATTCTTTGGATTAAGTACGGTTCATTTATATATATATATATGCAGAAAGCGATTTTTACCAAAGGTCTATGTACTCCATCTCACAAACGTCTGCAATAAACACAAACACGAAAGCCCAGGATCGTAAGCCAAGCTCGGAAGAATATGCTTTTTGTTTGTACGAGATCTCGCGCGTAGGAAGCACTTTCCAAAGCCAAGCGCTCGTGTCTACGCCTCTGTCTGCACTGCATGCAGGCGTTTGTGGGGTGGAGTATACTTTTTGAGTGTATATAATCTAAGCACGGAGGTCTCCAACAGGGGTCATTAGCCCTATGTTCCGCTGTCGAAAGCCAGCTCAGCCTATACGCCCTCATCTCCGGTTCACCGTGCCGCTCGCGTAAACGCGATTTAAAAACGGGCGCGAGAGACCGTGCAGTGATCGCGGAAACCGATAGCGCGAAATGGAGTTGCAATCCAGATCTCTCAAATTAATGAGTGGGTCGTATCGATCGTGGACTGCGGACCGCGCGGCTTAATTTTAATACGGCAGCGATGACCGCCGGACCGAAGGCGATGCACGCGGTCGCTCGTGCCTTTCCAGAAGATCTACGTTGCATTGCACGCGCCAAAGCACACGTGACATATCCTCTCCCGCTGCCGCGATTCCATTTTCCTCCACCGCTTCCATTGCATACGACGGTGACACACGACACTGCATAGCCGCATAATGACCAACGTTTTCCACTTTTCTTCAACGCCATCTCTATCTCTCTTAATCCCTCATTCTCGTTGGTTGCATAAAAACGCAGATTGTTATTCGATACGCAACCACCATGGAACGAAGTATTTGCGTCAGATTGTCCCCAGCCGTCTCGTCTGTCCAATTCGTGAAGGCTTCTAAGCTGTTAGTAAGCGCGAGCAAAATGAACATCGATTTATTGATTCTTTGGGACGAACACGAAAGATGTCTATTAATACTCAACTGAAGTATCTAGGAGGTACCACAGTGATTATCCCTCTGGGGTCGTTTAGCTAACTTGGCCTAAAACCTTGTGTCCTCTTGTGATAGGCAAACAAAGTTAGTCCTTTTAGGGGTCATTTTAAAGCCTATAAAATGAATATACTATAAAGACCCGAATGAACGCCCACTCAATCTATGTTAACATTTATCTCTTAACCATTGGGTGGGCGTTCATTCGGGATATTACGGTACTGTGCTGTGGAGCGCCTGCAGTCTAGACGTTTGAACATAAGAACTGAAAGGAAGGCTCTGCCGATGACACAGAACTCTCCACTCAATCCTCAATGCGGCGGAGGGACATTAAACGGAGCTTCGTTTTTCTGGGCGCTGACGGCTACATTTACACGTAAGAGTAAATTGTGCTTTTGTTCTGAGTGATGTAGTGACTTTATTTCTCCGAAGAAATTTAGGGGCGGAGCCTATCCTGTGGATTTGAAGTTTTTTTGCAGCAGACTAATCACCCCAAAAGCACTGTCAATTTAAGAGAAAAAAAAACAAAAACGCGGGGCATGTTTTTAGCACGATATCCAAATATATTGAAATATTTGGATATTCTCAGTGCTATATCGTCAACCATCGTTTCTATCCGACATTATCAGACTCAGGAGCCAGCTCTCGTTTTGCAGTTGCAAGGCGGCGTGAAGTGACAACGTGATCAAAGGGCGTCCTATATTCATAATCAATAATTAACAATGAAAATCACGAAGCAAGAAACGTGAAGGTAATAACTTAATAAGTCACGCCAGAAGAGTGATAAAAGTGATTAAGTACCGTGTCTTCTACGCGTCGCTGTAACTTTAAATGCTGGCGCTATTATTAATTACGACTCGCCGAGACTTTGTCCTAGAGTGAGCCTTTTGAAACAAGAGCTTGCCGAGTGTTTTCTTGTAAGAGACCGTAAACAACCACAACAACAAAAAAAAAATAGAAAACAATCCGTATGGTTTGAAAAAGGAAGTGTTCCAATTGGCAAGCACATTTCAATATAGTCGAGTAAAAAAAAAAAAAAGAATTAACTTTCGCGGGTTCACGCAGAGCATTCGGGTCATTTCGGGACGCGCTCTCTAATGGCGCCAGTCGTTAACCGGCTCAAATCAAGCTCTCCGGCAGACGAGGAGAAGACGGAAACGAAAGCGCGGGGTGCTTACGAGAGCTTTCGGATTGAAGCTGTCTCGCTGGCACACCTCGTTAATCTAACGAGCTACTACTACTGCTCGGCGTGCCAGGACCAAAACTAAAACAGGCGGACGCAAATTCGAACGGATTAAAACCGGTTAAACTGTGTTCTCAGGTCGCACGCTCGCACAGCCGTACATCCCTCAACGTGAGTGAGCAGGTGGAAAAATCGTTTCAAAGCTAGAGAAAGAAAAGAAAACAAAACAAAAAAAAGTCGCGGGATAGGAAGAGCGGAAATTCGAACACACGGGAACCGACGTTTTAAGTGCAAAGTACGTCGCTGAGTTACTGAAAAATTTACATACCTCGTTATAAAAAAAGAGAACAGCAAACAGCAGCGGGAAGCAGACAACTGACAGTCGTCTCCTGAAAGGCGGCGTTCGCTCTTCTGCACGGCGGTACAGTGTGCCTAGATTTCAGTGTGTCTCCAACAGCTCGATCGAGGTCACGTGGTTTATGGGCCGCGTTTGCAATGCAACGGGCAAGGGGTAGGAGCCGAAAGCGCTATTTGTACCTCGTTATCGGCCGACTGACCGAGAGGTACAAATGACCGAGAGGCGCTCCCGCCAATAAATTGAGAACCCTCTCCACTGTTTAAGTTGCTTCCTCTCTTAAAGCTAGACACACTAACGGTCTGTTGTCTGCGACGAGCTAGGCCGGAACTGTCCAATGTTTTTTCTCGTTAGTGCATAGTGCTTTTTTATTTTTTTTCCCCGTCGTCTGTGAACAGCCACCCACATTCTCGCGTTTTGTATTCTCGCGTTTTGTTTACTTTTTAGTTTAAAAAGAAGGAACTGACGTAATGTGTGTAACGAAATGTGCGCGATGCGTGCAGGGCTAAGCAGCGAGATTATTTTCGCGTGCATTGCGAGCCCGAAGCGACGACAAGCTCGCGAGCAAACGCGTTAACTCGGACTCGTTTAGTATTCACCTGCCGTGAATTCCGAGCGGCTCCTCTGTTGCTCGACGAGGACATTCAAAACACGCTGTGCTGTGCCGGGGCCTTTAATATTTAAAACGTCGAGAGACGCCGGGAAACAGATGTCGGGAAATTCTACGAAACTTTCGCTGAAATGTGTTACGGGCTGCTTTCGGCAAAGGTGTGTGTGTCTGTGTGTGCGTGCGTGTCTGTGTGGGGAAGAAGTGAATGTACAAGCAGACGAAACGAAACGTGGCGGTAGCGAATACATCTTTGTTGTCTGGGGATATACCCGGAAGTATAGCTGTAAGTGTACACGCACACGCGAAATGATAGGACGCAGTTGTGTGAGCGCGCACAAAAGTATAATTCCGATATACCTGGTGTTCTTTGAAGGCGGTTTCCCCGAAGAACTTGGGAAAAAAATATCGAAGAACAGTTTGGAATGCGCATACACCTTGTTGCGTTTGCATTCGCTCAATACGCATAGGCGTGTGTGTGTTCTGCATGTCTTAGCCGTATATAATCTGCGTGTTTTGCTGCCAGATTCATTATTTAGTTTCGATGAAAGGGGCAGCAGCTTTTCTTTATCCGCTTTGCAGGTTGGCGATAACGCAACGAAGGCTAGATGCCTCGTCCGCGTCGTGAGTGCAGAATATACATTCCTACGAGTATTCCAAGATGCCACCAACATTGGGAGAGACACGAGAACAGCTGCAGTTGATCTCCTGTTTGGAGTACCCTAGACGCGAAAAAACAACAAATAACGCTCGCAAAGAAAAAAAAAAGAAACGGTTTATATTTACGAACAAAAGCCCGTGAACATAGTTAAGGCGGAACCCACCGAAACTTTCCAACTACGCCCATTCTTCACGGGCATGCACCGAGCTATATCGACTTTGATACTTTTCGCGCATGTTGAGGCCTGGCGGCTTTCCGTTTAGGACAAACATCAAAGCGCGCCGGACTGGGAGTATAGTAGCCCCTAATAGGCAGACATCGAGAGTGGACCTAAGTAAGCGTGCGTAGGGAAGACTTGGGCCCCGGGCCATCCCTGCATCCCTCCCTCCCCCACCGATCGATCGCACCACCTGAGCCCTCCACGCGCCTTCGTCCCCAATCCACGTTCCGTCTCCTTCCCTCTCTCTCACTTTCTTATACCTAACACCTTTTCCCTTTGTTCTCTTTTATACTCCGTTTCGCCTTTCGATGGTGCGCAGCGGATGCTTTAAGTCACCCAAGCCAATCCAGCGTTGTGAGCGCATCACGTGACTGGGCGCCCCGCGCGTCGCGTTGCACAGGTCCCTAAAGGTCACGTGACGTGAGAATTGGTTTAGTGGGCTTATACAGCGTCCGCTTTGGTTCATCCTAAGGTGAAACGGAGCATAGGCGTCCCTACTTGTTGTATTTGTGCGGTAGTGGCGGCATGACCGGAGAAAGAAGACACACTTCTTCCCTAATTACGGTCTCGCAATCGATTAGGGAAGAAACGAGGGAGGAGAGCGGGACGTGGGGAGTAATGGGGACGTGGGAAAGGAAGAGGACGCCTGACAGGGAAATAGGGGAGGGTGCGACTGGGAATAGCAATGGTCACTGGGAAAGAAAGAGAGAAGATGTATGTGGGGAAAGAACACAGGGAAGTAAGTTCCCTGTGTTCCCAAGGTGAAAAGTCGCAAGGGGAAGAAGGACACGGAAGGCACAATGGAAACTAATGCCTAGAGGTTCTAAAGGAAGGGAAGCTACCCTGTAAAAGATAAAGGGGACACATAAGACATTATAAAATGGTGTTAGGAGATGCGAGCGGGGAAAGGTCACACGGGGACGAAATTAGGGGAGCAGAAAGTAGAAAAAAAAAAAGGAATTGAATAACGAGAGGTTAGGAATGGAGGCGAACGAAAATGAAGTAATCAAGGCTGGCTCCAGAATTTGGGAGGCATTGATATCGATGTTTGTAGCAACGGCGCCAACAGGGATACAATTTGCCGAGGGAACGTACACTCTCGACAAAGAATAAGGGGACAGAAAGGGGAACTGAAATATTGCAGAGGGAAGCAGGTTGGTAGAAGTGCAGGGAATGAGAACGAGCAGCGGGCAAGAGAGGAAAAAGAATCGATTGGAATTCAGGAACCAAAACGCTGAAGGTTAAGCGAAGATGAACGAAACGCGACATAGATTTTGGTGATCAGTAGAAAAAAAAATTTAAAAAGGGGTAAAACAACAGTGAAAGTTGTGGATAAAGAGGGAAAACAGAGAAGAGCAGAGTAAATAAAGCAGTAGGGGGTCGGGCCGGGGGGGGGGAGGGGGGGGGGGGTTAAATAAGCCTTGAAAGTAGAGCATCTAAGTTTAATTAGGAAAACATAGCGTCAACAAACAAGGTAAGCAACTGAGTGAACCTACACGAAAAACAACTTACCAGCGAAAAAGAGATGCGTTGCGATGGGTCTGTTGCCAGTCCGAGTTACAACAGCTGAGCGCTAGGCGAAGTGAACTCGAGCTACCAGCTCGCTTGCTGCTACTCGTACCGTCGCTTTCTCGGTTGTCTCTAGCTTATTTAGCTCGTTTAGCTTTGCTTTTTGCCTGTGCGCCGAGACAGAAAGAAAAAAGAGAGAGAGAGAGAGACGGGCGAAGAACAAAGGGCTAAGGCCTTTGTCCGCTTCCTGATTCATTTGTGTGTGGGGCTGGCCGGTGCCTCTTCCTTCCGCTAGGGAAGAAAGCTCTCGCGAGAGTCTCGTCCGTGTGCGAGACTTTGATAAACGCGGCTTTCGGAGGAGGAGGAAAGAAAGAAGGTAACTCTATGATGCGGTGGTTCCTTCCTGCGGTGTTCGTCTTCTTTTTCTTTTTTCTTTTTTATCTGAGAAGGCATGAAAGGGTTGCGGATTCTGGTAAAAGTGAAGAGGTGGCTATAAGCTTGCTTGTTGACGGTGAAGATCGCCGAGCTTTTTTTTTTTTTGTCTTCTTGTTTTTTTGCGTGGTTTTGTTTACTCTTATTTGATTGGGGAAAAGGGAAGAGAGGATAAGGAAAGTGCGAGGAGGTTGAAGTGGATGTTTCGTCCGGCGGCCCATTGTTTTCAGTTTCGCTATCTTTGGCGTTTCAGGGGCCTTTGAAATGCCTGGTTGTTGCTGTTCCCGGCTTTATTTTTTAACGGGTCGTTGTTTAGCGTTAAGTGGGACGAAGCGTATCGATTTCCTCTCGCGTTAAGAGGTACGATAAACTGTCGCGGAAGAGGATGGGATAGACTGCTGATATAGGTATAAAATGACTATCAATTTTGAAGAGATATACGAAGGAGGAGTGAGAAATAATCGCTTACCGACTGCACAGTACAGCTGCCTAAAATCTCTGGAAGGTATATCAGACGTTGACATATAGACGGAACGATGAAGGGAACAGATATGTTGGCATGGGTTTATCCAAGATTGTTAAACTTGGGGGAATCACTAATTTCTGAGGGAGAGGGGGGGGGGGGGGGGGTCGTATGCCATAAATTTGTGTACTTCGTGTAGAATTTTTTTATATTCTTTTGGAGGGAGAGGGGGTTGAATTTAGCCTTAGAGTGTGTTAGATTGGTGTATTATGACACTGCATGTTGGTGCAATATTTCGGCGAAAGTAAGCAGCTTTTAAGCGAGCGTAAAACTTAGACGGAAGGTTGGGGTTGACTGCCTTGTCGTCAGCCCTGAAAAATGTTCCGTACGAGTACAATGTTCTATCAGAAGACCTTTTATTAGCACGGGCCGTATTTTCATAGTTCTCTGAGTATTGCCTTTGACTAAAAATCGAAGCTTCGGTGCCGCCAAGTTTCAGGCCAGCAGATATGTCATGCCTGGGGGATGGTGTTCTTAAGAAACTCAGATTGTCTAGGCATAATCATCAGTCATACGAGAACTTCACATCCTACCTCAAAGTCAAACTTGAGTTTGGAAATTAAGGGGTTAAGGAAGACAGTAACAGAAATGTATTAGGCCTGTATTAGATCGAAAATTCACTTTAAATCTAGAAAAAGAAAAGTTAATATTTAGATATTATTATACGTTTACCTTATAAGTGATGGACCTGGATTAGAGCGAAATTTATGTCGATAACGACCTAATCGCGCATGCCACGATGTTTTCGCATGGGCTTTTAATTCGTGGAGTATCTTACTCACTACGAAAACAGTAAGAAGCTGCCTTTTTAACTAGTAATGATTCGGATAATTTAAAACTGTGTCGGATCGAACCATATTCATTCGATCCGAGAATTCGGTCAGGTCACGATCCGGATCGAATTAGAGTGTCTGGGGTCAACGTACGCCAATTTGATCCTCGACGTCATCATTATTCCCCGCAAATCTACGGAAATATTTATTTTTTAGTGGATTCCATGACCAAACGCCAGCATGCCCGGAGTTAAATCGCTTCGAAATCCAAGAACCCAAACAAACAGTTGCGACACGAAAACAAAAAAATAGATATTGTATATATATATTTTCATTTGAAAGTCATTTGAGTTGCACCTGAGTTGCCACCTACATGCTGCTTTCCAAACTATTCTTCCAACGGCAGCCCGTGTCGCGGCGGCAGTGGGTTGCGTCATCCGAGGAGTGCGAACCAACTAATTGATCTTCCGCTGCGGAAAACCGAAACCTCGGCGGCGCCGTTGACAGCGATCCAAAGGGGGCCCTCCCCCGAGAGGAAGCTGTTCCTGTCCGGATGTTTGGGAAAGTTTCGCATGCCTTTGAGGAAAAACAAGCTACTGTGAAACCCTTTCGTTTCGCGGCCCCTATCTTTCGCGGATCGGTCACAAAGGACAGAATCGCGGCCACTAAATTTCGAGAATTCCGAACGCCTGCATTAAAGTTTTAAGGATCGAAATTTTCGCGAAAATTAAGGGCTCGCGAATATTAAGGGTTTTACAATATTCCCCTGAGAAAGCAGTTTCACATTTCCAGTGCCGCCCTGTTTGCAAGTCAACAAAATTTTAGACTTTTTTAAAGGCTATTTTTTTTTTTAATTTAAAATGTTGTCGATCCGTCTGTCCCTGCATTTCCCGCTAAATATGGCGGGGAAATTGATATCACGAGACATATACACGAATTCAGTTTCTGAGCTGCATTGAGCGGGAAAACAGATATCACGTGACCTGAAGTCTCGGGCAATACAGACAAATTCAGGTTCTTCCGCTAAATTTAGCGGGAAGATATACGTCACCTGACACACCAATTTCTCCACCAATATCCCTATAATGGATTTTACGCGTAATGGAAGGAAAAGGTCACGCGATGCCTATTTCTTGAACATAATCGAACTTGATCTCGGTCGCTATCGTCGGAATGCTGGACTCTACCCATGGTTGTCGACCTCGGATGCCCCGAGAAACAGAGGAAGAGACGAGAGCTCGCGGGTACCTCAGCACGCCGAACTCTGGTTCGAATGATTAGTGTGAAAGCCCCCCCCCCCCCCCTGGGCAGCTTTGGCCTCTACTCACTGTTCGAACAATGAGGAGACAAAGGAAGCTAGCCTTTGCGTCTACCCTCTAATTGGCCCAATCAGGGCTCGCCGCCCTGTAGTCCCCGTGCGCTCTCACCTTCTGTCCCTTAATTTCTCACCGTAACAACAACAACAAAAAAAAATCTGACAAGATTTATTTTAATATTGGCATTATCCACTAATATTTGTACACCCATCCCGTACATCAAGCATTTCTATTTCTGTCCCAAAGACGCGGCGAATGGCACGCTATCATTATTGGTTTGCATCGGTGTTTTTGCTTTAGGAACGTGGACGGCTAGCGAAACATCATTATTATTTTTTTATAATACACGTCTGTTTTTCAAACACTGATAAAATAATGTCCATGCCGGCAGAAAACAAAAGAAATAGAGAGAATCCAATTGACACAAATTCGCTCCAACTATAATTCGGAGGGATCCCACTCCCGCCGCTGCGAGCGTAGAAAGAACGCCAAAGCCTGCCCGAGGATTAGACGCTAATCGTAAGCAGTCTGCCCAAGAGTTGACCGGTCTCGTTTGGAAGGGCACGCCAGCCGGAACTTTTCCGGAAAGCTATGCAGCGTAGCGCCTAGCCATAGAAGTGAACCTTCGCTGTCGCGCTCTGATAAGCAGCCTTCCCTGCCGTGAGGATGGGCACGAATGGGTTTGCGAGCGTCTCGGAGCAACCTCGCGGCGCCGGGCAAATGCAGGCTGCTGTGCGATGCAAGTCAACGCGATTTAGCTGCCTTGGGTTATATGACAGATTTTCGTTATAATGGAAGTTCGTTATAGCGGAAGTTTGTTTGAAGCAAAGTTCATTATAAGAGAAGTTTGCTACAACGATTGAGGTCACTATAAATTTGCTAAGTAAGCAGACTGCCTCTTATGCCGGATGCTCATCGCATAGTTAATACGTTCGCATTACTCTAGAATTTTAGATAGGGTTTTTATATTAAATTTATTTTATTTTAGTCTATATTGAATCCATGCCATGTTTTGTTTCACTTTGGTATGATTCTTAACTTCATGTCGGTTCCTAGAAAGGTATTTTATTGGTGACTAAAGTGGAATGCACCACTTAGCCGTACTGACGAGGGAAATTACAGTATCGTATACTATCTAAAACCGATTTTCTCTGCGTCTTTAAAGCGACTTCGAACTATCTGACTCACCCCGTAGAATACCCGCACAATTGTTTGCTTATATCGGAGTCCAGCAGTGTCAGTTTGTCTTTTTCCGTACAACAATGATATCAGGGGTGACCCACTTTGCATACACGAGGAGTGTTGATGCCGATAGACTGCTGAGACAAGGCTTATCAGCGAAAGGCCCCTTTTATGAGATACGTATATCTCAGAAAAGGTGGGCGTCGCCATGTTGGGTCGAGTTTATAATAGGGAACAAAGCTTTGCATGATTCAATTTTGGGCTTTCAAGGATGTCTTTGGTGCGTAAATTAAGTTTGAACTTTGACCCATAAAAAGACGATCTTTCGAAAGCACAAAATCTTTAGAGTCTTTTGGTGCTGGGGGCGACTAGCATAAACGTCGGAATCCGGGGGCCTTGATACCTCGCAAGCACATGGGAAGATCATCGATATCCTATATCCGAGTAACCTCCTACGGCCTGGGTGTGGTCGGGTGGCGTTCTCCCATATGTCGTTTTCAATTTATGGACAACTCGAAAGGTAACCTAACTAACCGGTTTATGACTAGGCAGCAAGTGGGCGCAGGCGACTTTTTTTTTTTTCGGTTATGCAACTGTCGTTTTGTCTGATGTGCAGCCGGGGGCGTTTGCGTGGGTCGCACTTTTGGCAATATTCGGGCGCAGGCGACTTTTTTTTTTTTCGGTTATGCAACTGTCTGATGTGCAGCCGGGGGCGTTTGCGTGGGTCGCACTTTTGGCAATATTCGGGAGTCCAACTGCGCCAAGAACTGCACATCTGCTCTCACTACGCGAGGATATAGAGCTTTTTTAATGTAACTAATATATCATGTAGTAAAAATCAGATAGTTGAAAGTTTTACCATATTCGCTATATAGGATGCATGTTTGGTTGCGCGTTATATTATATATACGGCACGTGGTGTCACAACCTTCCATGGCTTGCATATCATTCGGAGGTCATAACTAGGCAGTCGTGGTGTCGGTAAATACCGATAAATCCGGAAATATTAACCAACGAGCCGGTTTTATCAAAACTCGAGGAAAACACCGATAAACCCCGAATTAGATTTGCCCTTAAACAACACAAACCCAAGCTCCGCAGGAATAACATTTCTATCTACAGCTTTATCTTGAGTTGGCCACGGAACTCAGCCGGCACTGAACTGTCCGCGAGGCTGCTTCTTTCTCCAAATCCTCACCCCTGATCTTGTTCCATGGCCTCCGAGATCGCGAAGCAAGAGCGCGCGCGCTTCGGGATTTCAGAGGCAATAGAGAGTTTTAGTAGATCGTTCCGATACCTCCGATAGCCCCGATAACGATACTATGCATGCGCAAGGGAGGCGGTGGCGGAGTATCGGGATATCGTTATCGGAGTCATGGGAACGATCTACTAAAACTCTCTATTGCTTGTATCCTTGTCTCATCTATATTTAGCGCTAGGAGATACTCGGCGTTTATTAAACATTCCGGTCTTATGCGCGTTTTACGGGGTTTGGAAAGTCCCATGCCCGCGACCTATTTTCTTCAACATGAACTCAGATAAACGCCTTTTTTTTTCCTACTCCAAAAACAAATTTACAGCGAAAAACACCGAATCGGCGAGAAGGATAAACCCCAAAGAACAACGCAGATTTCGAAGAAAGAAAAATTGTGAAAACATGGCATCCTTTATCCTTAGTCATAACCAACGTGTATTTGTTTTTATATTGTGTTGCTATCAGTCATAATTTATTATTGTGTCACGTCGAAACGACTAAAAACGAAGGCACCGTGTAATCGTTTGGTCGCCGTGCACCTAACGTGGTGCAAGAAGTCGAGAAGCACCACATTATTCGCGACCCCAGCCACCTATAGGGTGTCGCCACCATCGGGCCAATATGGCGGTCTTAATAGACAGGTCGTTCCGTGCCATGTGGCAGCTCAGCGCACAACGCTGGGGTTGTGCGCTGACTGATTGACACCCAGTATGCACCCAGTGTCAATTAAGGATTCCCGAAACTTTATTCACTTAACTCTCTAGACCGAACACATCTGGGCGTAATCCGAGTTTCTCAACAAATCGGCATGGTGTTCGTTGAAGTGTCAAAACCGTGGTTACCCGGAGAAGTCCTGAGTCGACACTACCAAGCGAAGCCGCTCCCCTCGACGACCACATCGAAGCGCCACACGCAGCTCGCTTCGAGACCCATATTTACGCCGGCGTCTCACGAAGGACGACCAGATCTTCCAGCATCGTCCTACTGCTCGCAGCCACGAGTCCGCATGACGGAGTATGGACTGCGTTTCCTCGTACTAAAAAACGAGCGCGTGATACGGACCAACTTGAGCGCGGAGATTCATAAAGCACGACGCGCGCGCAGTCAACCGCGCTGCGCTGCAGCTCCGAAAATGGGGCGCGCGGGCGCGTTTGGATGGGCGCTTATTATCTAAATTGATTTCCGCTTATGAGGAGTGGAAGAAGTTTGGTCGTGCATGAGAGTGGATGGGGCTCCGGGGGACTGCCAGGGAAAGAGAGAGAGAGACCGACAGTGTGTTAAACTCTCTCTCTCTCTCTCTCTCTACCTCTTTCTTTGCATTGCACCCTTTCCACTCTCCCATTTGTCTTTTGGGAATTTTCTCCCTTCTGGATCTTGTCTCGCGGGGCAGAACTGCTAGCAGACGGTCTTTGCGCAAATTTCCGCGAGCACCCCCCTCTCTTCCCTTCTGCTGGAAACATTGGGCGGCTTATTAGATTGTGGAGCACTGTTAAGCGCTTTATCGTCTTTTTTTTTTTCTTCTTTCATATCGTTGATGTGGAGCATCGCGAGTGTCCGCTTCTTCACGGCTCATTAAAGGCGCCGAGAAGATGGCGCGCTTCCTTCTGGTCAGCTCGCGGCGGTGGTGGCGGTGGTACTTGGAGGCCATCTGATGGACGTTTTCATGGCGTGACGTATAAAACGATTTACGCTCCCTACTCGCACGGGCGTAATTCGTCTGCTCGCGCAGACCGACGCGGAGAGTCGTTAGAGTGATTTCGGCGAGCATTTGAATCCGTAGTCTCTGGATAAAAAGGCGATGAAAAACGAAACGTTTTTCGTCGCCTTTTTGTGGTCTACGCGTTCGTAAGCGTCATGGGATTGCCACGTTTGCGTGTTAGCTTTGGGTTTAACATGAGCGATTTCGCTAGGACTGCGGAAAGAGTGGTTATTTCAGAGATTCCCTCCCTCTTACGTTAGCTAATTAACACATGATTGAGGCGTTCCTACGCCATTTCGTCTCATAAATCACCATTTTCTTCCAGAAGTATTTTTTTTTTCTTGATTTAGGGGGGGGGGGGGGGGGGTGAGCTGTTTTAAAGGTTGATGAGAACGGATGGAATGTGTAATTTCCACTGAACTCGGCAGCTCCTTCCCAGAAGCAGTAAACCAACGATCAATTCGAATAAAATAAAACGACGTTTTGCTCTTATTTTGTTTTGACAAGGGAATTTATGGACATTCTGCTCCTATTTTTTCTTGGCACGCGAGTAAAATGACGTGTCACTCTTGTATTGCTCTGGCAACAGTCTAAAACGACGTTTTACTCTTGTTTTGCTCTAGCAATGGGGTAAAACGACGATGCAGTTCTTTTTTGCTCTGGCAAATGACTAATACTTATTATTTTTTTATTTCTCTGGCAAAGAAGTAAAGCCCGATTCACATGGTGCGATTTTACTTGCAATTTCGGAAGCACGGCTGTGAGCACCACAACCTCCACAACGTTTTTTTTTTTTTTTTTTTTTTTTTTTTTTTTTTGCTTTGCACAAATGACGTTGCAATTGCGACATCGCGAGTAAAATCGCACCCTGTAAATCGGGCGTAGCACGACATTTCCCTCCAGGAAGGGTATGAAGCGAGGTTTGATTCCCTTTTATTTTTCTCTCGAAAGGGGAGTATACACCACGTTTTGCTCAATTCTCGCTCTGGCGTGGGAGTAAAACGACGTTTCGCTCATGTTTTACTCCTTTCTCACACTGATTCTCAGTCAAACAACGTCGTTTTTGCTCCCAGGCCACAACGCCTTCCCTCTCTCTCTCTCTATTGCTTCGTACTTGTTCCGCGAGACGTAGAAGATAGTTGCCGCGTTCGCCGGACGAAGAGGAGACCCCAGCTCCAATTTCTCGCCGGGACGTTACCCTTCCCCCTTTCCAAGTTCTCGCATCGTTGGCACGGGTGTTGTAAATCGGGCGCGTATGATTTACGATCGACGTTCGGAGCAATTAGGGGCGCACGCCTTGGCGAGCCCGGCGAGCGGGTACGGCCCCTCGGAGATTGCGGCCGTCACTGCGGCCTTGTACGCCACACTGGGGTCTGATTCTGAGGTTCGGACGGTTAGCCCCCTTTGGCTGCCGTCTCTCTCTGTGGCTCGTTTATGGGGCGAGCCAGACTTCATTTCGGAATCCGCTTCTCTGGAAGAACTGCTCTCTGTTGGGGCAATCT
The DNA here is from genome assembly GCF_016920785.2 of Ixodes scapularis. NCBI lineage: Eukaryota > Metazoa > Arthropoda > Arachnida > Ixodida > Ixodidae > Ixodes > Ixodes scapularis. Next base: position 36,757,715 of record NW_024609882.1, read on the forward strand.
CCGTCGAAACCGAGATGTTCGTCCATAAATTTCGAACTGCGCTAAATTACTCGTTTTGGCGTACTTTGTTTAGGCGTCTTGAGATTCTAATTCTGCGTTGCGATTCTGCATTGACCAATAGCTATCCTTTTTAGATTTCCAATTATTATTATCATTATTTGCCTTTTGTTAGGTGGCAGACAAAGAAAGCACTCTCGCTTTTGGTATATGGCAAACTAAGTAATTTTAAAGAAAAGAACATAAATATCTAGACGGGTTATCTGCATTCCTAGAAAGATAGTGAAGGTACTAAATGATATGAAAAATGCCGTCCCGTCACATACCCCCTAAATATATATATATATTTTTTTTTATCGTGGCTTCCGTTAAACGGAATACAATCGCAGTCGGTATACCGCCGGCTAGTGTTTTTAAATTAAAAAATTTAGACCTCCCATTTCTTTTTCAGACTGAAATGTTTAACTGGCAACACTGCGAACATGACGCCAGTGGCAGGCACAGGTTCACTGCTTGGACACGACAATTTGTTGCGTCCCAAAGCCAAACGTTCTAGAAAAAAAAAAGGGCATAGAGATTTTGCAAAAACAAGCGGTGTTGCGAATGTTTCGTCTTGCTCTACATATTCAGAAGCACACTTTGTGTCCTGCATCACCAGTTATTATGATCCGGCGCTTCTTGAAGAGGTGCTCAAGTTGAAACCAGAGTTCTTATAATGTACGCTAGATGTTCAAATGGCGCGGTGCTGTGGCTAATTGAAGCAGACAGCAACCAGTCACAAATTGACTTCCGGTAATGCATTTCTGTGGGAGAAAGTGCGTGCATTTTCTGCCTACGCTCGATTATAAGAGAAAATATCCCAAATAATTCGTACGTACTTGGAACATTTGTCAGTCAGGCAGACAAAATAATTCGTCAGTTACGGCTTTTGTTTTAATAATTGCATTAAAAATGTGTTAGAGCGGCTCCGTACATGTATTTATCTGTACTGTCGGACACTGCTACCCCGAACACGACGTCGGCGGCTTTCAGCATGGGGGATATACGTGACAATTTACATGGCGACCGAAGGACAATTGGAAAACTAAGGAAGACACCACGAGCCACGCAGTAACACTGGATCAATAACTCCCTGTGCATCTACGATCAAAATAAATTGAAGGTCACGTAATATATTCCGATTTTCAATAAATACCGCTTTATTCTCTCCGCCCTGTGCGAAGCTATACGTTGAAAACATCACCCACACGCTCGGAATCTTTGATAACAAGTGCCCGATAAAGGCTGCCCGCAGAGAAAATAATAAAAAGGGCAACCTTTCATAGCGCACGTAAGTGCTTTATTCTTTACGCTTTGAACGTTTTTAACCGCTCGTAAAGATGCACGACGGGGTAGTTTTCATTTAGGGACAGGATGGCATATTAGCAATGTATAAGCGCCACCGGAATGTTGGTGAACCTTGAACACGCTCTATATTCCTCTCGATTGTTATTTTGCTTTGAATCGTCGCTCGTTTTTACACACCCACTGTGGAACACAGGTTTGGGTCTGATATATAGCGAAGTTAAACATCGTTCACTGACAAATAAAAATGCGCTAACTAAAGCGATTGCACTTTTACAATGTTAATAAAGGTACACGCTATTCGGTACGACCCAAATAACAAAAGTGTTCCATGTTATCTTCCGGCGAGGAGAAAAAATGCACGCGCGTTTTCCCATAGGAATGCACAGGAGCACCGCTTAGTATACTCTGGTTGCTGTCTCCTTCAATTTGCCACACGAAGTCGCATAGACGCTAGCTAAAGTTGAACCTCTAGCGTACAATATAATAACTCTATGGTTCAAACTGCTCGTATACCAGGCGTTAGCAGTGTGTGCATGCACAGGAACAAGCTCTCCGCGAAGCGAAGGAGCGCGTGCGCGTGCACAGCATGCGCGTGCATCGCGAACAGCGTCACCGCAAACGCATCGGATGCGAACCCTTGAACTTGGCGCGAAGGTGAGAGAAAGGAACCGACGTGCCGCGCGCGACACGTCGCCTCCGGTGACGTTCATTGGCCCGTAATTTTTATTAAGGCTTCGCGTTCCGTCCAAGTTTCCCTGGAGAGCACGTCGTCGTCGTCTTATACACGGTCGTCGTCCGTAGCCGACGCGCGCCTGACAAGTTGAAATTGACGGCCCGAAGCGTTCTGACGGCAACAACTCTTATCGGCCGCGTTTCGGGAGCGTATAAACACCGCGCGTGCACCGTGAACAACAATTTTCCTCCTTTGTCTTTCGGGAGAGAACATTTTGACGTTGTCGTTATCGCTGGGATCGCCCGAAGTGGCGCGTACGCTTCCGACGCGTCGTTCTAGTTCCTTTTCTCGAATGCAGGTTTGTTTACGAGCCTGTCGGGAGTGCTTTAATGAGCCGTGGTGCTGCGGGCTTTGACGCGGCGGTCGCATACAACATACAACCTGACGACGTTTGGCAAAAGCTTGTTGCGGTAATTTTTTTTTTTATTTATTGTTGTTTAGGTATTGGGACAGCTTGATCTCGTTTCGACTCTCGAGTGTTTTCGCAACTTGATTCCTGGCGGTGTTCGTTCATAATGGATTTGATGACGATGAAGATAACAATAATGACGACTCTGATTGTGCGGCTTTTGCTGGCAAACTGGATGAATCTTCGTGTGCTAACTACGCTGCCTGAAACGCGTCTTATACACCTGTTACACGGGCGCACTTAACCGCGGTTAACTTAGCTTAACTGCTGTTGCGCGGCACCACAGATACCGCAGTATGCTCTCGGACAGCTATTTCAGAAGAAGTGAAGAGCGCGCGCCCTCTGCTTCGATAGATGCTCAAGACGCTCAAGCGCACGTTCGCCCATAGCTTTGACTGCATAGCCGCAGAATGTTGTCCGCAAATATTGTGCGCTAACTGTGGCTTAGCGTAACTGCAGTTAAGTGTGCCCGTGTAACAAGGGTATAATACCGCTGTTACACGGGCACACTTAACTGCAGTTACGCTAAACCACAATTAGCGCACAATACTTGCCGACAACATTCTGCGGCTATGCAGTCAGAGCTATGGGCGTACGTGCGCTTGAGCATCTTGAGCACCCATGAATGCAGTGCACGCGCTCTCTTCACTTCTTTTGAAATAGCTGTCCGAGGGCATAGTGCGGCATCTGTGCTGCCACGTAACCGCAGTTAAAGCTGAGTTAACCGCGGTTAAGGGTGCCCGTGTAACAGGGGTATAACAAGGGTATCAGACTGGTGTGTGTTTAGCGTCCCATGCGGAACGCAAGTTCGTCTGCTTCTTGCACGGGGGTTGCGATGATTTCAGAACGCCGAGCTCTTATTGGCTGGTTGAAGAAATAGTGGGTACACCTCCAGGCATCCAGCATCGAGGTCCACCCACTATCCTAAGCTATCCTAAGCCACTAAGCCAATCGGAGCTCGTCGTCGTTCTGACGTAACCGCAACCCAGAAGCAGACGACTTGCTCTCCGCGTTCCGCCCGTACGTCTAAAGTTGTCCCAAAGTATCAACAAATGACGTCACAAAAGCCGGAATGTCACGCTGTCGGATGTCGCGATCCTGGTGGTTGGTCTTCGAAGTTCCGTCAAGGAAGTTACGAGCGAACGCGAGTGTCGCTGTCGTCGCGGCGTCCCAATCCTTGGCTGCAGAAACTTCCGTGGACCGTCAAGCTGGAGAGCGACCTTTAGCAGAACAGGCGTTTGCCACATACAGCACAACCGTTGGGACGCCGCCAGGATCGCGACCGGCGACGGCGTGCCACACACATGACGTCATGAGGCGGAAATCGAGGGACCACTTTTTTTTTTAGACGCGGTCAACAGACCAGTCGGAGACGCGTTCCGGGCACCATATACACTGACCGAGACGTAGAGCGACACCAAGCGACGAATGCTGGAACAGCGTTTAGCGTCCGGAGATGGTGTTTCGGTACCTCCTCTACCTCCTCCGCCACTCATCTAAACCGCGAAATACGCGGGAGTGCAGCTCTCCTTTCCGGAAGTCGAACTATTAGTTCGAGCTTTCGCCGCCGCGTGATGAGGACCTGAGTATGCTGAGGGCTCTTCTCGAAAAGTGCCCATTATACGGTCGGCGGTGTTGGTCCTTTTTAGCTCCTCGTTCCGCTGGAACTGTTCGAAAGCACAAATCTAAAATAAATGGCACTTCGCACGCGCGTTTCACGAACACTTTATTTTGGTCATTTACTTCGATTCTTTTGTACAGAGAAGGCGAGCGCGTGTAGCGCGTGTACCTACGTTCCCAGCATTCTCTTTGATGCTTGGGTAATTTAGCGAAAATTCTATGGCAAGCGAGCGCTGGATAGACTGTGATTTAGCACACGTGGACTGTGATTTTTGTAAACAATAAAAAAACGTATATAGGTAGTACTCACTGGCGGCTATATAAGCTGTGTGCACGACTGCTGAGCGCGTGCTGATGGTGAGCTTCCACAATTCTTTTGCAGCCCGATCCCACACCATCAAGATTGCCGGTCTTGGCAACCTATATGTGAGTTCGTTCTGAGTAGTAGTAGTAACAAATTTATTCCGAAAAAGGGTGGCACTTGGCCTGTTTGGGAAGGGGCTAAAAGGGTGTTACGAGTTAGGTGCGGCGCACTATGGAGGCTTCACAAGCGAAGCTCCACAGTGCGAGCAAAGTCGTTTTTTGGTCCATCCGCTGTAAACAGCGCCCTCAAATATGGCGTCCTGTGCATACCTTCTATAGAAACATTTTTATTTTTTTTACTCGTATAAATGAAAGCATATGAGGATGTGCACGTAAGCGCGCGTGCACCGACAAATATCGCGCGTGATATAAGAAAATGAAAGACGTGAAAGTGGTAGGACAGCTATTTCCCACCTACCGCGGATGTGACATAATTACGCGGATTGGTGCGACCCGTTGGCGCAGTATAGTCCTACAAAGACCATCTCGCCGGTTGGCGTGCTTTGTCTCTGGATACTATCAAACACGCTTATGTCCATATTCTCCTATTGCATTATTTTTTTTTTTTTTTTCGTTTCAATACTTGTATCCAGATCTCTTCCTTCTTTATACTCTCTCTTCCTCTCTTCTCAATTACCGAGAGTGCCGAAAGCCCCGATTACCTTGTTGGGACACAAAGCGGACCGCGTAGAAGAGAGAACTGAATTGCGCACGGTATAAACCGGGTTCACACTAAACGGCGCCCGACTTCGCTCCATTTCGCCCCGCAGTGCTAGCCAATCTTCGCACGGTTATTCAAATGATTCCAACTAGGGCTAAGTGTCGCTTGGATAAACCAGTCTCGGTTATGGCAGGACTCTTAGAAACAAACGCAGCAAATCGAGTCTCAAATTCTAACTTCTCGCTTCTCTGTTTTTGTTTTAAATTGTTTGCCGATTTGTAAAACAAGCGTAAATGAGAGGACAGGAACGAAATCTTTAAAGGGGGTATTTTATTCCACCTCCCCTAATTTTTTTATAGCTTATTTTGGTTTGTATTCATGGGTGCGCAAAGTCGCGTTTTATTCATCGGATACGTACACACAGTGCACATCGCGTTCCGGTGTGTTCATTCTGTCAGACGAGAGAGTGTGTCTGTGTGTACCTCTTTTGTTCGTGCTACGTGCTTTATTTCCGGGTTCCACCTTATGCATTTTCGTTTCGGCGGCCAGACCCGCCAGGGGGTGCGTGTCTCTTTTGAGTTTAACGGTGGATGGCTGTCGTAAATTTTCCGGGCGTCTCTTTAGACTCCCAAGGAGGAGGAAGCGATCCTTGGTGGGGCCTACTTTTATGGGAATCTGTTTCCGCGCCCTTGTAATTTCCTACCTTTTTTTCTTTATTTTACGTTATTTTTTTTTTCTATGACACGGTCCAGTGGCAAGGACGACGGATGAGCGAACGATTCTCTTCGAAATTCAACGGACATAAGAAAAAAATAAAACGTAATAAAATAAATAGCGACGGCACCCTTACCGCCCCCCCCCCCCCCCCCCCCCCCAGCCTTTTTCTCTTCTCTTCTTCTGCCAGAATCCCCCAAAAAACCGAAAAAAGTTACAAAGCAAGAACGAATGAAGATGCCCGAAGTTCCTTCCATTTGAAGCTCTTGTTTATATATATATATATTTGTATCCATTTCGCCTTTTTAGCTGCGCTTGAAGTAAGCGCGAACAATTCAACGGTAAAAAGAAGGAAAAAAATAAACAAAAATAAAACGAGCAGCATCATAAAAAGAACACAGCAAAAACAACCAGGAAAAAAAACAGCAACAAGCAGGCACAAATATAGTTTTTCTCCTTTTTTTAAAGGGATGCGGCCATTTTATGGTTGGCTGCCTGATCGTGTGACCTACATCATGTGGGGAGGCGTACTGACGCCGCGGCAAGGGTGCCTCGCTTCTGTACAACCCAGTTTGATTGTGGCCCCGTCGAACGAACTCTACACTGCACTTCTTTATTTCATTTTATTTTACCGTTATATATTTATCGAAGGACGCCCGTTATTATTGACGCTCTTCTTTATTGCGGCTGTTATTACTATTATTATTATTATTATTTTCGTGTCAGTGGCTGAGTTCCGCGCAGGCTTCCTTCTCCATCTTCCATCAATGCATTCGCTTCCTTTTTTTTTTTTTTTGTGGGGTGACATTTGTGTTTGTTTGACAGAAGGAGGCAGCGAGGGCGAACGGGGGAGGGAGGTTAAATATACGGGCTGCGCGCTGTCTTTTTTTGTATGTTTCTGTGCCGTTGTTGGATTATTTATCGGGTTATTCGGAGCGGAAGATGGGGAGGAAATTATGGTTCCGCCCGAGCGACGATTTGATGCAATTTCGAGTGGAAGAGCGGCGGCCACAGCGAGGCAGCGAGCGCGCCAGACATTCGACGCGAACCACCCGGAAAATGCGGTTATACACCACCAGAGTCCGCTTCCAACCTCCCCCTTTCCCGACAGCGCTGAGGCAAACGCTTGTACCATGTTTACACTTGAAGTTGTTTACTCTTTTTTTTTTCTTCCCGCGTGTTTTTTTTTTTTGTTTGTTTGTTTGTTTGTTCCGTGTGTACGCCTCGTCTCTCTTGAGTTTGTGGACGCTTTATTGAGAAAATACGCGTGGTCTGGCTGCCAGACATGAATGGGTTTCGTGAACATCTCCATCTTGATTTTGGTTCCTTAGATGAGGACGAACGTCGGGTATATGCGATCCGACATTGACGAGTGGCGACGATGTCGTGTTTCATTAGAAATGGTTTTACTCTTTTTTGATTGAAGGCATGCCAGTTCCTAGGTTTCAATCTGTTCCCGATAGTAACTTTGAAAGTAGCGTAACTTCGGAACAAATCATGTTACTTTTGTTTTGAAGAGGACGTCAAAAAGAACTATTCCTTTGGGGGGAAAATAATAAAAAAAAAAGTTTCGGGATGTTCTAAAGTTTATATTTTCCAGTGTGTCGAACCGAAAAAAATACGGGTTCGGTTACGGTTCAGGTTCAGGTAAATTTATTTTGTTCCGGTTCAGTTCCGGTTCGATTAATTCGATCCGCGAACCGGTTCGCGAACCGGTTCGGAAATTATAAATGACAAATTGCAACATCAAAATAAATTACAAATAAAACATCTGAAATCAGCACATACGAAACGGGATACATCGAGTGTAAGGCTCAGGGATTTCTACCAGGAATGGTTTCTTTATGTGCACTCAAAGGTTACCTCACCGACGTTTACGCATTCGGACTTCATCTAATTGGGTCCAACGCAGTAGCTGTAAAATCCGCGACCTCCTTACAAACCCACTTACAAGTAGAACTCGCTAACTATCCCGCCACCTCGGCGTGTAAGCAATTGAAGGAACAGTGGGGAGAAAATAGAGCTTTCTTTATTTGAACTAGCCTTCGGTAACTCAAATTAGACCCTTAAATAAGTTTTCATTAAACAAGATACGGAATATGAAAAACACTTCACCGAACGCAACGCCAGAAGGACGTAATAGGATAAATATTAAAATAGAAGAGTTCGCTGTCTCAGAAATATGTTAGCTTCTAAGCGCCTATACGAAACCGGATGCATTTTTATAAAACTCCACAGCCTTTTCTTTTCTCATTCCGATGGAAGCAAGCTTCAAGAACTCGCGCGTTCTAGAAAAGTGTTATGAAATGAGCACACAGCAGCATTTAGGATTTACGAGATTGTAAAAAAATAAAATCCCGTGACGCGATTTTTTTTTTTTTGCACAGCCTTCCAATTTTTTTTCTTCCGTGCAAGCCGCGACCAGCGCAATACTGGTTCTTATGTCAAGATTCACTGATGCAGCGTTTGTCAAGATTCATGGATGCAGCGTTGATATTCCTAAGACTGAGTGGAGAAGAAAAATATGTAAGCGAGGTGTGTGTCAGTTGACGGCACTTAAAAAACAAATGGCATCGATCATAGAGTTATTATAATGTACGCTAGAGGTTCAAGTGGCGCTAGTGTGCTGACGCAAATTGAAGCAGACGGCAACCAGTCCAAAATTGACTTCCGGTAATGCATTTCTATGGAAAAAAGTGAGTGCATTTTCTCTCTGCGCTCGATCATAAGAGCAAATATCCCGAATAAGTCGTACGTACTAGGTAGCTTGGAACATTTCTCAGTCAGGCCGACAAAATAATTGGTCAGTTACGGTGTTTTTCTTTCAAATTCATCGCATTAAAAACGGTGCTAAAACGGCTTCGTACGTGTATTTATGTGCACCGTCGGAGGCTGTTAGCGCGAACACGACGTCGGCGCTTTTCAGCGTGGGGGATATACGTGCCAAACGAACGAAGAACATCTGGAAATTAAGAAAGACGGCAAGAACTACGCAGTAACACCGGATCAGTAACTACACGTGCATATACGGTCAAAATTAATTGAAGGCCACGTAATCTATTCCTATTTTAAATAAGTAAGTACAATTTTATTCTTTCTGCTCTGAGCGAAGCTGCTTGTTCTACGTTCAAAATATCACTCGCACGCTCAAAACGTTTGAGAACAAGTGCCCGATAAAAGCTGCCCGGCAGAGAAAACAATACGAAGAGACACCTTTTATAGCCCATGGACTTTATTCTCTACGTTTTGAATGTTTTTATCCGCTCATGCACGACGGGGTCATTTTTATATAGTGACAGGACTGGCATATTATCAATATATAAGCGTCACCATATTGCTGGCGAGCCTTGAACACACTCTACATTCCTTTCGATTGTTATTTTGCTTCGAATCATCGCTTGTTTTTACACACCTGCTGCGGAACACACGTTTGGGACTGAAATGTAGCGAAGTTAAACATCGGTCACTGATGAAGAAAAATGCGATAACTAAAGCAATTGCACTTTTACAGTGTTAATCAAGGTACATACTATTCGGTACGGCCCAAATAACCAAAGTGTTCCGTGTTATTTTCCGGCGAAGAGACAAAATGCACGCGCGTTTTCCCATAGGAATACACAGGAAGACTGGAAAAGTAGACTGGTTGCTGTCTGCTTCAATTTGCGTCACGGAAGTCGCATAGACACTAGCGCCAGTTGAACCTCTAGCGTACATTATAATAACTCTATGGCATCGATAGCACATTCATTGTCAACAGCGCGTGGCCGAACCGTTTTGACATGAGCCGGTAACCGTTATTTTTTTTCCGGTTCAGTTCCGGTTCGGGTTCATCGCAATAACAATATAACGGTTCGGGTTCGGGTTCAGTTCCGGAAAAAATACCGGTTCGGTTCCGGTTTTCGGTTCGGTTCGGTTCCGGTTCGACACCCTGATATTTTCAAATAACACACAAGATGTGCCCTCCTCGTTTCGGGGAAACGAAATTTAAAGGGATTGTTTCCTCTAACGCCCGGTCATTTTTCGTTTTCTATTCAACTTTTGTTTATTTGCTTAATGAAAAAGTTGCTTATATGATATATAAAGCTGTGCCGCATTTGCAATCCAAATTCGCTCAGATGAGCTGCAGGCGTAGGCTCCCTTCCGCCAACTTGATCGTTATTCAAGCATCGATACAAACAGTATCGTCGAGAGCAAATTTTTAGGCATTAGCTTTCGCTTACTTCGAATAAAATATTTCACCTTCTTTTTATATGAAATTTCAAGTACGCACACCCATTAGAATTTAGAATTAACATGGCCCCTATTGTAAATTTGTCTTCGGACAAGACCGAAACGGAAAGCAATTTACGATGTGCGTTAGTTATGCGTGTTTTCTTTTTTTTTTTATTTCTTGAGTGGCAGGAGCTGGGGAATTCAGATATCACGTTTTTGAACGCGACCGTAATGCGACAGCCAAGATGGAACGGCAAACTACGACCTAAGGGGGTCAGTCGTAGTCAACATGCGCACATGCGAAATGCTTCACTCGTGATCCGGGCAGATAGGCGTTCCACGTATGACTGATCGTCGAGATGTCTCTACAACTGGGGATGTTACGAACGTTTGACGAATTCGACGTCGGCACTTCGATGTTCGACAGGTTCGGGGAACACTCCGACCTTTCGGCAGGTTTCGACAAAGTTCAACTTTTCGAGCAGCGATGCCCGACTTGTACACACAATAATTCGGAATATTTGGAAAGGATAATTCATACGGTAAATTGTTTTTCATTTTATAAATTCTAAAAGCAAACACATAAAACTTTTAGATTGGTTAAATTGCACGCGATAAATATTGCGTCCCCTTCTCCGCTGGATGCCCTCAGTTCGTTCGCAGTTTCCGCGGATGCGCATGACGGTCGAACTCCAGTCGAACTTTTGTAGAACATCGCGTTAAAAGTTCGAAAAAATTCGATCCTGATCGCACTCGAACCTCGACGAATTCGGGACATCCCCATCTACAACAGGCTTCCTATTTCGAAATACCAATTCGTCGAAGAATACATATCAATGTCGTGCAACGCGCACACAATGTCGAAAGAGAACATGCACACACATACACATAAGCCCAGCTCTACGAAACACACGGTTTAAACGAGAAGGATAGAACCGAATCATCCGAAACACGAAGCAGCGAGGTGAACAGCTCTTCCATTCGCCTAGCCATGGGCGGGGGGTCACGGCGGAGAACATTGTCTTTTGAGCCTCCGCTGCGTTTCGGTCCTTCCCGCTTGCACTCCTGTCTGCTCCTTCATGTTTACTTCTTCGTTTGTTTCTAGCATCCTCCCCGTGCCGGTCCAGTTGTTCTGACCGTAACGCAATTTCTTGCCGTTCCGGTCGTTTTATATCCGTCAGTACGCCCGCCCCCCGTCCGTGGAGCCCTCGTTTCTTCTTTTTACCTACGCGTGCTTGTTTTTTATCGTATGTAAATGCGGAGCTACACTCTAAATTATGTCTGTCTGCGTCTGTATGCATGTGCGTATATGTATGTGTCTGCATGTGAACCTATGTGCGTGTGCAGATAAGACCAACGGGTTAAGGTATGGGTTTGAGCCCTGAGCGACCTGACGACACGCCGGCATCCGTGTCCCGACACGGGAACGACGTCATATGGCGTCGTCCCCTTTTTTAATTTCCTTGTTCTCTATCCCTATCGTATTTGTTTATATTTTTTAATCTTTTTACGAGGGCGGTTTAAGAACTTCTTGCAGAGAGGGAAGAATATTCCCGATGTGGGTAGAACACCTATACTCGTTTTCACCTCATAAGGCGTAGTAAAAAGAAGTGCGACTTCTCGCGGAGCATTACTAATGATCCCCGTTATGTGGGTAATGAAGATACATGTAGGTGCAGCTCAGAATAGATGCATGTTAGCTTACTAAGATGCACACGTTTCAAACGCCAAAAGCATCGCTTCTTCCTCCGACGACCAAATGTCGTAGGAACTACTTTGCGTGGCGCATGAGGAATGTGCAACACTTGCTTTCTCTTTGACGTGAAAACGAGTACAGAAGCTACGCGACGAGAAACTGAGGGAGAGGGGGAGACGAGAGCGCTCGGTGATGTTAGAACGCCAAGCTCTGGGTGGAACGTTGCCTCTACTCAGTGTTTGAACGCGTTGGAACGCGAACGCCGAACGCCGGCGTTCGACAATCAAGCAGAAGCATAGCCTCCTATACACTGACAAGGCCGGGCAGATCGCCACGAGAAGCGGCCGCCGAAATGGACAAAGCGGAGCGGCAGACAACGGATGAGATGAGAGCCACGTGACTGGCGCCCCGCTGCGGCGAGACGTCGAAACACACTTCTCCCGAGCGAACGAGTGTGTTTCGGGTCCTCGCCGCTGCAAAAGCTGTGCGTTGACGTCCAGGTTCCCCGAGAAATGGCTCTTTGATGCCCTGTGCTACCAGATCCTCGCGTTCCAGGTCTATTTAGGAAAATGATTAAGCTCCGGTATAATCAAATTGTTCAATATTTTTGCGTAATTAACTTTTTTTATTATCGTGTTTCAGGGCTTGGTTTCAATTGGAAACTTGCTGAGCATCAACGAAAAACACTAAATCAATAAATTGCAGAACGATAGAAGGCACGCGCGACATTTTACGGCTTTCTGAAAAACTACACAATTTCGACGGGTTATTCAGTTTCGGTTTCCAATCGGAGCGCTTCTCGGTCCCGACGACACCGCGCCCCGTTGAGAAATAGTGCCTCTGCTGCATCGCGCGTGGACAGCGCAGCGGAGGTTGGTTGCACTAATTCTCCACGGGGCGCGGTGCCGTCCGGGCCGTGATGCGCTCCGATTACAAACCGAAACTTAAATACCGGTCGAATTTGTGAGGTTTTTCATAAAGCCGTACAATGCTTCGCGTGCCTTCTATCGTTTTGCAATTTGGTGATTACGTGTTTTTCGATGATGCTGATTGCTGAGCAATTTTCGCATTGAAACCATGCCGTTAAACACAATATTTAAAAAAGTTAATTACGCAAAAAATAATTACCAATCTAGTTATTCCGGTCTTTAACGATTTTCCTAAATAGGCCACTAGCCCAAGACCAAAACGACATAAGTCTTTTTTTTGTTGCGAAGCGTCGGCAACCCGTTACAAGTAACGGCGTTACCGGTAAGGAGTTACGTTTCTCGGTAAAATAGCGACGTACTCGTTACTTCTTCAAAACAGTAGCGGGTAACATAGTCACGTTTCTCGTTACTTCTTTTTCCGAAAGCTTAAAAAAAATTACACTGTCATTTTTCTTTTTGCGTTTTTAGGCGCCAAATTTTGTGACTTTAGTTTTGCTTTTTTGTCATGAGTATTTAGGCGAAACCGTAAAAAAAGATCATGTAATTATGTTCAGTTTCTGCGCGAACATAATATTTCTTGAAATATGGCGCTTACGCATGCATACCTGCACCGTCAAAACAGTAAAACGTGTTAATTCATAATTAAAAAAGTAACACAAGAGTAACGTGCGTTACTTTTAATCGGTAACGGTAATGTGTTTGTTTTATTTTCAATTAACGAGTAACGTATTTCGTTACTTCTTTTCGGTAACGCCTACAACAGGGGTGGTGGCTCGCAAGATACCATTTATACAGGGTGTTTGCTTTTAATGCAGACAGATTTATTTTAAAAGAAAGCAGTGAAAAGTATATTAATGCGGTCTGTCGAGGTGAGTTCTATGGACAGGAAGACATAATAAAGGGGGCTAATCGTGACGACAAGTTAAATTAATAACTCAAATTAAAACCTCTGCGTTTGTTCTTCATGCCTTTCTTGACCTGCCTTAGCAGTTCACAGTAGTTGGCACTGCTCACAGTGCTTCCTTTTTCAAGGAATGAAATGGTGATTGGGCCTTGCATATCCCCAAAAACGGTGAGCATCACCTTCCTAGTGGACCGCTGGGACTTGAACTTCTTCTTCACTGGAGAGCCTGCGTGCTTCCACTCCATGGACTGTCGTTTAGACTCAGGCTCATAGTGCCAAACCCATGTCTCGTCAGATGTGACCCCCTTCTGCAGAAACTCATCACCATCCTTCTCATAGCGGGAAAGGCACTGCTGGGACAACTCGACTTTCCTCTGTTTGTGCTCCGCAGTAAGCATCTTTGGCACCCACCTGCTGCTGACCTTCGAGTAGCCAAGGTCATCATGGACAATTTTGTGTGCTGTCCCCACAGATAAGCTCAAAGTCCTTGCAATGCCATCCACTGTCACCCTTCCGTCAGACCGAATGAGGTCATTGACTGATTCGATCACCTCAGGAGATCTCACTTCTGTAGGCCTCCCAGGCCTGTCTTCATCCTCAACACTGCTCCGTCCTTCTTTAAACAATTTAGCCCACTTGTAGACATTTTTCTGGCTGAAACATGTGGCACCATACACAGTTGACATTCTCCAATGAATTTCAACGGGTTTGCACCCTTCAGCAACCAAAAACTTGATAACTGACCGCTGTTCAATCCTGGAGCATGCTTCTTGGTCAGCCATCTTTGTTACTCGGTTAAATTCTCACAGTGTTGTTTGTAATCTGTATAAGAAATAAATCCACGTGGAAAAGTAGTAAAACAATAAAAATAACTAAAAAGTAAGCTTCTATGTGTATTAGAAGTCCTTATACAAAAAAATTCACCTTATTTATTGAATCACCCTCGTATTATTCGAAGTATTCGAAAACACGTATGGTAAACGCCCTATTTTTAATAATATTTTGAATAAAAAAAAGTCGTGCTATAATAAGTAGTATTTTTGGCATACTAAGTTTACTTGCGATGGCAATATTTAATAGTTAAATTCGTCAGTGTGTCCGGAGAAACGTGTATGTAGTTAATAGAAACTATTGGTTTGGGAGCTCCATGAGGAAAATAATGGGTGCAATTATTTTTCATGTTCAGTTTTATTCACTCCCCGTTTTGACCATTGTGGCTATCGTCTACCTACTTTAATTGTTTCTTGCTGTTCTCTAAGAAAGTTCTGTCCATATTATCCCCTATATTGTGATAGCGAAAGGATGTGTGTTATTCCATTTCCAGCCTGGTAAATTTAACAGGAAAACCAAAGATCCGCGGCGCTCGTACATCGACGTCTGAAATTTCCATAACGGAAACTAAATGTACTCGCCAAAAACGAAACACACGCAAAAAAATACTGAAAGTGAACGGCTGACAACCGCGTCGTGACCTTCGAACGGCTAGGATAGATGTCTTTTCAGTAAACTCCTACCCTACATTCATAAAAAAAAAAAGAAAAGGTTACCAGACAGGATTTTGCACAATGTCAAGCATTTATTAATATACCCTCAGTTTCGGCTCCGTTTTTCCTCGATAACCTAAACTTGTAACACAGGCGGCAAAAGAGCGGCAGCAGGGGGCGGCGTGTGCATCTAACATCAGCAGTGGAGGGAGAGAGTGGAGCAGAACGGACATGTAAAAGGGAGAGAAGGAGCCCCTCGAAGCGGGGAGGACTGCGAGCGGAGAAGGGAAGGTGGATTGCTTTCATAAATTCTCTGATCTGAATCGCCTTCTCCTCGCAAATGCCTCACCTGGTCGGAAAAAAGGAGGCTCGCCCGTGCGGCTGGGCTATGGCTAGGCTACGGGACGGCTATGGATGGCCAGAAGCCTGGAAGCCATCCATAATGACGCGACGGGAGGGCGCAGGAGGGAGAGGAGGAGGGGCGGGATGGATGGGCGAGGGAGAAAAATCCCCCGAGGGATGAAATCGGTATGGATCCCACGGAACTGCGCGAAGCGTCTTGAGCTACGATTTTTCGTGTATGTTATTATTATCGTCGTCGTTTGGTACGTTTGCCTGCTCGTGTGTTTGGGGCTGAGCTGTTGCGCTCTACTTTTTGTTCCTTGTGCTTTTGAGTTCTTGGTGTTGCGAGCGTTTGCAAGATGGAGGAGAGAGATTGGGGGGGGGGGGGGGGGGGGGAAGGCGGACCTCCGCCATTTTGAATGAGAGCGCCCCCCGGCGGGAGGCGGTGGGCGGAGTAACTACTGGTAGGTGCGTTTCGGGCATGATGTAAACACGGCAGCTTCGAAATGGTCTCGGTCCTTTCTTGCTTTCTCTTTCCTTTTTTTTTTTCTTTGTTTGTACCGAGCCTGCGGTCCTTTTGTTGGTTCGCTGTTGTTTCGGTTTATGCATGGTCCGTTTCTATAGCGAACAGCGGGTGTTCGCCTTTTGTCATGGTAGATGCGCTTTTGGGTCGGCACGGGGCCAAACCCCATCTAATTTCGGACAGCCTCGACGCAGGTCATTTTTGAAGGTGCACGTTCCCACTAGACGGACGGCCAACCAACGGCATTTAAAGGGCCCCTGAAAAGAAAAAAAAAGTTTTTTTTAAACAGTCTGGTTGGGACACGCGTGTCAAAAAATGAATTTTACGCGAAAAAAAAAATTTTTTAGAGCAATATTGACGGCGAGAGATTTATTTGAAGTTTTGCGCGCAAATTCCATGGTCATTCAGCTCGGCTTCTCATTGGTAGTGATGGTCATTCAACTCAGCTTCTCATTGGCCAAGAGAATGAGTGACAGCTTAGATGTTGGTTCTAAAATCTTCGTGATCTCTTGAAATCGCCTTTTGAATTACATATTTTTAGGTTTAAGAAACAATCCATCGAATGAATGTCGCAATTGTTTACAAACGTTTTACAAAATCGTAACTTCCGTTCGGATACTACAACAAAACAACAAAAAAAAGCTTCGCCATTTTGTTTTTTGTCGTGGTCGCCGTCTTCGCGTCTCGCGTTCTGAAGAGGGCTTGTTTCCTGTGTTAGTTAGTCAGTCATAGTAAGTACTTAGGAAGTGGCGCGGGGTGACAGGTTTCTGTTTTTGTGCTCTTCTTTGCGCGATTCGTGTGTCCCGTTTACCTCATCTTTTGTTTGTTTTCTGGCGCGCGCCAGTGCCAATGTTTGTTTAGATGTCGGTTCCTGTGGTTCCCGTAAAGAGTTTAGTGAGGCACGCGGCACCGCACTCAACGTTTAATAAAAAAAAAATCAGTTACCACTGCGTGTCCTCGCGGCGGCTTGAAGGATCGTGCGGCTCGAACGAACTCGTCGAGGCACCCGCTTCGCCGCGGCGAAGCGGGTGCCTCGCGAGCGGTTGTCTCGCGGCGATCGGAGCGGACGCCTTCCGGCTGGCGAGGCGTGTCCTCGTACGGGCGAAGGCCCAGCTGCTGGCAGCGTTGAAGCAACCGACGCTTCAGGTCGGGGTCCACCGCGACGACTGTGTACTGTGTGTACGACCACGGTGACCACGGTACGTGCACGATACGACGCGGTATGTCGTTCGACCGGCAGACAGCCGGCCAGGGGCTGTGTTCCAAATCTCCAAATGGATCCGAGTTTCTCCGGCGGATCGTATCACGTGACAGCACAGATTGAAAAACGCTGTACGCGGGTAGGTTTTAGAACGCCAAGAGTACAAAACCCTCACCCTGGGGTAAGATCGAGTCAATTTTGGAACACGGCCAGGAAGTAGCAATGGCTCTCGTGCGGGGCGCAGCCAAGCCAGGAAAGCAGCCAAGCCGGTCCACTACGAAGAGGCGGGGACTACCTCTCCTCCACGCGCCCGAGATGCCGAGAGAGAGAAAAGTGGAAAGGAGGTGACTGCCGACTAAATTGCGTCTGGCGCAGTCAATATTGCTCTAAAAAATTTTTTTTTTCGCGTAAAATTCATTTTTCGACACGCGTGTCTCAACCAGACTGTTTTTGAAAAACTTTTTTCTTCTTTTCAGGGGCCCTTTAACGACACGGCAGAAACAGCGCGTTAGCGACACGGTCACGTATTCGCAAAGCAGTGTTAATATTAAAAAAAAAAAAAATGTTGCCCGGGATGTAGAAACAATAGACTTATTTCAAAACCCGAAGGGCCTCATCGCGGCGTAGTGCCACGAAGTGGAAGCGCAATCTATAGGCACTCCGCTCCGGGCCCACAGGTTCCCGGAATGCAACGCGCGCGGTGACGGATTTATGTAAGTAGTCTACACCGACCTTCTAGCAAACGACCATTTTTCATCGATAGTGCGTAGATTGGACCTAGTAAATACTGCAAAACTTAGTTTATACACAGATCAGAATTGTTTTTACGGTTACCTGACAGATGGCGTGGGTGCGTCAGTGTGTCTCTTGTCGTAGGCATTCGTAAACGGTAGGAACGCATTCGGTCACTCACAAATGTGTAAACCAACCTCTTGAAGTGTTCACGTTTACACACGTTCACACATCCAGGCCTGATAATCCCAGAAATGATGCAACCTCATCGTACCTGTCATCTACTACTGCATCCACCCATTCTCTTTATCCATCTATCCACCGAGCCATCCATCCATCCGTCCATCTATCCACCCAGCCATCCGCTCAAGAGATCGCTTTCGTTTTACACTTCGGGGCTCGACGGGGACTTTGACGGATATCCTCATTTTTTAAACTACGCTCGCCGTTTTATGCTTCCCGCCTCCTCCCTTTAACGGCTCCAGTTTTCGTTCGGCTGACTTATGTGCCTGTATATATTTTGATGGCCGCTGGCGCCGCTGCTGTTTTAGCATCTCCCGCGTTAAAAATAGATGCCGCAGCGGGCGCTGAAGATGTTTTACGTCTGCTTTTACGAGGTGACGAGCGGCATTTTATAGCAGACGCTGGAAGACGGCTGGGCTTACTCGATAGAGATGGGACCCACTCCGTATCCTACTACTACCACTACCGAAGCCTCCTCGTTTCTTATTGGCTGCAGTTAAGCTGCAAAGAAAACGATTTCAAGCTTCACGTGTGTATAGTACACTCCGTTCACCTCCTGAGCTGACAGTGCAGTGGAGGCTACGTGGACGCCGGACCAATCGAGCGCCATCTTTTTATCGCCTTACCCCTGTCTCTCTGCGCGCGGGTATTGGGGGGGGGGGGGGGGGGGGGGGAGTGTGGTCACGTGGCTAGAGACAGACGTATGACTGGCCTAACGAGCAACGTAGCTTCCACTCCACTGTCGGGTAAATGGTGAACGGATTCATGGGTTCCGGATATCGTTACCGTAAAGGGAGGAGGATAAACACGGGGGCCTCCCACGTTCTTGAAAACTTGAAAGGAAGGAAAGAGTAAAATTCTACAGCCCTTTTAGGTCTTTTGATTGGTGTTAATTTTATCGTGACGCTACGAAAGGAGTGAAAACGGAAGCTTTTTACTTCCGAGAAGCGATGGTCCACTTCCGAAATTTGCCGCATGACTTAAATCTTGTGTATCTTTTTTTTTTTTTTTTTGTCTCGTTCATTTTCTTTTTACTCTGAGGAAATGGTCAGCAGTTTACTTTACAGAAGGGATGGCGTCGTAATATGGTGATTATATGCCTGTGTGTGCGGATTTAGTGTGCACCCGACCTGTCGATTTTTTTCGCTTACCTCCCTCTCTCTCTCTCTCTCTGTTTCTATGCTGAGTTCAACCGTCCAAGTAACACTTAAAAAGTGACGCCGCTCTGCTGTACACACTTGTATATCTTTTGCCATTGAATCCCGGGAACCACTTCCGTTTTGGACGGCATTTGATGCTGCAGATTTATGGCGTAACGCCGAAGCGGTGATGTAATAAATATGGGTGTGCGCGAGTTGGGAAATCTTCAAAGCCAGAGTGAACTATTATTAGAGAGTTTTAGTAGATCGTTCCGATACCTCCGATAGCCCCGATAACGATACTATGCATGCGCAAGGGAGGCTGTGGCGGAGTATCGGGTATCGTATCGGAGTCATGGGAACGATCTACTAAAACTCTCTATTATCATTAACGTGAAACTTTCTATGGTTAGGTGTTCGGCATTTCGTGAAGCCCAAATGAAAGCGTGGCCACGAGGCTCGACACTGACTGGTTGACGGGTGGGAGAGGAGGAGTCAGGTGCTTGACGCTGGTTGGTTAACGGGGAGGTCACGTGACCAGAGGGGTACATGCGAGGAGAAATGAGGTAGGGGAGGAGGAACTCGACCACCTGTGCGCACTGGGGAAGACGAGCTTGAGAGTATGGAAGGCTCCGCAAGATCGACATGTTTATTAGCCCGATTAGCGGTAGTATCATTTCATTCTAGGAACAACTATCAAGTGTACACATGGTACGCGTTAAACTATCTGATGAAGAGCGCCGTGAACGTAGGCGTCTGAAAACTCTGAGGATCGCTAAGCGTCTGTGATGCTTAGCGATGCAACACGATTGCTACACAGTTGCTTAGCAATTTGCCATAGATATTTTTATCACTCCTGTTAACAATCGCATCATTATAATAGCGTGCAATGAAATCTTGGCCACGCGTAACACAAACGTTGTAAAATGTGCCTACAGGTTGTTCATTCGTTCCTTAACTACAGTATTTTCGCCTAACATAAACATGATCGCAGTTTTTTGTCACCAGCCCAGCCCGGGCTCATTGCGGTTTGCGCGGTATCTATGGAATACAAGGAAGTATTGACCAGTATACGCTACTGAACGCCATTGAGTTCGGCATAATCTAAGCTCAAGTATATCGCTATTGATTTGGCGTGTTTCTTCTTTTTTTTTTTTTATCCTTCTTTCGTTGGAAAAAAGGATCAGTTTAAAGTCGCAGTATAAAGTAGAAAAAAAAACTTTTAAAGGAACTTAGTTCTCTAAGTTTCACCTGAGACTGAGAGACCGCAGCTGCAAAGTTTGACGAGAGTCTACATTTCGTCTCCGTATCGGCATGTTCTTTTTTTTTTTTTCCTCTGGAAGTTGTGAAGTTGTTGCCATTCTTTAAATCGATGATATTCGAAATTCCAAGATCCTGAAAGCTGGCTGGCTGGCTGACTCGCGCCTATATTTGATATTGATCTCCAACCACCGAACTCTCGAA
Source organism: Ixodes scapularis (assembly GCF_016920785.2). NCBI lineage: Eukaryota > Metazoa > Arthropoda > Arachnida > Ixodida > Ixodidae > Ixodes > Ixodes scapularis. The sequence continues at coordinate 36,778,428 of NW_024609882.1, forward strand.
TCGAAAACAAAAACACGAAGAAACAAGAAAGCAAACAGGATGAATGCGGGGAAAACCCCCATATTCTATAAAAAACATTAAAAAAAATTACAACAAAAAAAGTTTGCCAGGAAGAAAACGGTCTGCATCATGCTCCCGAGACCGACCACAGCAGACGCCTACGAGCCATTCCAGCCAATCCAGCTCTACGAACCATAGCACGTGACTACGCTTTTCGCACGTCGCTGCGCGCTGCTCCAGACGGTCGTGCGATACTCATACCGCATTGGATTGGATTCTGATGGCTCGTAGCCTCCTCGGCGGTCCACCGCAGGGTAAAACGGAGCACAGCGAACACGACCGCACTGCGGAGTGTCCCAGCTCTCTTCCTCTCCCAGGACGACCGACGCCGTCGCCGACGGAACAAAGCGTTTGCGCGAACAAAAAAACGCCGTGCGTTCCTTTCCACGACCGGAGGCCCGCAGTTTTACAGTCAACAAATCGATGACACACCGTCTTGGAGGTAGTAGGGATGCCGTGCGAAAAAACCCGCGCAGCCCGCGGGGAACTTGGCGCGACGCGATTTCGAGTTGCATTCCTGCGCGGAGTCCTCCTGTACGCCAACTCAACTCTCTGACGTCGGCGCTGGGCATGCGCAGACAGTTCATCTCACGCAAATCTGGCTTTTTCGCCCGCGCGCGCTTGTTTGTAAAGAGCGTATTGGTGTCCCGAATATTAAATGGAACAGGCTCGTGTTTTTGACGTCATGGCTACGGCAAGGCGATGGCGCCAGCGGTGCGACGGGGCCGGGGGCATACGCAATAAGGTTGCCAGTGTGTTTTGGTCAAGTGGACTATTCGCAACTTTCACGACCTCCAAGGGTAAAACAGCTCAGAAAACGCGGACTACGAAGAACAAACACGACGGTATTTTGGCAGGGCCACCATTCTGGGCACACACAGGGATCCGGTGACGACGAGAGAGATTATAGTGGCCCTCCACATTACGTGCCATCATGGGCATTCACACGTTAGTGAACCTTCGTTGGCGCAGTCAACAAAAGAGATGGCCTGGTTGCGGGGAAAAAATTAGTCACATAGATGCACGGGTAGAAATGTAGACTGCTGACACGCTTCACGGTTGGCGAGTGCGGCCCTTTGTTTTTGCGAAATCTTGTGAGATTCTGTATATGTTTTTCAGTTTCTTTTTCTGTCTCTGTTTCCCCTCTGTCGTGTTTGTTGTTCGTAGTCCTCGTTTTCCGAGCTTTTTCCCCATCATGTATAACGTCAACCAACTGGCCCACTTCACCACCTCATTATCTACAAGGGGCGCGCGTGGCGTCTATACCGAAACGACGGTCACCCGGATGATCAACGTTGAACAGCAGTGGCATATACGAGGATCGAATTGCACCGCGTAAGTCTAATTTTGTTATATGCTGATGTGAGACAAATTTGAGAATCTTGTAATAGCAAAGACAAGGTGCTCCCTGTAGACACGACGACATAAGTATCTGCGGACACACGTCAAGCATGTTTCACACGTATGTATGCTTCAAACATTTCTGCAGACAGTTTCTGGTGCGACACGATGGTCGTACGAGGCAGAAATACGCCTCTGTGTCCGCAGTCTGTCTTTTGTACGTTGTGTTAGCAGTGTACATCCTCAGTGTGTCACGTGACCTCGCGGTCCTCACGAACAAAACAGATCTCCGTCTCGGGAAAGTGAGGCGACGCGTCCGAGGGACAGGACGATTGGGAGCGGAGCGGACCGCGCCGATGTCCGCGCGCGTCCGGACGCCATGGGGCAATCTTTTCGTCCGCGTCGCCGGGGGTATCGTAAAGAAAAGGGTTAACGTTCGGCGCCGTCCTGTCCTATCGACTCGGGGGCGTCGTCTCCAAAGGGTCCGCTTCTACGCGCGACTCTTTATATTTGAGTTTGTCCGACGACCCGGTGCGGGACAGCATGCAGCGGCCCAAATGCGCCCCAGGGCGTGTTTACGGAAGGGAACGTCCGCCGAGGCGAGGGACGACGCACTTATTGCCTTAGGACCGTGGACGCCCTTCTCTTCCACCTCCCTCCCCGTAGTCCGTTTTATCCTACCACGGACCGAAGCGAACACCGCGAGCCACCCCAGCGATCCAGCGCCACGAAAGTTATCACGCGACTACGCGACACCCCGCGCGCCGCTGCGTCCCTCCCAAAGGTCACGTGGCACTCGCGAGGCATTGGATTGGTTAGAATTGACTGTGGTCTGTCGTACGAAGAAACGGAGTTCTGTCGAGACCGGTTATAACGAGGTCGGTTATAACGAAATACCGGCTACAGCGAAGTGATCACGTTGTCCCATTCACCTTTTCACTTCGTTATAACCAACTTATTATAACTGAAGTTGGTTATAACGAAATACCGAATATATCGAAGTGACTTCCTATTCCCGTTGACATCGTTATTAACCGGTCTCGACATATATACAGATAAGCCTCTCTCTCTCTCTCATCAGTCTCCTCTACACTCTTCTAAAGATGGCGTTGCAGCAATCCGACTCGACTCGATATCACCAGGGCTGGGGAGTGGCTACGAGCAGTAAGCCGCAGGGATTCTACGTATGTCACTGTACAGAATGAAAACGACAGGGAAGGCTTTCGGTGGTCCCGCCGCCGGCACGTGTTTCCTATAGCTTCGATGGCGCTTCGACGTCTCGTAAGCCTCGAGCGTGCGCGCGCAGGCAAAGTACGACGGAAGGCAACAAGCGCGTGCCGGAGGCCGGGAATCGGTGAGAGACTCCCTAGCGTTCTCACTCTGCCGGTGACTGACTATGGTATCTTTGGGCACATGCGCACGGGACAACAAGCGGTTCTGGTCTTTGTCGACAGAGGGGCTCCCTTTGAGTCTAACAGGCCGAGAAATGTATCCAAGGAGCCAAGAGATTCGACGTGTTGACAGGGATTAATGACTCTAGAGGCCCATGGCGAGTTCGAGCTTTCGAAATCTGTCATTTTGGAGCTTCGAGAATATCGCGGTTCAAAATGAAAGTCAATTCAGCCTCGCATCTACATAGACTATGTATGAGGTAGCATAAGCACTATTAATAGTAGCTCGCAGTCGTGCAGCGCAAGAATTCAAGTCTTCTTCTACGGACTTACTTCCCCTTGCAGACGCCGGCGAAATTGGTGGCCATCGTGCATGCGCACTAGCGGCTCTTCAGGCAAACAGTCGATAAATCAACGCCAGTTCAGGTCCGCTACTCAGAAATTAAGAATATGCTGCAACAACGAAAGCTGGAATATCTGTGGGCTGTTCTGAACCTTAGAAAATGTAAGGATTTTAGATTCTATGATCTATTTAGCGTATTATTAAGGCGAAAGCATTATATGTATCGTCGTTCAGTCGACCTTCAAAGTCCTTGAGCGCAACACGTCGGCGACACGAACGGTACTAAAATGTTCACGTGACCACTCAAGCGAATTAGAGGCAATGAAATTAAGAAGGATGACAAAGCGAATGCAGAAAAATTTAATTTAATTGAAGTAAGTCATGTGTCTGTCTTTAACGCATCAACGCTTGGGCTTTCGCATTCAAGTCGTCTTAGGAATAACATAAACCATATGATTTTTTTTTTTAAATTTTGCTCGGTACTGTTATGTATATGGGCTGCCCGCTGCCACACACAAACAAGACAGTGCCTTCGGAAGGCAGCATGCAATGTCCAATAAGCACGTATACCTTCCACCGCCCTGTCAGTGCAGCGGTAAAAAATATTTCCTTGCTTTCTAAAACGTCAATAAAAAAAAAAAGAAGAAATTTGAGGTTGATTATTTTGATATTGAATTATAGCTTCTTCAGAGCGGTTGGTTGTTTTGCTTCACGGCGTCGTTATTTCGTGGTTTTCCGTTCTTATTTAATCTTTTTATTCGCCCGACTACGACGCACTGGACGTTCCGTCTACGTCAAAGATCCTGCCGGTAAGGCCAAAAGCCAGTGACATACGCCTAAGCGGCTCACCATGCTCTCGCGTCCACTTTGTATCACTTTTTCCGCCGTGCGACCGGGACACAAAGAGAGAGAGAGATGACCAATGTGGAGAGGAGAAACAAAATGGGGAGTCGGGAAGGGGGGAGAGAGAAGCATCCCGCACGGTATTGTGAAACTGCCAGGAGAGTGGCTTTTACGATCCAGCGCTTCTACGCTCTTCACAACCCCTAAGCTGACAGTGCGGTAGGGGCTACGTGCTCGCCGAACCAATCGACCGCTTCCCTTTCATCACTTGGCCCTCGCTCTCCGCGCGTGGGTGCGGACGAGAACAGGATCACGTGACCAAATATAGACCAAATAAGTATTTGGATGGACGTACTCGACCGGTCCGACCAGCACGTAGCTTTCACCGCACTGTCAGTTTAGGGGTGAACGGAGTCTAACGACCGCAGGGGGTGATAATGCGATGGACGGCACGAACACTACTCCCACGCGATGCTGTTGTCAAAAGTAAATAAGTAAATAACGTTAGCTTTTAGCCGAGTGTTTAGAGACGATACCCAAAAACCCATCTCTCTCTCTCCTTGCGTCTCGCGCCATCCGAGAGTGTAGTTTGAGGTTTTGAGACGCGGATGCGTTTTCGCCCGAAATGGGCTTTTATGATTCGTTCGCCTCCTCGCCTTGTGTCTTGCCAACGTCAGCGTTTTGTTTGGTGCGTTTCGGTTTGTTTGTTTGTTTTGCTCGCTACCACGTATCGATATTGAGCGCTCTCGAAACGTTCCTTTGTAAACCGACGGGGGTTGTCGTTGGCAGCGTTACCCATTTAACCGATCAGAGAATACCGAGAGCGAGAGAGAGGGGGTAATTTTGGAAATGACCGCCGAAATACGGGGACAAAGGGGTTACGTTTTTTTTTTACTTTAGTTTGATGCTCCCTTTTTCTCCAAAAAAAAAAGTTATTGTTTACGAAAATTTATAAATGCCGCGTATTCTTTGCGGGGGCAGTTTATGCTCAGAATGATTGCCTGAGCTGCAGAGAAAGTAAAAATGGTTAAAAGCTAAAAAGAGGGAAGGGGAGAAGATTGGAAGCGGGATTTAGCTCTTCAGCGGCATTGTGTTCCTCAAATGGGCGCTTATGAACACTTTCTCTTCCGGTCGTCAAAGCTTCCTTCTTACGGGCACCGGTTTTTCTCCGCGGCGGCGGTATGTTTGTGAAGGCGGGGTTTTTTGTCCGCGTTCGCCAGTAACTTGTTGAGCGATCGCCTGACGACCGGCGCTCCGTCGGCCGCGTCTTGATAGCGCCCCGAGCGATTCCCTGCCGGTATAGTTTTGGGGCGAAGCTCCGATTTTACCGAGCGGTGATGGAGAACGCGGTTGTCTCTGAGAGAGAGAGCGAGCGGGAATGAAAGAGAAGGCGGGGAAAGGGATATTAAGAGGAGAGATTGAGAGCGGGTTAAGAGCAGGGGAGGGACACGGGGGCTGTCGGCAAGCGCTGTGGCTAATGGGTTGAAGAAAACGCCGACGATGAACATTTTTCTGCGAAGACCCGCGCAGCTCGGAATGGGTCGGTGTCTTCCTCGCTGTCTACTGGGACGGGCGGGAAGATTATGGCGCTCGAAATGGAAAATAATGCCTCTTTTTTTTTTATTTTTTTGAGATGCTGTGAGGCAAACGACGGTGTGTCGTACTCGAAGTTTGGAGAAGAAAACAGCGCGTCTGAAAACCGTTTCATGAAGGCGTGACAGCTGAGCTGATTTGCGGCTTATTTTGCTCCGGGACTGTAAGGTAGATCCTGGCATACTCTGCAGATTTCGGGATATTCGTCCGGATGTCGCCTCTCCAGAGCACTTAGGCTCTTCACGTTCCAGTGGAAATCGCCTGGATGCACGAAAGGTCCTGTGACGTTATTCCCCGGATAAATCTCTTATCAGACAACTAAATCTTGTATGACTACTTCGCGCGGCGTATGAACAATGCGCGAAGCTTTATTATTATTTTTTTAGGTGAAAACGAGTACCGTATTTTCCGGGTTATTCGCGACTCCAGCGACCTATAGGGGGCGCCACCACCAAACAAACATGGCGGCTGGGTCCAGGTCGCGTCGGCTCGGCCGGGCCGCCTGAACGGGTGGCGCATTCAATTTAACAGTTTTTCTTTTGTTGAACGCCCAATTTTATAGGTACTTGAACTGCGACGGTTAAGTGTAGCCGGTGCACATAAACTTGCAGAGAATAGTTTTGTTTTTCCGGTGTTTCTTCGTTCTTTTCATGTCAAACTTTCGTTTCAGAGATTTCGTTCAAAACCGAAACTATGGGCTCCGGAGAGACGGTAATAGACTCTAATCAGTTTTGATCAGCTAAGGGAAGCGGCGATGACTACAGAATTGTTCCACCGAGAGTAATTTTCAGCTGACTCGCATGCCTCGACCATGCGACTTATCTGTCCGCGAAGTCGAGCTTTTGTGCGTATCCGCGTTTAAGAAACAGATCCAGTCGTCTACTCGGTCAACAACACAGGCTGCAGGAAAATTACGAAAATTAAGCAAACGCTTCTTGAGCCAAGGAGCATGTTAACTCGCTGGCGCCCCACTAAGCAGCTGATATTCGTATTTTAATTAATGTTTTAGTAGCAATCGAGAAGTCATTTTGACGAGCGGGTTATGTATTATATTATGTACTATATCCCACTAAAGCGATATTAGTATATTCTTCGGGTTGAAATATGAGCTTAGTTTACTAGCTATTAAGTGAACTGCTGAATAAAAGTATATTTGACAGACAGAGAGATACTACTTAAACTCAGCCAATTTGGTCTAGCCGGTAGCATGGAGACGAATGCGGACAAACTGAAGAAAGTCTTCATCGGAGATTCACGCGAACCTCTTTGCATTGAACTTGACTTCAAATTCTGAACGGAGAAAATGAGTATTTTTTGTGGCCGGTCAACCTGAGCAATGCATACGTATATTGCTGCTGGCTTTGATGGGGGTATAATATAAATATTGGAGGCGCGATAGATCATAATGCCGTGACAGCTTCTTACTTCGCGAGACGCGTCCCCCACCTTCTGAAAACAGACAATTTCCCTCATTAATCGTATGCAACGAGCAGGTTTCCTGGATTCAAGTAATTGCGAAATTAGCCCAACTCCTTCAGTGTGGTCCAGAGGCTTTTTCGGCGAAAAGCAGCTAAAATGAATAGCCAACGCACCCACCGGCGTGGGTGGCTCAAACTTGAAGCTAATCGAACACAACCGAGCTCGAGAAAAGCAGCTGTCGAACCTTCCCATTCACTTGACTGCAGCATTGGTGTTCCAATACTGCAGTCAAGAGACGCCATTGCGGCGTCGCGAGAGGAAACGCCGCGTCCCGCTCCAACGGTTTCCGCAAATCCACTCTGGAATGCAAACAAGGGCTTCGTGTCGTCGTCCTTATGACTCTGCGTCAACAGACGGCGCAGTCAACGAACTTCGGGCGAATTCACGTGAACGCCTGGTCCTCCGACTCTCCGTGTCGACACTCCGAGGTAAACAACGCGCCGAAGAGGAGCAGGTAGCTTCGACGACCGATACGGTTCACGTGACGCAGCAGCTTAGGCGGCACAGCAGAACACGAGGCTCTCACGGGATCCCATCGTGTCCATAGTCTCAGGTTGGCGACGAGACAAAGAAACAGAGAAAGATAAAAATTTTTTTTTTTAGTCTTTCCACTTTGGTGAAGAAGGAAGACCAGCTGAGCTGTACTATGGTGAAAATGAAGTAATGGCCGGCTGCAAGTCGACAAGCCAGAGTGGAAAGGCTCGAAAGGTTGCCGCCATCTATGAGCGACGGCGGCAAACAGACAATCGGCAAACACAACACACTGGACAGCTACCGCAATCTGTGAGCGACGGCGGCAACCAGAGTCTTGCGTCGACATTTGTTAGGCACCGGACACAATCCTGGGGAACCTCGCGCTTAAACAGCTCCGCTGTAAAAATATATTGTAGAAATTGCTGCGTAGGTTCTCGTTGAAACGCGATTGCATTTAGCACTGCCTCGTACCGCGTTAGCGTTTCTTTATAAGTTGCTTAGGAAGTGCCAGGAATATTTTTCGCTGACGTCCATGGGGGCTTTTAGCACATTTGAAACCAATACATAATTTTCTGATCTATCTACTCTCGCGACCACTCAACAACTTTTGTTGGGGCATTACTGCAATTCAAATATTTCTTTCTCACTATAGGGGTATAAATATAATAAGACCCTATTGGTAACTGTATTTGTCGTCCAGGAGCTAATATATCATACCTCAATCGTTGGGCGCATTAACCCCTCGGTGCATAATTGAAGTGGGTATATAACAGATGCGTGCATGCCACCTGCTTCGTTGGTTGGACACTGAGCCAAGGACGCGTTAACTGCGTAAGGTTTGCTCGTAAACGCTTTAGCATTTCATACAGTGTGGAGAGTAGGGGTGTTACAAATCTACCGAGTTGCGGGTTCCATCAGGTTCGACTTTTTCGAACTTTTGACGCAAAGTTTGACATGAGTTAGACTAATGCGCGTGCGCGGAAATCGAGAAAGAGCTGATGCCACACTTGGCTGAGAAGAGTAAAGAGTAACAAGTCAAATAAATAATTTAAAAAAAAAAAACAAAAAAACATCGTTGCTTTACATTGCGTAAACTTAGGAAATAATTTGCTAAACATTCAAATAGACTGTAGAATACATTATTTTTTCAACATCTGAAATTTTTGTGTATACAGGTCGGGACAAAAGAGTTCAAAAGTTGTACTTTGTCGAAGTTTGCCAAAAGTTCGAAGCTTTGGCAAACCAGTAAAACTTCGACGTCGAACCACAGGTTCAAAAAAAGGTCGGGACGTGACCAGGTCATGACACCCATTTCTATTTTAGCAGAGCGAATGCTGGAGAGGTCACCTCCTCTGCAGCGTTCGCTTTGTTCAAAAAAAAAAAAAAAAAAAAAAGGGTAGCAGGATTTTTTTTCTGCAATATTTTGAATTGCGAATATTCTCGACAGATTCTGCTGTAATTTCAAGCCGACAGACACAGAGTCGGGACTAACGAAATGTGGAAGTTAACCGACCGCGATGGTGACGAGGCCAAGTGATGCAGCGCGCTGCATCCGCATCGCCTGCATAGTTTCGGCTTACAGTGCGGAGAACTTTAGGCCGGTGTATAGTTCTACTCTCGTGTGCTGAAGTTCTTCGAGATCGGTCGGCGTCGACAAAGGGGAAAATCGATTGTCTCGACAGGTAAGTCTGTGCGTTGAGTCATAAGGAGGTCGTTTTATGACGTCAGTATGCTGGCATCATGAACTCGCACTGCTTGTTGAAACATGTCTTGAGCTACATGCAGGGAGCTGTATCGGGTTTTCTTGAACGGCCTCATGGATGCGACATCGACGCATCCGTTGCATAACAAGTCGATATTTGACGACAATGATCGAGCAAAGGGGGAGAAATGGGTGGCCGCGATCTGTCTCCTCGATTCGATATGCGCTTTGGTCGAATCCATGTAAACGTAGCATATATGGCAGTCTTATCGATTTCTCGTTTTGTCTCCCTCGTGACGGATTTTGAGGTGTTTTTATTGTTTGAGTAAAACGAAATTAAATTGAATGCCGGCTTTCGTGACACATTGATTTCCAGCATGATTGCGACAAAGTTTGCAGGCGTGAAAAAAAAAGGACATTTTTTAATACGCGTATTTAATAACCATTGCAGATACCATTAGAGTTTGCGAGTTGCGTCACTGAGAGTTCATAAGCCGTCTAAATACGAAAAACGTCGGTATAAGGCTATTCGAAAGGAAAACATATGGACTGTTGAAGCGTCGCAGACGCTCTACATTCTTGTTTAATCCCCATCCCTGCCCGTTTCGATCTGGATGAGCTTCGTACTGGCTAGTGGTCGTGTATCACTACTGCGTGGTGCACGTTAAAGACCCCAGGTTAGCGGTTGTACTGCATTGGCTAAATTGCTCATCTACAGCTGAGACACCAGACGCCCACTCAGGCGGACTAACTTCCGGCTGTATAAACATACACACAACAATTATATATCTATACCGTGAAGCCAAACTCCAAATTTCCTCGGAATATAATTTAGCTTTAAAATCAGATGTAATAGTCAGTTGATCAATAAACAACAAAAGTTTTGCCCGGCAAGTTGATTCTTCGACCTCCGTTCAGAAAATATTAATTTGAGTTCCTTTAAAGGTCACTCACGTGCTATGTATAGAAGCTTGGTTTTGAAGGTTTGCCCGGCAAGTTGATTCTTCGAACTCCGTTCTGAAAATATTAATTTGAGTTCCTTCAAAGGTCACGCACGTGCTATGTGTAGAAGTTTGGTTTTGATGGCATATGGTTTGTTGTTGGGCTTTAGTCAATGAAAATAGCAAGACGTTCTAGTAAACTCACAGTAATAGAAATACACGGGCATTATTTATTTCTTAAAAAAAAAAGGGGGGGGGGGGTGCGAGGGGCTCCTCGGGTTCGCATTACCTCCATAAAATATGACAAAAAAAAAAAAGGTTCATTGTCTAGAGATTTTAAACGTTACTATTACTGCTCTTTGTTAAGAGCGTTGTGCATTACATTTTGACAAAAAAGTCAAATCAAAATAGGGGCGACGAGACCCTACGGGGTCAAAATCTCTGCAAAGTATCGCCCGTAAAGCTATATCGCTTCAAGAAGGCTCCACGTTGGGCACCAACCATAGTAGGGCTCGGTGCGTATACAGCTCATCCGCAAGAAGGACTAACGAGTCAGATACGAAAAACACACCTTTATCTTTCGGGAGCCAACCACCGAATCCCCCCCCCCCCCCCCCCCCCCCCCCCCCCCCCGAGCCTCGCTCGCGCATCCCCTGGTGTCTGCTCCAAGGTGCAGGAAGAGGGGTGTGTCACAATCTTTGATTCAATTTTTTATCATGGTAAATCGGCCATCTAAAGCGTAATTTGGGTTTTTCTAGGATGCTTTGAGCCCGTAGATTGAGTTATCACTATAAATAGAGGATCTCAGAATCCACTTGAGTGTTCCTTTAAGTCTTTGCGATTAATCTGATAGGATAAGAGATAAAGGGAAATCACTTAAACCCCCTAGACGAAAGGAGTTTTTGCAGTGAAAAGTGAATTGAATCACTCAATCAAAATTACGCATAAGGTATCCCAAACCTCACTATAAGAGTAAAGCGACGACGCCTATTTATAATGAGCTGGCCAGCTGCGGTGACGTGCATGCTATAGGTAAAGCTATGAAATTGGCTGCAGGACCAGAGAAGTAAACACTAACTAACGTAAGAACTCTATCGGTAATAGCTACAACGAAAGCGGCCACAACGAACGCAGCTATGGTTCGAACGCGACAGTAATTGCACAGTGGCCAGCCGCTGCAGCGCTCGGAAGCTAGGCGTGAAAAAGTAATAATAATAACAACACATAATTCTATATTTTCCTATACTTAATAATCAGCGCCCATACCTGCTGCACCACTCCGAGGAAAAAAACCAGCGTCATGAACAACCATGGGCTCGCCACAGCAACACCAGCTGCCGAGTGCTCTTTGTTTAAATTTTTGTCGTCCTTGTTTTCGCACGCTGGGCTGCCGATTGAAGCGTAAAAGCATGGGTGTGTGCGCGAACACTCCTCGTGCATTATCGATGCGAGTGTCCAATTAGGCCGCTATTAGACCTATTTTCCACACTGCCGCTGGATTAAGTCCGAGAGCCTCCGGCGTCGCTGGCAACGGCCCGTGCAGATATCGTACACCACGCTCTTTCGCGGCTATCTTTTTCTCAATCGAGAATACGTTTATAATGGTGCTGCGGTAGCTCTATGGTTCGGTGTTCGCCACTGGTGAAAACAAACAAAAAAAAAAAAAAGAAGAAAAAAAGCAGGGAGCGTAGACGCTATAAAACTAGTACACGTGTCGGTTGTAAAAAAAAAAGTTTTAAAAACAAAAGTGTAGGTAAAGGCGGAAGGCCTGGTTAGCCCCTCCCCCAAGTTTGTGACCAATGAAAGATGACGACCATCGGTGTGCTTCACCCTCTCCCTGGGAGAAAGGGGGAAGCGGTCACTTCAGGGGGCGGGGTGAAGGAAAAAAGCACAATCCAGAAGATTAAACCAATAATTTCTATACACCAACTCTGACGTCACGATACGACGATGGCGCTGCTGTCGGGCATGGCGTCGAACGGATCGAAGCTTTTTAGAATAAATCTCTGGACATATAATTCTCTATGTTAAATAAATGTTAGGTGAAAAAATAACACTGGCTAGGTGGCGCAAGTCGCCGCCCGATTCGAAAGGTTCAGACTCATCCATCCATTCATCTGACCGGACACGAAAATCGGCCGACCGCTGACGCACACTTGCGTCCAATCCGCGTAGGCCTTCTTGAGGTGACATGGGAATTTAGCATTACGATCTTGCTATTTAGGAGGTGTCAATTAAGCTGTCGCACCGGGCGCGCGGCGGTATGAGGTTTTCGAGACTAAAAGAAAAATAAAGTTCTCCCTTTGGGACTGTTAAAAGAGTGAATATCGTGAATGCTATAAACACAGACGCTTTGCACACGCGCTAGATTACAGCCGCCGTTACTGAACAGATGCCGAGCCACCAAAGCGGGCTTTGGCAAGCCTTCACAGAGGCAGATGCTGGGGAGAAGGACACAGTAGAGTCTAAAGTGGCAATAACCTGCCCAGGGAAGCTGCGTTCGACAAGTGTTTCGTTTTCTCCTAAAAAGAAACAGAAGTGACGATTTCGCGTCTGATTGGCTAGAGGCTCAAATGACGAAACAGGGAACTTTCGTCATTTGAGCCTCTAACCAATTAGACGCGATATCGTCATTTCCGTTTCTTTCTAGGAGAAACGAAACATTTGTCGAACCCACTGCTGCGGTAGCTATGAAGTGAAGTAAACATAAGAGGAAACAAAAACTGAAGGTCGGTTATGGCGGCGCCGATGCACGGCTGCTGCAGAGCGTATGTACGCCAGAGCATAAAACAAGAACAATATGCTATCCGAAACATGCGGTCGTTCGAGTATCCAATAGGCAACTTTCTAAAATCCCTCCATGCAACACTTTGCGCGTTGCACGCTCGGATCCAGCTGGCCACGGAGTGGAGTGGCATGGTTTCGGTTTCTATCGAACAGCAGCTGTCTGTACTCCTACAGCCAAGCACGTGAACTTCCAAGCCTGCATAAAGTTTCTTCACGCGCATGGGAACGTGTTTGCAGGACAGGAGCACCAGCAGGGACGTTGCAATCCATCGTTTTACATTTGCTTACCTGTGCCCGAAATCCGGCACATCGGGATCCACAAAAACAGTGACAAGTGTTTTTTTCGGTATCTCTCGGCAACGCCTACAATATTGTACGCTTGTAGGAAGTTCTAGCAATGAAAACGCAAGCTGCGTTTTCCGTCACGATACGATGATCATGACAAACTCTGAAACAGAAACCAAAATTAAGTGGCCAACGGTACCCGGAATTGATTTCGTGCCACCGTGCCCCCAGGGGCACTTCGATTCGGGAAGAGGTCTATTGCCGTGCATAGACCGTTCCAATAATCCCCTTCCGAGAGCTGCCAGCTTTCTTATACTGGATTGTGGATGGCGTTCCGAGCGTGCGCGCAAGCTAACTTCGGCGAATATTTATTGTGCGCCGCGCATGCGTTCACAGCTCAGTGAGTCGGCACTTTTCACCGGGATAAAAAGCGCCGGTAGGGTGTAAAGTTCTCGGCACGCGATAGAAAAAAAAAGTAGAAAAAAAAATATACATATAGTAGGACATCACCTAAGAAAGAGTCTGCAGCAGACAAGGGAGAGTTTTAGGGATTAGGGAACCGTTTTTGCACTTTTGATACGGCACGATGGGTACTCCGGTACAGACTGCGCATGCGCTAGCACGGAAGACTGGCGCATGCGCTGTGCGAGTCTTCTGCTGTAGGGCATTGTTTTTTTAACAACAACCCAGTCGTTAATATGTGTGCCCGTGAAATATTCCCGAAAAACGCGCACCGGAAAATATTGTGCCTGCCAAAATGAAGTTGTTCGCACATAAATATGCTTTCTTTTTCTTTTAAGCGTCAGCGTTGAAATGACAGACCATTCTCCGCATATTTAGATTTGCATACATTTCCCATACGTATATGTACGTGCACGGGCGCACAGAGACAACGCTCCCACTGCACACGGAGCATGAGATGCAAGCACCTTATGGTCGGATAACCGTTCCAACAAAGAGAGCGATGTCGCGAAGTACTCGCACCTCTGCGCAAACAGGCGAGTCGTCTACACCAAATAATAAGCCCTTTATTAGTGACTGCCTTCGTGGTCCGTCGCAAACAGGAGCGCAAAGATCGAATTAATCATTCCTCGGAAAATGCGGGGGAAAATATAAAAATAAACGGACGGAACACAGAACTACAAAGGATGTATGATTTTCATTCAAACACATTTATTATTAAAAAAAAAATATGTAGAGGGGAGTTATACGGCCATCGGTACCTACTATAGGGCTGTGGGTCTAATCCTTATGATAAGTCGGATTATTAATTAAAATCTGGCAATTAACTTCGCAACTAGTGAAAATAAACATAGGGTTACATTCGAAACTTGCTGATAGTCATCGAAAACTACTAAGAGGAGAGGATTCACATGGCGCGATTTTAAGGTCCGTTCGCACTTGCGTTTGACTACGCTCCCGACATCGACAAAGACAGGTTTTTAAGCCACCTGTGACGGCTTACATCCAGATGCGCTTTTTTTTTCCTGATTGCCGGTGGTAAGCCGTCACAAGAGGTCTAAAAAACGGTCTTATCGAAGTCGGTAGTAGTCAAACGCAAGTACGTGAACGGGCCTTTGCTCGCGATTTCGCAGTTGCGACGTCGATTGTGTGGCAGAAAAAAAAAAGCGTGGTGGATATGCTGTGGTGCTCCTCGCCGCAGCTGCAAAATCGCACGTAAAATCACACCATGTGAATCAGGTCTCAATGAGTCAATTTTAGAAAGACTCGACCGCGCGTGGGGAACCGCGGGCGGTGCGCTAAAAGTTACAACTCGTACAACAGGCACAACGCTGGCGGCTCGTAAACGACCATTCGCGTTTTCGAAATAAAAAAAACAAAATTAATCGACAGAAGTTTAACTGTCCGTCTTATCCCGGGAATTAGCCTCTAGCTATATTATGTCCGCTGGCCCTACCCGGCGTTGGGGGTAACGCGTTTCAACTAACGGCGTTACCGGTAACCCGTCGCTTTTTGTCGGTAACGTATAGTAACGTACTCGTTACCTTTTCGAAACAATAACGGGTGACACACTTGGGTGAGTTATTTCCATAACGGAAATAACGTCACTTCTTTTGAGGTAACGTATAGGTCGGCCCATGCGTTCCTTTTTTTTTTTTTTCAAGCAACGAGTAACCTATTTTGTTACTTCTATTTCGGTAGCGCTTAGAACACTGACCTTGACTCACCTGCATATACCTTACTTTTACAAATCTTTTTTTCAAAATAATTTTGTTTGAATTAAAGTTAAACATTTTGTAAAGTCGCTCACATTATGGTCAAGCTTCTTGCGTCGTGAATTGTTCTTCGTCATTCTTTCTGCGTTATAAAACATCTTGATTTTCCGCCCACCATGTTGCTTTCCCGAGGGTCGTTATACTACGCGAGACTCGTACCCCGTATCAAAATTAAACTGTTTTAATACTTTCTTAAGCTGCGATCTGGATGAGCATCACTACTGCCTTGAGCACGTTAAAGACCCCAGGCTAGCTGTTTTACTGCACCGGATAACTACACAGCTGAGACACCAGAGGCCCATTGATGCTGAGTAACTTCCATGTGTCTAAACGTACATGCAACGCAATGATTATTATTATTCATGTTCCTCGGGTTCTTTTCGTATTGGCACCAGTACTGGCCCCCGTAAAGTTAGCGTGCCCGCACACACCGCCGCAATGAGGCAAAACAACCTCAACAAACGCTCGACGCCATAGGATCGATGATGTGAGTCGTAGTTTCAATGATAGCATGGGCGCCACGTGGGGGCTCGCTATAAAGTCAACAGAGAATGTCTCGCAATCCTGTTAATCTCTTTACACTCAAAGGCAGTTAAAAGAACCTGGCTTAAGTAAGTTCACACTTCGCCCTGCGTTCTTTAAGCTCACTGATACTATACTTGTGCCTTTGTGTCTGCACATGCCCGTTGGAGCACCATACCGCTCACAGCGCGCCATTTCCTACGTTGATCGAAGTGAGACAAACTGTCGGTGCCCTAATTATATCGCGCCACCAAAACTCTCTTCGCAGACTTTTTCCGGGTGCGTATACAAGGACTCCAAAAGAGAGCCTTTTGTGCTGCCCGAATGAGCCTATCGGCAGTGTGTTTCGCAAAAGCCTCGACCCGGCGACTAACAAAAACGTCGGTTTTATAGTGGCCATAAACGCGACCCGACCTTACGAGGAGAAAGGATTGCTTTGCTGTCCATCGGCACAGACTCCAGAAACGATGGAAAATACTTCGGGATCCCATAGTTACGAGCATGCCGCTGTAAACTAGCGCAACATACCATACATATTCAAATTACCGCATGCATACAGACCGTGTAATGGAAGTCAGTTTTTGTAAAGGTCAAATCATTGGCCTAATTTTGTCGCCTCGACGTAGAGAGCCTCCCATTTCTCCTCCACAGATGGTATAATATTTATCTACGCTGATTGGGACCACATAAGAAAACACCCGCCCCAAGTGCGTATGGTTCAATCAGTTAAGCTCAACCCGGATATAGTACAGACTATAGATATAGAGCGTTGTGACAACCTGACATGAAAATCACTCACTGGCGAAGACCAGTTGAGGTAGGCGTCTTTGAGTGTTTGGTGTTCGAACTAGTGTTTATATATATATATAGCCGTTATTTTGTATTGGAGTACCAAGTAAATAAAAATAGAAAAGAATGGTCCGGCGAGTTATGTATGTCTGCTCGTCAGTGTGGATTCGTTAGGAACGGAGTTTGCTTCGTTATGGCCGTGTCGTTTGTAGTATGCTTTTCCGTTTCCTCCCGGACACTCATGCCCATGAAGTCACGTATATGTTCCTAACGAGATCAGTTGGAGCTTCGCCTAATGTGGGTGCTTTAGGCTCCGTCCGCTTCATCGATTGATGAGGAGTCGGGGCGGGCAGCGCCGACTCGACATTCAGGCGACTGTTCATTTTACGGAAGAGGACTGCATGATCATAAATAGATGTGGTCACGGACAATGAGTTATAACTATCCTGTAAGTAAGGTAAAACATATAGCGTTTCTTACGTGTTTCGTCGAGTGAAATGTCTCAGTGTGGAGCCATTCGAGAGCATAAAGGTTGGCAACAAACTAATTTCTTGAGCTTTTTTAGTCTATTGATGGGATTGAGAACTGTCTTTCTCCTGCGTACTTACTACTCAAGACTCGAGAGGTATGAAGAGCTTACTTTGAATGTCACGTTTTAAGTTGCATAGCAGTAGCTCAAAAAACTGCTGTTATACATTAGGAAAAAAAAAAGGGTGGCCGTCCTACAATATCGAGCAAGCCGGATCACCAGCACGGAATGGTACAGCACGACATAGCATCACAGTTTCTGTGTGACTTATTAGTGCTACTTCCCGCCTCATTTCAAATGTCACGCGGGAGCGCTCAGTGTCTTGCCCTTGCTTCAAAGATCTCCACAATAAAACAAACATTGCAGCTTGCAACAATAAGAGAGTTTGTTACTAACGTTAAATGCTACTGTGACGTTATTTTGCTGGTGGTCGAAAGGTTGATCTGCTGGATTTGAAGCACAACTTGACGAGTGACTTGCGTTATCGCGATAATTGGATCCGAGGGGGGTAGCAATATGTTTTAACTCACCATGATTTCGTAGTAGGCGTGCTGCGCCGGCGAATGCCTTCCCCCCGCCGGAAGCGTTGTGGTGGTCCTGGTATCCGATAGCGACACAACCGTCGGCACGGGACCGGCCAGGCCACCGTAGCTGCCGCCCCCGACGGCGTACGACGGTGACAGCGTGCCATGCACCGTCCAGATGGGCGGAGGCGGCGGCGGCAGGCCGGCGGGCACGTAGGACGAAGCGCGACCGCCGCCCGACGCGCGCTCACATGTTCCCACACGGGCCATCATCGCAACGGCCGACTGTCGATGTCGCTCCGCCGTTTCTCCGAGGAAAATGCAACGTTAGCGTCACACACGGCACCAAAACCACAAAAGCAACGACGACAGCAACACCATCGGACGAGGAGCACCAGCGCGCGGGAGATCGACACACGAGCACGCGCTCCGTAATCCGTTTCGCGTCTCACGTGGACGTTGCGCGGACCGGTTCACACTAGCGGAGCGCTCGACAGCGGCGATCCGGCGCCGCGGAGAGCCGGTACTGAAGTGAAGCAGGCGGCAAGCGACGCCGGCGACCGCTCGCGAACCCCCATCGCTGCCACCTGCTTCCGCCGGCTTTTGGAGGAGAGAGAGGAGAAAGCGCGCCGGGAGCCAATCACGGTCGATTACTCTCGGCGCCCAATCGGAGAGCAAGTTTCGGTTTCGCTCGGGTGACGCGTGTGCGCTCGCCGTCGCGCGGCAAGTTTCGGTTTGGAGTTTCAGCCGTGTCGCGTGCGCGCACTCCCCTCGGGGTCTCCGTTTCGATTAATTTTTGTTTTTCTGGCGTCGGTGTGTTCCCGGCGGAAATGGCTTCGGACGCGTGTGTGAAGTCTTTTGTTTGCGCTTCAGGGGGTTCCCTGTTGTTGTTTTTTTGTTTCTTTTTTCGGTTTATGTTTTTGTTTGTCTAATGTCTGACTAAAGTTTGTTTGCGACACTGTCCTTTCATTTGTGGGGACGAGGAGAGCCAAGTTGGGAGTTGCGTGTCTGTTGTCAGGGAAACGAAGCGTAGCGGTCGTTAAACCTTCGTTACAACAGTCTTTTTTTTTCTTTTATCTCTGGTTTTGCGTCGTTTCTAGGTTACATACACGTTTTCTTTTTTCTACTTTAGATTCTTGTTTCGCGGAGGGGATGCCGGTACGCGTACAGCGTGCTGCGTGGTGGAGCACCAAATGTCGGCAGGAAGAGGTTTTTCGTGTAGTAAAGGATTCCGATGTTTTTGTGTCGTTGGTGGAGTAGGCGGTTGTTCCGGGACGTTTGCCGGACTTCGCGATGCGTTGCAGCGTTGTTCCGGCCGCCGTACACGCTGCGGCGGTGTGCACGAAGAGCGGGACAGAATGCGCGACGGCTCTTCTGTAATTAATACTCGCAGCCTTTTTCTTTTGTGCCTCCGTGTACGCGTTCCGTATGCTCAGGGTTGCGTTTCATTCCGTTATTGTTACATATGAAAGCATGGACATACGCAAAACAAAAGTGTCGGAGTGTGTCCCACGCTCTAGGGGATCCTAGCTTTGTCGAGACTCGCCGATTCGTTTAATGTGGTTGGCCCCATTTTTTTTTCTTTCTTACTTCCGGTATTTTACAATATAACATCGCGTAATGCACGCACCTACCCGCGCGCGCTCCTGACGTCACAGATTTCCTGCGCGCCATGCCCCAGCTGGCTGCGAAAAAACACACTGGGAGATTATGATTATATGATTTATATGCGAGGCGGAACGAAACAATGATCTTTCTTTAGGCGGACGCGCAGTTTACAAAACCAGTTCGCGTTTGCCCACACCAGGTGCCGGCAATGCGCGTGCACAGAAATCGCGGCTTCCCGCGAATCGAACCCTCTGCGCATGCGCCTGCCGACACCAGCGTCATTGCAGGCACGTGACTTCAGAGTCGCGTTTTGGTGCATATTCACTCTCCACCCTGTAAGGGCTCGTCGGCTCGCGTGACGAGGTTCGGCTGGCAACCCTGGAGTCACGGAGTACGGCACGTGGCATATATAGGTTTTTTTCATATGACGTCAATCCGCCATTTTGTTGTTAGTTTATTTTTAAAACTAATTTACTAATATTAAGGATTACATCGCAACCTGTTGAGGAGATGTCAGCGTGCTAAAACTTGTAATCTTCTGTGCTCTACGGATGTAAGGGGTCATGTAAATCCTTGGAATGCTTGCCTTCTGCACACTCTGAACAGCTCAAAACAACAAAATGGCGGACAAAATTACGTCAGGGAAAACTCCCTATACGTAGTACGAACGAGAGGTCCCCGATCTTTTCCGTTCTTCTCTCGCACATGAAAGAGGCGGTCATCAAAACTTTGAGTGAAGTGAAAAGTATATATTCACCGACGTCTGAAGAAACGCTGAGACTCGACACCTACTGCGTTTGTTAGAGAGAATCTCTCAGCGATGAAATTCCGCTCATCTGTCGCGACTGAAATGAGTGATAGCACTATATATATGAATAGATTTGACGGTAACACGAGCGCAAGTAAAAGACCGACGCACGATGCGCGTTTAAAGTAGCCACGATTTTATTTCAAGGGGGGTTCACCGGCATCCTCCCCCCCCCCCCCCCCCCTCCCCCCTCAATGATGCAGGGTGAGCTCGCCGACTCGAACGCTCAGGCAAAAATTAGGGAGGCGCTAAAGATAAAACGGGTAAAGCTGCATTGTCATTTTTTTTTAAATGGAGCAGGCTTTCTTTACAGGAATACGGGCGTGGTGGCTCACTGTTCTACCGTCGTCGTACTTGCGGCCCACTAACTTTAAAAGCTTCCTCACAGCACACAACTCCCTCCGCTTTTTGAGGTAGCACTGCGCTACCAACGCGTGTAGGCCAAACAAAACACAAAGATAGCTATACTTTCACAAAAAAAAAAAAAAAAAGTAAGCAGCAAAAAAAAACCTTGACGTTGAAAAATTGGAGCAACCGACCACGCACAAACACTAGGGGCCCATATTTAGGGCGAAGATAATTCTGAGCAATCACAAAACCAAAATTCGTGCTACAGAACCAGATGTTGAAGGAAAGAGTTTTATCTTTGCTAGGCCGCTTTATCTCGCAGCGTGGTCCAAAGGCAGTAGCAGCATATCCTCAGGGTAAGAAGTCATCAGTCCGAACTCGTCGTTCCGTCACTCGGAGAAATGACATGACGCACCACACAGAAACTACCCGCCAAACGTGGCAAGGAACTTGACTACCCTTGCGCCTATGCGTAGTGAGATATATATGAAGGCTCGTCTCTTCGGAGTTTCTGATGTTTCGCGCAACAAATAGATTTATCTATGACGAAAATAATCCTTGAAGAAGGGGAGCAAGAGGGACAAAGGACAAACACAAATCTCCAAACACAGCTAGGTGACTGGTGCGCGACCGAAAAAATCCGCCTGGTCCGGGTATCGAACCTGGGACCTCTCCATTTGCAGTGGAGCCCTCCACCAACTGAGCTAACCAGGGGTTAGATGTCAGTAGAGCAAACGGGTTTTATCAGCTGCTACCAACTTCACACCAACAAGGGTGAAGCTTGCCATTTAAGGTTATGATTAATAACGCAACGCGGGGAACAAAAGGGACACAGGTGACTGGTCGCGCACCAGTCGCCTAGCTAGCTGTGTTTGTAGATTTGTGTTTGTCCTATGTCCCTCTTGTTCCTCTTCTCCAGGGATTATTTTCCACCTCGCTTGCACCTTTGCATTTAATTGCATTATTAATCAAAACCTTAAATTGCAAGCTTCACCCTTGTTGATGTTAAACTGTTGGGAGCTGATAAAACCCGTTTGCTCTTCTGACGTCTAACCCCTGGTTAGCTCAGTTGGTAGAGCGCTCCACTGGAAATGGAGAGGTCTCGGGTTCGATACCCACCCCAGGCGGATTTTTTCGGTCGCGCACCAGTCGCCTAGCTAGCTGTGTTTGTAGATTTGTGTTTGTCCTATGTCCCTCTTGTTCCTCTTCTCCAGGGATTATTTTCCACCTCGCTTGCACCTTTGCATTTAATTGCATTATTAATCAAAACCTTAAATTGCAAGCTTCACCCTTGTTGATGTTAAACTGTTGGGAGCTGATAAAACCCGTTTGCTCTTCTGACGTCTAACCTCTGGTTAGCTCAGTTGGTAGAGCGCTCCACTGGAAATGGAGAGGTCTCGGGTTCGATACCCACCCCAGGCGGATTTTTTCGGTCGCGCACCAGTCGCCTAGCTAGCTGTGTTTGTAGATTTGTGTTTGTCCTATGTCCCTCTTGTTCCTCTTCTCCAGGGATTATTTTCCACCTCGCTTGCACCTTTGCATTTAATTGCATTATTAATCAAAACCTTAAATTGCAAGCTTCACCCTTGTTGATGTTAAACTGTTGGGAGCTGATAAAACCCGTTTGCTCTTCTGACGTCTAACCCCTGGTTAGCTCAGTTGGTAGAGCGCTCCACTGGAAATGGAGAGGTCTCGGGTTCGATACCCACCCCAGGCGAATTTTTTCGGTCGCGCACCAGTCGCCTAGCTAGCTGTGTTTGTAGATTTGTGTTTGTCCTATGTCCCTCTTGTTCCTCTTCTCCAGGGATTATTTTCCACCTCGCTTGCACCTTTGCATTTAATTGCATTATTAATCAAAACCTTAAATTGCAAGCTTCACCCTTGTTGATGTTCAACTGTTGGGAGCTGATAAAACCCGTTTGCTCTTCTGACGTCTAACCTCTGGTTAGCTCAGTTGGTAGAGCGCTCCACTGGAAATGGAGAGGTCTCGGGTTCGATACCCACCCCAGGCGGATTTTTTCGGTCGTGCACCAGTCGCCTAGCTAGCTGTGTTTGTAGATTTGTGTTTGTCCTATGTCCCTCTTGTTCCTCTTCTCCAGGGATTATTTTCCACCTCGCTTGCACCTTTGCATTTAATTGCATTATTAATCAAAACCTTAAATTGCAAGCTTCACCCTTGTTGATGTTAAACTGTTGGGAGCTGATAAAACCCGTTTGCTCTTCTGACGTCTAACCTCCGGTTAGCTCAGTTGGTAGAGCGCTCCACTGGAAATGGAGAGGTTTCGGGTTCGATACCCACCCCAGGCGGATTTTTTCGGTCGCGCACCAGTCGCCTAGCTAGCTGTGTTTGTAGATTTGTGTTTGTCCTATGTCCCTCTTGTTCCTCTTCTCCAGGGATTATTTTCCACCTCGCTTGCACCTTTGCATTTAATTGCATTATTAATCAAAACCTTAAATTGCAAGCTTCACCCTTGTTGATGTTAAACTGTTGGGAGCTGATAAAACCCGTTTGCTCTTCTGACGTCTAACCTCTGGTTAGCTCAGTTGGTAGAGCGCTCCACTGGAAATGGAGAGGTCTCGGGTTCGATACCCACCCCAGGCGGATTTTTTCGGTCGCGCACCAGTCGCCTAGCTAGCTGTGTTTGTAGATTTGTGTTTGTCCTATGTCCCTCTTGTTCCTCTTCTCCAGGGATTATTTTCCACCTCGCTTGCACCTTTGCATTTAATTGCATTATTAATCAAAACCTTAAATTGCAAGCTTCACCCTTGTTGATGTTAAACTGTTGGGAGCTGATAAAACCCGTTTGCTCTTCTGACGTCTAACCTCTGGTTAGCTCAGTTGGTAGAGCGCTCCACTGGAAATGGAGAGGTCTCGGGTTCGATACCCACCCCAGGCGGATTTTTTCGGTCGCGCACCAGTCGCCTAGCTAGCTGTGTTTGTAGATTTGTGTTTGTCCTATGTCCCTCTTGTTCCTCTTCTCCAGGGATTATTTTCCACCTCGCTTGCACCTTTGCATTTAATTGCATTATTAATCAAAACCTTAAATTGCAAGCTTCACCCTTGTTGATGTTAAACTGTTGGGAGCTGATAAAACCCGTTTGCTCTTCTGACGTCTAACCTCTGGTTAGCTCAGTTGGTAGAGCGCTCCACTGGAAATGGAGAGGTCTCGGGTTCGATACCCACCCCAGGCGGATTTTTTCGGTCGTGCACCAGTCGCCTAGCTAGCTGTGTTTGTAGATTTGTGTTTGTCCTATGTCCCTCTTGTTCCTCTTCTCCAGGGATTATTTTCCACCTCGCTTGCACCTTTGCATTTAATTGCATTATTAATCAAAACCTTAAATTGCAAGCTTCACCCTTGTTGATGTTAAACTGTTGGGAGCTGATAAAACCCGTTTGCTCTTCTGACGTCTAACCCCTGGTTAGCTCAGTTGGTAGAGCGCTCCACTGGAAATGGAGAGGTCTCGGGTTCGATACCCACCCCAGGCGGATTTTTTCGGTCGCGCACCAGTCGCCTAGCTAGCTGTGTTTGTAGATTTGTGTTTGTCCTATGTCCCTCTTGTTCCTCTTCTCCAGGGATTATTTTCCACCTCGCTTGCACCTTTGCATTTAATTGCATTATTAATCAAAACCTTAAATTGCAAGCTTCACCCTTGTTGATGTTAAACTGTTGGGAGCTGATAAAACCCGTTTGCTCTTCTGACGTCTAACCTCTGGTTAGCTCAGTTGGTAGAGCGCTCCACTGGAAATGGAGAGGTCTCGGGTTCGATACCCACCCCAGGCGGATTTTTTCGGTCGTGCACCAGTCGCCTAGCTAGCTGTGTTTGTAGATTTGTGTTTGTCCTATGTCCCTCTTGTTCCTCTTCTCCAGGGATTATTTTCCACCTCGCTTGCACCTTTGCATTTAATTGCATTATTAATCAAAACCTTAAATTGCAAGCTTCACCCTTGTTGATGTTAAACTGTTGGGAGCTGATAAAACCCGTTTGCTCTTCTGACGTCTAACCTCTGGTTAGCTCAGTTGGTAGAGCGCTCCACTGGAAATGGAGAGGTTTCGGGTTCGATACCCACCCCAGGCGGATTTTTTCGGTCGCGCACCAGTCGCCTAGCTAGCTGTGTTTGTAGATTTGTGTTTGTCCTATGTCCCTCTTGTTCCTCTTCTCCAGGGATTATTTTCCACCTCGCTTGCACCTTTGCATTTAATTGCATTATTAATCAAAACCTTAAATTGCAAGCTTCACCCTTGTTGATGTTAAACTGTTGGGAGCTGATAAAACCCGTTTGCTCTTCTGACGTCTAACCTCTGGTTAGCTCAGTTGGTAGAGCGCTCCACTGGAAATGGAGAGGTCTCGGGTTCGATACCCACCCCAGGCGGATTTTTTCGGTCGTGCACCAGTCGCCTAGCTAGCTGTGTTTGTAGATTTGTGTTTGTCCTATGTCCCTCTTGTTCCTCTTCTCCAGGGATTATTTTCCACCTCGCTTGCACCTTTGCATTTAATTGCATTATTAATCAAAACCTTAAATTGCAAGCTTCACCCTTGTTGATGTTAAACTGTTGGGAGCTGATAAAACCCGTTTGCTCTTCTGACGTCTAACCTCTGGTTAGCTCAGTTGGTAGAGCGCTCCACTGGAAATGGAGAGGTCTCGGGTTCGATACCCACCCCAGGCGGATTTTTTCGGTCGTGCACCAGTCGCCTAGCTAGCTGTGTTTGTAGATTTGTGTTTGTCCTATGTCCCTCTTGTTCCTCTTCTCCAGGGATTATTTTCCACCTCGCTTGCACCTTTGCATTTAATTGCATTATTAATCAAAACCTTAAATTGCAAGCTTCACCCTTGTTGATGTTAAACTGTTGGGAGCTGATAAAACCCGTTTGCTCTTCTGACGTCTAACCTCTGGTTAGCTCAGTTGGTAGAGCGCTCCACTGGAAATGGAGAGGTCTCGGGTTCGATACCCACCCCAGGCGGATTTTTTCGGTCGCGCACCAGTCGCCTAGCTAGCTGTGTTTGTAGATTTGTGTTTGTCCTATGTCCCTCTTGTTCCTCTTCTCCAGGGATTATTTTCCACCTCGCTTGCACCTTTGCATTTAATTGCATTATTAATCAAAACCTTAAATTGCAAGCTTCACCCTTGTTGATGTTAAACTGTTGGGAGCTGATAAAACCCGTTTGCTCTTCTGACGTCTAACCTCTGGTTAGCTCAGTTGGTAGAGCGCTCCACTGGAAATGGAGAGGTCTCGGGTTCGATACCCACCCCAGGCGGAGTTTTTCGGTCGTGCACCAGTCGCCTAGCTAGCTGTGTTTGTAGATTTGTGTTTGTCCTATGTCCCTCTTGTTCCTCTTCTCCAGGGATTATTTTCCACCTCGCTTGCACCTTTGCATTTAATTGCATTATTAATCAAAACCTTAAATTGCAAGCTTCACCCTTGTTGATGTTAAACTGTTGGGAGCTGATAAAACCCGTTTGCTCTTCTGACGTCTAACCCCTGGTTAGCTCAGTTGGTAGAGCGCTCCACTGGAAATGGAGAGGTCTCGGGTTCGATACCCACCCCAGGCGGATTTTTTCGGTCGCGCACCAGTCGCCTAGCTAGCTGTGTTTGTAGATTTGTGTTTGTCCTATGTCCCTCTTGTTCCTCTTCTCCAGGGATTATTTTCCACCTCGCTTGCACCTTTGCATTTAATTGCATTATTAATCAAAACCTTAAATTGCAAGCTTCACCCTTGTTGATGTTAAACTGTTGGGAGCTGATAAAACCCGTTTGCTCTTCTGACGTCTAACCTCTGGTTAGCTCAGTTGGTAGAGCGCTCCACTGGAAATGGAGAGGTCTCGGGTTCGATACCCACCCCAGGCGGATTTTTTCGGTCGTGCACCAGTCGCCTAGCTAGCTGTGTTTGTAGATTTGTGCTTGTCCTATGTCCCTCTTGTTCCTCTTCTCCAGGGATTATTTTCCACCTCGCTTGCACCTTTGCATTTAATTGCATTATTAATCAAAACCTTAAATTGCAAGCTTCACCCTTGTTGATGTTAAACTGTTGGGAGCTGATAAAACCCGTTTGCTCTTCTGACGTCTAACCTCTGGTTAGCTCAGTTGGTAGAGCGCTCCACTGGAAATGGAGAGGTCTCGGGTTCGATACCCACCCCAGGCGGATTTTTTCGGTCGTGCACCAGTCGCCTAGCTAGCTGTGTTTGTAGATTTGTGCTTGTCCTATGTCCCTCTTGTTCCTCTTCTCCAGGGATTATTTTCCACCTCGCTTGCACCTTTGCATTTAATTGCATTATTAATCAAAACCTTAAATTGCAAGCTTCACCCTTGTTGATGTTAAACTGTTGGGAGCTGATAAAACCCGTTTGCTCTTCTGACGTCTAACCTCTGGTTAGCTCAGTTGGTAGAGCGCTCCACTGGAAATGGAGAGGTCTCGGGTTCGATACCCACCCCAGGCGGATTTTTTCGGTCGTGCACCAGTCGCCTAGCTGTGTTTGCAGATATGTATTTGTCCTTTGTCCCTCTTGTTCCCCTTCTCCAGGGTTTATTTTCGTCATTCTTGTCCAGCTCGCTTGCACCTTCGCATTTAATTTGTATTATTATTGGGATTCATCTAATAAGGAATTGCATCGGTCGCCACCTCGCCATACAAAGCAGAAAGCAAGACGGACTTCGCCGCATCTGTAAGCGGCGATTTTCGCAAAGTGAGGGAAACTTCGCCAAATATAGGGAAATTTTAGGCGTCCAATGCAAGAAAGAAAAACGTGAAGCGCCCGTCACGTCTGCGGTACACAAGCGGTCGCCCCCCCCCCCCCCCCCCTTCCCCCCCTGTCCGGAGTTCCTATTCCTAAACGTCCATCGTCTCCTCAAGATCCTAGCGACTCTGCGCGTATCAATGGCGGAAGCTGAGCGCTCGTTCTGTTCATTACGGCGGTCGAAAACGTACTTGAGAGCGCCCACTTCGGATGAGTGACTGCTCGGTCTAGCGCTTTTGAGCGTTCACCGCGACATTAAAGTTCAAGCGGAGGACGTCCTGGATATTTTTTCCCGTGAACGCAAGCGGCTGCATTTTAATCTGCAGGCGCTTTGCATAAATGAGATCATAAAGAGATCCTGTAAATTGCTTTCTAACGTAACTAGTCAAAGTTACCTTTTTACTCGCGGTAATTTCTAGTCGAAAGCGCGTAATTCTGATCACAGAAGGTGAGCGTGAGCGAAGCGCCACCCCTTCTTTCCAGTGCAATTGTTTTTTTTACAATTCATTTATTATTCCTTACAACACTGGCATTATTTTATATTATCACCGTCTGTTCGTTTTACTCTGTTCACTTTGGATTGATTGAACTATGTATCTCAGTGAGGATAGTTTGTTATACTTTGCCTTGAAATTGCCATCCTTCACCCCACAAATGTTTCGAAATATCCGTTCTCTATATATCTGAGATCAAGTTCCGCATCCCATCGAATAAACATGAATTAAGCAATATTGCATATTTTATTAATTTGAGCATTTTCTAACCCCACAAACAATTTTCCCGAAGGCATATAAGTTGGAGATGGTCCGTGCTCCCCCGCTGCTCCGTGCCCCGTGCAAAACCGACTGCGTGAGCAGAGAAGCGAGCGGGCGCCGTGGGGAGGGGGGGGGGGGGGGGGTTCAACCCCCCAACCCCCCCCCCCCTCTGCCTACGCCACTGATTTAAAGTATAATTAGACTAGAAATGGAGTATACCGGGACTCGCGAGACGTCTTGCATAGAGCGACTAGCGAAAAATTGCTCAACGTTGAAAACGACGGACGATTCGCATACGTGTTTGCAACACGCATGGGGATGTCGTTTAAAATATGTCGGCACGGGTCGGACTCTAAATGATATATAGGAAATTCGGAAGGAGACTGCGTGCGAATTAATTCTCGGAACAAAAAAAAAAAAAAAAAAAGGAAGGTCGCGGCACGATTCGGCAACACCGAACTAAATTATTAAGCGAAATCGTCATCCTGCTGAGAGATCATGTTTTAAGTGTTACAAGCTAATGGAATTCCGCGTTGCCCAAGAAACTATGAATGCGAGCCACGTGCGGCATATCAGAAGGAATTTTAATCGGGCGCCCGATGCTCACAGACGTTACGAAATTTTAATTCGGAAACGGCACGCTCCTCTCCGGGTGTACTGTGTGAATTCGTAAAGCTGTATGGGCGCCGAAAGCTCCGCGGACGTGCACACAGATTGACGTCCCCGTGCGCGAGATACAAATTCTCTCTTTCTCCGAACGCCTCCAGATACATGCATGCGATTCTCATTTACAGGTTCAACTGATCCTATCCGACTTTTTTCTTGATGTTTTTTGTATATTTTAAGTTTCTTTTCTGTATCCCTTAAAAGGGCGGTGCAACGGTTTTCGGACTTTGGGCAATTAACTTCGGGAATTAATCTGTGTCACCTATAGAGCGAAGGACAGAAAACCAATTTTGCTTGCGCGCGCTAGTTCTTATTGAATAAGAAATTAAACAATTTGAAGGTCAAAGTACCCCACAACTCTCACGCCATCTTTCTTGTGACATCAACGGGGGAATGTCACACGTCCAGACGCACACCTGAATTCGTTTCTCGTTCAATGACATAAGGTAAGATAAGCCTTACTCGTTTTCATCTGCTTATGTCGTTCGTGACCTCCACGGTGTTAGTTCTGTTCGGCAACCTCTCTTGGTGGGTTAGCATTTCCCTCAGAGTCACCTGAGCTCTTCGCGAATTTCGAGTTTCTTGAGTGTCCTCGTAGACGTGTTGGTACGTCAAAACTTACGGGGATTCGCCAGTTATGTAGTTCGGGAATATTTCTAATATATCAAACATGGCCGATTCACTCCATGTTCATATAACCCTCTCGTTGCTTTTTTTTTTCCCCACGAGGATGTTTTTTTAGTTTTTTTTTTAGATGTTTTATAAGCTTTGCGTGCCTTCAAGGGTTGATTACCAAAGGGTTGGTTTTCGGCGGGAAATAGTTCCAGCGTGAGTGGCCGTCTGGCCGGCTTCGTCTTCCCGTTGATATCGTCGTGACGGGTCTGGTTTCTTTTTTGCGTTTTGAGAGCTGAGTCCCTTGTTTTGCGTTTCGGCGGACTTGGCCTGATGGCGTGTGTTTACCTTCGTGTGTGCTTTGCATTCGGACGTGCTTTATCCTTTGGGCCTGCTGTGGCCTTCGGGCGTGTTTTTGACTGTGGGGCGGTCTGTTTTTCCATTTCGGGAGGGTGGCGTTGCGTCGGCTCGTCGAGCTACGGGACGACGACGGCGACCTTTTGGACCCATCGTCAACACAGCATCGATAAGCCTGCGAACGTCTTCATGAACTTTGGGTCCAGCAGTTCTAATTTTTTTCTTTCTTCTTCGGAACTTCATTTTAAGTTGCGACAGTGAACTCGGGTTCCCGGCTGCATTTGCATGAGCGGCCTGTATTTTCGCTTAGCATTGATTTTGAAGTGTTTGCTTCTTTTTTGTTTTTGTACTTCGTGGCCGCGGTGCCGAACGTTTCGTTCAGCCTTATATCGAGCTAAAGTGCGTGTCGCACTCCCTTGGTGAGATTGTTTGCGTCGCCGTATGTGGCTGTTTATCGCCCTAATTATTTTTCTGTTTTCTTTTTGTTTTTACTTTCGCGTGTCATCGCCTTCTTTGGTCCACTTCACACTGGGCGTAGACCTATCGCTCGTAACCGGTCCGAATCCAGCATATGTTTTCTTTTTAAGTCTTTTTTTTTGTTTTTTTTTGGAACGGTGTTATAATTTTATTTTTATTAATTTTCTTCAACTCTCTGACAGGGAGTGGAGAAACCAACGGGAAAACCCCTGCTTTCCCATTGGGTTCTACCTTCAGGGCTCCAGTCGCTCCCTGTGCGATAACAAGTGGCACTTATACGGGCCAGTTGGTACATATCTACGGTGGAAAAGCGCCGAAAAATACCCGAAAAATACACGTGTATTTTTCGGCGTTTGTCCGCCCTATGCGGTTATTGACTTTTCGAGGATTAGTATCACCGAAGGTGGCGTCGAGCGGTCGCAACCATAGGCGGTTCGCCACGGGGCTGACGGTATCGTTTACTTCCGCGTGTGCTCCTGTGACGCAACACCGTAGTTCCCATATCTGCCACACGCGGCTGCAGATCGGCAAATAATTCGCGTTTCCTTCGTGATTACGCGGCGGAATAGCAGTTGTTTTGGGGGGAAGGTGGCGGGGTTTTTTTTTTCTCACTTATTTGATTCAATTCAATTTATCTTTATTGACTCAATTTTGGAGAAGACAGGGAAAAAGCTACATTGCGTAGCTTGACAGGTCCTTGCCTACCATACAGACCTAAGAAAATTCGAGCACACTAAAAAAAAAAAAAAAACAGACAGAGCATGATACAGCTTTTGATATCATGAACAGACCAGAACTTCTAAAATATTATTTGTTGTTAAAATACAATTGTCTAATTTGGTTATTTGACATATTTTCTATGTGAATATTGTTTTTTATGAGTTCATTAATGGTAGATGGTACATTATACTTGAACATTTGAAATCCGGAATTGGTCCTGGGATGCGGCACTCTCCAGTGCTTTGGACTGCGCGCATGATAAAACGAAGAGTTTTTAACCAGCGAGGCTAAGTTAAGGAATGGTTTGTTGTTTTAATAAATACTATCTTTATATTTCTGGATTAATGTCTGTGTATATAAGTCAAAAACACGCGTTACCTTAAATTTTGTAAATAAAATATCGGCATTACTATTATATGATACATTGGCTACTAAACGTAAGATCTTTTTTTTTTTTTTTGCGATGTATAATTTGTTTAGGTTTATTTTTGTCGTATTGCCCCATACAAGCTGGCAGTGCTTAAAATGTGAAGCAGGCAATGCGTTATATAAAATAATGTTGACCCTTTCTAATCAACAAAAACGATGTTTACAAATAACAACTGTTATTTTTGATAATTTAGACACAACATGTTCTATCTGTTCGTTCCAACTCATGGTTAAAGAACGCCCCTAGTAGTTTTACTGGAACAATTTGTATGGTAGATGTATCTAACGCAAGCGGGATACCTATTTGACACAGAGAACTTTTAGTGAGAAACAGAACAACCTTTGTTTTATTGCTATTGATTTTTATCGAATTTACCAGTGCCCACAAACTAAGCACATTGAGAAAACTGTTCACTTCAAATGAAATTATATTTATGTCCGTTCCTTGAAAACATATTCTCGTATAGTCCGCATACGTTATTATCTGGACATTTTGTGACATATTTATGATGTCGCTAATATATAGGTTGAATAAAATAGGTCCCAACACACTTCCTTGTGGTACACCTGCCTGTAGTTGTTTTAGATCAGAGAAGTGGCCATTGATGTGAATGCTCTGAAAACGAAAGCTCAAATAACTTCTTATTAACGCCGCCGCTTTTCCACGAATGCCATAATTGTAAAGTTTACTCATTAATGTGTCATGATTTAACCGATCAAAGGATTTCGAAAAGTTAATAAAATTCCTACCGTTAAAATTTTATTCTCAAAAATTTTCAGAAATATTTTTTCATGTTCAACAGCGCAAGTTCATTCAATTGCCCTTTTCTGAATCCAATTTGAGAATCTGTATCAACTGAACATTTTTCACAAAGCTGGTTTAATCGAAATGTATAAGTTTTTCTAAACCGTTTGAAAATATCGGAAGTAGAGAAACCGGTCTATAACTTGATAAATCGTTTTTATCTCGAGATTTATAAAGTATTGACACTTTTGCTCTTTGCATTTTTTTAAATGCTTTGTGATAACGATAGATTAAACAAATTAGTTAAAATAAGGGCAATATGAGCAATCACACACTTAGCGGGTTTTATTTGGATGCCATCAATATCGCAACTTTTACTACTGTTAAGGTTACAAAACATAGAGCTGACCTCATGAACATCCGTAGCAGAGTTGGGCGGTATCGCGATACAAATGTATCGCGATAGTATTTTAGAAATACATTTCGTATCTGTATTTCTGTATCGCGATACATCTTTTTCAGCAGTATCTGTAGTCCGGTATCGAAGTACATTTGGAATGTTTCTTTTTATCGCTATAAAATAAGGATGAAATGTATTTCGTTACAATTCTTGGGATATACTCCACCCCCCCCCCCCCCCCCCCTCCGCCGAAAAAAAAAAAAAAAAAAAAAGTCCGAACGCATTTTTTTTTTTTTTCTCACCGGAGAGCACCAGGGTTAAGAAGATGCTGGCGCGTTGTTACAATGCTGAGTAACGTTCCTTCCGATTCTCCAAGCTATTTTTCTATGCTTCCTCTTTTCTCTTCTGAGAAGCGTTGCGTAGTCGGGGACTCGAACCAGGTGGCGTGCCAGGAGTGGAGTCAGAGAGCATCTTCTGCCGCAGGTCCTTATTAGGTACGGATTTCTTGAGTCATTGTTCGCTGGCATCCGATTTCCACTGCTAACCGTCTCTTTTGCCTTGGCCGACACAGTACACCCAGACGGCAAAGCTGAGTCACAGTCCGTTGCAGTAGGAGCCTGGTGGTGGGTGACTTGAAATAGTAGGATGACTCACGCAGTGAAGTTCTACACATATTCGAATGGGTCTGCGGCTGCACCGGAAATATTGCAGGGTTCAAGGCTACGTCATCAGCCGACATGAACGGGACCTGCTGCTCTGGTGATTAGAAACCCAGGAAGGAGGCCAGACGTGACCTCGCTGTGCAGACCCAGACTTCGCACACCTGCGACTCGTCTCAAGCGTGCTGTTTCTCGCAGAGCTCGCACCTGTACCGGTAATATCAGGTCGCACTCTACGAGGTTTCTGTTTGGATGATCCTAGGCGAAACTTGAGGACTGCAATCCCTGCGTCGGTGGCGGAAAGTAGGCAGAAAGGACCTTCACAACAGGGATGCCAACCGTATCGTTTTTTCAACCGTAACAAAAGATAATACTTAATTGTGTTTCAGGATGCTGTAGGTGGTCAAATTCCAAAATGACACTGCCTGCACGATCTTTAACGGGGTAACCTACAACAAAAGTACTATTGTTTTTTTATACAGCAGCGTGGTAAAGTTTCATGTTCAAGTCCACACCTACAGATGTCATGTGATCAATGTTGACAGGGGCGTCCTGGGGCGTGCGTGGTTACATTTTGATGGGAGTTTGGGTGACAAAAGTTATTTAGAGGTCGAAGTCTTTTCGCATCCCTCGTCAGACAGACAGGATGTCAGGGAAGGGACCACAATCAATCCTTGATAAAACTTTTTTTTTTCGAGCCCACTGAAGATTTTTTGTCGTCTGAATCCGCTACCTTCTAGGCAAAGTGTAATGCCTAGTTGGAAAGTAATTTCGGGATCAAAAACTTCCACTTCAAACTTCAAGCATGATCTCAGTTGGCGCCTCAAACAAATTTGAAAAATGTATTGCAGTCTTAGTATTTCTGTATTCGTATTTCTGCCCTCCCTAAAATGTATTCCTGTATTTGTATTTCCAAAGACTTTTTGCCTCAATTTGAAATGTATTTCCGATACATATTGCGATACATTTTTACATATATATTTTAGTATCAGTATTTTAGCTACTATTTTAATGTATCCCAGTATTTGTATTTCCAAATGCATTTTTTGAGTATTTCTGCCCAACCCTGATCCGTAGGATAAAAGAAGGTACTTTCATTTATAAATCTCGATACATACACCAGTGCTTGATTCACTCTACGAAATACATTTCACCCTGATTGTATCGCGATACAAGTGAACATTCAAAATGTACTTCGATACAGGAATACAAATACTAGTGAAAAAAATGTATCGCGATACAGAAATACAGATAAGAAATGTATCTCTGAAATACTATCGCGATACACTTGTATTGCGATACTGCCCAACCCTGATATATATATATATGTATATTTTACGAAATTTTTTTTCCTTCGCTTGGGGGAGGCAGAAATGACCCGATCTGTTTTTTTTTTTTTTCAACTCGAGAATTCAAACAAAAAGAAGAAATCCTCCGAAATGTATTGATTGTATTAATCGTTAAATTATTTTATCTTCTTCTGCACTCATTGTACCTGAATGGTTTAATCGAGGGATGAAGAGCGGGGTTCTTCCAGTATTGCTTTATTTTTATTTTTAAAAAATCATTTTCCACCGAGGTGTTCCCTCAATGCGGCGGCACGTCAAAGCGAATAGAGAAAGCAATTGAATCTAGCATGACCGAACAAAGACTCTAGACGCACGTCGGGATTACTATTTCACAATAGAAAAAAACAAAAAAAAAAAAAAACAAGGTTACTATCTAGAATATCAAAAGAAATTTCTGAAAAGTGGACAAAGAAACCGGACGTCTAAAAGAGTGTCCAGCCAATTTTTTTTGTTTTTGTTTTCTCTACTGGACTTCAAACAAGTTGCCAATGAAAGCGCTCGAGGCGACTGAATATATATCCTCCTCAGCTTTTTCATTTGCGCATAGATGGCGTGTTATAGTTCTTCGTATTTTAACGGCGCCGTGACGATTAATTTTTGATGGAATTCTTTTCAAGCTCGCTAACATCGTTATAAGGGTCGTTACATTTGTTTTTTGTTTCGCTTAAATAATTTATTTTTTGTTTTCCGTTTGCTTCACCGCGTCGGTCCGTCGCTCTCCATCAAGGAATCGTTACCATATAGGTTTGTTTTTTCCTGTACTAATTCGTCGTTTGTTGGCTTTCAGACTAATGCAAGGAAAAAAGGCCGGTGGAAAAGGGGGAGGGGGGGGGGTGATAATTCAAGCGCTATTGAAGCAGCGTGCGTGTCGTTACCTCTGCGAGCATATCGCCGTGTTACCCTTAAATCTTTTCGTCGCTTCATATCGCCCCACTCGTAGATAAAATCAGCTCGTTTTCGCTTCTTTGTGTTTTCTGCCAGTCTATATTCCGGGAAGAATTGGTACTCCATTCATGTCACGCCCTATGCGCCGAGAGGAGACGAGGGCGCGCGGGGACGTCAGCATGCCGGTCTCTCATTGGAAGGATTAGTGGGTAGATCTAAAGCTATAGATGCGTTTGTTACCACTAGAGTGCCTTCATGTGCGCTTCGCATAGAGTGATGCCAACTGCCTGTTTCCCTTTCCCACACCCTCTTCCACCGCTATTTTGTCTCTCTCATTGTTTCCCCGTGCGCCGGAAAGTGGCCTTTGTGTCCATCGGTAATCCCATCCGTGGGGGAAAACGCTAATCCTCCCTCCGTGGGTTCCACAACGCTGCTCCGAACTTCTGAGATAAGGTGCTTGTTTCCGGGAGGGTTATAAGCCCCGCGGATTATCGCCGAGGAACAAAATGGCTGCTGGTTTGTCGGCGAGTGGTATTACAAAGGGTGGCATCACCCTAGCAAAGCGCACATGAAGGCTCCCTAGTTACCACTGGAGTCGCCGAACGCGTTAGAAAGTGGAATGCCAGCGTCCGGAGTTTGCCTTTTGCATTCAAAGGCATTCGACGATTGTGGCGGTGGCGAATGCAGCCTTTGTCTCCACTGCACTCGTCGAACGCGTGATAAGAACGCGGAACGCCGGCGTCCGACGCTCTGACTCTCGCATTGCTTTAGGCGTACCCACCGATCCTTCCAATCAGGGCTCGACGTTCTCTCGTCTTCCCCTCTCTCTCACTTTCTCGGCGCATACGTTCTCGCATGTTTATGGAACTGCAATAATGGCAGCCATGAAACTGTATTTCATCGGGCACCGCCACTTTCGCACATTAATGGCAGATGAGAATTGGTTCTTCGATCACCTCATAATTCTTCTTTTTGATTTGTTTAAGTTTTGATGATGTGGGCATAAGAGATGGTTCCCGGACATTTAATTGAACGCCGTTTCGTCGAACGCTGTTTCATCGAAAAAATGGACGTTTTATCGAACGCCGTTTTATTGAATCGCTGACGGCCGTTTCATTGGATGTCTTTTATATAAAAAGTGTGAAAGATGCTCTTTTATGCACGGATCGAGTGCATTTTCGTGTCCTTCACCCATTTCATCGTCAGGAGTTTTAATGTCCAAACTTGTAGCTGTTACAATTTATTTTGATGCAAGTAACCCATGGGGATATTTGTACCGATTTTTATGTTTGTTTCGCATATTGTGCTTATCTGTTCACCCCCTCTGTATAAGGCGACTTAGATTTTGCGCAGCCGAACAAATTTAGCCATGTGAGCCTCCTAGCCTCTCATGTCTTTTTATTGATACTTTTTTACTGCCCGAAGCTTGCAGTAGCTAAAGCTGAGGTGCTATTTATGAAACTACAACGAAACATTTTTTTTTTTAGTTCTAAGACTCAATGAAGTTAAATGTAAGCACGTGACTTCAAATTTTATTTGAAAACTTTTGGGGGTTCATGTGTTCGTGCGACAGCCATTCACCGTTTCAAATGATGAGCAATTGCTCTCGAAAGTCCCCCAAAGCCATGCTCCGTGGGTTCACATAAAAAATGCGGACCTTCTCATTATCTTGCCGCTATGGCCTTCTTCTGGCGAGGAGGATGTTTGGAACTCAGCATCGCCTCCAGGTTGCCTTCCGTCAGTTGATGTTCTGCGGCGATGCAAGTCAAAAACTTCCAGAACCCGGGATGGGCGCCTCCGACCACTGCAGCATCAGGAAGCGGGAATGCCACCCCGGCGTTCGATAAGACGGCGTTCGATGAAACGGCTTCGATGAAACGGTGTTCGATGAAACGGCGTTCGACGAAACGACATTCGATGAAACCGCTTCGACGAAACGGCGTTCGATGAATTGTCTGGTCCGAATAAAAGATAACCAGCGCAAAGCGGCGACCCGTCAGCGCCTCGATTAAATTTCCGCCATCAAAAGGCTTAGAGCCAAACTTGCAGCCGTTCTGTCTAATTCGTGCGTCGTGTTTTACTGAAGTCTCAAACTTACAGGCCTAATATACAGCCTCCCGCTTGGTATCTCAACCTTTTTCCTTCAACAGCTTTACGAAGGCCGCCATCCGTTTGCCACACATACCATACAATGAGATGATGACAGTGATCAAAGTTGCCAGACTCAATTCCGAAAAAGAGTGTATTAGAGTTTAGTCAACCTTCGTTACTTAGTTAACTAATTGGCATGTTTGTTCTTTTGCTATCCCCCTCGTTTGCCGACGTTGGCAGCTTGTTCCCGAAAACAGTTTCTTTTAATCTTAAAGGAGCGGTGCAACGATATTCAATTGGGATGTTTTTCACTTTACACCAGCTAACTGGCACTCGTGGAACTCAAGGATACTCGCACGCAACGCCACTGACCGAGAAACCCCTTTGTTGCGGTGTAATTTCTAGGACAAAAGCGATCATTCTCATTCAATCTCTCCTTTGTGGAATTTGATGACGTAACGTGGGGATCGCTGTACACCCCAATGACGATATTGGAATGCGGTTTATGGAGTGGACTCGAGCATTGCGTGGGCACTCGATTTGGGCTCGTGATAATTACTAGCTCGAGAAGCATTCGGGTAGCGGCCCGTGTCCAATCGCTGCAACAGCGACAAGAGCCGAGCCATAACAATGTCTGGAACTCAGCGCGTGTCCTGTGCTTTGCCAATCCCAGCGCGTGGCTATGATCAACATTGGCGGCATCTAATCGGCTCCAGATCACGTGGCCGCTTGTTCTGGCTGCGAGTTGAGGGAATGAACGCTGCACGTTTTCTTTAATTTTTTTCTGGGACTTCTTTCGTGTGGGGTGAAAAACGAACGCGTGTTTCATAGGTCATTAACGTCAGTAATCTGTTCTGATCGGTATTTGCGCAAAGTACAAAAATTGTTGCATCGCCCATTGAAACAGTATATTTTAATGGATTTTTGAAAATCTTTGATGAAACACCCTGTATAGAGGTCGACATCGGCCAGTGGGCCCAGATTGCCTGCGAGGTTTTAATAAACACAAGAAAGCCGCAAATTACCACCTACAGGAAAGGCACTTATTCATTTTAGCTTTAGTTTGTTAGAAAACACGAAAGTCGTGCATTGCATAATAAAAAAAATATATCGCGGTTCTTTTTTTGTGTTTTGAAAATGAACTGCGGCAATCGCCAAGTCGCTGCACACTGTGACGTGCACAGTGTGAAGTCACGCCGTTATTTTCCGCTAAACTTAGCGGTCCACGACCTGCAGACAAAACACACCCTGGTACTCGCCGCAAAATCTCGCAAAAAAACGGCTTTTGCCTTAAAGAAAAAAAAAAAAATAGCGGTCCGTTTTGCGTTACTTGTACCTTCTATACCCCCGATAACGATGGTCGATAACGATAATAGGGAATTGTAGTAGACCGCTTTTCTCCTCCGCTAGGGTATCCGTGAAGAAAACGCCGCAGCTGCGCATGCGCGCCGCCAACCTTGTTTGCATAGTTCAAGGTCTTGTGAGGGATTACAAAGCGCTATCCGAGTGCTTAGCGGGCTGCGGAAACGGTCTACTACAATTCCCCAATGCATGCGCAAAGGCGGCGGCGGAGCATCGCGTATCGTTATAGGAGTCATCGGAATGTTCTACTAAAACTCTCTAATGAGGAGGACTGAGCGAGAACAGAAGCCCTTGATGGGAACAAAGAAAGAAAAAAAAAAGGGGGGGGGGGGTAGGACCTCTAACCCGGGTTCCGAAGTTCCGAAGGAACCAAGCTTCGTCTTGAACCTAGTCCCCGTTCTCCAGGGAGCCTCGGGGTCGCAAACACCCGTCTCCTCTTCTCCTCAAGGAGTTCGGACCCTCCGTTTCCCCCTCCCCCTTCTTGTCGGGCTCGAGTTCGGCCAGGGTTATATTTCATCCGAGTTTTTCCTTTTGTTCACCGCTCTTTATGCCCTTATTTATACATCGTTTCACACTTTCACTGTACGATGAACCGTAGGAGACGCTACGAGCCATGTGAGCGCATCACGTGACTAAGCGCCTACATGCGTAGCTGCGCCCCTTCCCAAGGTCACGTGGCACTGACCCGTTGTTGGATTGGATTGGCTGGCTCGTGGCGTCTTGCGCGGTTCATCGCATACGGCAAAACGACCCAGATGGTTGTTGGGTTTTTTCTTGTACGCTTTGGCAGTCGGTATGAGGCTCAATTGTTTGTTTGTGCGACCGCGACCGTTTTTTATTTTGTTTGTTTGTTTGTTTGCTATTCATATTCGATTCGTTTAAATTAATTTTTTTTTTTCCAGAAAACATCCTGGAGAGGATGTTTCGGGCAAGTAGACCGATCTCCGCCGCGTTTTTGTTTTTGTTTTCTGGCGAAGTCGGTAGCGTCGCACCTCTTCTCGGTCTGTTTTTCGGCGTTTGGACCTTTTGCAGATTTGTCTTCCTTTTTTTTTATTTTATTTATTTTAGGCTAGCCCGCAGAAAGAAAAAAAATATATTTGTTCCGGGTTGGCCTTCTTGTTGGTACAAAGCCTATTTTTTCCCCTCTTATTAGGGAGTATGTATGTGTGTTTTGGTTTGCTTTTCGGGGTAAATGGTGAGAACTGGCGTAGAAGGGAGACGCCGGTAAATTGACTTTCGGACGGAGCCGCTATCCCTTGGGACTGGAAGGCGGGGGAGAGGCAGGCCCAGGCTCTCGGTTAGTTTTCCGTGCTCCCTTCTAAGGGGATCTTTAATGGGTCACAAATGTGTTGCTGCCTGGTCTTGCGACTGTTCAAAGCCGCAGAGTCACCCTGCTCGCATACATATCTGCGTTGCGTCTGGTTGTGCCGCAAGAAAAACCCGAAAATTCAATCGCTCTAACCGATTATCGTTTTGTCTAGACTAAAAAATGAGCGTTAAGGGTCTAGAAACTCTAGACACTGATCGTCATAGGGAGCACATCGTTTGTGGTATCGTTACAAGTCAATTGTACTGTATTTGTATAGGACCAGCGAGACCGTCATATACGAGGAAGAAACCAGCAGTTTCTTTCTCGCTTGTACGATGTATTAGCACCGCAGTGTGAACGGCAACTCAACATGCTCGCTCAAGTCATTCCCTGCGTGCAGAAACAAAATGTCAAGGGCAGAGTTCTTCGCAGTGATATACTAGTCGGCTATCGGCACTGGTCATTCAAAGTCTCAGTGGTGTAATTTTCTTATTAAGGACGATACCAATCGTACACACCCACATGCCAATTTTTTTTTTTTTTTTGCGCCAGGATGATTTAATTTTTTTTTTAAGTGTTCGAAAGTATTTGCCAATGCCTCAGATCACACGTTGTGTGCAGCACAAATTAAAACACGGGTACAAGAGTGCAGCGTTAGGAAATACTCTGCACGATACACTCGCCCCATGGGGAAGCACTTTCTAAAGCCTCGCGTTCGCGCTCGCACGGGACACAAACACAATTATACTCGTCACATAAAAAAAAAAGGAAGTTTTGCGCATTATTTCTGCGCTGTGCGAAGTAGTTCTTACAACATTTGCTTGTCGAAGAAAGTAAGGATGATTTTGGCGTTTGAAACGTGTACGTCTTGATAATAAAACATAAAGCTAATCCAAGATGCACCTTCACATATATATCTTAATCCAACACACGAAAGGAGTAACGGTTAGCGAGGAGCCGGACTACTTTCTTATACTACGCTTCTTGGGGTGAATAGGAGTATAATGGTAGAACCTGGCTTGAACTAACTTCCGCGTAATAAAGAGAATTCTCGAGCGCTATTCAATCATTTGAGAGGGGAGAAAGAAACCCCTGCATATAAGCAAAGGAACGGAGTGGATTGAATCTTTTCGGCGAAGATGAATTTATGTGATGCATTCATCACACCCACATTTTGTGACTATAAAAATCTTAAAAAAGAACGCACACACACAAAAAAATACAATAATAACGTTTATTTTTTTATGCGCAGAGCGGAAAACGGAAACAAACTGTCTACTCAGATGTGGTGCCCATGCAAACACGCTGGAATCTGATGAATCTGCATTAGGGTGTTCGTCTTTAAGAAGAAATAAACGTGTTTCTTTCTTTTTTTTTTTCTCAGAAACCCTACATTTTTTGCTATTTGCGTATGATTGGTGCGCTACCTAAGTACACTTGTGTGAGAAGTTTCA
This sequence comes from Ixodes scapularis, assembly GCF_016920785.2. Taxonomy (NCBI): domain Eukaryota; kingdom Metazoa; phylum Arthropoda; class Arachnida; order Ixodida; family Ixodidae; genus Ixodes; species Ixodes scapularis. The sequence goes on from NW_024609882.1 coordinate 36,820,036, forward strand.
TGGCACTCCGTCTATTGGCTTATTTATCCGATATTTTTTACGATTGAATTGCGCTCGTAAAAGTACATCGCAAAAAAAGAATACACACGAAGAAATAAAAAAATAAGTTGTAATCGTCCCCTGCCCTTTAACGTCTCGGTGATATGACTTATTCATAAATAAAGAAATAACAGATTAAATGATGAAATAACGACAACTGGAGTGTTTACTGATATCAACGTTCGGCCGGCGTCTATTGGAAGACAAATCCCTGGACGATTCCTGAGGGTAAGATTACAGTAGCCTAAAATTCTCAGCGAGTGCAAGGAACCGAATGAGTCAAAGCCTTGCGCCGAACGGAAATCCTTTGCATCGAAAAGAGGCGCACCAAAGCCAAGAAGACCCAGAGACGCCTAGCGATTCTTGACAACAACAGCGAAAAGAGAAAAATGAAAAAGAAAAACGCCCACCAAAGGAGAAAAAAAGAAAGCCAATGGGGGGTTGCATTGCTAACGACGTTTTCCCACTGAGTCGTGAAATTCGGTCCTGTCTTTCGCCCCCCTCCCCTTTCTTTCAACTTCCGGTCCCTTAGATTTTGCTTCCGACTGTATTTTGTCTCTTGCCACTTTCGGCGCTGCGTGATTCTCTTTAGCCTTTCTGTGGTGCACCGCCTCTCCGGCGGGTCCGCTTTACTTTCTGTGTGTGTGTGTGTTTTCGGATGTGCAAGGCGACTTTCTGGCCGGTGTGCTCGCAGTGTAAGGATAGATTGGACAGACAAATTTTGCGGTTTTGCCCGGATGTTGTTGTAAGTCCAAACTTTTCCCTCTCTCTCTTCCTGTCTCAGCTGTTTTCATGGGCGGTATATTGGCTCAGCTATCGTTCCCTTTCGTTGTGGCCTGTACTGACTCGTCGAGTCGGTGGACAATATTCGTTTTTGTGGCGTGCCTTTAAGCGAACAGCCCATTATATAGTGAATAGGTGGAAGGACGAAAATTATAAGTTTAAATTCGCTGCATCGACCAAAATGTTTCCCCGAGCTGTGAGCACGGGAAGTCCATTGAATGCAGTATCCGGGATAATTAAAGAAACAGCTAGAGAGCCCTCCCACACACTGAAACGGGTCATTCATTACGCAGGGAACTGCACAGAACCTTTTCCAGTATTGTCCATGTTTTTTTTTTGTTAACATGGTGCATGCTGTAACAGTATTTGAAAATGCTGAATTGAAAACTCGGGTTTTTTTCTTTTGTCTGTGTCAAATTATTGGAACTGAGCACCCCCTAAAAGCGAGCAAGTGACCAAAATATTCTTTCTGACTTCTGATTGCCGACAATAGACCGGCACTTCTGATGCGATAGTGCTGCAACAAGTTTGGCTTGCCAAAAAATTAGGCATGCATTCGGAATAAGGGAGAAGGTAAATGACCAAGACGTCCGGTCTAAAGGTTTCTTTCTTGTTTCGTTTGAATTATTCTGAGCAGGCAATATTCATTCACGTGATTCAGCGCGAGCTTAAAAAAAAGCTGAAGAGGTTCTTGAAAAAAAAAAACAAAAAAAAAAAACAAGTTAGAGGTGAAATTTAGAGTATTTTTATCCCGTGAATCTTTTATCAGGTTCGAGCCCTCCGACCAGTCGTTACGTCATTCGCAAATCTTTCGGCTGCCAAGCGCGTGTCACTCGTGTGGGCAGCGCGTGGGATTGGGAGCTTGCCAGGTATATTCCCCCACACTGGCCCCAGTCGTGACGTCTTTTTCTGACCTTTTTGCGAATATAGCGAGAGTGGGCGTGCATAGCTTTGATAGGTGCTGAAGATGCACGAGAGCGGAGTTTCCCAAAACTCTGGATATGATGTCAGGCTCCGGGAAACAAAAAAAATTTCAACGGCACCTGAAAAAAAAAAATGCTGTTTTTGTGCATTCAATTGAAAAATAATCTCGATATTCGTGGTGCTCTTAGAGGTCTAATGAAGACGATTTAAGTGTTTTTTTTTTCTTTTCAAAATCAGAACCGTTTGAGTTTTTCGCTTTACAGGACGGCGCAACGATTTTTGGACTTTGGCCAATTCACTGCGGAAATTAATCTGTGTCGCCTATGAAACGAAAAACAGAAAACCTCATTTTCTTACGCGCGCTAGTTCCTATATATATATATATATATAAAAAATGAAACAAATTGGGCGTCGAAGTGTCTCTCAACTCTCACGTCGTCTTTCGGGTGACCTACTCTGGGGGACCACCAGGTTTCCCCCTTGGGTCCTGCTTCTCTCTTCAGAGACCCCAGGCGTTTCCTCCGCGATTGCCGACTTTTCAAGGATTAGCATCGTCGAAGGTCGCAGCGAGCGATCGACGCAAAAGACGGTTTGCCGCGGTCCTGACGGCGAGTGTGGCGGCGGAGGGAGACAGGTTTTGTTGACCTCCGCGTGCCCCCAGAGACATGTCACTGTGGTTCCCGTAACCACCACACGCGGCTGCAGATCGGCAAATGATTCATTTTTTTTCCTTTGTGATTACGCAGCGGATTAGCAGTTTTTCGGGGCAATGTGACGTTTTTCTTTGTCACGTCTGCATAGATAAACAATATAAAAAGTACAAACTGCAAATTCTTTCAACATTAAAATTGTTGTACTATATATACCCCTTTAAAGTTGACTTCAAGGTTTTAGTTATTGTGCATGGGTCTATACACGCAAAAAAAAAAAAGGAAGAAAAAGAAAAAATCTAGAGAGAGAGAGAGAGGGACAGAATGACAGACATTATGAATTAACATGTTTTATCTTTTGACGTTGGAGCTATGCATAAGCGCCTTATATCATGAAACATTATGTTCATCCAGAAACTGAACATAATTATTGTATCTTTTTTACGGTTGTCAGTAGATACTGACAAAGAAAAAGACCCAGAGAACTCACAAATGGTTATGGCTTCGCGTCTAAAGACACGAGACAAATTAAAGTGTAATATTTTTAAGTCTTGCGAAGAATATGCAACGAGTAACAAAACTACGTTACACGTCACTCTAAATGAGTAACGTAACTATGTACGTTACCCGCTATCGTTTCGAAAATGTAACGAGTACGTTAGCACTTTACCGGTAACGCCGTTACTTGTAACGCGCTACCGGCAACACTGTTTCACACGCATCATGTTTACAATTCTCACCGAAGAGCAATGTACACAAACGTAGGAGAACCAACCGCGGAACAAAAAGTACACAATTAATCTTGGTAACACAGGAAAGCACGCGCACGTTTAATTACGGAAAAAAAAAAAAAAGACAGTGCTGGGGTTTCACGAGGAGTCCTCGGGTCCTCTCGTCCAGGGCGTTTTGTCTGTTGCCATTAACGATGCTCTTAAATGATGTACTAACGGAAGCGAGGAACATGTTACATAGCGTCGCCATCTTTCCACATGGTAATGCCCTCTTGTCTGTTGCGTTTTCTTTTTTTTGCATTCTTATACAGCCCCGCTTGCCGGAGCTACGTCCGAAAGTTTAAAAGCGGGAGGAGCAACCCAGCAAAATACGCGCAAAAAAAAAAAAAAAAAAAAAAAAAAAACGAGTTGTAGCGTGTGCGTTGCTATATGGGCGCTGATGACGTTGTAAATGTTAATTACAATTTCATGGTAATACAAAATGTAAATCAGGGGGAGGGGGACCTAACGGCCACGAGCCTCGGTAGTGGACGCGCGCGCTCATCAGCATTTGCGAGTTTCAAAACGAGCTAAACATATATGGAATTAAAAAAAAAATAATAAATTGTAAACAGAGAGGTATACTGCATCAGGCTGGTGCTCATTTTGGTGGTTCTGTTTGCTGCGCGAGGATGAAGCAGCAAGTTTCTCCTCTGGGCTGTTTGCGCAACCAATCCGGATGGGAAAAAAAAAGGGGGCTGGTTTGAGTTCGCGCTCGAATTACTTCGCCAGCAAATGAATGAATGCATCGCCTCGTATTTGTGTAATATAATGGTGACTATACACTTTTGGTCGCGAGGTGGCGAAGCATTTTGTTTGTTCGTGATATGTGAACGGAACTCGCACAAATATTAAAATGCAGCCAAAGGAACCTGTTTTACGGGGGTTTTAAAGGCCTTCGGGTTAAAGAGGTTGCTTTAGGAAAACGTTTTTGCACATCCGATGTGGAACGATGGGCAACTCCGGTACAAACTGGGCATGTGCGAGTCTTCTCCGGAAGCGCATGCGCAGTTCGTAGCGGACAAGACGTCATACCGCATCGGATGCGCAAAAACGGTTCCCTCAAACTCTCTATTACCGCTCATTCACACCATGGAAGCGAATCCGCGTTCGCCAAGCGATTGCGAACGCGGTTGTATAAAGATTCAGTACAAATGCACGCGCATTTGATGTCATCAAATGCGCGTGCAATTGTACTGGATCTTTATACAACCGCGTTCGCAACCGCTTGGCGAACGCGGATCCGCTTCCAGTGTGAATGAGCGGTTAGGGAGTTTTCGTAGACCGCGTTTTCCCCTCCGCTAAGCCCTCCGCAACGAAGAAGCCGCTACTGCGCCTGCGCGCCGATAGCCTTGACTGTAGATTTCCAGGTATCGTAGCGGGTTGCGGAGGGCGTTGCGGAATGGCGAAAACGGTCTACGAAAACTCTCCTATTAAGAGAATGGGTTCACGATTCCTGTTCTCCGTGTGCCACTCCACGTGCGCTGGTTCGCTGATTCCTCAAGAGCGTTCGGTCTCAATGCCTTCAAAATGCCGGTAAAACAAGTAAAAGCATCAAGAATTTTTTTTTTTTTAATATTCATTACGACATATATCAGTAGCGTAATGACAATAGTCTCTGTCAGCTCAAGAACCGCAGGACATGGTGAGTCCTGATGGTGAGTCCTGATATTATATCGCTCATCAGCAAATGAGATTACGGCATTAGCGCATAAGAACGCAGACCAACCAATAGCGAAGCGAGAGACATGACTCTAATAGACCGGGCACTGCGCATCTTGCATTTAAAGGGATGCTGAACCGAAATCTCGATTCCACAAAGCATGGCGGCAAAAGCGTGCAACGGGATGCTACAAACATCAAAATATCGCTCATACAACGATATATCCAACATATGACCGTATTTTTCAGGAGAGAAAGAAGGCGCATTCATCAGATATGTTCACATCTTGATTCTCCGAGAAGGAGAGGAAACGGCCAGGCGTCTTCTCCGCCTCGCCGCCTTGAGGGAGCGAAACGAAGAGAGAAGGAAACGAGATATCTTGACGTCACATGCCTCGTCGGCTTCGTTCAATCTCAACCTTTTTTTTTTTTTTTTTTTTTTTTCAAAATACGGTCGCCGATTTGAGATATCGCCTCACGAGTATACTCTGTTTCACCTTATGTTGTACCGCAGGAAAGGCTATAAGCGCGAGCTCCTTGCTCTGGAACAGATGTCGGCGGCACAAGCTCTCGAGCAGTAAGGGCAGCTGTCAGCGCTATGAGCTCGCGCTTCCAGCCTTCGTGCGGTACAACATAAGGTGAAACGGAGTATAGTATTGTAGGGATTGTAGCGTCCCGCCTAAACCTCCGGCACTGCTTTCTGAAATCTGATTTCGGTTCACCGTCTCTTTAACTGGATCTCAATAACTCAATACACGGGCACTAAGCGCCCTAAACCTCCCCATAAAAATTACAGTTATGGACGGCCAATTTTCACATTAAAAATCCTATCAAAGATCGGGACACGACCCTCTTTCTGCGCCTTGAAGAAGACACCAGGGGGCCCCGTCGGACGCCGTTTTCCGACAATAATCGCTCTATTACGTCTCCTACACCCAATATATTTGAAGTTTTCGTCAAAAGGTAATGCACAACGCCTCCAAAAAAAAAAGCAATAAGAGTAATTTTCCGAATCTCCAGGCAATTAACTATTTTGATTGGCCAAAATTTATGGAGGTAATAGGGACCCAAAGATGCCCCCCCCCCCCCCCTCCCCACCACCACCAACAATAGATAGAGCCCGCGTATTTATTTCTATTGCTGTTAATTTACATGGACGTCTTGCCATTTACAAGTTGTACATTTTTTTAAGGTAAAGCCCAACAAATAATATGCTATCAAAAACAAGCTTCTACAAAAAGCACTTGAGTACCCCTTTGGAGGAAGGATATAATCGTTGACGAAGAGAAGTAGAAATAATCAACGAACGTCCTGGGTTCGGGGTTGGTATTGCGTGGTCGCTTTTATTTTTATTGTCCTTTGTAAGTTGGGGGGGGGGGGGGGGTATATTTTGTACTTCAAAGTTTTTTACGTTTCCTTTTTTTTGTACTAGCTATTTAACTTGGACCTGTTACTCGATGCCTTTGGTTGGACCCTCTCTTTCTGACCCGGCCCCACTCGACGAACATTTCGCGGAACACTGCTCGTTCACGTCCCAAACAAACCTTGTTGACTGCCCTTTTCTCGCTTTTGTACCTCATCGATCAACGTCGCAGGAATATGTTGGCGAACAAGCGATAAGATGGCTCGGGTCAGCAGTTTCGGTCGCTCGCTCCGCTCGGGGAACTAGGCCACAAAGAAGAGGAAAATGGCAGCCAAACAGACTGAATAACTTGTAATGAGCTCTGACCGGACGCATTGCGTTCGCCATCGCCTAGAGTGGCGTCACACTAAACCCCCGGATGCAAGAATTCGCAAGAGGGATCTATCGCTTCACCTTGCGATGGCCCTCGGATCCAATCCCATGTCGCTCGAGTGTCACGTGGCCTTCGGGAGGAGCGCAAAGACGTGCGGGGTGCAGAGTCACGTGATAATTTATCGGCGTTGGATTGGTCCGGATGGCCTCGCAGCGTCTGCTATGTGGTCGGTTAGACGGAACCTGCTCGTGCGCAACACGTCCACGCTCCCCCGAGAACGAAGACGGGTTTCCCGCGGTGGTCGTCCTTCTTCGGACCCTTCTGGACCTTGCGTCGTCTTGCTTTTTTTTACGTTTGCTACTTGTTTTCTCTCCACCTTTGCACCGTTGCATCATATTGCGCTCTGCAGCGCCTTGTCAAATATCGTCTCCGAGAAACTCTCTCTCTCTCTCTCTCAAAAAGGAAAAAAAAAAAAGCTATTAAAAAGTTAGTAACTGCAGGCGTTACAACCTTTTTCTGACTAGGCAGCAAAAGTTAGTAAATGCCGCAGTTACTACCTTTTTCTTCGCGTTTCTACCTTTTTACTATAGTCCGTTGCAACGAAGGGCGAGGGTAATACGGGCCGTGGGGGAGGAAGCAGACGGAATGAACGAAACGCTGGAGAAGAGAGAGGGAAACCTCCTTCTCTCTTTAGCGTTCCGTCTGCTTCCTCCTCCCCGGCCCACCTCACCCTCGCCCTACCTTCTTGAGTTACAACGGACTATAGACCTTTTCCACAAGGGCGCCGCCATCTTGAATTGTCATCACTTCCAGTATGGGCGAAAACATTACTTTGCCGTCACCACGCCAATAGAAGACATTTAGGATATAAGCCTAACCGTCGCACATTCTCGTTTTGGCTCCCCTCTATTTTTTGCTAATTGCAGGTTGAAACGTTTTACTATTTTGTCGTCACCCATACTGGAAGTGACGACAATTCAAGATGGCGGCGCTCCTGTGGAAAATGTCTATAGATATATGTTACCTCGAATGCGGGACAGGTAGTAACTGCGGCTGCTATGCGGGGAAGCGAGAATATGGCTGCTGGGAAGTTGTGTGGACACTGTTTTACAGACTGTCGCAAATAATTACTACGTGTACCGTTACTTCTTAGTAAGAGATACATTCCTTGGAATGTTTTGCAACAATATCGGAGAACAATATTGGTGCGGAATCAGCGCCATATTTGTAATTTCTTTCACGAACGAGGTGTTCACTGACCACCCGACTTCTTGCGAGTGGTCAGTATAAAATACGCATGGGGCAGCCATTGGGGGCAGCGATTGGGTTAGTGTGTTGTCGCCTGTGTGTAGTGTGTGTGTATCGTGTGTTCTAATTCCTCGTTCGTGTTAAATGTTTAACAAGTATCAAAATGTGCATTTCAGCAGCGTGAAAAACAAAAATCTACCCCAACGATAGTCACTTTTTGCCCAATTTGAATTGGACGTTCACTAGCGCCAACTGGGTCTTGAGAGTTATTGCCAATAAAGTAGTGAAATATACTAGAGTGGTTAGTAACTCTTACCAGCTTATCGACCTCGTGAACGTTACTAGATTGACCGTTACTGCTTACAATAACTAGGTGCGTAGTAACATATGTAAGAAGCAGTTACTGGCTTTTTACATAAAAAAAAAAAAACTGCTAGCTTTATTTATCTTTTTTTTGAGAAAGAAAGAGAGAGAGAAAAGCCTGCACTGACTAACCGAGATAGAAAGCAGTGTAGGCTGCAAATCTCAGCTGGGTCAATGAAGTGGTACCGAGAAACTCGTTACAGCACTTCGTCCTTCTCTCAAATCGACCAATCAGCTTGCTGAGTAGCTGACCCCCCACGTCACCGCCCAACCCATCAGGACGGACCATTCAGATGCGGGGAGATCGGCATGACGCTGCGAAGTACGCGCGGATGGGCTGTCCTCGTTTCCACCGCGATACATTAGTAGGCTGCAAGGACTATGCGGGCAGAAAGTGAGGGAGAGGAGGAGACGAGAGCGCGCGGTGACGTCAGAACGCCGAGCTCCGGAAGGAATAAGTAGAGCGTAGATTTGTCTCCAGTGCACTCATAGAACGCGGATTGCAAACGTCCGGCGTTTGGTTTTCACGTTCGAACGCGTTCGACTAGGGCAATGGAGACAAAGGCTGCTAGCTTTAGTTCTACCATAGCCCTCCTCTATATTCACAAAACCTGGCAGTTCGACGACGGATTCATAGAGTGCCGTGTCGCAGATTTGGAGCGCGAGGATCTGGTTGCGCAGAGCATCCAAGAGCCATTTCTCGGGGAACCTGGACATCAGCGCACAGCCTCTGTAGCGGCGAGGACCCGAAACACACTTGTTCGCTCGGGAGAAGTGTGTTTCGGCGTCTCGCCGCAGTGGGGCGCCGGTCACGTGGCTCTCCTCTCATCCGTTGTCTGCCGCTCCTCCTTTTCCATTTCGGCGGCCGCTTCTCGTGGCGATCTGCCAGCCTTTGTCAACATAGAGGAGGTGATGGTTCTACCTTTTAATCGTTCCCATCAGAGCGCGGCGTTCTGATGTTCCCCGCGCGCTCCGTTCTTCTCCTCTCCCTCACTTTCTGCTCGCATACTCAATTTCGCTTCGCCTTACGATAAACCGCAGAGGACGCTACGAACCATCAAAGCCAATCATATGCCATAGGGGAGCGTCACGTGACCTTCGGGAGACAAACTGCGTCGCTCGGGTTGCGTAATCACGCGACACGTTCACAGCCCTGGACACCGACCCGGGATGTCTCGTTCACAGCGGTCCATTGTAAGTCGAAACATATAGTGCCACTTCTATAGTCGTCCTTGGCGGTGGATGGATGCGGCTCCAAGCGTCTTCCTATTTTCTGCCCGTATCGTTAGAGCGCACTTGTTCTACGAAGTGGGTGTCTCCTTTCGACGGCCCCCTGTGGTCTTTCAGTTGTTTTTGTCGTTTTTGGGGGGGTTGTCGTGGCGTTTTGGTTTGATGCTCGATCTTTTTTTTTTCTCTCGGCCGTCTCGACGTTGTTCGTCTTCATCACCTCGGATTTCTGGAGCGGAGTATCAATTTTCGCGGTTCTTTTTCGCGGTTCCCTCTTCGGCGCGTTCCCGAAGGAGAGGGTTCGGAAGTCGAGGTGTCAACAACGCGTTCTTTCCGACGAAGACGACTTCTTCTGTTGCACGGTGTCGGCGGTACTGGCTTACGTATTCTGTATATAAAGACCGCCCACGAACGTAACCGTAGACAGCCCCTCGCTTCACCGCGATCCAGTGTCTTGTTTTTCGATCGATGGTTTACTCGTTTCTTCATTTATCACACCTCCTTTTTATTTTCTCCATTGTTTTTTTTTTTCTTCCGCGATAACAGGAACATCTCTACTTGCCGACAGGGTATCGCGTTTCTTCGTTCTTACTGGCATCGCGTTATCTTCAAGTTTCGACGAGTTCTCGATTCTGTTGAGGAATCTTTTTTGATATATGATAAAATAAAATGACTCGGCATGTCGATCACTCTAAAAAAAAGGTAGCGGGCTACTTAAGTTATCGTTCTAAAAATAAAATTAAATCAGTGAAAGTAAGACATTGCGCAGATGCAAGCGCGTATACAACATTGCACCTCAGTATAAAGAAAAGAAAAGAAAAACAATTTAATTAATTTTTTTTAAGGTTGGGTTAGGTAGTCCGCGTTGTAGCCTGAAATATATATTAGCGCATTCCTGTCTTTTTTTTCTGCTGGCGCTTTTGGTTCAACGTATCACTACTGTACGCAATGCAATCTAATTCAATATTGCCTAAACTAGCCTAGCCTATGCACTTAAGGCCAAACGCGACCGTATGGAATGACAAAATTCCTTTGTACCACACGCAGTTAACCAATCCCAACATAAAAGTTGTTTGCCCATGGCTTAACCTAACCTAACGTGATGTAAAGCCACACATATCACCTAACCAAGCCTAACCCGTCCCCAACTAACCCGACATAATTCCACCTAACTCAGTCTAACCAAGCGTACGTAACCAAACACAATGCAGCCTAGACTAACTTGACTTTACCAACACTAAGAAAAGAAGCAGACCGCACACGACGGTTCTTATCTAACCTAACACAAGTTACCCAGCCTGACGTAACCCAGCGTAACGCAACGCGTATAACTTACTAATTCATGCTACTCTAACCCAGCACAACCTAACCAACACAACTGACCTAACCTCACCTAAATCAGCTTGACCTGAAAAGGGATAAATCTTGAACGGGCTCGACCTTCCCAAGGACTCGACCCCGGTCCTCGCTTCTTTTGTCTGGCACCTATAATGATCTTGGCTCTCTTTTGAATGCCGCTTCGCGCTCACGAGTCATTAATTTTCGTCACACGCTCCCGGCTGCCGGGAGCGAGAGGTATACACACGAGCCGGCTAATGACGGATCGATGTTCCCGTGGCATTTCCGACGTCGTCGATATCCTTGCGTGTCGGGCGTTTTGCAAACCTGCTGGCGCGCAAAAAGAAAAAAAGAAAGGAAGCATAAGGGGCTCTACATAAATATAAAAAAAAGCAGATATGAGCGGGAATATAACTAGGACGACGACGAGGGGAGCGGCTGTGCGCGTACCTTTCTGCCGCATCGATTTTGATATCCGATTCGTCGTGGTGCGCTTCGGATTTCGCTCTGTACCGCTTCCGTCGAGATCTACCTTTGTTCCTTATTCGCGGTATCCATTTCGGGAATTGCGAAAGGGAGTTTGTTTGAGTGGGGCGATGTTAGGCGTGCCTAACATCACCCCACTCAAACAAACTTCCCTTCGCCATTCCCGAAATGGATACCGCGAATAAGGAACAAAGGTAAATATCGTTTCTGCGTTCGGATGGCGGTGTTCGATGCTGCGGTGCCGGGTGGTTGGGAAAAAGGACAGAGGCAGGAAGTATCGTGTCGTGATATTGGGATACCATGGGGTTCATCGGGATTCGGGAGCCTAAGGATCCTGTTTGTGACTTGGCTGACTCCAGTTTGCACTTATTTTCCTGTGTTCGTGAAATGACTTTATTTGTTTTTTAGTTTCCGAAAGCGACTGCTTTGCAGCAATATTTTACGGCAGCACAGATTTCCTTTTCTTTTTTTTTTTGCAGAGAAATACGAGCTACATCATTATCGTGTCGCTTTTCTTCGGATTTTCGATTCTGCAAGATGAAAAATTATAATATGTTTCTTATATTAGCAGTAGGAATCTCAAGGCCCGTTCACAGACTTCTGTTTTTTTTACTTCTGAGTACTTGTAATCTCTTGCGACGAGCGGACACGCTGGCGCTATTTATAAGGTGAACCCGGAACTGCATTTCATGAGAGCCGAGGTTATGAAGTATTATCGAGATCCAATGTATACATGCTCTAAAAAAAAAACCATTGTCGTTTATAATTTATAGCATTGCCAAAAGATTTTCGAGCCAAAAAAGAAAAAACGCTGCGCGAAAAAAAAAAAAAAAAAAAAAACCAAAGGAAATATTCGGAAATTTTATGTTTCATGGCAACCCGATAGAGGGCATCAATCCGTTCTTTGATCGTACAAAAAAAAAAAATGTTTTAAGCACACGGTTGTAACCAGACTTGTACGTAATTCGTTACAAGTAACGAAATTACTTGTAATCCCTTACATTTATCAGTAATTTAGTAACGGAATAATTACATATTTTCTAGAGTAATTTTAAAGTAATTCCCTTACATTTTTGACGTAACGAATTCCTTGTAATCCGTTACATTTTTTTTTGTCAGAACCAACCCCCCCCCCCCCGCCCCCCCAATTCTAAATAAAGTTTTTTTTTTGTTCATTTTTGTTAAGTCGAGCGCAGTGACAATGTCACGCGAATCGACCAGCGCAAAGAGAGACTTGGCACTCTTCAGTTCGGCAAAGCCTTTTTTTGCAACACCAAGTCCCTGAATCTATCTTTTATTTTAGACCCTAACACCAATGTCAAAAAATGCAAATGAACAATTCTAAAAAAAGAAAAAAAAGGGGGCGGGGGCAAGTCATTTCCGCTTTTTTTTAGTTCCTTTGTTTTTTCTTTGCGATCGAAGACGGGGAGAGGAGGACACCAAGTGATTGTGCTCCTCTTCGAGAAGCTCGAGGTGGTAAGTGCACTGAGAAGAATTAACACTGTCCTTCTCGGTCACAACACGAGACAAGGCTCCGTCTACCCTACCCTTTTTGTAAGTCAGCTTTTTGCGAGCACTTAGAAAATGGTAATAGTCTTCCTTTCTTCTTCTTTCTGTTTTGCCCCAGCAGGACGCATCTTACCACAAGCAGATATTTTTACAAATAAAACATAATGGTGGCTGCATAGGCTTGATATTCTGGGCTTGAGGAGAGAGTGAAATTCGTTAGTGGGGCCATAGCGCGGCTTACATAGTACTCTACCCTTTGCTGCCCGTGGCATCAGCGGACGTCTATCTGGAGAACACCGGAGTAGACTGTAGTCGGTCCGTGCTCCGTGCGTTTTTGAATGGCACCAAGAAAGCTACACACGGCAAACGTGCGTTTACATTTCCTTGTTTTAACCGATTCTAATTAATTGTTGTTACGAGTGCCCTTCTTTTTCTTTTATTACTTATATTTGTATACTGTAAACATTTTTTTATTCACCAACGTCTCAAGTGAGGCTCAAACTGTTCAGAACCAAAAGAAGAAGAATATCGAGCCAAACCTTATTTATTATTTATCACCTTACTGTTACAACTATGTTTTGCTATTGGTGACTTCTACAGCTTCGCGATTTAGACAATGGAGAATTTTAGTAGATCGGTCCGATGACTCCGATAACGGTATCCGATACTTTGCCGCCGTCTTTGCGTATGCATCATATCGTTATCGGGTACCGTTATCGCGGGTATTGGAGGTATCGGAAGAATCTACTAAATAGGGAGTTTTTGTAGACCGCGTTGCCTCCTCCGCTAAGCGTTCCGGAACGAAGAAGTTGCTACTGCGCCTGCGCGCCGATAGCCTTAAGTGTGGAGTTCCCGCTGTCGCAGCAAGTTGCGGAGGGCCTTGCGGGACGGCGAAAACAATCTACGAAAACTCCCTAATCTCTCGAATAGCAGGCAACGGCTGCAACGACAAAGCTTTGCTCTACATTCGAGGTAAATAGTACTTCCTTTGCTTCGCTGAAAAATCTCGATGCAGAGCATGAAGCATTCGTGAAGAACAATATGGCACTCCCATCCAGTGCCTCAGCTCAAATGGTGTTCAGCGTAGCAGTCGACATATTGAGTAAGAAATAACGCAAAATGTCTGACGAGACTATCGAGAGCCAGCTGTTGCTCAAAATACTCAAGGTCATTAAATGGAACAGGGGGCAACAATAAGAACTTGAATAACCCTCTTCCCTTTTTTTCTTACTTGAGGACAATAGTGTTAAAAGTAGCGCCACGAAAGTAACGGATTACTTTTTGGGGTAACGGTCAGTTACTTTCTTGGGAGGGTAATTGTAATTGTAATAAATTACAATTTAGCCTCAAGTAATTGTAAATGTAATCCCTTACTATTTTTCAGTAACGTGTACAAGTCTGGTTGTAACTGTGTGAACTATACCTTCATTCGCAAGATCACCGGGTGTCAACCGTGTCGTCATTGGAGTGCAATAATGGTCTACTAAAAATTCCTCCCGTCAGTGCAACAGTGAAATGACGAGCTGTTGGAATGGCCTCTTCGCACTACGGTGGTCAAAAAGGTGCAGTCCCAGTCAAAACGGGCTGCTCGAGTACAGTACCTGCACATGGGTGCAAGTTGTGTTTGTACGGTCGGGTTTTTGCCTTAGGATTAGAATGAGCGCAGGTTAGGGTTTGCGAGCCAGTGGTAATGGGACAACGAGATAGGATTATGGGACACATAGAATAACGCAGAAATAAATCGGCCGTAGATCACTCGCGACGCACGAACGAACGAGCTTATTGGCGACAAGATGTTTCGGTGGCGCCCTCTTTTAGTTCCGGCCCCTGACGACACGACCAAGATTATTAAAAGCAAGCAACAAGTTCGATGGTGAACGTCTAGTGATCACGTTCCTATACACTACGTCACTAGTTGTGTGCAGTGCAGGCGAAGGCAGCGCCAGGCGAATTGAGAAAGGGCGAGGAAGGCGGGACGGGAGAGGAGAATAGGGGAAGAAAGGAAGAGCACTAGGAACGTTAGAGAAGAGAGGAGGTTTCTCTTCCTCTCAAGTCTTCCTAGTGTTTGCCCTTTCTCTCCTCGCCTAGCGTTGCCTTCGCCTGTACTGCACGCAACTATAGTGTCATGGAGTATAAATCAACACCGTAAAACTTCAGAGTCTGATTTTCTCTTATATCCGTTCACTGGCGGCCATAGCTGTGTGCGTGACTGCTGAGCGCGTGCTGATGGCGAGCTTCCACAGTTCTTTTGTAACGTGCATTCCGCGCCCTCAAGATTGCCGGTTTTAGCAGCCTATTAATGTGGGCTCGTTCTGAGCATGCGCTCTTGACAGCACCCACAAATATGGCGCCCAGTGAATACTCCTTATTGAAGACGTTATAGGGAGTATTCAGTGTCGGCCATAGCTGTGTGCGCGAATCCTGAGCTCGTGCTGACGGCGAGCTTCCACAGTTATTTTGCAAAGTGCATTCCGCACCACCAAGAGCGCCGGTATTAGCAGCCTATTGATGTGAGCTCGTTCTGAGCATGCGCTCTAGACGGCACCCACAAATATGGCGTCCAGTGAATACTCCCTATAGAAAGTGTTTGGCCAATCGTGGAAGGCCGATCACAGTGACGCTTTTGGTCGCTCACGTCGACAGTAGCATCAAAAAAGAAATTGCCACAAGCGTTCGGTCTTCGTTGTGATTCTTCGTCCTGCTACAAGTCAGAGCGCAGTCACATGCCCGAAGACATGCAAACAGGAGCATACAGACTAATGGTGCGTTTACACTTGCGAACCCGCGGACGGATCCGCTCGCCGCCGGCGCGGATCCGCCAGTGAATCCGCAAGTGTAAACGTACCATAAAGGCCCATTCACACAGGAGCGTTTGCTTACGTTTTCTTGCGATGCGTGAGTCACCGGAACGTCCCTGCCTAGCATGCCGCGTACAAACCTACTTTTTGGTTTGGCTGCGCCGCTTCATACCAATCACTGATGTCCCGGTGGCACTCGACGTAAGCGGACGCTCCCGTTACATAACGCGACGTAAGAATACGGTACTGTGTGGACGGCCCTTTTGGACGCGAATGCGCGACCCATTCACTGGGCTCGAAACGGGTTAACCGGTAATGACACACCGTGACGTCACGCTTTTGACACTGCTCGATCGACCTCACAAGCTAGTAGCGTCGGTGGCGCTCTGACCTTAAGTAAACCCGAGTATAAAAGACCATCGCAACTACGCAAGGGGCAATACAAAAACAAATGTGTCGGCACACTTGAGTGCGGTCCATAGAGTCACGCAGGGAACATAGAGTACATACATACAGCCTTTCGAGAAGTTCGTGTCCATAGAGATTGGTTTAGTCCGGAATAAACGGGTTATCGTGTATTTGTGAAATCCAGTTGTTATACGTTATCCTATTGAAATCTAGATTGTTTTCCATTTTTACTGTCTATTTGTTTGTATATTGATACTCGTGTACCATCCCTACAACGGTCATGGACAAGGACCAGCGGTATAAATAAGTGAATAA
This sequence comes from Ixodes scapularis, assembly GCF_016920785.2. Lineage (NCBI taxonomy): Eukaryota > Metazoa > Arthropoda > Arachnida > Ixodida > Ixodidae > Ixodes > Ixodes scapularis. The sequence goes on from NW_024609882.1 coordinate 36,836,292, forward strand.
CAATAAGTACACTTAAAGTTCGTGCTAAACGAATGTCCTCATAACGTCTCAAAACTTGAGCAAAGCGTGCTCTGACATGGACCGACGGTTGTAGCCGGCGTCCGCAAAGACAGCACCGGGCCTTCTAGATGCATCCGCCACGGAGCCCACCTGCGGTCTGAGACCGGCAGATCTCCGTCTTCCCCGAGAAGGCGGGCTCTGTTCAATCGAATCTCCGCCGACATTAGTCGAATCCCCGTACCGTATCTTTTCTCGTATTCGGTGGTCCGTGTACACCGCGCACCGTGCGCAGCTACTTCCGGTCCTGACTTCCAGCGCCGGAAGTGAACGTACAACCCGCGTCCCTCTCTTCCGCTTTGGCGTCCTCTCCGAGTCTTTTGTGAGGTCCTGCCTGCCCCTCTAGGCTGCCTACTTATTCGGGCCGTTATCATTTCCGCCCCTAGTTCATTGGTTCGCTGAATTCACTTGATTTCACTTCTTTTCTGCCTCAGGGTCGGGCTCTGGCAGAGCGCACACGACCCGGCGTACAAGACCGAGATTTCTTCCAGAAAAAAATGGCCTCCTCCTTATATTAGTGAGGCTGTGTGTGTGCGCGCTTATGCGTGTTTTTGTGGCGAACAGTGGCACGTACATACATCCGTTCGCAAGCAATCGAGTTGCCACGTGCCAGAACAAGATGCATTATACTACGCGTATTAAAAAGTACCTCCGGAAGACGGGTCTGGATCGAATATAAATTATAATGTACTCAGGGTGGTGTGATTGGTGGGTCGTTGCTGGGTAAAACTCAGTGTTTCGCAATAAAATAGTACTCATGCATGGCACGGCGAGAATATCTTATTGTCACTCCTAAACCAATCAGAATTGCAGCATTAAGCGGTACGAACACCAAGTAGCGAATCACTAAGCAATAACAGTGAAGATAATAAACCACCCGTTCCTTTGGTTGTCAGTGACATGATTGAACACAGCGAAAAACAGTACAGAATGACGTGTTTAGCATGGAAACAACATCAAATTCTAGTTCCCAGTGATGGAATTTCCGCGCCATTTCTGCCAAATCGCCGCACGAACCTGTCTGCTCATGTCGCGCCAAAATTCCGTTTTTTTCGTTTCTTTTTTTTTTTTTTTGCTAAAAAATTTTTTGCACCTACTCCAAAATGAGCTTAAAAAAAATAAGTTGGTCGACGCGAGTATTGAGATAAGTAAAAGCGAAAGAAAATGAAAAAAAAAAAATCAACATAGATATATTTTTACGGTGTCTCGCGCAAAGGCCATATCATCGTCTGAACTTTCAAACGATGATGTTGGCAATGTCACGGAGCTAGAAGTCGTGAGAAATATATAAATAAATAAAAGGGTGCTATGGCGGCTGCTGTGATAAGACAGAACCAGGGTATCATACTTCCTGATGAGATCACTTGATTTTCAGCTCAGTCACACACCTCGGCGCCGTGTCACTAGCGCCCCTCGCGTTCAGCTTAACCGCCTCGCATCGGCAAGTTAGGAGAAGTGGCGTCAGCGGGGGAACACACATAGGTGAGAGCGATGGGCTCGGAAAATATGCCCAGGACTATTACAGATTGATGTTTTTAGAGCGCAGCTCTTAGGGGCCCGTTCCCGGCTTGAGCGGCGTCGCCGTCGCCGTCGCCGTCGGCGTAACCAAGGTCATCCCAAGGTCACGTGACCCCTCCAGGTCACGTGACCCCTCCCAAGGTCATCTCAAGGTCACGTGACCCCACGTGACTCCCAAGGTCACGTGACCCCTCGAGGTCACGTGACCCCTCCCAAGGTCATCTCAAGGTCACGTGACCCCAAGACCCCACGTGACCCTTTGAAGGTCACGTGACCCCCAAGTCACGTGACCCCCCTGAGGTCACGTGACCCCCGAGGTCACGTGGTCTCCTCCCCAAGGTCACGTGACCCCTCCCAAGGTCATCTCAAGGTCACGTGACCCCAAGGTGACCCCCACGTGACCCCCAGGTCACGTGACCCCTCTGAGGTCACGTGACCCCTCTGAGGTCACGTGACCCCCCTCCCCGAAGTCACGTGACACCCCCCCCCCCGAGGTCACGTGACCGCCCCCCCCCGGAGCATATTAAAGAATGAGGGGAGGAGGAGGGGTCTACCCTCCCCTCAGTACCCTTCACTCCTCCTCCTCAAGAGCTGCGCTCCAATTCGGCGTTACAGGGATTTGTAAACGGCTTTCACTTTTTGTCTTTAACGTTGGTCGACCTCTAAATATATATAAATATATATATTTTTTTCTTTTTTCATCTTCATTGTAAACGGAACTTATACCCTAGTTACACGGGCGCTTTGAACTGTCGTTGAGTTCAATCACAGTTACCGGCCCCAACTGTGATTGAACTGAACTGAACTGAGATGGTGCTACACGGCTCTCTAGAACCCAGTTGAAGCTAAAACGAAACTAGTTCTTGTGCCACGTGACCAGTCTAATTGTTAAAGTAATCTACTCGGAGAAACAAATTTTATTTGCTATAAGTATATCGTACACTATCTTCAATACTTTGTTCCTTTTTAGCGGCGTTTACATCAGTACCAAAGCAGATTCAGGGCTAAGTTGCGCATATTTTAGGCTAGGTGGAGCTAGCTTCTACCCGCTACGATGGGTGCACCCATTACTATCTGTCCATTCACACAGCTGGTCCCGCCGCCATCTTCGCTCGTTTGGTGGCTTGCCGGCTAGCCGGGATCGTTTTAGCGGCAGCTCAGACGCCTAAAGCTATTCCTTCCCGGATATTTTGCTGCTACGATTCTTTTTAGACGCCTCCCCCTGCATTCCGAAACAGTAAGTGCCTCGGAAACGATGGTCGGCGGCAGCGGTTCCGCGGACAGGCGCCATTTTACCTCAGTTGGGGAAGTCCGTTCAGTTGAACTGAGGTAGGGGAGCTCAGTTGAACTCAACTGTCATTAGCGGCTCGATGACAGTTGGCGCCGCCGTGTAACTCCGGCCGATCGCGATTGAGTCAACTGTCGTTGACTCAATGGCAGTTGAAAGCTCCCGTGTAACTAGGGTATTACTTTGACCTGAGCCATATTTCTAAGGACAGTTGCGTGCCATGTTGTTATTTTTATGATCATTTTTATGCATTATAAATACAAAAGGTAATAAATATCATACTTATTTGGTGATGCAATCATCGTTTAATTTTCAAATGATGTGCTAAGAGGTGTCGGGATCTGCTCCAAAAAAGGTGTATGTCTGCTCCAAACCATCATTTTGCCTGCTACAAAACCAGCTTTAAAAAAGTCAGATGCTGATTCTTTCACCGAGTTACTTCATTTCACATTTTGACCACCAGGACGCGTCAGTTTTCGCAAGACATTTGGCTAGGCGCTATCGTGCCCAGTTTTTCTTTTCCGCTTCTCTGCCTCTGAATAGCGCAAGCTACCACCCGATTCCTGGTGTTCAGCCGTACTCATTCATCCATCCATTCATCGCGAATATATTTTCGCAATAAAAGTAAGTGTAGATCTGGTGACTGTTTGAGCATTGTCGCCACTCAGTTCAGGTGTAAGCGATGCCAATCGGTACTATCTGACTCAGAGGATTTCATGAACGAATGTCAACCGGACTTCAACAAAATATGAAGGAAAATTCAACACCGCAGGGCTAGGACCTGATATAAGCTAAACTCCCTTTTCTGTCTGTTTCGATACCGACCGGGCGATAAACTTCAGTTGGAAGGGTTGCGTCACCTTACGTGGACTTCTCCCACCTTTAAGACGAAATATGACCGCTATCATTAAACCGATGTTCACCCTTAACAAAGTGAACGTAGGTGCTATGCACTCCGACAATTAAAATGCTGCTGCGCCCACAGCTGCAATGTGTAAGTGCGCATTTTCATAGACAATATCAAAACAATATTGCCCTCAGATGGTAAGGATCTTCCGTGGCGATCGAAGAAACAGGAAATATTTCGGGCCTGGCAGGCCCTTCATCAATCGAGCTAGATAACTTTGTTATCTAGCTATAATCCGCAATAGATAATTAACATTAAATTGACTATACTAGAAGTAGTTTGATGTTCACAAGGAAGAGAATACTAGTAGTCTCTCTCCCAGGGAGGCTCAACTTCGTGATCCTGTTTTAAGGGAAGGGGATGTTTCCAGAGTTCGTTATTGGTAGTCATGCTGTTGCTCTCGGGGGAAATTCATTTTCCAAAAGCAGAATCGTCCTTTAGGCGAAAATCCCGATTTTTACCGTTCGCCGATTTTCCCGGAAGCTCGGCTAAACATGCATATTGATCGCGACAAATCCCGTGCCTCCGACGACACAGCCATGGCCAAGTCCGATTCCTCGGAGCAGAGCCTCGCTCTCTTCATTTATGAATGCTTCAGGGGCCCGTCGCTAAGCGCGCATCCGGAAGTTGCGGATTCGACGGTCTTTCCGTCCCTGCCTTCCGTACTCGGCTCATTCCGATAGCGCTGTGGAAGCTACGTGCTTCTTGGACCAGTCATACGCCGAGCTTTCGTCACGTGATCACATTCTCGTCCATACCCACGCGCAGAGAGCGGTGTCAAGCGATGAAAGAGAGGCGCTGGATCGTCCCTGCGCCATCGCACTATCAGCGTACGGGTGGACGGAGAGGAGGTATTTTCGGCGACGTCGTCTCGAACGGCGGGGCGGTTTGTTTATGAATGACTACCGTTACAAATTGGCTGCCGCGGTCGCTGGAACCGGACTCCAGCCCTATATCTCACTCTTGCGCCTGCTTCTTTATGCCGCGCAGCAGTGCGCGTGTTTGCAAGTGCGCATTCTATTTTACGCGTGTGCGTGTGCGCGCTAGAGCTTTCACACGTGTGTGTAGGTGCGCATCTTATTTCACGTATGTGCGTGTGTGCGCTAGAGCTCTGCACGGGCCCGGGCCAACTCGAAAGCCAGGACCCGGGCCCGGGCCGGATAGCACGAATTGTTTCCGAACCCTACCGAAAAATCCGGTATAACTTTTCGCTATCCGGATTATGGAACCGGAAATCTATCTGGATTCTATCTGGACTCTATCTGGAATTCAGGTTTTCAGAAATTGTTCCTTTGTCTGCAATCTGGATTTCGGGTTTCCAGTAACAAATTTCCGGTTCCATAATCCGGATAGTGAAAAGTTATACCGGATTTTTCGGTAGGGAATTTGGTCCTGGCTCGGGCATTGGTGTAGCGCGCTTTCTTAAAAGGTTGAGAAGAAAATGCTAACGCATTGATCGTTTTTATTTGAAAGAAACCAAAAAGCCGATGTGCAAACTCGCTACGACGCCAGTGAGGTAATCTTAGAAATAAAGAAAGTCGTTTTGCACGAAGAAAGGCCACAAGAAGATACGGAGAATTCTAGGAATTCCCTCATCATAGTGTTGCCAGTAGGCAAGAAAACGTGGGTGATCCGGTTACAGGGTTCCGTACGAGTCATTCCCTTTCCTCTATGTACTCTTCCAGAAAACAGAAAAAACTAAACAAAAACGCTCTCTAGCTACCAAAGATAAGCTATGTATTTTATACTTGGGTAAGCTTACGATTCATTACGTGATTTGACAGCGTCCTTGATTTAAATTAGTAAACGAACCAAATGTATGAACACATTCCCAGGGCAGCTTTGAACTGAAGAGAGGAGGCACGCTTTGGGGCCTCTCACCCGGTCGGACCCGGACCGGGCCTGATCAGTTAGGAATCCGATCGGGCCGGGTCCGGGTCGGGTAATCGTAAGACTAAGAGTCAGCGGACCCGGGGTGGGGCGGGCCTCAAAAAGTAGGCCCGTGCAGTGCTCTGGTGTGCGCGTCACGAATATGAACTGTCGTATTTTCTGAATTATAGTTCGCAGACATCTTCAAAATTTGAAATTTTACACGGTGCGTACCAGGGATGGGCAGTATTTAAAATACAAGTATTTGAAATACGTATTTAAAATACTTTGTGTATTTTGCATTTATATTTAATTACAAATTGGGTAATGTATTTCACGTGTGTATTTAAATACTAAAACGTGGGTATTTCAAATACAATTGTAATTAAATACAATTTTGTGGGCGAAAATACATTCTCAAATTTATTGTCACTGTCCAGAGCAGGAAGAAAACTACGTTCTGCACCGAATGTAGTGTCTCTCAATCAATCACAAGCGTTTAGTGACTTTGTGATTACGGTGCTAGTTTAGGGCAAGAATAGTGACGAAATCGACGTTCACAGGCAGACTGGCTAAATAAGTGGCTGTGACAACTTGTGATGCTTCCCAGCCTGATTTCCATCCATATTTTTGCCTGGAACATTCTAAGTGCGCGGGTCGTCCAGAGTTTTGTAACTGGTGCGAGTTGCAACAATAAAAAATTCTCTAGCTAGTGCTGCGCGTCTTGGTCGTCTCGGTTCTTTGTTGGTCTATACCAAAATGTAATCGACAAAAAAAGCTGCTTGAAGCTCTGTACTTTTTTTTCACCTATTACGTCCATGCTGATTACATTTGTTTTGTTTTTTTGGGATTATATTTCTACCACGGTACTATACTTCGTTTCATCCTACGATGGACTAAAGGCCAAAGCAACGGGCCGTCAGGTCCAATCACGTTCCACGCAAAAGTATGACTCGCTTAGCGCTGATTAGGTTTGGACGAATAACGCTCCGAATTCAAAAACGATGCGTCATCTTTATAGCTTCGACACTCCAAAGAGCCAGTAAGTCGTGGCTTTCTTTGCAATGTAAAATTGTTGAGTCAGTAATTTCTAGATTCTAACCCCTTTCCGCCCATTCTCCTCAGTGATCCAAGACTCAGGCACCGATACGTGCATCGAAGCGAAGTACCACGTAATTTCTAAGTGGCTCGTGATCGGATCTGCCGGTTCGTAGCTCCTGCCTTTAGTCCATCGTAGGCTGAGACAAAATATAGAGCCTCGCACACTAACTCCCGAGTGTGCGATGCAAAAGTAAAATGAGATACCCAGAAACCCGTTGCAGCTGCCCTGAAGTCGCTGACGCAAATTTTGAGGAATGTATTTGGAAAAGCATTTGGAGGAGACCAAATACATTTGGTTGTATTTGTATCTTGTATTTAAATGCTTTTTTGGAAATGTAATTAGATTTGTAATTAAATACTTTTTGACGAAGTATTTTGTATTTTTATTTCGATACATATTTGCATGTATTTTGCCCATCCCTGGTGCGTACTATCTGTCTACAGGTGCAAGCCTGCACAATAATTTTGTTTCTAGGTCGCTTATTACGACAAGACGTGAAGGATTTTGTCAATGACAGCGCATGTTGTGGATGCTTTGTGTATGATACACGTTACTCTGTGAGCTAATAAAGCAGGTATTTGCCAAGGTGCGCGTTGTAGGAGAATATTTTACCTGCAAACTCAGTACTTCAAACTACCGGCATTGCGCACGCCTAGAGGTGTGTCTCGAACACTTGTCGAACTTGGAAGTTAAAAACTGGTTCGCCGAACCTGCGACCTTTTTGGGCGAAATTCGACGAAGTTCGACTCCCGAACAGGGTTACCCGACTTCAACACAGAAATGCCTTGAAGCGCAAATTGCAACGGTAGTTAATTTCCAATCCCAAAAGAAAATTACCGATGTTTACGCAGTAGATCATTATTTGGTGAGTTCGTTACCTGGTACCTTCCTCCTCCAGGTGGCGTCGGCTCGTCCTCGGTTTCCGCGCACGAGTACAATGGTCGAACTTCAAACGAACCCTGCGCTAAACGTGCGGAAGGGTTGAACCTGGTCGAACTCGCACCTTGGCAAGTTTGCGACCTGCCTACGGATGTCTAAATGACGCGATAGCGCCCGCACGAACAACCCAACGACTCCAAACGCTCAGTTTGGTGCTTCTATACACTGAGAAGCTCCACGAGTTCGCTTTCCCGCCGAGCACGAAGACAGGCACGGCGAACAGTGCCGGAATACCAGCGAGTGACAAAGCTCATAATACAACTTATCTTAGGAAAAGAAAAAGCGATGTGCCAAAAAAAGAAAAAAAAAACACAAAAAAAACCGCTAGGATTTTTGGGAAACCGCTAAAAATAGCTAAACTTAAAGAACCCCAGAATAAAAACAAAACCTGTTTTCTTTTTTTAAAGTCTGGTTGGGACATGCGTGTCATTAAATAAATTTTACGCGAAAAAATATTTTTAGAGCAATATTGACGGCGAGAGATTTATTGAAAATTCTGCGCGCAAAATGACTGACTTTACGGAATGGTCTTTCGCTCAACGAGATGGTAATTCGCTCTTTCCAACTCAACGTGAAGGCGAAACCGATCCACCTCTTCTCCACGCGCCCGAAATGCCGAGAAAGAAAACAAGTGGAAAGGAGGCGTTTGCCGACTAAATCGCGTCTCGTGCCGAAAATAATACTCTAATCCTTTTTTTTTTTTTTCGCGTAAAATTAATTTTTTAACACGCGTGTCCCTTCAGTCTCTTTAAAAGAATATTTTTTATCTTTTCAAAGGCCCTTTAAGGCGCATGCCATGAGCGTTTTAAGACCATGTTTTCATGTTTTCCCCCATAATATCTGAACGGTGTCGCACGCGTTGTTCTCACTCACAACAATTTTCTTGAGAGGAAGCGAAAATAACGACCTTATGAATCTAGGCTTACCAAAGAAACAAGGCTATTACGATTGAAAAATGTGAACTGGAGAACACTTCAGATCGTTAGAAAACACGCTAACATGCCTTAAAATTCACACACACAAGAAGGACCGTGTTAACCGTTGAACGGCATATTCACCCGCTAGGAGCAGCTAAAAAAAAAATCGCAATGTTTAGCGGGAAAACCGCCAAATTGGCAACACTGACAGGGACAATGAGCAAGTGAAACGTCATGCTCAATGTCACGGCGGGCATTCAATTTTTTTTGTCTAGTTGTATTTTGAGTTTTTCCATTCGCTGGGATCGTGGAAGTGTTCTCCGTGATTCGTTGTCCCGTGCTCTGCAGGAAAGTTAACTCACAGACCCTTTCTTAAGGTGTGAAACATTCTCAAATCTTGGAAAAATATTTGACTCCAACCAAAAATTAAACTCGGACCCAACGTTTCAAAACCAGTTCGGTTTCTTCTTCAGGGGCGATTGATCTCGTGCGTGGGAGCAGCCTCGTCTTCTTTGGTGATACGAATATTTTCTAATCGCGCTTCCGCCTTGCCATCCAGTCTTTTTCTAATCACGTGTCGTAGTCCGCTCACATAAACAGATGGTAAGGTACCCATAGATCTGTTGATGTTTCCTGGTGTATTTTGGATGTGCCATGATTCAAGGTGATGTCTTTTTCGGAGATTGGTTTCAACATCAAGAACGGACGCGTTCGCGAAGTCTATCGGATGGTCAAAGGTGTCACAGTGCTCCGCAAGAGCACTGCGTTCTCGGTCGAATTTGCGTACATCGTTCTTGTGCTGGCGTAACCTTTCTATGAAGTTCTTTGTTTCGCCGATATAAGATGCAGGACATTTTAAGCAGGGGATCCGGTAAACAATTCCCGGTGCTTTTTCCTTCGGGGGGCGATCTTTTGGTCTTGGCATGAACCGTCCAAGAGTGGATACCGGTTTGTGAGCCACGTGAATGCCTTCTTTTGCAAGCACCCGTGATAGTGCTTCGCTAGTACCCTGAACGTAGGGAACGCTGATGCGCGTGATGGGGCGATGCGGCGCAGCTCCCTTTGGTTGTGGGTTTTGGCGAGCGTGAACCGTACGTTTGGTGACTTGTCGGATGAATCTTGTCGGGTAGCCGTTCTTTCTCAAATCAGCGATCACACTCTGCCCCTCGCTTTTTCTGTCAGTTTCTGAAGAACAGATAACAGCCGCCCTGGACATGAGTGTTGCAACGACTGATGCCTTATGACTCGCTGGATGGTGCGACTTAAAATTAAGGTAGCGTCCGGTGTGAGTGGGCTTCCTGTACACCGAAAACTTCATCTCCTCCCCTTGCCTCTTCACCAGTACATCAAGGAATGGTAAACTGTTGTCCTTTTCCCGTTCCACGGTGAATTGGATGTCGGGCTCGATGGAGTTAAGGTGAGCCAGGAACTTGTCAACTTCTGATGTTTTCAATATACAAAAACAGTCGTCCACATAACGCATGAACACCTCAGGTTTGTTGGCAAAGGACTGTAGCGCTCGTTGTTCGATGCTTTCCATTGTCAAATTTGCAGTGGTGACAGATATGGACGCACCCATCGCAGTTCCGCTGCGATGGGTGCGTCGGAACTATATCGGCGAAACAAAGAACTTCATAGAAAGGTTACGCCAGCACAAGAACGATGTACGCAAATTCGACCGAGAACGCAGTGCTCTTGCGGAGCACTGTGACACCTTTGACCATCCGATAGACTTCGCGAACGCGTCCGTTCTTGATGTTGAAACCAATCTCCGAAAAAGACATCACCTTGAATCATGGCACATCCAAAATACACCAGGAAACATCAACAGATCTATGGGTACCTTACCATCTGTTTATGTGAGCGGACTACGACACGTGATTAGAAAAAGACTGGATGGCAAGGCGGAAGCGCGATTAGAAAATATTCGTATCACCAAAGAAGACGAGGCTGCTCCCACGCACGAGATCAATCGCCCCTGAAGAAGAAACCGAACTGGTTTTGAAACGTTGGGTCCGAGTTTAATTTTTGGTTGGAGTCAAATATTTTTCCATTATCACTTCCCAACCAGACAGACGTCTGTCGAAGATGTTTACCTTCAAGTCTTTACACCTCGATTACGGGCGTTCGACAGCTCAGCTTGCGAAACGGTATGTCAACGTTACTCGCAGCATCTCCGTCTTCAAAACGCACCTTGACTTTACAAAAACCTGTCGAGACATGAGCGTGATTCCGCAAAGCCTACGTCTTAAGCGTCTCGTCCACACTCAAGAGGGACACCGGATCGTGGCTCAAGCAGAACATCGTTTGCTCAACGCCCGAATCCATGAATGCCATACCACCATAAAGAAAAAGGAACTGGATCTGTTTTTTCTACGTCGGAAGCTCGAACATCAGATTCCAGACGTACTACCATCTCTGCAGTTGTTTGCAGGGAACGTCGCGGCCACTGCCGAAAATAAGCAACGTTCGTCCCAGCAGAGGAAGCTTTCGATTCTATCAAAGGCAAGCACGACAAACAAAAGCTGCGACACCACCGCTTTTGTAATGAATCTTTCATCTAAACGACTTTCTGACTGCGAGACGGATGTTTTGGCGAAAGGTCACAACTTCAACATGACCTCAGGAAGACCACCCCTGGCGAAAATGGTCGCAGCCGTAGAAGACGGAATCTCCCACCTGGATCCCGACGTTCGTGAAGGAGTTCGACTTAAGGCAATAGGTATTCTGTCAAGACTCCGTTCTCAACCACATCATAACCTGCCTAAAGAAGAAAGCAAAGCGCTGCGGGAGCTCCAGGCGGATACCACTATCGTAATTCTGCCTGCGGACAAGGGCAATGCGACTGTGGTCCTTGACCGGGAAGCTTACGAGCGTAAGGTCGGAGACCTCCTTGACAGTCCTGCTTATGAAAAGCTAAAGAAAGATCCAACCCGCCAAGTCCAAGACGGCCTGAACAAGACTCTGGCAGATGTTTTCAGGAACCACCCCGATTCAAAAGGCCTCTACTTTCAGCTCATATGCAGGAATGGCTCTGCACCGGGCTTCTATGGGCTGCCCAAGATTCATAAGATCAACGTTCCTCTGCGACCCATAGTAGATTTCACCACCTCTCCGCTCCGGGCCTTGTCAAACTACTTACACCGGATAATTTCGCCTCTCACTGGAAGAACCTCCACCTTTGTCCGCAATGCCGGTGACTTCGTTGAACGCATGTCGGAAGTGAAGGTCAACAGGGAGCACAGCATGGTGTCGTTCGATGTCGTGTCCCTCTTTACCAGCGTTCCAGTACCCCTGGCAGTCTCCACAGCCAGAGCGGTTCTCGAATCAGATTCCGAACTCAGCACCAGAACCAGCCTCAGCGTGGACGAGCTGTGCCGCCTTCTTGATTTTTGCCTCCGCGGCACCTACTTTTGCTTCAAAGGGGACTTCTACAAACAAACCAGCGGAACTGCGATGGGTGCGTCCATATCTGTCACCACTGCAAATTTGACAATGGAAAGCATCGAACAACGAGCGCTACAGTCCTTTGCCAACAAACCTGAGGTGTTCATGCGTTATGTGGACGACTGTTTTTGTATATTGAAAACATCAGAAGTTGACAAGTTCCTGGCTCACCTTAACTCCATCGAGCCCGACATCCAATTCACCGTGGAACGGGAAAAGGACAACAGTTTACCATTCCTTGATGTACTGGTGAAGAGGCAAGGGGAGGAGATGAAGTTTTCGGTGTACAGGAAGCCCACTCACACCGGACGCTACCTTAATTTTAAGTCGCACCATCCAGCGAGTCATAAGGCATCAGTCGTCGCAACACTCATGTCCAGGGCGGCTGTTATCTGTTCTTCAGAAACTGACAGAAAAAGCGAGGGGCAGAGTGTGATCGCTGATTTGAGAAAGAACGGCTACCCGACAAGATTCATCCGACAAGTCACCAAACGTACGGTTCACGCTCGCCAAAACCCACAACCAAAGGGAGCTGCGCCGCATCGCCCCATCACGCGCATCAGCGTTCCCTACGTTCAGGGTACTAGCGAAGCACTATCACGGGTGCTTGCGAAAGAAGGCATTCACGTGGCTCACAAACCGGTATCCACTCTTGGACGGTTCATGCCAAGACCAAAAGATCGCCCCCCGAAGGAAAAAGCACCGGGAATTGTTTACCGGATCCCCTGCTTAAAATGTCCTGCATCTTATATCGGCGAAACAAAGAACTTCATAGAAAGGTTACGCCAGCACAAGAACGATGTACGCAAATTCGACCGAGAACGCAGTGCTCTTGCGGAGCACTGTGACACCTTTGACCATCCGATAGACTTCGCGAACGCGTCCGTTCTTGATGTTGAAACCAATCTCCGAAAAAGACATCACCTTGAATCATGGCACATCCAAAATACACCAGGAAACATCAACAGATCTATGGGTACCTTACCATCTGTTTATGTGAGCGGACTACGACACGTGATTAGAAAAAGACTGGATGGCAAGGCGGAAGCGCGATTAGAAAATATTCGTATCACCAAAGAAGACGAGGCTGCTCCCACGCACGAGATCAATCGCCCCTGAAGAAGAAACCGAACTGGTTTTGAAACGTTGGGTCCGAGTTTAATTTTTGGTTGGAGTCAAATATTTTTCCATTATCACTTCCCAACCAGACAGACGTCTGTCGAAGATGTTTACCTTCAAGTCTTTACACCTCGATTACGGGCGTTCGACAGCTCAGCTTGCGAAACGGTATGTCAACGTTACTCGCAGCATCTCCGTCTTCAAAACGCACCTTGACTTTACAAAAACCTGTCGAGACATGAGCGTGATTCCGCAAAGCCTACGTCTTAAGCGTCTCGTCCACACTCAAGAGGGACACCGGATCGTGGCTCAAGCAGAACATCGTTTGCTCAACGCCCGAATCCATGAATGCCATACCACCATAAAGAAAAAGGAACTGGATCTGTTTTTTCTACGTCGGAAGCTCGAACATCAGATTCCAGACGTACTACCATCTCTGCAGTTGTTTGCAGGGAACGTCGCGGCCACTGCCGAAAAGAAGCAACGTTCGTCCCAGCAGAGGAAGCTTTCGATTCTATCAAAGGCAAGCACGACAAACAAAAGCTGCGACACCACCGCTTTTGTAATGAATCTTTCATCTAAACGACTTTCTGACTGCGAGACGGATGTTTTGGCGAAAGGTCACAACTTCAACATGACCTCAGGAAGACCACCCCTGGCGAAAATGGTCGCAGCCGTAGAAGACGGAATCTCCCACCTGGATCCCGACGTTCGTGAAGGAGTTCGACTTAAGGCAATAGGTATTCTGTCAAGACTCCGTTCTCAACCACATCATAACCTGCCTAAAGAAGAAAGCAAAGCGCTGCGGGAGCTCCAGGCGGATACCACTATCGTAATTCTGCCTGCGGACAAGGGCAATGCGACTGTGGTCCTTGACCGGGAAGCTTACGAGCGTAAGGTCGGAGACCTCCTTGACAGTCCTGCTTATGAAAAGCTAAAGAAAGATCCAACCCGCCAAGTCCAAGACGGCCTGAACAAGACTCTGGCAGATGTTTTCAGGAACCACCCCGATTCAAAAGGCCTCTACTTTCAGCTCATATGCAGGAATGGCTCTGCACCGGGCTTCTATGGGCTGCCCAAGATTCATAAGATCAACGTTCCTCTGCGACCCATAGTAGATTTCACCACCTCTCCGCTCCGGGCCTTGTCAAACTACTTACACCGGATAATTTCGCCTCTCACTGGAAGAACCTCCACCTTTGTCCGCAATGCCGGTGACTTCGTTGAACGCATGTCGGAAGTGAAGGTCAACAGGGAGCACAGCATGGTGTCGTTCGATGTCGTGTCCCTCTTTACCAGCGTTCCAGTACCCCTGGCAGTCTCCACAGCCAGAGCGGTTCTCGAATCAGATTCCGAACTCAGCACCAGAACCAGCCTCAGCGTGGACGAGCTGTGCCGCCTTCTTGATTTTTGCCTCCGCGGCACCTACTTTTGCTTCAAAGGGGACTTCTACAAACAAACCAGCGGAACTGCGATGGGTGCGTCCATATCTGTCACCACTGCAAATTTGACAATGGAAAGCATCGAACAACGAGCGCTACAGTCCTTTGCCAACAAACCTGAGGTGTTCATGCGTTATGTGGACGACTGTTTTTGTATATTGAAAACATCAGAAGTTGACAAGTTCCTGGCTCACCTTAACTCCATCGAGCCCGACATCCAATTCACCGTGGAACGGGAAAAGGACAACAGTTTACCATTCCTTGATGTACTGGTGAAGAGGCAAGGGGAGGAGATGAAGTTTTCGGTGTACAGGAAGCCCACTCACACCGGACGCTACCTTAATTTTAAGTCGCACCATCCAGCGAGTCATAAGGCATCAGTCGTTGCAACACTCATGTCCAGGGCGGCTGTTATCTGTTCTTCAGAAACTGACAGAAAAAGCGAGGGGCAGAGTGTGATCGCTGATTTGAGAAAGAACGGCTACCCGACAAGATTCATCCGACAAGTCACCAAACGTACGGTTCACGCTCGCCAAAACCCACAACCAAAGGGAGCTGCGCCGCATCGCCCCATCACGCGCATCAGCGTTCCCTACGTTCAGGGTACTAGCGAAGCACTATCACGGGTGCTTGCGAAAGAAGGCATTCACGTGGCTCACAAACCGGTATCCACTCTTGGACGGTTCATGCCAAGACCAAAAGATCGCCCCCCGAAGGAAAAAGCACCGGGAATTGTTTACCGGATCCCCTGCTTAAAATGTCCTGCATCTTATATCGGCGAAACAAAGAACTTCATAGAAAGGTTACGCCAGCACAAGAACGATGTACGCAAATTCGACCGAGAACGCAGTGCTCTTGCGGAGCACTGTGACACCTTTGACCATCCGATAGACTTCGCGAACGCGTCCGTTCTTGATGTTGAAACCAATCTCCGAAAAAGACATCACCTTGAATCATGGCACATCCAAAATACACCAGGAAACATCAACAGATCTATGGGTACCTTACCATCTGTTTATGTGAGCGGACTACGACACGTGATTAGAAAAAGACTGGATGGCAAGGCGGAAGCGCGATTAGAAAATATTCGTATCACCAAAGAAGACGAGGCTGCTCCCACGCACGAGATCAATCGCCCCTGAAGAAGAAACCGAACTGGTTTTGAAACGTTGGGTCCGAGTTTAATTTTTGGTTGGAGTCAAATATTTTTCCATTATCACTTCCCAACCAGACAGACGTCTGTCGAAGATGTTTACCTTCAATTCTCAAATCTTGGTTCGCGTCGGTGCTGAGTTCAGAGCAACGTTACCATGCCCTTTCGAGTGACTCCACTAGAAGGGGGACGCCACCTACATCCCAAGCAACCAATAACTCGACGATTACAAATGTTGGTGACCTTATGGGACCTAGAAGTCGACTCGTGCGCCTGGAAGGCTGCCCGCCAGTTGGCTTTCTGCGACGCAAAGCGTTGCGGCGGCGCTCAATTGCTCGTTGTTGTTGTCCCCGTGATCGATGACGTCCTGTTCGAGACGCGGGCGGGCGCGAAACGTCGTTTGACCTTCGCACCTCGGTTCAAGGTCAAAATCCCCACGCCTTGTATACGTGGGTGAGCACTCACTGCGAGACTAATGACAGTCGCAAATATATGGCTGCTTTCTGTTTCTGAACTCTCGGAATTTTAGGAGACCAAAGAAAGGAAGAGTTATATGCGCACGCCGGCTTTTGCTGCTTCCTGGCGACAGCGCTCGTTTTACTTTTTTTTCTAAATTTTATTTTCCCGGCACAAAGTATTTCAATGCGCTCTTTGGTGGACTCTCTTCAGATGGAGTGAAGCCAAGGTATACGCACGCTCGCTCGAAGAAAGCGTGACTCCCGGCTTTTTCCCAGCAATGATTCGTCCAGGCGGCTGAAGACCTGCTGGGACGTGACTCGTTGTTGGCAGTTGTTTGGTTAGTGTGGCCGAACATTTTCTTAACGTAGCGTGTCCGTGGCTACGTGATTGGACTAACTGACTCTGGCCGGTATAAGATATACTTTTTAGCTGAAAACTCTGCCCGACGCGGAGCGACCAGATAAAGTCCCCTCACGAGCGTATGCGCGCCCCCAACAGCCCGCGGCGAACTAGCGTCGCTCGGTGGCTAAACGACGCAACTGCGGAAACAACATAAACGAAATATATCGTTGCCATGGCATAAGACGAGCACGAGTTCCTTGCTCAAGGGTGTGCGACGGCTGTACAAAAGATACCATAGCATCGCAGTTTTTTTTTTTTTTTTTTTTTTTCACAGTTGCGTTGTTTTGTCAGCGAGCGCCGCTAGTTTTCTGTGGGGTGCTCGGCGCGCGCATGCGCTCGTGAGAGCCTTCTAGCCGGTCGCGTCTCATTGTTCCTCGCACCAGTGCCCTCACCTAAAGGGTATATATCTTACACCGCGCCCTGACCGTAGGTAGCAATCCACTTCGAAGCGATTTCGGTGCACGCTATCTATGCTCCGTTTCACCTTACAACGGACAGCAGCGGGCGCTACGAGCAAACTCAACCAATCCGGTGTTGCGTAAGTGTCACGTGATCTTCGCGAGCGGCGCATTGGCGCGCAGGGCACACGTAGTCACGTGATGTTTTCGCAGCGCTGGATCGGCTGGGATGGCTCGCTGCGGTTGATCGTAATGTATGAGGCGTTGGAGTGCTCTGTGCATCGTGGCGAGGAATAAAAAGAAAAAAGTAGCACCTGTGTGCTATACTTCGTTTCAGCTTCGGTCCAGACGCAGCCAAAGCTACAAGCGCGAGCTCCGGGCTTTCAGCATCCCTGCCAAGCACGCGCGCTCGTGCAGTGCAAGCACTGTTCTGGGCCACATGCTCGCGCTTGTAGCATCGGCTGCGTCTGGACCGAAGCTGAAACGAAGTATAACATCTGGGCATAGAGACACATCTTCGGGCTGTACCGGTGGGCTGTACCGAACATCGAACCCTCGATCGTGGCTGCCGTTATGAAGTGGTTCGCGTTTTTAGAATATTTATGGCTACTCCAAAATCAGCCTTTAGCGCTCTGTTGTTTTATCTCAGTAAATGATCAACTAGCGTATCTTTGTTCCGTTACTTCAATAGCAGTGGAGTCAGCCGGCAACTCAACCCCTGCGTCTATTGCGCCAGGCAAGCACGTTTTTATTTATTATTCCAGACGTCCACTCATTGTCGCTAAAAGCCTACACCAGTACGAACTTCGTATAGTAAGCATCGATGGCATATAATCGGCTGCAGATCACGTGACCGCTTGTTCTGGCGGCGAGTCGAAGGCGAAAACGCTGCTCGTTTCTCTCTCTCCCTCTCTCTCTCTCTATATATATATATATGTATATATTTGCGTGTGTGTGTGCGTGTGTTTGTGTGTGAACCATTGCACGAGGAGAAAAACACGCTTGTTTTATAGTTTACGAACTTAGTGGCTCTAGACAGGCCTTTATGGGGATGTAATCTTCATAACTCGTGCGAAAAAGAAAATGTTCAAATTCTTTGTGTTCGTGAGCTCTTGTGGGGCCACTGTCTTTTCTCACTCTCCCTTTCTCCTCAACCCTGCCTAATAAATTTACACTCCCCGACCCATTTACGCTCAGCTAAGTGCTCGACAAGATGGACGCCTTGACTTCGCCGTCCTGTTAGAGCTAGAGCTGACAGCGGCCATCTTCGGAACGCAGTTCGAATCTCCAGCTGTCCCTTTTTGCACGCCGTCTGCACCGCAACGCACGACTCAGATGCAACATCTTCCTTCGCGCCCTCGAAAGTCGGCTACCATACAAAAAAACAAAAGGATTTCCAAAGTGTGTTTAGACAAAGTTTTATGTCGGACCCAACCTCGCCGCCATGAATGCTCGCGTCTGTTTTGGTGGGTCGCCGTCTGCATTCGAAGAGCTGGCCTACAGGCACCGGACCAGTTTAGTAGCAGACGACGCGGATTTATGACTCTGTCGTTCGTTTCGTGCCGCCCTCCGTGTTTTTACGGGCGTTCCTGTTTTGTTTCGCGTCGTCTGCAATCGTGGGTGGCGTTGATCCTCTCGACGCCATTGCTGGTCTGTGGCCTCGCGTAAACTTGGCGGCATATGCCTTATTTCCGACCCCATGTTTACGATTGGTGCAAACGGATGATAGCGCTCATCCGCGAGGCGCTGCCCTTGTTTGCCGTGACGTGGCGACGGTGCCGACAGACGCATATGTGGACGGTGTTTATGGAATCGTTTTGGGACGCCTTCCCCCCGCGTTTAGGCCTAAAAGCTGCTGAGTGCGACGAGATTCTGGTACGCATATAAGATGCCGAGTAAAGGAGAAAAGTGAATAAATTCTTTTTTCCTTTTATTTTTTTACCGTCTTAATAAACGGCGTCGCGGAGAACCCTGGCTGAACGTAATGCAGTAGGTGGAATATAGCTACAGACATAAAAAAACTTAAGAAACGGAAGGGGTGGTGAATCTACAGCATCTTATTATAGTTCCGCAGTCAGTGAATGAGTGAAAATAAGGTTATTGTGAAATAATACAATGTCAGTCTTTGTAGTAAATGAGGTTGCGCCATGCGCCCACAAGTACGCGAAAGAACGATTCATGAAGCAGGATCCGTTAACATAATAAACCAAGCCTTCTGTTTCTCAAACTCTCAGTGGGATAATTTTGTTACGTTTAATATTAAAACTGGGGACATTTTCCGATCATTCCTTCGCGAGAAGAACGCCATCTTCTTATTCGCAGATGTGTCAAGAAGCACTCCGTTTGTTAGTGTTTTCGTCTGGTTTCGGTTTCGCCGCTAGGCAGTACAAAAATGTGTGAGCGATCGGTATACATCGTAAGATTGCTCTTGTCGTCAAAAACGCTCATTTTAAGGCGATAGCGTTAGGGACCTCGTGTCGCAAAAGAGCCGATATCGATTGCGTGACTCGAAACTCTTGATTGGTCGATAGGGTCATGACGTCATAGTCACATGACCTCGCGCGGGAATTTCAAACAACCCACAACGCTCACGTGAAACGTGACTTCGCTTGTCGAATGAAAGAGATTAAAAACATGACACGTAATGCGAGTCACGGTGTAAGATAATACTCTTCAGGTGAGGACAGCGCGCTCCTCGCGCAGTGCAGATAAAGTTCGCTTTTCACTCTCTCTCTCTTTATCTCTCTCACTATGGCTTCAGGCGGCGCCGGCAGATGACTCGTCGACCCGTGGGCACGGCAAAGACGGCTCGTGCCGCCTCATGCTCCACACGCGCAGAGCTCCAGCGAGGTTGTCGCTCGTGCAGAAAGACCATAGTGTACCGGGGTGTCATGGCAACGAGATAACGTTTTTCGCACTCACACAGTTTCGCCGTTTGGCCGCCGGCGACACAGCTAGCCGCGGGCACGGTGCCCTGCGGAATAATGCAGCCTTTCGGATGCCCGTCGAACGAACGCTATCTGATTCCTCGCGCCCCGCGTTCAGCCCCGCCGTGTCCTCACCTATAGAGTGTTTCTTACACCGTGTCCTCACCTAAAGAGCGTATCTTACACCGTGATGTGAGTTAAAGGTGGCCGCATGTCTCAAGTAATTTCACTTTATAAAGTAATTCATTTGCCTAAAGAAAAAACATGAGAAATTTTAGACGTGATTCGAACCCACAATCCTACGGTTGCGAGCCAGACATGCTTGCAAGCCAGACACGCAATTACTTTTTTTTATTTTTTTTTTATTGCAAGCCACGCAAGGCACGCTTGCACGGCTCGGGAATTAGCGAGAGTGTATATGTTTCGCTGTCGCGTTCCACTCTTAAAAACGACTCTTAAGCGTTTTCCTTCAATCCCCACCCCTGCCCGTTTCGATCTGGATGAGCATCGTACCAGCATGCGGTCGTGTATCACTAGTGTGAGTTGCACGCGATAAAGACCCCAGGCTGGCGGTTGTACTGCACTGGCTAAATCGCTCATCTATAGTTGGGAGACAAGTCGCCCGTTGAGGCAGACTAAGTTTTAGGCT
Organism: Ixodes scapularis; assembly: GCF_016920785.2. NCBI lineage: Eukaryota > Metazoa > Arthropoda > Arachnida > Ixodida > Ixodidae > Ixodes > Ixodes scapularis. The sequence goes on from NW_024609882.1 coordinate 36,856,885, forward strand.
GTGTAAATATACACACTCCAACTATTTTTTTAAAGCGTCCTCCTGTAATATTATATTGTTGTTCTACCGGCGGTTGTTCGTCGCGCCGTGATGAACTAGCCCGTTCTCCGGACGTTCCATGCCCTGGGGCGCCTGCCGTGCGTGGATGCTGACTTCGACGTAGCTTGAAGGACTACAGCTTTGCTTTGTGTTTCTTCCCATTTCTTCTTTTCCAGTGTCTCTCACCTCACCCGTCCGGTGCATCCAGGTCCCGCAGCGTGAAGCGGAAACCCGTTCTGGCAGAACAGATCACCGCTGCGTGACCCCTTTGCCGCCCACACCTGCCGCGAGGTACGTGGCGACCTCCTCCGAGGTTCAGGGACTTGATCTCGCTCGTTTAAAAAAACAAAACAAAACGTCTTTTTTTCTTTCTAGAGATTAATAAAAGTCCTACCCGTAGTTCCCATTCAGTTACACTCTTCCTTTAAGTATAGTATTCGACAAAATATCCCATACACCGGTTAGAAAACATGATTGCGCTTTGAAGACAGGGACATAGGAAGAACATGCAGACACCACAGAGCGCTAACTTTCAACTGATTTAATTCGAGAGCCTCAGCGTAGAAACACACTGCGTCACCGCACCACATCTCCAACCAATCCGTGGCCCCGCCACGGACCGCAAGTACGCTATAACTCCTTATCCGCCAAGTCAATTGACGCCACAGTGACACAACACGTGCCGGAACTTTGTATAGCGTCAGCCTCCCTAATCTCTCTAACAGTCTTATCTTTGTGTTTAGCGAGAACAGTAGAAGAGGAAGATAATGGTTGGCACCCGCAGTCATGACAGTGTCAGGGACACGACAGATGGTCATCCCGAACCCCGTGCACTTTCTGGTAGTGTTCCCTTATCCGTACATTTAAGCATCTGCCTGTCTGGCCGATATAAATCTTGCCTCATAAAAGCGGAATTCGCTATACCACCCCTTCCGTGCACGCGACAAACGGACTCCTGTGCTTGATTGGGCAGCCCGTCGGTACCTTGCGGAATGGATCTGTCATCTTGCACATTTTTGCGAGCCTTTCGGGTCCAGAGTAAACAACTTTTACGTTTACACGTTTGGCTATTTTTCCCAGACTGTGCGCTGTTCTGTGCATGTAAGGCTTTTATGCACAGAACAGCGCACATTCGTTATAAATTCATTTGATTTCGAAGTAACTAACATGTAAAGCATTTAGGTTTCTCTATTACAGTATCGTCTATCAAATTACGTCACTCATCACTCGCTACTTTTTTTAAATTAATGCGCTTCTTGTTTTAGCTTTAAATCCATTGAGAGAATTCCATATAACTACCTTTCCCCCGTCTGGGTCTAAACATGCACACAACCACAATTACTAAACTACGGTATTTCCTTCTTGAATTTGTTTTGTAAGGTGTGTACAGTAAATTACTTTGAGCGTTGGGAAACGCTCAGGCCAAAACGGGATCGAAAACGGCGAAGAAGCGGGGAAGATTCATGCGTAGGAGGAGAAGGATAAGAAGAAAAGAGAATGTTTCGTAGGAAGTGTTTCCATGGAAACCGGCAAGATTGTCTTTTTGCCTCGTGGCGCACGGACCCTCATTAGTAGCCCCACGTACTTAACGAATACCGATGTGTCTGTTTTAGAACGTAACCCTAATATATATCGGTGTCTGTCCCCTCCCTCCCTTCCGTCCCGATTTCTTATTGGTGAGTGTTTGCCGGCGCCGTGTCGCACGGGCAATCCGCCCCTTTCCCCAGCGAAGAAGGGCACGCAGCTTTAATTTTTCATTGGGTTTCCCAGCTTCGTAAATATATGTCCGATTCCGTGCTTCGTGTGTTTGTGCTGTAGATTTCGACTAAACGGAAGAAGCCGACGGTGAGGCGGGAGATGAGGTCGTTTCTTCTAATTATCTGTCAGTCTCGTTTAAACCTGTCGCGATGTTTTTCTGGTTTATTTCTTGTCTCTCTGTGCATTTATAAACTGCCTTTAGCCGGGGGGGGGGGGGGGGGGGGGGGAGCGCTGCTTATACGCCATACAAGAGACTGTCCCCTGCAAACAGATTCGAACGCGAGTCACTGCTGCGAGGTCCGTGCTTCGAATGCCGCGTACCAAAGAGTTCGAGGATAAAGCTTGGCACGCGGCATTCAAACCACGGATGTTGCGGTAACTGGTGCTTGCAGACTGTCTTTTTGTATGGCTTGTATGAGCAGCAGTGTGACCTCGGCTTCGTAGTCAGACTAATCATACATTATACAAAAGACGCGGTGTACGCCTAACGCATCTTCGAATCATGTTTACTCTATACATGCCGCATGCGCATGCTTAGTTCAAACATGTGTGAAGACAGTTTTTTTTTTGTGCGACTAGTGCGACAGAATTGTCATACGAGGAAGAAACACGGTTTAGCCAGTGTCTGCAAGCTATCTGTCGTATATCACGGGCACTTCTCATCGTTGTGCGTGGTCTCCAAGGAGGTAATCATCGAAAATATGCGGATGAATGAACCGTATACACTTGATCAAATGAATCGAAGTTTTACCAAAAAACCGCCGAAAGTCGAAATATTTAGCGGAGCCAGAATTTGAATTCTGGGACTCCCACGAATGTCCGGTCAGGTGTGCTAACCACTACACGGACATGTGTACACGTTGCCGCCACCCCCCCCCCCCCCCCCCCAAAAGAAAAAAAAAGTAATTAGATACAGTTATTTGCTACTTGCTCGAAAAGTAAGTAAATACGTGCCTCGTTACTGATTCTGAAAAAGAACGAGTTATACGCAACCTCAAATGTAAACGAGTAACTACTCTCGTTACTTTGGCGATCGGATACACAACATCTTTTGTTTCATGGTGTAATGTTTTTTTTTTTCAGTAGTCATTGGTCTTCAACAGTAGCTGCCTCTCCAAGTTTTCATCGGTTATGTTTGGCCGCTTCCTTGAGAATACATCTCCGGCGACGCTGAAGAGTCGTTCTACTGACCCGCTCAAAGGAACGGCAGTGCTGTGCTTCAGGAAGAGCTGGTGAATCTGGAATTCTCCTCTCTCGTTCGTTCTCTCCGGTTCTAAAGTTCCAAGTTGACAATGGATTCTGTGCCTTCCAGTGTTGGCAACCTCCGGGTTGGCATTTGGTCTCTACGGAATTCTAGAAGGTTCAACCAACGAACCTGATTGTGTTCGCTGGGCGAAGGACATTCCCAGCTGTAGAGATATGTAGAGAAGAAGTAGTAAATAGTTGATAATCAACTTTGTGTACGTCCTGTCTTGTCTGTGTGTTTAGTGTTCAAGCTGTTTCCTCATAGACATGTACCAGTTAGCTCAACTCAAACCGGTTATGCAGAGATTGACTGAGGTGTTCAGCGGTAAACATTGCTGTACTGTCATGCTGTTGTGTTGTTTTTCGGATTGCACTTCTGCCTTTGTCGCAATAGACACATACTCAGGTTAGAAATTAAAACTAGGCTGTTCAAACATTGCTGTACACTTTACTCCTCGAAAGTAACGAAATACGTTTACTCGTTACTTGACCTTAAAAGTAACTAAGTAGGTTACTCGCTACCTTTCTAAAAAGTCAACTAAATACATTCCTCGTTACCGAAAGTGGTAACTAGGTAGAAGTAACTCGTTACTTACGTACATGTCTGCGGCTACACCACTCTAACCACTACACCAGTGTGACCGCGCCTTAGGAATGGTTTCTCAAGCGACTTTGATGAGTTGATGGGCAAAAGGCGAGTGGCTGAAGACTGGTTCACACATTCGCGTTTGAGTGTGGTCGACTCCGTTGCAACCGCCAGTGGCCGCTTAGGGCGATAGAGCACACACTGGCGCCATCTATACGGTGACACTAAAACAGTCCTCATCTGCGGATATACTAAAGGTTTTTCAGTACTTACGATATAAAATGTACGCGCTATCTATGAGAAGTGGTCGCTTATACCGTTGTCAGAATTATTTAAAGGCACGCAGTGAAGGAACGACTCGTCAAACATTATGGAATATATAAACAAGTCGAAAGTATTCCAGGGCTACTGGTAGATGGCGCTTACAAGCGGTTGCGACGAAAACGATTACACTCAAACGTAAATATGTTACTCGGACTTTACTGGCACTGGCTGCATGCACGAATAGCTACCCGATTAGGCAAAATATGGTATAGCATTTCCTTTTCGACGGAGTGCGGAGGTAGGGAGGCATGCGTGCTTGTATACCCCGATCGAGGCTGTAGGGAAGGTGAATGGCCCATTCTTTTAGCCCAGTCGTAAAGATCAGGAATGTCGTATAGGTAGGCCGTGAAAAAGATGATCCCAAGCGAAGCCTTAGCAGACAGCCGTAGTTTCGCACAGGAACAAATATGCCCAAGGAACGTCGTCGTTACGAGGCATAGCTCGACTGCAACGATCATTATATCTATCCAACGAAACAATTATCGCGTCGGCATTCTTTTTAGGCTCCCGTAATATAGTTTCGCAGCTTTACGGAGGTCACCTTTAGGCGCAACCCTTAGCTTCGAAGGCCTCCCGCGTGGTGGCGCCAGGCCACCATTCCAGTAGCTGCGCCATAACTCACGCGTGCCTATACACGCTTCTGTTTCCCACACAGCGTATACTCGGCTTTAAACCATCCGTATATATATATATAAATAAAAATACGAGAGTCCCATAAATTGGTGCGCTCTGCCGCAGGCTTAGATCCATTACTCCGCATGCTCGGCGGCTCATGTGTTCCGCGATCTGGATGATGATCGCATGCGCGCCAAACCTGCCTGCCAACTTCGGATCTAGATCATTAGCGGAACGCGTGCGCGCGGAGTCAAGCTGTTTGCGCCTTGGCCACGCCCACTCCGCGCATATTTAATTAGGTGACTGCGTTTAATGGACGTTCGTTATGGCGATCAGGACCCAATCTTCATCTATATAGCGTTTTTTTTTTCCCCGCGTTCCGAGTCGACGTAGGGTTTCCACGGGTTGATCGCCACGAGGTCTTTCGCAGCGCGTGTGCGCACGGTCAAAGTCGTTTAGGGTATATGGACTACAGCAGGCACTCGCTTCGTTTGATATATCGAGTCATTGACCATGGTCTGTAGACTGCTTCGTCACGAGATGGGAACAAAATGGCGGTATGCTCCGTCTCACATCAAGTCGACCCACAGCCGACGACCGAATAAATCGAGCATCGAGAGCATTGTCAAGGTGCTCCTCGTCTTTGTGCGTTTCTTATCACTGACTAAATCAATTAAGTGCAGTGATTGCGTCGCGAACTTCCGTTTTCTCGTGTGCGCGTGATTGTTTTTGACGGTTGAAGGGGTATACTCTGGGCGTTGTCTTCATACTCTTCGGTTTGACCGAAAAGTTTGCCAACCACACTAGCAAACATCGCTAAAATGGTAACCCAAACATTGGGTCAAATATATTATATATATATATTTTTTTTTTCTCGCGAAGGTATCCAATTTGCAATTTTGGTCCTTGCCATGTTTTACAAAGTGAAAGTCTCTACTAGCAATAATGTAACAAACAAAAAGTGACGACAGCGGGGGGCAGGGGTTTACTCTTTGGACTGTATAGGGAGTATTCACTGGATGCCATATTTAAGGGCGATGTTTAGAGGACATGCTCGGAACGAGTTCCCGTCAATAGGCTGCTAAGACCGGCAATCTTGGTGGTGCGGAATGCACGTGGCGAAAGAACTGTGGAAGCACGCCGTCAGCACGCGCTCAGCAGTCGCGCACACAACTATGGCCGCCAGTGAATACCCCCTATAGAGGCTACGTTTACATGAATGCGATCGTAGCGCATCGAATCGAGCAGGGACCAATCACACGCAGCCTGTCTTCTTACTTCTTCCTCTTCTGCCCAACTGCTACCAATCAAAATCGTGAAACCTCGACTCGATGCGCTACGGTCGCATCCATGTAAATGCAGCCATAGTTCGTTCCCAACCGATCACGAGCAAGTTCACGGTGTCCAGTGAATGCTTTGGAAGGCTCGCTCCAACACCCGCGCGGCAGCACGAAATGAATGCTCGTCATATATAGACAATGTTTTAAGGCTGCCCGCTGGATCCTCGAGCCAGGATTCCACGGTCGTCACGGCACCGAGAAGCGCGGGTATATTTGAACGTTGGGTTTTGACACTCTTTTCACTCGCTGATTTCGCAATAACTATTCCAAATTTGCGGTATTAAATAGCGCGCCGGAAAATGTAAAGGCAGGTGATTCCGAAAATATATAATTAGTTGGGGTAGCTCAAAAATAAAAGCGTCGGACGCTAACGCACAAAGACTATAAGTACCGTGACGATGCACTTTTGGCGCTATTCGATTGGCTCACTGCATCGGGCCGTAGCGTTTGGCTGCTGTCAAACTAAAAAAAAATACTCCGGCGTTTATTTTTGTTGTTTTTTTTCTTATTTTCTTGAAATTAACTTTTTTTTTTAGGAATCATCGGCCTTTGCCTTTTGCGTTACGCTATTTAGTACTGCGAAGTTCATAATGGTTATTGTGAAATCGGTGAGTGAAAATGATGCCAAAAACCAGCGTTCCAATGTATACTCTCACTTTTCAATGTCGTGATCGTCGGGGGAAGGCCGGCTTGCTGGCCCAGCGGGCAGTCTAAAAAGGGACTATGCCGAGCATTCACTTCGTGCTGCTGCGCGGCTGCTGGAGCGAGCCTTCCAAAGCATTCATTTGACAGTGGCAGCGTTGTAGGCGTTACCGAACAAAATAAGTAACGAAATACGTTACTCGTTACTTGCAAATAAAAGAAACGGGTTACCGACCTACGTTACCTCAAAATGAAAGGAACGCGTTACCGTTACCGATAAAAAGTAACTTACGTTACTTTTGTGTTACTTTTTATTTATAAATGGGCGCTAACAGCGCGCTGTTTAGACGAACAGTATTTTGCGACGCTGGGAAAAAGCTTGTGGGCGTGTTTTTTTTTTTTTTTTGTTATAAAATGGGGTCTTTTTTGGCGTGGGAAAAAAGGCAGACACAATTTTGAAGGCAGGCGGAATAAGTGCAATAATTAATGATTCGGTGCAAGCCGACGCTACGAGTTAATGGGACAAATCAAGCAGCGTTAGAAGCTCCAGTCACTGCATGGGCCTTTGTTTGTTTGTTTATGATTGGTTCAGCGATGATAGAACACATCCAGCATCTCGTAGTACCGGCTGTGTCTGAATGTAAGGTGAAACGAAGTGAGAAACAAGACAGAAGTTTAAGTCCACTTTTTCTCAGGTCTTGGGAAGAAGGTATAACGAGCAACGTAACTCTCTTACCCGTTAATTCAAATAAGTAACGTAAGTACGTTACCCGTTACTGTTGCGAAGGTGTAACGATTACATTATTACGTTACTGAGAAAACTAACGCGTTACCGCCAACACTGTCGGACACCAAGAAAGTGCTCGTAATCAGTTGGGAAACAAACTCTAGAGTCCAAAGAGTGAATCCCTGTCTTCCCCTGACATCACTTTTTCATTGTTGCCAGTAGAGGCTTTCACTTTGAAAAACACGGTAAGGACCGAAATAGTAGATTCAATACCTTCGCGAAAAAAAAGATATGTATAAATATTTTGGCCCAATATTTGGGTTGCTATTTTAGCGATGTTTGTTGTCTTTAGCAACATTTCAGGCAAATCGGAGACTACGAAAACAATACCGGGGTACCCCCCCCCCCCCCCCCCCCCCCCTTTAAAGTGAAACAGAGCATTGATATCAGCGGTTTCCCATAGTGTGGGTCGCGCAGCTCATTCCCGAAACTTGATCCGCAAGCTTCACGGCCTAAAGGGGTCGCGCCGGCGCCTATAAAAATGGCTGCCATGTGAGTGATCAGCGTGGAACAGCAGGACGCGGTCAGGTTTGGGATGCCCAAGTGATCCAAATGTTGCCAGTATGAGCGTCATCATTAAACCTTAGCAATATTATTTCGTCTAAGAGAAACGTTTGCGACAATCTTTATGTTGAAGTCTATCACGCCACAACTAGGGAACGTGATTGTCACACCGCGGTACCACCATAGCTGGAACTTACGGATTGGTTTCGAGCGCTAGATCTGTCGATGACAAAGCAGTTCATTCGGTTGCGCTTGCAGTGACTCAATGTATTCGGGACGCGTGATTGGAGGAGGCAGATCGCAGCTTCCTTTGCGGTGCAACGTTGAGCCGAGCTTAATACCTTAAATAAAGTGTGCTGGATTCTTTTTTCAAGGGGAAAGCGTTGCCACACACACACCCTTTCGTGTGTGTGTGGGAAGGACCGGCAAGTTTCTTAATGGTGTGCTCGTAGCTTTATAAATGGGCTCTCCGATCGGCTGTTTATTCTGACTCTTTTGTTGTTTTTCTTCATTTGGTTATGTGAGTATGGTGTTATGCGTTATATTATCTTGAAGCAGTGACTCTCAAGTAAGCGTGCTCGATGAGGGGGGGACGCAGGTCGCTGTGAGTCGTACGACGTGGAGTGATTAATGGCGACCAGAGCTTTAATGTGGAGAGAAGCGACGAAACTGTGCGAGGTTCGCGCCGAAAGCAGACAGAAACACACAACAACAACAAAACTGAAAAAAAAAAATATTACAGGAAGTAAACTTGTATTTTGTCGTTAACATATCCCCTGCTCGGTCAACAAGCTCTCTCGAAAGGTTGGCTTATGTAGTGCTTGGAGAGCTTGGTCCTGTTTTCAGATGAAGTCCAAAAGGACTTCTTTGGGGGTTGCGGCGAGCAAGCATACCTCGATATCTCAAATTCCCTGCATGAAGCGTGCGAGATCACATACGAATAACATTAATATACCTTTCAGAAATTCAGTGCTATCTATTGGGTCAAATATCAATCTAAATTTTTGTATGCTAATGGCGGTCAAAATATAGAGTATTATTCGTCGACGGCAGACGTACGAAAATTATGGCCTTCTTCGCTGTACAGTTCTTTCTTTCTCTATTCGTTTCAGTTTCATTTGTGTCAAGAAACTATCACTCGGTACGAGGCAGGTATTGGAGTAAATATCTTGATAATTTTCCCCACATTTTATTGTCATGAGCGGTGGGGGGTACGTCTAGGCCGACTCCTCGAAAGGAAACTCGTCGACGACCAGCTAGTCGGTGGCCCATTCGTCAAATAGACCAATATAGGGCAACTCGTCAACCAATTTGCCATAGGGCAAGTCGTCGAAGAAGCCAACCGGTCGCTGCTTCTTTGAAGCCAAAATATATAATTATTTTCCTGAAAGTTTATCGTAAACACTGCCCTATAGTAATCCATAAAATCGCCGCACGGTAATTGACCACCAGTGTGCTCTTTCTTGCCGACGATAACAACTTGCCGCTTTCGCCGCTTTCACGGTGCAGTGGGGGACGGTCACTACGTAGCGCGTGTATCACTGGAGCGCGTGTTAACCTGCCCGGCCCACCTGTTCACACTGCTCATTACCAAAATCTTAACGGGATTGTCCGGTCAAATTTTGTATTCGAGAAAACAATTGAATATCATTGTTATTGCCTCGAGACCCATTGTACGTGCAATATCGGAATTTTATATGCCCATCTGCATGAGTAATTGAATTTATACTGCTCCAATCGCACTCTAGCGTGCTAGCGTGAACGCTGTTTTCGGTGGCAACATTGGAGCACTTACGTCACATAACACAAAGCGAGCATTTCTGTCTCTTCGTTTACCTGCGAGTGAACGCCTCAGCCTGCTTCGTTTTTCTTGTTCTGTTCGACTTGTTCCGTGGTTGGGTAAGATTTTTGTTGCGCGGTTGGGTGCCACAACCACCGGGCAGCACATGCGAGCCAAGACGTGACGTTCCACACTTTTCCGCGAGACATGTAGTGGCGAGCAAAGTGGATTGTCGCCGTGCGTAGGGACTGGGTTCCCGTCAAGATCGAAATCCCGCTTATGCAGAAATCATTTCACAGAAGAGAGCTACGAGCTGAGCTTTAAGCGGACAGAAGGCTCGTAAGCTGAGATGTGATATGTGCCAACGATATTGAACTACGTCCATGCACTCCTCTCCCAAATCGGATCAATCAATTTGATTATGCAGCGAAACCGAAACCAACAGCTAGACCACCTGGAAACTGTACCAGAAGTTGTATTTAGCACGCGTGCAGCCAAATTCTGTTTGACTCGCATGTGAAAATAGAGCGTGGCTACGATTCACCAAGCTCGTCCAAGTCAAGTGACGACATGCATTTGAACGATTCGCCTTTTGCCTTCGACCCGCGGACATCGCCTCTGAGGGAACGACCGGCAGCCTTATCACCGATCTAGTGGATCCGCCGAAATGTGTATCCAGATGCCGCTTCGTGTACCTATAGTTGCCACTTCAGAGGCGAAATCTACATCCTTAGCTTTGCAAGCACTCCTACTTCGATCGGTGGCCGTCGCAATTGTGTTTGCGCGAAACGGCATACGTTTGCTAGAAGCTTATGGATGTTTTCGAGTAATATCCTGCTAAAAGGCGTGACTCTTTTCGCACATGCTTGGGAACCGCATTAAAAGAACCGTATTTCAGTAGGGTGCAGCCTAGGAGACTATATAATACAAAACAAAATACAAGACATCCATCGACCAACGCTTGTTATCCCGACCATCCGACGAACCTTTGCGTTTTGTGACGTCAGGCAGCAGCTACGGATGGCAGCCATTGACACTGGCGAAATTCGGGGTGCAGTTTGGTACGTACGCTCATGAAAGGTTTAATTATTAACGGGAGATCATATATCAAAATAAAAATGACGTTTGTCTATATGAAGGCTGCCTCGACGAGCGCAAAAACATAAGTACTTCCGGTTTCGACCGGACAATTCCTTTAACCCACCTGGCCCACCCGGTCACGCCGCTTCGCGGTGACAGTCTGCGGCGGCTCATCACAAAAATCAATAAACGAGAGAAACAAAAGGAGGATCCCAAGATGACACATTTCTCAACTTGCCTCAAGGTTTTACCCTGTCTTCGCCCCCAGGTGATTCTTCTTTCAATCTAACAGGGGCGCCGACATTCAACCTCTTCTACGAATCGCCCTTCGACAGATTGCCCCATTCGGCAAGTTGTCCTTCGACGAATTGCTCTATTACGAATTGGCCTGAGTTTGCGGCCAACGAGTTGGCTTTTTACGAGTTGGCCAGATTCCGCTGTGGGGCATGCCGAAGCCGAGCTTCCTAGGATTCTCATGACACCCTCAAATGCGTAGCTCACAAAAGCTTACAATTCTCGTAACGCTGACATCGAACCTCGAACGCTCATGGCGAGCTTCCACAGTTCTTTTGAAGCGTGCATACCAAGCCATCAAGATTGACGGTCTCAGCAACCTAGTAATGTGAGCTGGTTCTGAGCATGCGCTCCAAATAGCAGCCAAAAATATGGCGTCCAGTGAATACTCCCCATAGGAAGTATTCACTGGCGGCCATTTCTGTATGCGCGGCTGCTGAAAGCAAACTTCCGCAGTTCTTCTGCAACGTGCATTCCGCACCATCAAGATTGCCGATTGTAGCAGGTTATTAATCTGAGCTCGTCCTGACCATCCGCTCTAAACATCGCTCCCAAATATGGCGTCCAGTAAACACCTCCCGACAATGGGCCTTTCGCTAAATTACCCAAGCATCAAATATATTGTGGAGAACGTAGGTATACACGCGCTGCAGGTGCTCGCCATCGTTATAGAAAATATTTGAAGAAATTGACCAAAATAAAGCGTCTGTGGAACGCACGTGCGATGTGCCATTTGTTCTAGATTTTTGCTTTGGAACAGTTAGAGCTAAAGACTCCAGCAGTTGCAGCGCGTGTACCTACGTTCCCGGCATTCTTTTTGATGCTTGGGTAATTCGGCAAAAGGCCCGACTGGTGCCCCATGCGTGAAAGCACGTGCAGTCTGAGCGTGAAACTAGCCTCAACAAGCTTGCAATAGCACGTATTCGCCCGCACGAGCAGGGACATGCATGGCGGCCTCCAGATGCCCTGCTTGCGATCATCTATAGATTTGACTTTGCTCCTGGCAGGGATGGATTTATGAGTCAGGCTTGTGGGGTCCGTTGCTCTGCAGAGATTTATTGTCAAGGACTGCTGTGACGTTACAGACGTAGGTAATTGCCAATTTGAAAAGAACGAGGCGCGTTTTCCAATAGACCAACTCATGTTTACAAACAAACCGGAACGCCCTTAGCGGACGCCAGCGGCGCCGCGCATGCGCGATGGAGTTTGGGCAAGAAGCACGCCGCCGCCCATAAACAAACGCTTGGAATGCGACGTTGTCGGCGTCGGTGTTAGTCCCCGTGCTTTTTTTGGCGCTTGAATTGTTGATTTCACGGCGTCCTGGCAATGCCTTACTACTTTAGCGGCCTCGGCGAAATTAACGAGGCTCGCTACATCGCAAAACTTCCCGTGAATAATGTGACATGCGGCGATTCATTCCGCCTGGACGCCGCAGAATGAACGCTGAAGCCTGATCCTTATGATGAGATTCTGCTCGCTATTTTCAGTCGTGACGTCACTCAGGCTGCAAAAGCGTGAGCGTTAGCTGAGATGGTGGACGTCGATACTGAAAACCGCAAGTAGAATCGGGCATTACAAGTCGGTGATGGTTACTGGTAACAATGATCAACATCTCCTTGTATCTACTGTTCACACCTGCTATATAAATAGCCCAATCAACCTTAAGACTTAAAAGTCTTTTGAGGCCTGCATTTCTTTCTTATCGCAATTACCGGGTCAACCTTTGGTCTAAGGGCCGCTGTCGTTTGAACGAGCAGACAACAAGCAGGAACGTTTGAAAGAGCAGACGACAGTTCGAACGATCAGGCGGCCTTTTGAAGCTGAAGTCGCACTGAACTTAGTCCGCTGGTGGTCCGTACAACTTGGCAATTTTCCCGCGTTCATTTTGGAACAAAACAAATCAATCTGCCGACACAAGTATCCGTGAATTCAATCCCCGACCCAGAGTGCTTCCCGCTCAAGCAATCGCGGTCCGGTGGCGTCTGGCAGTGGCGTAGCCAGGAAATTTTTTCAGGGAATGTTTTCCTTTGCTCAAACCGTTTAAAATGAAAAAAAAAGAAAGACAAGGAAAAAAGAAATTTCACAAACACAATTTTAGATACTATTTTCCTGTTTTTTTAAAAGACAAAATCTCAATCTTTTTTACCACACCTCGGTCGTTCAATCTTTAAAGAGGGAAACTACTGGTGAACAGCTAATACACGCAATCATAAAATATAATAATGGGCTTTGAACAAAAAAGTCTACACAGACCCACGAAATATTCCGGTGCGTAAACTTCTCTGCGGTACACTCGGGCATTAATGACTACAAAACTACGAAGAGTGACAGAGAACAGTAAAGTTTAGAATACGATTAAACATAAAAAATGACCGCATCTCCACGTGGTGAATGATATTGATTGCGGCGAAGCTCTGGTGGTGCTGATGATACTGATTTTATTGTTCATAGGTAGTGCTGGTGGTGCTGATTTTTTTTTTTTTATTGCTCATAGGTAGTGCTGAGTTTCGGGTTGCGTTTCGACTTCATTATTACTGCTTTATGGTCGGTGAAATGCAGAGCCAGTCGTTCTTTTAGCGGATCAGCTTGGATCCGCTAGAAGCCGCGGGAACGCATCTCCACCGCTTAAGTCAACGGTCCGTGTCAGAAAGAGAATGTGTGGCATGGAACGTGGTTATATACGCATTTGAGCATTTGACCCCAGCGCCCTCTCGTCTATAAACGTCCAGCCAATGCACGCAAAGTTAAACGCGATTTTATACGCATTTGACCGCAGCGCCCTCTCCTGTATCGACGTTGCGCGGCTACTTGCAGCGTTTCATCCATGACAGAAACCCCAGCTCTTGAGTTACTACTACATCTCAGAGCCCCCTACTCGTCCCGCAGTCGTGGCCGAGTGGTTGAGGCGATGAACTAGAAATCCATTGGGGTCTCCCCGCACAGATTCGAATTCTGTCGACTGCGCAAACATGTTTTCTTTTTATGTGAGCACGGACGCTGGCCGGACGGACGGACGGACAGACGGACAAGGCTAGACCCTAAGGAGCTTCGCCCCTAAAACTGCAGTGCGCATTGGGGCAATGAGCAAGGGAAGCGTCACGGTCATTGTTCCTGCGCGGATCACATTTTTCCGAAATGATCATGCTAAGGTCATGGTTCGTGCTCTTTCCGTTCTTTGATATCGTTTTACGAGAAAGGAGCAGAGACAACTGCCAGTTTCTATTATTTTGTGGGGTCTAAACATTTAGTAGAAGCCGCCGTCGGTCAATACAAAGAAGCGAGAGGACACTTTCGGGGCTGATGTGAATGTTCTGGTGCATGTTCAGAAGCGCAACGCCTAGCAAGCCCTCCTGTGACGTTGAAGCTTTCAGGTATGGCTTGAGTCGTTGAAGTCTCGAGAACGAACGTTCCGTTTCCGCGGTCCTAATGTGCATGGTGGTCAGGATTTGCAGCAGGCGATTTACATTAGGATACAAGGCCTCCGGGCAAAGGCAAATTGCCTGTACCGCTGAGGCGCGCTAAGTGGTGTGGTGCTTTCACATATGTGTCCAAACCAGAACTTCCCCAGGCAGTTTATTTAACGAAGCGAATGCTCCACACAGGTTGCAGATTTGCTCGAAGTCGAGGCTTGCGCCATAGAGGCCGACGATGTTGCCCACAAAATCGCTCTCTCCTAGGTAGGATGATGCTGCCAGACGTGAATGTGCCGACTCTCTTGGAGACGTTGATGGCACGCTTGAAGTAGTAGGTCAATAATGATTCTTGAAAAAAGCACTAAGCTGCAGCTGGGCTATTGATCTCATTACTTTCACGAATCACGTACTGCAACGATTAAAGAAGTCAACTAGATACGCTTTGAAACGTATAGTGACAATGCGTACTCCAAAGTTGCTTCTGCATATGCTGCCACTTTTCATTCTAGCTTCTTTTTTTTTATATTAAGAGTTTTTTTTTACATTTTGGTTGTTGTATTATTGAGAATAAAGGCCCGTTCACACTCTTGCAACCGAGTGAGACCGAGAGAGACCAGACTGGTTTTTAAGCCTCTTGCGACGTCTTAGAACCAGATGCGCCGCTGCGGAGCTGGTTCTAAGACGTTGTAAGAGGCTTAAAAACAGCTCTGGTTTCTCTCGGTCGTACTCGGTTGCAAGAGTGTGAACGGGCCATAAAGCGCGGTTCACAGTCTTGTGACCAAGTAAGACCGAGAGAGACCAGACCGGTTTTTAAGCCTTTTGTGACTTGTTAGGACCGGATGCGCTGCAGCGAAGCTGGTCCTAAGAGATCGCAAGCGGCATAAAAACCGGTCTCGTCTCTCTCGGTCTCACTCGGTCGCAAGAGTGTGAACGGGCCTTAAAGGAGTGCAGGCTAGTAAACTCTAAAAAAAGGAAATAAGAGACGAAAGCAAAAAAGAAAAAAAGAAAAAAAAAAACAAAAACGCTAAGCTGTTTGTCATTCGTCGTCCCGGTGTCATTGTAGAGTTCATTTGAGATTCAAAGGATAGGGGGACTTCAGTCAAGCCGCCTGCATTCTCCGAGGCGAGGCCAGCGTCCTTCGAGGTCAGGATTTCGCGGTTTTTGTGACGTCGAGAGCTGAGCCATTCGCACCTGAAAGCCTGAAGAAAGGCTTGAGTTACATGGCCGAGTTTGGCAGAAGCTCTTCGGAGAGCCAGAGTCGGATTTGCGTTTCTCACGCAGTCTACGGACATTGTCGTAATCTTCGTTTTGCTTTGGAATGTTTTTTGTTGCCTTGACAAAACAACAAAACACACACACACACACACACACACACACAAAAGAAAAAAATCTGACACCGGAAGAGGGAAAGGGGAAAGAGAGAGAAACGTTGAAATTTCGCGGGGTACTTTGACCCTTGAACGCCCCCCCCCCCCCCCCCCCGCCCCCCCCTGGCTACGACGCCGTCTGGTATTCCTTTTTCACGGCCCCTATCTCCGCTCTCGGACGAACCGAACAGGCAGAAAACACAAAAAAACTGAACTTCAGACCTTTCCCGACTCCTGGGGTACAGCCCCAGTCGCGGCGTTTTGACGAGAAGGTAGTTTTTCCTCTGTTTCTTCTAAAACAATAGAGGTTACAGGAAGGCACGTCCCGCATAGTGACTTCCGCCCACAGCCCCAGACCGGAAGTGCGTCCCAGGCGCCACCACCTTGCCGTAACATAACAGAGCTGAGTTCGTGTACGAAGCTACATCTATTTTTTTTTTTTTTCCTTTAAAAAGGAAGATGTGCTTTCCGGGATTGGGGACTGGGGAGGGAGGTCACTCCTTCCCCTTTTCCCCCCCCAATATTTTGGTCTTTAGAGCGTTAACTATGTTCGTTACGGAAAAGCGCCAGCGGAGAGTGTGACAATACTGCTGTGTGTGTTTATACTGTAGGAAGTTAGACTCAATGGGCGCGTGGTGTCTCAGCTGCTGATGAGAAATTTAGCCAGCCTAGTAGCACCGCTAGCCTGGGGTCTTTAACGCGCTTCACGCAGTAGTGATACACGACAGCATGCCGGTACGATGCTCGTCCGGGTCGAAACGGGCAGGGGTGGGGATTGAGCTCAGGATCCCTGGATTCTGCACCGCGAGCTTTCGTATCACGTGCTCCGAGCTGGCGTGCGCTAAAGTCACCGGATCTTTTTTTAGTGTGCGCTAGCCCACTCAGCCACCAATCCACCTAGCGAGGAATGTGTCCCGCTAAGTTTCGCAGAAAAATATTGCATATTGCTCAGTTCGTATTTCTGTCTGTCTGTCTGTGTGTATGTGCGAACAACCTACACTCTAAAAAAAAAAGGAGGAGAAAGGTAGCAACAGCGACTGTTCCTCCTTATTGCGGACAAGTTGCCCAGAGAAGGGAGGAACGGCAGTTCAGATGAAAGGAGGAGGGCTAGTTCCTCCTTGTTCAATTGGCGCAAGGGTAAAACATCGCGCTACTGACCAAGTGGTCAAAGGTTCAATCCCTAGAAAAGCGGGTTTTTTTTTTGTTTTTTTTTTGTAAAGTTTTTTTATATTTTTACTTTACAAAACACACATAAACAAACCCAGACCGATGGAAGGAAAATTAAAGTCCCTATTATTCACCGAGACGTTTTCCTCCTCCTCCAGGCAGACGGGAGAAAGCTTTCGCCCTCCCGACTCTTCTTCTTTCGGTTTCGTTTTTCGAGCACATCGCGCACGTTGTTTAATAAATTAATGTCGAGTTGATGCAGCTTCAGCGGCAGCGAAGGCCGCCTGTAATTCCGTCTTGTAGTCCAAACGTGCAGAACATTTCGGTTGCATTGACGTTTTTACCACTAATTTTATCAAACGATCTAACGAAGCCGCTAGAAACAGCGAAGTTCCGGAGCAGTGCCAGCAGCGCTACATACACTGGGTAAGACGGCCGTCTCCGATTTGCGGGACACACGCGGAACTACAGCGGCGAAACCACGAGGAATTGTGTCGACGTTTTCGACGTTATGGAAATCGCGGGAACTGCGTCCAAGGAAGGCAGGTTTTCCTGCCGGCTGCCTGGGTGCCTTCCATGCTGAGTTCGGTTCTGTTGTCCCGTGCCGAGTGCCAACCGGCGTTCAACGTGATTCTGTATTTCTGCGTGTCAGCAACATCGTCAACGTGGTTCTGTATTTCTGCGTGTCAGCGACATCGTGATGGCAGTGTTGTGGGTTGTGAACAGAAGACTGGAATTATCGCCGATGTGACCGTGTGTTCGCGTATCAGTGGTGTAACAACAAGATGAGATGACGTAAACTGTCGGGCATTGATGCCGCTGGTCGGGCCGTGTACGGAGGGGGCGGGGTGTCGCAGGATGACATTCCGCTTTACATTAAAGAGTTTAAAACCACTTGAGGGATTAGGTGCAGTCGATCGACGTGTGGATAGTCATGTTGAACGCCGGTCTGAACGGTAAGCTCCTATGTACAGTGGCCAATGTGACTGTCGGTCCCCGAGAGCGATTGCGCTCTGGGGAAAAGACTGAACAGTACGAAAGTATGGCGGAAAGTACGTGTATTTACAACGGAAGTTTAGCATAAAAAAAAAAAACAGGTAAAATCGAAAAAAAAAAAAAAAAAAAAACGCTATCCTTTATTTTACTGTTTAAATATATTACGGTTCCTGTAGAAACTGCCCTCCAAGTGGCGCGCTGGGATGAGCGCTAGAAGTGTTCGAGCTCGCAACGGCGTAGCTCCGTACACTTTAACAGTTGCCGCAAGTCGCGGCTTTGACTGCATTCAAGTTGGTCGAAAAGCGATTTCTCTGCCCGTGAAGCATCACTTCCAGCTGAGTGAATATCCGCTCTACAAGGATTAATTCAAGACGGCAATTGCAGCCGTGCACGAACACCACAAATAGAAAAACAAACACTACAATATAAATACTGGCTACGAAGGGCCGTGCGGGAAAACATACTCATGGCTTGGAACCACATTGGAGCGGCTCGATTTATTGGCTTTCAAATAATTACTGCATGATCGAGCGTTTTCTTTTTAATAAGAGATTCATCCCCTGGGCCATTAAAAATAGTCTCAGATGTATAACATTGCTGGAAAAAAATGAACATGTTCGGTATTTTTTGTATTGCTTAGGGAGTCACCGAAAAATTCCGTACGTTCAAAACGACCAGTATAAAAGACGGAAACGCAGGGCTCGGGAGTAGTGATCGGGTTAGTGTGCTGTTGTGGCTGTTGTATTGATGTTTGTATGTGCGATGCCTGTGTATGCGCTCAACATATGTTCACCTGATGCTTGTAGTGTACGTAACGTGTTTATATGTGTTAGAGATTCCCGAAGAAAAGGAAACGCAATTGTAGCGTAAGAAAATAAAAATATTATTTTTGTAAAACATGAATTGGGCGGTACCTAGCGCCACCTAGCCTAGCTACTTGCGATTACTCTGTTTGACCCTGCCATCTTGTGGCAAGCGATTTAACATCCTTTTACGCTACGCGGCTGCGCCGTAATTTCGTGTTACCGTGCTGAGATAAGCCAAGAGGTTGCTTCGGGTTTGCTTTTTTTTGAGAGCGGCTTTTGGTTTTGCGGGCGAATGATTTTTACTCCTCCGTGATGTGCGGTTGACGCAACGGTTGACGAAGGAATTGTGGCTCGAGGAATAGCAAAGGTAAGACATAAAGTGCGCGAACTGGGTGCCGGTTGTCTCCGTTGAACATCGCAGTGCTGACGATGAGAAAACTGAGTGTCTGCATGCATGCTTTCAAAACGTAAGTTTCTTTACCTGCAGGGGTAAAGAAACTTCGGAAATAAATACAGTTCGCGGAAAACTCGTGTTACGTTTTTATTTGCTGCTCCTCTCGCTTCGTACAATAGACTTAGTGTTCTCGTTACGCCTTATCGAGCTCGATTTGCTCGATTCGTGGCCGCCATAATGAGATGCAGTCGACGGAGGAACTTTTGCTCCCCTGCTTGAGGGACGAAAGTTTCTCCTTTTCTGAAGGAACATATGTGTCAAGAGCGTTCCTCCCTTTAGGGAGGACTATACTGCCCCTTTTTTCCAAGAGTGTAGGGCATAGCAGTCGATATTCATGGGCTGTCGAAAAATGCGATGGAAAGTCTATCGCTAGTTCTATCGCTAGATGTGAAGGAGTCCAGCGTGGACGTCGAGAAAACCCCCACCATAAATGCATCAAACAGTAATCTCTTTTTTTTTTTTTTTAGCATCTTAAAATGTGTTCTTTTTTTTTCGCTTTTTGCATTCTTTGAACAATAAGGTGCTTTGTTCGGGATGTAAAAGCGCGCGTATGGAGCGTCGAGTCGACGCGTTTTATGCTTGTCTTTTTCGTTACTCCACAAATGGGAAGCAAATATTTTTGGCTAAATCAAAGAGCCGGATGCCTCGAAAATATCATGTTCTGCCTCGGAACATTTTCGGCAGCTCCAGATCTCTATCCCCACGCTATGGCTCTGGGCGACCGTGTTCTCTGACCCGCGGCTGCGGTCCAGCATACAGACGTCGGGTTACTAACGGCGAGGACGCCTTAAATCCAAGGATTTTATCTCTCGACTTTGGGCCCAATGTGGATTCTATCTGGTCCCCCGGCGTGCGGTCTTGCTTTTGGAAAATATTCATTTAACGACAAAAGGACTTGGCGCTTTGGCGCTAAGGTGTTTGATCACGTGCTGAAAGAAAAATCATCGATTGTCAACACGCTTATTGGGCCAACGAGGGACGGCAGCCCGGGAAGGCTAGATGTGGCCGTTGGCCCCTGCACCCGTGTCATGGACATGGTTCGAGATAGTATACGTGCAGAGAATGACTTTCTGATCCGGCAGTGTCCTTTGGGGAACGTGCCAGGCTCCGACGTCATGACGTCGCAGTGTCACGTTATACCGTGACGGCACGGTGTCTCGTGACGTTACGGTATTGCGTGACGTTGGGATGCCGCTCAACGTCGTGCTACCACGTGCACACATCGCGGAAGGCCTCCCGATGGCGTGCATTTAGAGCGCCTCTGGAATGACGTCGCAGCGTCGCGCGACGCGATGGCGTCATCGATGATACATCCGCGGACATAAAGTCCCTAGAACCGCAGGCACGCTGCTCATATACGTCATGCAAGAGACACGGAGTTTCTCTGCGGACGTGACGAGATAATTATCGACGGACATACCTCAAGCACGTCCGGAGCACTAGTATTTGCTTCATACTCATGTATATGCTTCGGACATACGAGTAGAGTTCAATAAGTTCTACGCCTAACATAGAATCAAAAACTCTAGAACCAGAACACATTTTTTTTTTAGCCCAGCCCCTCTGAACGTCAACACACTTGACACATAGCGTTCCAAGGTATACCTTATTCCTGGAGAGAAAAAAAAAATATATATATATATTGTTACGTCGCTGGAAATAGCGATTAACTGCCTCCTTGAGGTTATCATCATGGAAAAATCGGTGTCTTCGAAGGTGATTTTTTTTTTTTAATTTCGAAACAGGAAGGATTTTTTCGGGGCAAGGTCCGGAGAATAGGTTGCAGGATTGGCGACTTGGAGCCGACGTGTGCGCTGGAGCATTGTCTTGAAGAAGCAAGATCCTTCCGCTCACTTTTCCCCAACGTTTTTTTTTTTTTTTTTTTTTACGGTTATGCGTTAGCATTTGGGCGTAATAGGCCCCCTGTTATCGTAGTTTTGGGTGGAAGGTAATCGATCAGCTGCAGAACACCATCCTCATCCCCCCCAAAATTGTCCCGTGATCTTGCCCGCAGAAGCTGTCTTAAATTTTACCCGAGAAGAAGAATTGTTGCCTTCCCAGGCCAGGTTTCTTTTTTTTCTTTCTCTCGGGGTCCCAGTAGTAGATCCACGTTTTATCCCCCGTGTCACGAACTGCCGATAAAAGCGGCTCTCGTCAGCGTTCATCGTGGATAACATTTCACGACAACATTCCAATCAGCTTTTCTTACTTTCAGGTGTCAATATTCTGGGAACCCAAGGAGCACACACCTTGGACATTACGAAAATGTTTGTGAGAATCGTTTCCACGGACCGGGTACTAACAATGCCGATCGCAACCCGCAAAAGTTGATAAGCGCCTATTCATCGTCACCATGTCTTCCACTTTGCGACACATTTCCTCGGTGGTAACTTCAACCGGGCGACCGGCCCGTGGCTCGTCTTCCATAGACACCCTAGCGTGCTTAAACAAGGCTGCCCACCTTTACACAGTTGCATTAGACGGCCCGCTGTCCGCGTACACACGCTTCATGCGCTCATAAATACTTGCCGGCGCTGTTCCCTATTTCACCAAAATTTCGACCACGGCACGGTGCTTGGTGCTATCCTTCGCTTCAGCCATTGCCACCTGGCGACCTTCAATATAAAGCGACGCGAAATGGGCATACAACAGTTTAATACCGTCAATCTATTGCGTCCTACTTAGACTTGGAACCTATTGAACGTCCCTGTTACCTGCAGACGATTTTCGTGTGACCAATAGGGAGTGTTAGGGAACCATTTCTGCACATACCGTATTGGACGTGCAGAAACAATTCCCTAAACTCCCTAATGTGAAGGGACCGTCATTATACGAGGAAGCTCGTCTCAGGCGGTGTCTCCAGGCTGTCTTTTGTTTGATGGATTACCGCGGTTTAAGACTGACATTATAAATGCAATCGCAGTAAAAAGGAACGAAAACAACAACAAGCCAGACACACGCAATTCTCGGTGACAAATCAATGTGATCGGAACCCTTTCCTCGTACCGACTTTCGTAATCTGTTCGGCGTCTTCGCGAGCCAGTTCCATTTTGCGGACCGTGCGCCACGTCCCCTGCAGCTGACGGAAAACTTGGGGAACGTGAAACGCGTTCGCCTTCCTTCTCACGAACGACTCTAACCCCCGGCGAACCCCCCGCGCTGTTCCCCAAACTTTGAGGGAAGCCGATACCGCGAAGCCGAAGCCAAATCCCGAATGCGAGCCCCCTTCGTGCCCCGTTCCGTCTGTTCCGCCTTTTGCCCCAAAGCCAAATCCAAATCCACTTCCGCGCCGCGTTCGGAGGTTGTCAAATTTTCGGTAGCGTGCGTGTCTGCTGCGCCCGACATTGGTCCGACTTCCTCGCCGCCGCCGCCTGCCGCCTCCCCCGGGTATTTTATACCCCGTTTCGTCTTATACGATGGACCCTGAGCGGACGCCATTGAGCCGTCCGAAGCCAATCCGAGGCTCTCAACAAATCCCGTGACTTGGCGTCCCCTCACATCTCTGCTGCGCTTCTCCCGAAAGTCACGTGACATTCACACGGCATCGGATTGGATATGGGATGGCTCGAAGCATCCGCCGCGGTCCATCGTGAGCTCGAACGGAGTTCTAGAAAGAAAATGGAGGGGAGTGATTGAGTTTCGCCCGTTGTTCTTCGGTTAACGATGTTTTGTCGCTGCGTGACGCGCGATCGAAGCCTCTCTCAAAAGTCAAAACTTCAGACTCGAAGTTGTGGCTTTGTCAGACAAAGAACGTCTGAAACGACGGCTCTAAAAATGGCAAAAAAAGAAGAAAAATATATATGGAAGTGGAGACGGAACAAGATGCTTCGACTGAGCAGTTAAGTTTTTTTTTTTTCGTGATTTGGAAATATTTGATCATGCGCGATGAGATGAACGTCAAGAATTCTTGAAAAGATTATACTACAAAAACAATTTTCAGTACGTGCGTGTGATGAAGCACGAGCGGATTGAAACATTCTAAACTAAAATTTGGACTGCCTTTGTATGCTATATGGGAGTTAGTTTCGTTTCTATGCGGAGCGCGGGTTCGTCTGCTTCTTGCACGGAGGTTGCGACGATGTCAGAACGCCGAGCTCTTATTGCCTGTTTGAAAAACAGAAATACAAAACAAAAACTACGAGGCAGGCCTCAAAGCATCTTGCATTGATTTCTACCCACCATCCTTCCAATAAAAGCCAATCAGAGCTCGGCATCGTTCTGACGTCAGCGCTGCTCCTGCACAAAAAGCAGACAAACTTGCGGTCCGCATAGTCACGCGCAACTAGGCTGCATGAAACGCTTCTGCGACTGGTGTGTGTTTAGCGTCCTATTCCACCCGTGCCCCCAAAGTGGTCTCGAAGTGGCAACTAATGACGTCACAGAAGCCGCAGTGTCACGCTGTCAGATGTCGCGATCCTGGCGTGTGGTCGTAAAAAAAAACGCTGGCGAAAAGCACGAGCGAACGCGAGTGTTTCTGTCGTCGCAGCGTCCCGACTCCTGGTGGCCGACGCTTCCGTGAACCGTCAAGCTGGAGAGACCGACTCGCAGCTGAACAAACTGGCGGCGCGCATGCGCAGCTGGGGTGCTTTCTTTACGGATACCATAGGGGAAGAGAAAAACGATCTACAACTCTCTTATAAACAGCTCAGGGCGTCTGTAATGTGGCAAAGGGGAAAAAATATCATTTAGACATCTAGAAAACGTGCTCAGCTATATAGACCAACTTATGTCTACAAACAAACCTGAGTGCCCCTAGCGGACGCCACCGGTGCCGCCCATGCGCGATGGAGTGTGGGCAAGAAGCTCGCCGTCGCCCATAAACAAACCATTGGAATGCGATGCTGTCGGCGTCAGTATGAGTCTCCATGCTCTTTTTCGCGTTGGAATTGTTGATTCTACGTCTTCCTGGCAATGTCTGATTACTTTAGAGGCCTCAGCGAAATTAGCGAGGCTCGTTACACCGTAAAACTTCGCGTGAATAATGTGACGTGCGGCGATACATTCCGCGCGGACGCCGCAAAATGGAGGCTAAAGCCTGAGTCGCATGGTGAGATTCTGCTCTCTATGTTCAGTCGCGACATCGCTCGGGCTGCGATATCGTGAACCGCAGCTGAGATGGTCGACGTCGATACTGAAAATCTCAAGCAGGATCAGACCAAGTAAATCAGGCATATAAGTCAGTGATGGCCACGGGTAACAATGATAAACATCTCCTTGTATCTACTGTTTACACTGGGCCTACTTACCCCAACCAACCTTCAAACATAAAAGTCCTTTGAGACCTGCACTTACTTCTGATCGGAATCACCGGGTCAGCGCTCCGTCTACCGGACGCTGTCGTTTGAGCGAGCAGACGACAACACGCAGAAACGTTCGAAAGAGCAGACGACAGTTCGAACGATCAGGAGGCCGTTTAAACTTCAAGACGCACTGAACGTAGTCCGCAGGTGGTCCGTACAACTGGACGGTTTACTGGCGTTCATGTTGGAACAAAACAAATAAATCTGACGACCACAAGTATCTGTGACTTCAGCCCAAAGTGCATCCCGCACAAGCAATCGTGGTTCAACGGCGTCTGGTTTTCAGTTCTCACGGCATCTATCCACGTTCTCGGACGAACCGAGCAGGCAGAAAACACATGCTAACTGACTTTCGAAACTTTCCTGATTCTTTGGTACAGCCCCGGCCACGGCGTTTTGACGAGAAGGCGGGTTTTCGTACGGTTTCTTCCAAAAGAACACAGGATTCCACGTGCTGCATGGTGATTTCTGGTGACTTCCGCCCACAACTCCAGATCGGAAGTGCGCCCGACGAGCCACCAGCTCTCCGTCATGTAACAGAGCTGAGTTCGTGTATACATATTTAAATTGCAAGTAACAATGAAAAAATAAAACTAGCACGCGAGGAAACATGACGGTGCACAGCTAATGACAGAAAATAAACGGACAACGGCAAACTCGTTCAGTTTTCTTTTCTAAAAGTTATATAGCTGTCGAAAATATCAAAATGTTCGTGACAAAGATTATTTACGCTTGCCTGCATTCTTGTCAATGGCGATGACATATATCATTTGTGAGGATAAAAACTAAGAGTTCTCCTATTACAATGCGAGCTGGTACATCCGAATTCACTGTACACAAAAGCGTCAAAATACCCTGCGGGAAAATGCTACGTCACGCGACAGCCCTTTGAGGGCTGTCGCGCTGAACTGACGCGATAGGCGCACCATAGGCCAATTTGATCGAGCAGAAGCTCATAGTTGCAAAAATGCCTTCCCCCAAGACACCCGTCGTAAACTATGCTCACGCGGCGTCGCGCTGAACGGACCTGGCTGCGCCACGTGGACTTAGCACATTCCACACCACAGAGCCAAAATCTAGCCTTGATCGGATAATAGAACAAAATAAACGGAGCGAGCTAGCCTAGCTGACAATAATGTCTAGTTAAAGGGGTGTGGCAAGTCCCGAATATCTTATCGTCCCTCGGCAGTCAATTGGATCGCTGTGCTTGCCGATAAGAAGGCCAAGTAGCCGATCACAAAGTAAAAAACGTGAGTAATAGTAAGCCACCCCTTGCGTTCCTTAATCTCCCTGCACCCGAAATTTTGTGTAACTTCGGTTTTGTTACGCGATTATTCGTCTTTTTGTGTTTTTTTTTTTATGTTTATGGCGTGTTGGTAAAAATATCTTTCGATGATATTAGAAGTAGTCGCCTAAATTCAGGGAAGTGACTATAGTTTGACAATAAGTTAATAACGTATACTTTGCCTTCTCTTGGACTAATGTTGACTCCAAAACCGACTCCAAAACATATTAAGGGAACACTACTGGCTCGCCATGGTTTTTATTTGTACATGACGTATGAAAGCCCAACTACCCAGAACACAATTTGTGGCTCGAAATTCCTTTTCTTCCCGCCCGAAAACCTCCGATCGAGAACTGGCCGATTTGTTTCGCGCTCACTCTCTCCTCCGTGGTCACATGCCGTTCTCTTAGACGCACATACAAAATATAATCAAAGTCGTGGGTCATCGAAGGCGCACACTCAATACAAAAAAGAGAGAAAAATATGATACCGATATTTTTTGGCTTCTAAAAAACTGCGAATGCGTTGATTAAAAAAAAAGTTGCACAGAGAATTGGAAGCACTGTGTGTTCTCTGCACAATCCCCAATATGGCGTCGCATCGCGCGAGGAGGAAGAGGAGGAGGAGGAGGAATGAAATTTATTATGCCTAGATACGAGCCTCTGCGTGGTTCCTTTAGTCCAGGGCCCCAACGCTGTTGACTCTCAGCTTCGCCCTCTCGACCAACTTTAGTTGGTCGGCAGCCGACGAGCTGAGCAGTGCGGCTTCCCAGTTCTCGGGAGTGGGAACAGGGTAGGAGGGGGGGGGGGGGGGGTGCTGTACTGTACACAGCCACGCGGTGTGTGATAAGGATGCATATTGCCCGCAGTGCGGACATTCGGCTTTGAAGTTGGTGTGGGAGAATTTGTGCAAGAGCGCTAGGTTGCGGAAAGCGCCTGTCTGGAGCTGGCGCCAAGCGACCGCGTCCTCTCTGTTGAGATTTTTGTGTGGCGGGGGGTATTCGCGTCTCTGGCCACGGTGGTGGGCCCCGCTTTCTGAGGACCTGTTCGGCACCGGAACAAAGTATGAATCTAGCCCTAGTCGCGATATCCTTTCACCTCGTCGTGTCCAGGGATTCATATGAAATCCACTGCGGGGAATTCCTTGCAGCCTTTCTGGGTGAGGACCTTGTGTCCCTTCGGCGAAACACGGCCTGCTTGGAAGCGACGCAGTGCTGCTTGCGAGTCGCTTATGCTGGTGACGTGATCTTTGCCCAGCCCAACGGCCATGGCGATGACGAGCTCCTCTGCAATGGTCGTATTCGAGGTACGCAGCGACGCCGTGACTCGGCTGCTCCCTGTTCCGTCCACGACGCTTATTGCCGCTGCCTTCTGTTGGTAGGCATATGTGACCGCGTCTGTGTACAGGACGTCAGCCCGTTTGCCATATTCCTTTTGGTATAATCTGGTCCGAGGCTTGCGGCGTTCCGCGTGGAGGGTTGGGTTCATGTTGCGGGAGATCGTGTGCACCTTGATTTGGCTCCAGATGTTTGTTGGGATGGCTGCCGCGGCGTCCTCTCTATCCCGGCGGAAGGGAATCTTGAGCGACTCGAGGACCTCTCTAGTTCTACCCGCAGGAATTTGAGCGAGTTGGTCTCGTTGAGTGGCGAGGTGGCTGTCCAACAGCTCCCTGAAAGTGTTGTGGACGTCGAGCTTTGATAGATTATCTGTGGAGGTATACGAGGGTAGTCCGAAGGCCGTCTTGTACGCTTTGCGTACAAGAACATCTAACTTGTCCTCGTCTCCCATGGTGAGTCGAGGGTTGGACGGCAGAAAGAAAGCGGGCTAAGCGATGGTGGCGGACGGCCGGGCGTGGGGTCTCTACTATTCGCGACTCCAGCGACCTATAGGGGGCGCCACCAGCAAACAAACATGGCGGCTGAGTCCAGGTCGCGTCGGCTCGGCCGGGCCGCCTGAACAGTCTGTCTATGCTGGAAAAAGCGATGAAGAAACTTCATCGTGACGTCGCCGGTGGGAGGAGCCTAATCTCAATCGGCGGCGAACTCAACTGGCAGGGAACTTCATCGCGGCGCGTTGATGACGTCGACGGAGAGTGGCGATTGAGTTGAAACTTCATCGGGATTTGTCCCCAAAATATGTCCCTATAGAGGGAAATGCGCAACGCCGCATCGAAGGGTCTTGTAAAAGCAACATTTTTAACTTATGAAAATGTATAATGCGGTACAATCTAAATATAATTACCGGTGTCAAGTCTAGGTCGCATGAATCATGTCTTTCTACGTAAGTGAAACAATTTAGATGATCGCAATGCGTGAGCTGCATCGCGATCGTGATGAATCGTCATGGCCGACGGTGGATGTCGCACGTAAAGTGCTCGTGTGTCTGTACGAAGATTTGCCTCACTTTTGGAATTTTTGCTGTCAAGTCGGGCTTTTTCACGTCGCGATTACCACTCGGCAGTCTGGTGGGGGACGTGAACCAAGTGTCCTCGCTGAACTCTAGGAGTAGGACAGAATCTTGGCCCATATGAGAAAGGTTCCTCGCTAAGACACGGAAGAAGGCGCATGATTTCGAGGGCGGACGCGCCTCGTCCGTCGCCACACGGCATCTCGGCTGCAGTGTCGGTAAGTAAGTGCATGGCATCTCAATGGGCGGTTTTAGCGTACCGTTGCCGTGCGCAGCGAAATTGTTACTGGGAGCTCGCGCTGTAACTTTGAAGCATGCTTTTCAGCGCGCTTAAAGGCTTACCAGCCGTACCGTGGCCACCGCAGAACACGGTAACGGTCTCCTAAAACTTGCTACTTGTAGTCAACAGACACTGTGTTGTTTTTGGTCTTATTGACTTTGCACGAGTGTGCTGCCTCGTGATGTTTCTTTGAAAGCTCGGATCGTAGCGCTCAAGCTGACGAGTTAATTTCTCTAGAGCTGTGCATGAGGCACTCCGATACCTGAATTCTAAAGTGTAGGCAATGGGCATTACATCAACGCGGAACCAGAAAGGCTGCCAATTTGTTGTGCGTTAACTTGTGTTTGATTGGATGATGCAGGACTCATCTGCTGTGGCCAAAGGTGCTAGTGAGGACCCAGCACAGATGGCAGCTCCACCACCACCAAATGGTAGGTATAAAAAACAGTCTGGATTCATTTCCATAATACGTGGTTTGCGCCTGTGTCAGGACATGTATTATGCATGAGTGCCGTCGGTAGCCTCATGCTGGTGGCCATTGATGTTGTGGGGTTGCAGCTTTGCTACACTGTGATCATTGTGAACTGCGCTGTCTCCCGTGGCCCAAGGTGACAGCTTTTGTACCCATCTCAGCAATTGCACAAAAATATGAACATGACCTGCACTGTGCATAACTATGTAGAAGATGCTGTCATTAACATATTGTGCCTGGTCGGTAGCTCCCAACGCGACTGTAGGTCCAACCGTGTTGATGTTTCTAGCACGGTGACACCTCAGCAAGACTTTCAAAAACTTAAGTGTACACATGGTGCAGAGAGAATCCACACATGGTTACTTGAGTTTTGTGTTGGACAAGACACAAATCCAATTAATGAGACTGTGTCAGGAAAAAGACGGTGCCTCCGGTCCTGTTTCCCAACAGCAACCTGCTTCCACCGAACATTCCCGGCAGCACCACATCTACCCACTGCCCTGAAATTGACAAGGGAATGACACTAAGACAAAACTGGCTCACCAATTCCAAAACCGGTGTCTGCTATTTATATAAAAGGTCCACTTCTAAAAATATTTGCTGCAAAGGGCTGTAGAAGCAGGACGCACCTGGCTGGGCATTGCCTGTCGAACTCGGCAAAATCATCGGCGTGCAGTTTTGTATACTTCTCTTCATTTTTTGCACTCAGGTATTCACGTCCTCCACCTTTGGCTAGATATCACAATCTGTCACAGTTGAGAGTAAGTAGCAGATGGTTCTCGCCACCACACGGAGCAATATTTTCTGCGTACTGAACTGGACAAACACGGACAAACTTTGTCATCATCACTTGACGGTTTAAACTTCTGCCTAGGCTTAGCCCAAGTGCCTGCACTAGCACATATTTCCCCGCACGTCTCCGAGCAAGCGCGCCCGTGGCCGAATGGTTCTCGTACTTGGTTCCCACACAAAGGGCCAAGGTTCGATTTCTGGCCGCGCATGCACCTTTTTGTTAATGTCCCGCACATCCACCAAAATTTCACGAATGTCAGATGGTCAGGTGACGAATGAACAGGAACTAAACGTTGAATTTGGCAAACTTGTGCCGAAAACAAAAATACAAAGAGGTAGCATCACAGGCATCGAAGGTCGGCGGAGTAGCACGATCAAGCGCAAGAGCGAGAGACTCTTTGTATCGCCACGCAGAGCCCCTCATGTATATGCGTGGACTTCTGGAACAAACGGCATAGAAAGTTCGGTGCGTAGAACATTCTGACTTTGAACAAGCGATGGGATTCTTGAATTAAACCAGAATGCAACATTTACAGAAATAGCAAAAAGGTGCATGTGCGGCCAGGCATCATACCTCAGCCCTTTGTGTGCAAGCTAAGCACAATAACCATTCGGCCACGGGCAAGCTTGCTCGGAGACGTGCATGGCAATATGAGCAGCCTCTGCCATTAACCACATCTGACATTTACCAAGTGGTGGTCACCAACACGGTGCCCTTGGAAGTACTCAAAGGTCTTGTCTTTTATACTGACATGACATTACCTGCAAACCATGTATGCATGCTACTGAAACTGTGTCATGTCAACTGTGCACCAGTCATCAGGTAGAGCTGCAGCGGAAAAAGATAAGCACAAGCGACCAACGACCGGAGCAGCAAAATTGCGACACACGGTGGTGTCCGGCACAAAGCAGCCCATCCTAAAGCTTGCATTCCGAAAGCTATCTTATCCCTCAATTTTCTGGCAGCCACCAATGTTCAGACATGGAACATGACTGGCACTTGCTATCGGCGCGCTCGGGAACAATAGCGCTGCCTGTCGCAATTTCGCTACTCCGGTCATCGGTCACTTGTGCTAATCTTTTTCAGCTGCAGCTGTACACTGCCACCCTGGATGGTGAAGGCCTGAACTGCCCCCAGCTGCACTGTTTAGGACCTCTCGCCCACTCAGCGGGAGCAGCTGGTTGCATTGCACATGCTGCTGGGCACCCAACATTACAGCATGAGTGCCCTAGATGTAGAGAAGTGCAGTCTAGGTCTAAAATTGGCTGGCAAGCATTGTTTGGAGAACCGTCGAACGAAAACCTGTGTCATATGGCACTAATGAATTATTCCAGGCCAAGTTTCTTCGTCTTTGCTTTATTGAGTTACACCCAGAGCAGCTTGGGCTCACAGTCTTTGTAGTTTGCTCAATGCAATGCGGAAGAGCTGGACTTCCACAGCACCAAAAACATTGACGAGAACAACAGTTAACTTGTCATTGGGAATCAGTTATGACAGACAGTTATAGCATAAAGGAAAGTGAATGCAGGACTCTTCTGTTTTCGCTCCTTTTCATTTTCGGACCTTGTGTTGAGTTTCGAAGTGAGTGATTTCCAACTTTTCGCTTTCCATTTTTCATGTGGTGGATAGAGCAGGCCTGTCTGTTGCAAAGTAATTGGATCATGATAGGTGCACATTGCTCAAGGCTGCTTGCTTCATAGGTTGCGTGTTGTACTGGAAGACCCACAGCATGAGCTTGCTGGTCTGAGCAGTTCCTTGGTTAGGGAGGTGCCCGCATAAACAAAATGTCTTTCAGGAGTCTGGCATTCTTGATATTTCCAGCACTGCATAAGAGTTCTAAAAGAAGATAAAAGCAGTGGTATGCCATACACTACTGCTCACCACACCCCTGGGATTCTCTTGTTCTATGCAATTTCTGTAACATAGTCTTTAAAAATGCTTGTTTTTATAAACATTCACCCTTTTCGTGTACTTTGTTTGCAGGCTGTGGATGGACAGGCAGCTGCAGATAGCCAGCAGTCGTCTTCGCTGACCACACTCGTGCTGCCCTTCATGGAGGTGCAGAATTTCCATGCACAATAAAACATGCTCCCTAGGCACCATTTTGCATCTGTCATGATTTCAGTATAGCATGGAAAAAAGGTTTGCAGCACTACCTTGGTCATACCCGACAAAATTGTCATACATCGAATACAAATTTTGGGTCAGGAAATCTCGGTGCAATTGTTTATGTGCCGGGACTCGTATCTCGACTTCAGATGTCGATGTATATTTCATATACAGGGAACCAGAAATTTCACAATTAACGGTGACACGGCGGTGCAAGTTCAATCGTCCAGATACCAGCAACCACAGTTAATTCTTCACCTTTTCTTCCTCTATGCTTGGAACAATGAACTGTTAGAGCCAGAATGCTTATGCAGTCAATGGGAAACAAGATGCCACCCATGAGGAGGCCCTCTTTTATTCTCTATTCTAATGCCTCGACGTTTCACTTATGCGGTTTGCATTTTTGCAAGGTTAACCTGCCAAAAACATTGTGTTAAAAAGCTTTTTCAGAAACATCACCTTATTACAAACTTCCATTTTTAGGTCCCATACCAAAACTCAGCTTGAACTGTCTTTTAGGTAGACCACTCTGCAGCCAAAGGGACTTACCGTGTCTACTTGATTTGGCAAGTTACAAAGTATGACAAAACATTGCAAGCGGATACACACAAGTATATTTCGCAGATGTGACGAGAGACAAAGCTCGTAGTAGCCTCAACAGCTGCCAGGCTTCAAGTTTGAGCAGGGAGACCCTGGTAGGCAGCACATACTTGCAGAGGTGGCCACCTCTCAGATTTTCAGCACTGCACAGCGTGTCCTCTGCTGTCAAAGCTTACACCGTCCTCGGGGTCGGACTCCTGGGGCTCAAGGGAGAGGCCCCAAAATAGAGCTATACAAGCCCGCATTGTGCAGAAAGTCAAATGATGTTGCTGTGCCTAGCACCTTTGCAACCACCGGAACCTGCTTTTCAGCATCCTATTCACTGCTCTACGACAGAATCCTAAGCAATGCTTTTCGTTAAGCTTGGCCTCAGAACAGCAGAGCATTCATTGGGGTTGCGAGGAATTCGTGTGCAAGCATGGCTTCAGGGTTTTGTCGCTGTCACCTGCACACAACAGTGAGGCGGTATCTGACATGAATGTTTCATAACCTTTTCAGTTGTCCAAAAGCACATCAAGACTAGATAGAAATTCTATATGCTAATGCAGCCTCTACTTGGAGATAGTAGTTGCATAGCATCCCAAAAAGGCTAAAAATGTAATAATAAAAAAGTTGAAAAAAAAGTGGAGATATTCCACTTGTCTTGCACAATACCCAAAATTATGCCTTCAGAGCAAAATGTGTCAATTGAGTTTATAATCTCTTTATTTTACTTTATATACAAAGGTGGGAGATGGGGCACATAATGTCAAACGTCAAGCTGCATGGCTTGCAGCTTGACGAGGCGCCCTACCCGGTGTGGCAGAAAAGCAGCAGAAACGTTCCAGACAACACGAGCAAAGAACAAGATACTGTACCAGTTTGAACCTGCAATCGTAAAATGAAAACGTACACAACGTGCAGCAGCAGAACAATTTCCAGATGTTGAGGCCCGAGACATTTGGATAATACACATACAATCACGAGTAAGCTTGAATCCGTGCGACTATCTCACACGACACTCATCACGGTGAACGAGGCACCCGTTTTTTACCAAGAGCTCTCGTGCAAGCGCATTGAGAAAATGTGTATTGAGCGCTTACCGACAACACCGCTGAATTCGCATCGCGGAACTTCTTGGTCGTCGTCTTTCCGTCTTCACTTGGCGCGCGAAGCCCACCCACCTTCAGCCCCGGGTTATCGATTATCGCCTCTGTAGCATCCAAAGAATACGACTCGCAGCACACCGACGCACGGTGACGTCTTCGTCGCAGCAAAATGTGCCGCCAGCAACGCTCAAAGAGAGCACTTGCTGCTCGGCGGTCACCATATGGGGCCCCTCGCGACGC
Source organism: Ixodes scapularis (assembly GCF_016920785.2). Classification (NCBI taxonomy): domain Eukaryota; kingdom Metazoa; phylum Arthropoda; class Arachnida; order Ixodida; family Ixodidae; genus Ixodes; species Ixodes scapularis. The sequence continues at coordinate 36,890,654 of NW_024609882.1, forward strand.
CGCCAAAGCTTCCACGGCAAATGTCAGCACCAGCGAGTGTCGGGCAGTATTCCCCAATTACGTCCCTGACGAACCTTGAACGGCGAACACATAAAAACGTAGCGATAGTCCGCTTTGGTCCGCCCCGTCCGCGAGCTTGAACGTCGCCATCTTCATTGACTTTGGCAACTTTTGCTGCCCGACTACTACAAAGTTATCTCCATCGCCAAACTCAATCGTGACGACATTTTGACGTCACCGCGAACTTCATTATTTCAACAGCATAGCTCGAACTTCATCGGAATCCGTAGGGAAAAACTCAATCGCAACGTCACATCACGGGATCAAAAAGGCAGCCAATCAGCGACCGATTGAGTTAACTTCATCGTTGAGTTTGCGATCTAGCATAGACAGACTGGTGGCGCGTTCAATTTAACAGATTTTCTTTTGTTTAATGCCCAATTTTATAGGTATTAGAACTTAGATGGTTAAGCGTAGCCGGTGCGCATAAACTTGCAAAGCATAGTTTTGTTTTCCCGGTGTTTTTTTGTTCTTTTTATGTCAAACTTTCGTTTCGGAGATTTCGTTCAAAACCGAAACTATGGGCTCCTGAGAGAAGGTAATATACTAATCAGTTTTGATCATCTAAGGAAAGCGACGATTACTACAGAATTGTTCCACCGTGAGTAATTTTCAGCTAACTCGCATGCCTCGACCATGCGACTTATATGTCCGTGAAATCAAGCTTTTGTGCGTATCCGCGTTTAAGAAACAGCTCCAGTCGTCTGCTCGGTCAACAACTCAGGCTGCAGGAAAATTACGGAAATTAATCAAGCCTTTCTTGAGCCAAGGAGCATGTTAACCCACCGGCGCCTTAATAAGGAGCTTATACTCGTATTTCAGTTCAGGTTTTAGGAGCAATCGAGAACTCATTTTGACGAGCGGGTTATGTTTTATATTACGTACTATGGGGGGGGGGGGGGGGCACTAAAGCGATATTAGTATATTGTTCGGATTGATATATGAGCTTAGTTGACTAGCTATTAGGTGAACTGCTAAATAAAAGTATATTTGACAGGCAGAGAGATACTACTTAAACTTAGCCAAATGGTTCTACCGGCAGCACGGAGACAAATTGAAGAGAGTCTTCATCGGAGATTCACGCAGAACCTCTCTGCTTTGAACTTTGCTTCGAATCCTGAACAGATAAAATCAGTATTTTTTGTGGCCGGTCAACCTGAGCAATGTAGACATATATTGCTGCTTGCTTCGACGGGGGTATAATATAAATATTGGAGGCGCGATAGATAAAAATGCCGCGACAGCTTCTAACGTTGCGAGACTCGTCCCCCACTTTTTGAAAACGGATAATTTCCCTCATTCATCACTTGCAGCGAGCAGGTTTTCTTGAATCATGCAATTGCGAAATCAGCCCAACTTCTTCAGTGTGGTCCAGAGGCTTTTTCGGTGAAAAGCAGCCAAGATGAATAGCCAACGTACCGACCGGCGTGGGTGGCTCAATCTTGAAGCTAATCGAACACAACAAAACTCGAGGAAAGCAGCTATCAAACCTTCCCATTCACTTGACTGCAACATTGGTGTTCCCTCCAGTGAAACACCTCGTATGTCGTCCTCAGTCCACTGTTCTACATCCTTATAAAGAAATTACTTATCAGTCACCAAGTAGTCGTCACTTTGGATGTGATTCGAGACAGGCAAGAAATCAAAACTTTTTTCCATGATTCTTCCCCATCCAGGAAATCGAAAGCACGCCACCGTGTGTAGTAAAGTAAAAGGGCTTTCAAACACGTGATGGAGGGAAACAATCTCCTGAGGCTTCACCACACTAATGAATACTCAAGTTTCTTAAGTTTGACGAAAGTTCGAACTTAAGAAATATTTGGACCTTCGTCAAAATACATTGTTCGCCACCGCGCCGCCAACACGTGTCCGCGAAAGCCACCAGAGACGCGGAGGGGCGCGGAGCGACCTGGTCCGGCTGGTTCCCGGTTTTCCAGCTTGGTGGCGTCGGTTTCGCTGGAGTCGCGAATACTTCAGATCTGTTTTCCGCGGTACCGGCGAATCTGTCTAGCTTCGAAAGAAAAATCGTTTACCGATCAAAACAATTAGGATTTATTCCGTACGGCACGCCCGACCACCAAGCTGATTAGCACGAAGACGTCGCCGAGTCGTCGCCCCTTTTCCTGACTGAGGAAATCGCTCGTCTTACAAACATGCATTGGTAAGAGCTTCATAAACGCGCAAACGTCAAGCACGAAGTGCTTGACTTTTGCGTTTTTTCGGGTGACGTGCGAAACGTGCACGTTTTTCGTCTGCTTCGCACAGCCAGAAAGACGAAAGAAAAAAGAAAACGCGGTTGGGTGTAGTAGTTACGTGACTTCCGGGAACTCTCCCCTCCTCTCCATTTCTTCTTCCTACCCACTTCAGTTTCGGTTTCGAGCAGTTGCGTTTTTTTACTTTATTCAAAATATACGTGACCTCGCAGCAAAATATTTGATTGGGTAGTCTTCCGACACCAATAAATCGCCTAAAAAAAGTTAAAAATTTATAATTTTTTGGGGGAAAAAAAGGAGGGAGGGGGGAGGGTGTCAGTGTTTCTTAAAAAAAACATCTGCAAGAAGTCTTATTTATTCAAAAAGTACTTTTGTTTTATGATTTACATAATTACAGTCCCCATAAACAGCTTGACGAAGCCTGGGTTAAAAAACCTTTGCGGAAAAAAAAAACTCAATAGAAAACAAAATGCTTCGTGAAGGTTTTACATGGGCTATATGAATTTTCCTGCATTCTACAAAGCGCGTTTATGTTTTTTTATAATAATTACTGTTTTTATGGAATCATTCTCCTTTCAGATGTTAGGTGTTAAATTGTGTAAGAGAAGAAATGATAAACCTACGTCGGTAGCCGTTTAATGGGTCTCGATTCTTGTTGCAGAGCTACAGCCTCACGTCGGTTGTGTGTACTAACTACCCCATGGAGATATGAGTTTCTTTTCTTTTATCTGAGAGATATCTAACGTGTTTAAGTAGTCACCACTTACGAACACGCAGCTAACAACAAAATGCGGGATTATGCGTTCTAGTTTATTCTTTCCACAACTGTACGTACGCGAAATGCGTTGTAAACAGGTTCGAGTACAGACCTAATCCGGAACGGATTTAGCGTAAATCTTACGTGTACACGTGATAGCAAAATTGCGAATAACCTTAGGTGTGTTCTGGTGTAACGAAACCAGTCTAAGCCATTCGTGCGTGCAATAATGTTGCAATCCAATCTCTTAGGCTTTTTTTTCTAGTATATATTTGCGTCAACTAACATTACGCAATGCGTTCCTCGCAGAAATGAAAAGGTTCGTGATAAACCGTCCAACTTAAAAAAAAAAGAGACAAAAAGCCTAATTTTACCAGAAAGTCGCCACCTATTTTGCACAAATGCATAATATACCTAGAAAGCTCATTAGAAGTAGCGTTTTCCATCTCTCTATTCACCTATTGTCCATGCGCTTCCTTATCTAATTCGGCTTGCGGATTAATTGTGTTTTAATTGATCGAGCGTGCGTACTGAGGGGATTGTTCAATCGGGACTTCTCCATTGTCCGCTCTCTTCCCTTCTTTGTTTCGCCATTTCCCTAATGCAGGAAAGAATAGACGTGCGCGAAACCGGGCATGGCTTTCTTTCAGTGCGGACTCCCGACTGGCCTCCCTAATCAGATTAACAAGCGGAATCGCTTTGTTCCCTAAATTCCGATTCTCCCTCCGGGTCTTTCTTATCTTGCTCCGGCTTTTGTATCCTCTCTTCCCGCTGACGTGCGCTGTAATATTGTGATTTGGTCGAGCTCGAGTATAAAATTTAATTAATCTGCGTTTGATTAGCGACGTGAGTGAAAGGCCGACGAAAGAATCGCTGGATGATAGTCCTCCGGCGGTTTCAATTACTCAAATACTCGCGAAATGTATTACCCTAGCTACAAGTGTGGTGTGTGCTTTGCTGTACTTCTGGGCGTGTTCCTATTTTAAAATGTATTGATTTATTGTTATCATCTAAGCGCATTCCTACTGTCTCTAGTCGTAGACTTTTCGTATTTTTTTTTCGGTGAGTTTTTTTTTTGTTTTTGTGGCAATGTGGGCAAATTAATTGTTGGCCGAACAACGTTGCACTTTATTTATTTTAAACTATCTCCCAGAATCTGCAGTTGTCGATGGACAGATAAAAATAATGAGTGACAATACAGTGCGAGATAAATAACTATGTCTCGTATTTAGATAAGAAAAAAAATCTGAATTTGGGCTTTATTGTGACACCTTTTACTCTTTCTGTGCTGACAGTTCCTTCGTTAAATTGAAACGAATAGCGGTTAAAATTAAAGGGCCTCTGGCATGGGATCCAACATTCGACGAGCTAAATTAAATCAACGAGGCAGCTTTAAAACTGGCCAACGTTGTCTAAAGTGTGGTCTGGTGTCAACCACTTCTTGTTAGTTTGATAACTTCCACTCTTTTTTATTACTGCTTTCGAAATTGTTAATCACGTTATTACTCACCTCTTTGTTTTTTCTACGAGTCCGCGTGCTACCCGCTGCGCAAGGAATAGATTAAAAAGATACACTCCAAGAATGCCAAGATCTGTTTCGGTAAGCTGCGCCTCTCGGTGCGGTGGCGGCCATTGCGTTACTGTCTCGTTGCTTTTTTTCTTTTTCTTTTTTTTACGAATTGCGAAGGTAAAAAGGGTGGACAACGAAACCGCTGTCCTTGTCCACTCCTATACTTTCTTGGTTCGTAAAAAAGTCGTATTTTTCGCCCACAATGTGCGAGGTATAAGCTACAATTGTAGCACGGTCGCGCAATGCGGGCGAAATGGTGTTTTCCTGTACTTGAACACAGGTGCGATGGGATTAATTTTCATTGCCGTCGTAGTTGGCGTCGTGGATTCCACTGACGACCACCCCGAGCGCTCGGTGATCCGTAAACTAAGTGGATAAGCGCCGGTGGAAGTTTCCAGAACCACCCAATATTACGCGCAGCAACTGGATACTGCCAAAGCGGGATTTTGTATATAACGCGAGTAATGTTTGAAAACAAGTATTTGAAGCAGACGACACGGAAGACTCTCCCTTCGTCGCGACCGGCGGGACGCCGGGGCTCCCCTCTTTCCTCTCGTCGCGCGGCTCGGGCGACAGGAAGACCTGACTTCCCTGCAGCCTCGCGCCAAGAGGGGAGAGAAGAGTTTTTCCATTGCGGCGATGACAGCCGACGGCCTCGAAACCTCGGCCAAGTGTCTCCCGTAAAGCTGTCGCTGTAAAAGTTGAGCTCTCTTAAAGGGGTATTCGTACCGGGGATGCCTTTCGGTGAGGAATGTGCGTGACGTGAGTGATCGGCGGAACCAGCGGGAATCCCTCCCCCGACTCAAGCAGTCACACGAACGGCGGGAACCCGAGAAAGATGTCAGGGTTAGCAGACGCAATTAGCGGTCTTACTCTCGACAACAGCGCTTGGTGTGCGCTGACGAGAGTAGAGAAATAGACGCGTACATAAAACGGCGAAACGCGATTATGGCGGCATCGCTGCCAGACGCACAAGACGACGAACTTTTTCCTCTTATAAAAAGAAAAAAAGAAAAAAAAAAGATGCTTCTTGAATGGGTGGATGCAGTACAAAGGACGTGGAATCAAAATCTAGGTGTATGAGGAGAGGCTCGAGGTCGCCATTGATTAATATCGAAGACTCCTCCGGTGCCTCGGACGACGTGCGCAACAGCAAAAGCCGCAACAAGTTAGGCGACGCCCGATGCCACCGCCGGTATCTCGCTGAGGGAAATCTGTAAAGTTTCCAAAAGACACAACCAATTGCAAAGAGATCCCACGACAAGGCGGGGAGTGGGATCTCTTTGGCATCGGTGCATTAGGACGGTGTTATAAACTGCATTTATATACAGCCTGAATGCCCGTACCAATGCCACCATGAAGACGAGGCTTGCGCATGACGTCGTTGCTTGTGCTACTCGCCCCGAACGTCAAACACACCGACGAAGGTCGCCGCAAATCATGCAGTCGCGTTCGTCTCAGTGTCGCCCCCTGCTATAGCGTCCCGTTTTCGTTGCGAGACGCTGCAACACGCGCCGGCAGAGATGCTGACGCGGGCTAGTCAGCCCCGCGTAGATTCACTATTGACGACGCGCGGTGGGGAGAGGCCCGGCCCTCATTAGTTTAGATGGTATCGCTAGAGTCTCGAAATGAGCTACGCTTATAGAATATCGGCACTCCGTTCTTAGATTTGCTAGTGGGCGCCGCCATCTTGGTACTTAGTTGCAGAGCAGACGCGGCTCTCTCAATCTTCACAATTAAAAAAAAAATAAAGCGCGACTTTTTCAGTTTTAGATACGGTGTTAGACAAGAGGAGGTGATGTTGTTTTGCTCTGTCGCGAACACTTTTCACATTTCTGGAGGATCGGAAAAAGCATTACCTGCTACTTCAGATAAAGGTTTTTCAGATAACTGGCAACCATAATTTTAAGCAACAAGATGGCTGAAGATTAAAAAATTCCACGCAGCCCGCTTCTCGGACCCCACGACAGCTCAGAGACAAGGGCACGTGTCGTGGGAATGATAAAGTAGTCCCCCGCCCCGTCGGTACCGGCGTAGTGACACATAATGTCTGTCCCCCCTTCCCCTTTCCACCTCTCCCTGCGCGGCACGAAAAATTAAGGGGTTGTCCGCCGACGGGTGGTTCTGGTCCCTCGCCCCTTCTACGCTGCGGTCACCCCTGAGCTGACAGTGTGGTGCAAGCTACGTGAACGTTGGACCAATCGTACTTCTATCTCGCGTCACGTGCTCACGCTCTCGCTCATACCCAGGCACGGAGGACGGGGTCAGGCGATCGAAGAGAGGCGGTTGATTGGTCCGGCTGGCGCGTAGCTCTTTAAGCACTCTCAGCTACGGGGCGACGGAGTATAACGTGATAAGTAGCGCGTTCGTCGGATGCCCACTCAGGTGTGTTCATGTTGGTCCTTTTTTGCTTCACTTCGAGGGTCTGCGTGCGTTCTTGCTTATTAGTGCCGGATGTCGTCGTCGTACCCACAATTAAGCGGACGAGCGAAAACGGCGTCGAGAGTCCGCGACCGCTACGGTGATAGCGTGCGAGCGGCCGCCGTGTAATATTTTTAGTGCTCTAATTTTCGGGCCGGGGCGACCGCGAATTATGGGTGTCAGGTTGTTAATGGGGACGGAGCTCTCGGGGGTGGCCTTCTAGCTAATAAATGACGTTTTGGAAAGACAACGGTTTCGGATGCTTCATACGGGAATTTGCGGTCGGTGTTTACGCGAGAAAGAGGTGGTCCTCGTCTGGGAAACCTGGTGTATATGCGTGCGTCCGTGCGTACGCATGTTTTATACGAGGATGGTGAGTGTTACGAGCGTGCCTGAAGGCCGCCTTCTTCGCTGTGGAGGAAACAATAGTTAGTGCTACGACCGTTATCTTGAGGTCTTCAACATGCATCAGGGGTGGCCACACGATTACGCGGTGAAACGATACCGTTTAGCAGACGGTATTTGCAAAATGGCGTCAGTTGTTGTTGGCTTCGGACTTTGCGTTCGCGTGCGTGTCCATTCAGCAGGCGCTTCGTTGCCATGGTGACGGTGACCATGGCAAAAATGTCATTATCGTGCGGAAGGACACAGTGGTGTGACGAAATCAGTAACGTGCTTGGGCTCTTTTGGCGTGCTGTTAATGGGCTCAACGGGGAAAGGAGGAGTTCGAAATAATGATTATCGCAGATGGCGGATCTTCTCCGCCACTAATTATTCTAACGAGCCCAACAGGAAAGTCTTGTTTTAGCACGGATTTTAGACTAAGCTTTTTGTAGGGCACCACGCGGCTAAACCGCCGATGTGCCAACAGATTCTACACAATTCTTAACGTGGCAACAGGACTTTTGATTGGGCTAGTTAGTTCGTATTAGACACGATTAAAATAGCGCGAACTCGACAAGGACAAGAAAGGCACACATTACAGGGAGCCGAAAGAAGGTTATTAATACCATATTTACCAGCTATATATTTTTTTTAATTATTCGATTCCTGGTGCATATAATATGGCACAACTTGCAATTTTTTTGTTGATCTGTTCTAGAGTACTTTTTTTTATTATTTTGTGATTCTTTAAGTTTTTGTAATAAGCTCTCGCAAACACTTGACAATAGCATGTTAGGGTATTCCGCAGGTTTTAACTTTCTAAACTGCAGATCGAAGCCGGTTGACATTTTGTGCTCGGCGCTTTTTGTGAGGGCCGCCAGTAAGCAATTTGTAGCTATTTCTCTTTTTATAAGCTTGGAGTAAGCACTTTCAAATGACAATATACTTCTTTTGGATCGCAAGTTGTTAAGTCGACAGCTGTCGACTTAACATAGAATTCCGGAAGGATTAGAAAGTTCTCACAGTCAATGTCAACTGTGAGAACTTTATAACCCTCCTGGAATTTCACGTTAAGTCGACAGCTGTCAGCCTTAATGACCAGTTCTTTATACAAGAAAATGGTATATATATATAGGGTCCTCTGTCGCCCCAGTGTTTTGCGAGATTTATCTGGGCGAAATGGATAAACCTATATCTCTGGGTATCTTGAAGATGTAGATGTGCCGATACGTTGACGATTTCTTTCAGGAGATTTGACTGGGACAGATGAAGTTGATGGTGCTTCAAAAATTATCCAAATTTTTTTTATGTTCACTCGGGAGGTTTAAAGTTCACTTGCAAAATGGCAAACCAGAATTCCATTCAGTTTGTAGATTTGCAGCTTGATTTCTCTAGGCAAAATTGTGCTGGATGTACACCCCGCGATCCAAAAAACGTTCTTTTTTTGTGTGTGTGTGGGATTTGAAACTGCCCGCTCCAAGCTTATAAAAAGAGGAATAGCCACAAATTGCTTACTGGGGGCCTTCACAAAAAGTCACGAGCATTTTAACTTCCCAACTTTAGGAAGTTAAAATCTGCGGGGTACCCTAACATGCGACTATCAAGTGTTTGCGAGAGCCTATTACGGAAACTTAAAGGATCACAGAATAAAAAAAAAAAAACATACTCTAGAACAGATCAACAAAAGAGTTCAAGTTAAGCCCTATATGGATAAGGTATCGCATAATCTAAAAAGGGTATTCATATCCTTTTTTCGGTTCCCTGCAAGCTTGGCAAGATATGTTCTATGCTTACTGGGCATTAAAGTGATCAATGCGCGAAAAACACATTGCCGTCATGTACACTAACTGCACAAGTGGGGTTGTTTACGAAATTCCTTTTAGCTGTGGCCGCATTTACATTGGACATCGGTGTTTCAATGAGAGAGCGCGCCAACATAATCTGTCGGTACGAAGCAATTTGGGTGGTCATCTTGCTGAGCTCGTTAAACGATGTGGGTGCAAACCGCTTTTGAATTTGACCAAGTTTCTGGATAGAGCAAAGGACAAGACAGAGAGGGAAATTATTGAGGCGCTTCTTATAAAAAAAGCGGGAGACAAGTGTCGTCAGCATGCCGTCGGAGTGTCTCATTGACAAAGAATGATAATTTCTTGATGGTTTATCTGAAGATAGGCGCGTGGTAGACAGGTAATCTTAATGTATAAATCTTTTTGCGTTTTTTATGTCCGCAGGCGATAGTATATATTGGTTGGTTGGATGATGCAATAAGCTTAGTAGGAAGTCAGCGCCAGTCATGTCATACGTGTGCCGTTTTGGTCCTTGGCAAGTTCGCGCTATATTAATCATGCCTTAGCGTGGTGTCTCGACTGGTTCCCCATGCGTGTGAGCACGTGCAACATGCCCATGAATTCCACCATCTTGATCACACGAGCATTGAAATGTGGCGTCGGCCGGATGCCATGTCTCTTGCAATACACCATTTTTAGAGTTCCTTCATACACACGCGCGCTTTTGCTTGAGTGGTGACATCTCAGCCATTTTTCCGCCCAATCGTTCTTTTATGCATTTTGAAGCGCGCGCAATCTGGTGTCACTCAGCTCAAGCGCGTAGCCTTGGCTAATGCATAGACGCCATTTTACGGCCCAAGTCACGTTCCGAGTGCGCGAGAGCGTCAGCGCTGGCACATTCAGGGCAACAATGGATCTCTGCACCCTCAGACAGACAGTCATGTAGGCACCCTATAGACCATTTTCAAAAGTTTGCGCCATCTATGCTCCGTCTCATACTTAGTATCCAACGCTGTCAAAGCTACGAGCGCCTAACTTCATCTATTGGCGACGTGAGCGATCAAAGGCGTCGCTCTGATCGGCCCACAATTGGCCGAATGCGTCAGCAAAGGATTAATTAGAGCCACTAAATCAGCTGCGCTTAGAGTATCGGCACTCCGTTCCCCGACATTGTTGTGGGCGCCGCCATTTTGGGGCTTGTGCAGAGCAGACGCAACTGCCGATCGTCTTGATTCAGAAGTGCGACTTCCTCAGCAATATATTCGGTGTTAGAAAGCTCTTGTAATATTGATTTGCTCTGTCGCGAACTGTTTAAACATTTGTGGAGGACGGAAAAGCGTTTCCTGTGATTTCAGATAGAGCTCCAGATAACTGGCAGCCATGATTTTAAGCCACAATATGGCCAAGTGTCGTTACTCTGAAGCGTAGCTTATTTAGTGGCACTAGGATTAATCATAGACGCAAATAAGAGGAATGTAAGAACTTCAATTTTGACGGTGTTAACAGTGTTGCTTTGAGACCGCTATGATTTCAGGCTTTCACCATGCTCATTAGAAACACCATCGAACTTCTTGTTCACAAGGTAATGATATCATAAAAGGTAACCAAACGAGGGCGCCACCGAAACATCTCGCCCCGAGAACGCGCGCAAGCGATCTGCGAGATCGAACCTCGTGCTCTCTCCTGCAGTTTTGACAGCGTAGCACGTTAAGCACGAAACCAAGTCCAACATTATTAGATTAGGTGAGTTACGGGACTGCTCATAAACGCTGCTTGCACGAGCAGTAAACCCCCCCCCCCCCCCCCCCCCTCACCCTTCTCTGCCCCCACAACTCGCCTGTCGTCGTTCGTTGCGCCCGTCGGCTGATATATGGAAACTGCACTGTATTCTACGGAATCATGGCCTCCGAAATTCCGAAGCGCGCGTGACAGAATACATACGTTTCGAAGCGCAGCGTCTAGGTGGCGTGCCACCGTACTCTATGGAACACACAGTAAGTAAGTCAAGTGGACCAAAACCTTTTTAGAACAGGGCGGGCGCTCTTGCGAGTGCCTCTGGTACCCCAGTAAAATAAAGTCACTTCTGCTGTGCACTGCTCAGGGCACAGCACACTGCACGATCTCCCGCGTTTCAGAGTTTTCTTTTAGTGGTGCGGCAAGGTCTTTCCCATGCCACCAGGCGGCGCGTCGTGGCTTCCGTCGTCTTCTGCGCTTCCTTCCGGGTGGAAAGACGATCCTCAGGATCTTCGGCACCTTCGCCGCCTTCATCCGCGGGATGCCAGGGGCCCGTTCCACACTGCACCGTTGGTCGTTTCGCTCAATGCACGTGAGGCGTGTGCATTGGGTGGAATTGGGTCAAGACGTGTTCCACAATATGCTCGTTTTTACCGCTGAGTCTGCATAATGGGTCGTCGCCGTAAAGTTCGTAACGCCTACTTATAGCTGCAGGTCTCCAACACAGTGCACCCACCAGCTACCATAAGTGGCTGCATGACAACCACTATCACAAAACATTGCTTTGAGGGGGACTCGCACCGACGCCGACAACATCGCATTTCAATGGTTTGTTTATGGGCGACGGTGAGCTTCTTGCCCACACCCCCATCGCTCATGCGCGGCGCCGGTGACGTCCGCTAGGGGCACTCCGGTTTGTTTGTAAACATGAGTTGGTGTATACGCACCAGGCCTCGAGCTTAGCCTCCGTAGCCATTTCGCGCATTCATTGAGTTTTAATTAGACCGAGTCGCCATCTCCGTTATATACATTAATTACAGCGTCTCCACGGTATCCCTCCTCGAATCGAATGGCTCCTCCCGCTACTGCATTCTTTAGACTCTCCGAGAGCACGGCCGTGGGACTCTCCGAGCATGCGCCAGGCGCTCCATCAACGACACGTCGCTTTAAATCGAATTCCCGGCCGGGAGAGGAAGGGGGGTTAGAAGAAACTCGGGGGGATTTCGGGCCAACCTAATCCCCCGGACGCTTAATCCTTCGCTGCAGTGCTACAATAATTTCCGCGGCGAGCTTTAGGTTAAAATTGTGGGAACGCGCAGATCGCTCTAGAGTCCCGAAATGGCCAACTTCACCGCATTCGGGTTTATCAGAAGAGGGCGAGGGTGGTGTGAGAGAGGAGGGGTTAAACAGTTATATACTCTGTTTTACTTTATGATCTACTAATGTTGATGCTACAAGAAATCGTCCGGTGCCCTGTGAGTGTCACGTGACCTCGGCTTTTTTTTTTTTGGGGGGGGGGGGGGGGGGGGGGGGGGGGGCGGGAGGGGGCTGGCGACATGCGAGTACGTAATCACGTGATCTGTTCACGGCTCTGGATTGGTTAGGATGACTTGCAGCGTCCGCTGATTTTCATCTGAGGTGAAACGGAGTAGGGAGCGTGGCGAATAAAGGGAAGAGAGCGAGAGAGAGAGACAAGGCAGAAAAAGGGGGGGGGGGGGGGTTAAGGTCTGTATCAGGAGGTGAGATCCATGGAGATTAGAGAAGGTTTGAGAGGATGAACATTATTTTTATGCACTCAAAAGCCATGTAAGTGGAAGTGAAGAAAAGGGAAAGTGAGGAATGTTTGGTGTGTACGAGGTGTGAGAGTTCAGGATAATTATGTGTTGTTACGAAGATGTCCGGAGAAAGGGGGGGGGGATGTCATGGAGGTGAGGGAGATCTTGTTCTTGCAGGGGTTGCAGAACTGTTTCGTTCAGAAAGGAAATGAAGAAATGAGAGAGAGAGAGAGAGAGAGAGAGAGTGGAGACAAGAAAAAAGGAGGACGAAAAGCATAAGTATACAACACGAGCACACACACATACACACACACGCGCGCGGGCGGGCGGGCGGGCGGGAGGGTGGGCAGGCAGGCGGGCGGGCAGGCAGGCAGGCAGGCAGGCAGGCAGGCAGGCAGGCAGGCAGGCAGGCAGGCAGGCGGGCAGGCAGGCAGGCAGGCGGGCAGGCAGACAGGCGGGCAAGTGGGAGGGCAGGCAGGCAGGCAGGCGGGTGGTCAGGCACGCACGCACGCACGCACGCACGCACCTGCTTGACTCCGATGGGGCTAAGTCCTCTGCTGCCAGCAGGACACATAACCGTAAAGGGCTGCTACAATCCGTCGGATAGGCCAGTAGAGGTCAGGAAGTGGAGAAGTATAGTCGCTGAATTCACGGCGTCTAGCGTACGCATCTAGAAGAAAATAGAATATCTGCTCTCTTCGGCGCTGCGATGCCAAATACTGCGAGCTTTTGGAAAAAAATCACGCCGTAGTATTTTGTAACCTTCACAATTAGGAAGCAGATGTTGAAGCGTTTCTTTTTCATTGTACGTATGCACACAATGGGTTGTCTACCACACCAGTTTGATGTAGTCAATATTTTGTAAATACACTATTGGTGTGTAAACGCATTAGAAGGGTGTTGTTTGCACGAGGCCATGCAGGGCTGGTATGCCCTTCGGATTGAGGGAGCGAGATCTTCAATGTGTGCCTTGACCAGACAAAGCGAGTCCTTAAAATTTACAGGACTTCGTATTGGGGAAACTTGATTATGTACATCTCCCGCTAGTTCGTCAGCTTCGGTGTTCTTGAAAGCTCCAACCATGTCAAGGTGCCCATTGAAACTGAACTGGGAGACTTTTTCCTGCGGGGCTCTCCAGTAGATTCAGGATTGTCCGAACTTGTTCATCACAAAATTTTGGTGTCGCAAGCCTCATGAGGGATGCGCAGGAATTGGTTATCACGACAGCTAGCTGTTTATACCAATCTACATAGGTTTCAGCAAGCGTGGACAAAGCATTCTTGATGGCCTCCATTTCAGCGGATGTTAATGATCCCAGTTTATTAAATCGGTCACTCCATTTCATTTTCATCGCTGGGATGACAGAAAAAAAAAGAAAGGAAAAACATCTTTAATGACCCCTAGTTCAGGGTTTCAAGGGGGCATCAGGGAGGAGTCCATTAAAGGGATACTGAACCGAAATTGGGATTTGGCAAAATAAGGCAACAGAATCGTTGAAAGGGACGCTATGAACTCCGAAACATTACTCATACAGCGATATCTCAAATGGATGGCCGTACTTTTGGAAAAGAAGGGCGCGATCAAGCGAGGACTATAACGTCAGGATCCTCCCAGAAAAGTTGAGAATGAGGAGAAGCGGCCTCGCTTCTCTCCTGCTCGCTTCGGTTCACCAGCTGGGCGGAACAACGCGAAGAGGAGAGGGAATGAGAATCGTGACGTGGGTTGTCTCGTCGGCCTCGTCGGCCATGTTCAATCGCGCACTTCTTTTCCAAAAATACGGCGATCCGTTAGAGATATCGCTGTGGGAGGGATGTTTTGGGGTTTTGCAGGCCATCGCTCCAGCCTTGTTTTCTAAGCTCGAAATTTCGGTTCAGTATCCCTTTAAGAGAGGAATGAGAAGAAAGGGATCACAAAATGCAGGGAGCATCATCTAATGCTTTCAGGTCCTCTTCGATCGTGACGATGTGACGAAGAAGGGCGTCAAAGATGGCGGGAGCGTGTTGATTATCTGTTGGAGACAGCCATGCTTGACATGTAGAGGATCGGACCCTGGAAGCGAGTGGGGAAAGTGGAAAGCAGATGGATGACTGCATGGGAGCAGTGGCAGTAGGTATGCTCGATGTTGGCCATCCCTTGAGCGCCTCCGGGAAGATATGAGTATAGTGTGGGGAGGGTAGAAAGTAGGTCTGGGCTCAACGTAAGGTGGCCTGTCGTCGGGAGATGGTGAATGGCTGTGTTACGAGGATGAGTTTGGTTTCGTGGAATTGTTGGAGTATATCGGCGCGTTGTTGATGGTTTTCGGTGCGTTATAATTGAGCTCATGAAATTTAGGCCAGTCGAACACAGGTCCCGGAATGGAAGTGACTCGGGAAAGCAAATGGGCTTGTTCGTTGCCTGGGATCAGAGCGTGGCCAGGAATCCAGTGAATGTAGAAGTGAAATGTGGGAATGGTGCCGAAAGCGGCGCAGAGCTCGCGTGATATGAGGTTGGGGAGCTATTGAAAGGCACGGAGTGCCTGTTGGGAGTCACTCAGAATTGCGATGGAAGTGTGTCCTTCGTCGGAGATGGCGATGTGCATGGTGGATGGCAGGGCAGATTGGCTGTGTTTCCAGGAAGTCTGCTGAGGGGGTTTGGGTATTTGAGTGAGCGAGGCGTTGGTCTGGGGGAAGTAAAACGCATTGCGGCGGGGCTTGTTGCACGCGATCGTAGCTGGCATCCGTGTAGTAGTTCAGGTGGTGGTTTGCCTGAAGAGAGTTGATTTTTTGGATTATGATTTTGACTCTGAGCTGGAGGCGTGCGGGGTTTTTGTCGGGATTTATGCCCTTTGGTATGGGGAGGATGGTGATTTGGGGGATGGGTGTCGTGGAAGAGTGGGGGATGACAAAATAGGCAGTTACGCTTTGTCGGCCTCGCTGCACTGAGCCGTCGGAGGTAAATTCAAGGGGCTCCCGGATTCGAGAGCCTCTTTCGCGATTCTTCGAAGAACGATGTGTGGAGTGTACTTTTTTCTTCGAATATCTGGTAAATGTTCCTGGTAGTCAAACGAGTGCTGGCGCAAGGGGCATTTTTTATGTGTTCCGGTGGTTTCGTGCTGCGAACAGATGGGTCCAAGAATTATACTCGGTGTTTACCCAACACAAGTCCACAGGCCTTGTGTTGGGTAACCACCGAGCTTTATAGGAAAAACAAACTGGATAAAGCGCCCCCGTACCAAAATCTACCGCCGTGACGGCTACCGCTAAACTATAGGCCTGCACATGTGCAGATCGCAGAATTGCGCGTGCACCAACTCATATAAATAATGTTTTAGCCGCAACAACAAACCTGTATGGTTCGGTCTCCTCGTCAACTGGAAAGAGGGGGCGATTTGCGCATCATTAAAAACATAAAGAAATTATTTATCTTGCTGTTGTCCCCGTAAGTCTAGTTTTCAATTTGAATTCAAATTCAGGTTGAATCTCTTCCCCAATAGATTACAACTAGGTGTTAAAGAAATGTAAAGGTGATTGCTTATCGCAGAATGCTGACCGTTGGGCGACTTGGTGTCGAGTCTTTCAAAACACGGTTGCTCTTACGAACACGGACAAGAGGGAAGAAAAGTCAACAGAATGCGCTTTTGCAGCCGCGTCAGACAGGGGTGTGATAAGTCGATGAGCGAATCGTACCGACTGACGCACAACGTGTGAGAGCAACAGGAGGAAGAGCGAGGGAGGGGAAGAGGGGAGGGTGAGGAAGGGGGAGGAGGAATCCTGCCCCGCCTGAAGAATTCATGAGGGGTCACGTCCTGGGAGATTCTGCCGTCCCTCTTCTTGGGGGGGAGTCGACTCCTGGAACTGAGTGGGATTATCCTGAATAAGACAACGGGGCTGCAGGCGCTAATCCCGCAGAGGCCTCGTTTCTTCCGCGCATGCGCGGTCGCTTTGTTCCTCGGCTTCCCTAATTAATATCTCAGAACGACGAGGCGACCGTTCGTGAGGGATGGATTACCCCGTCTTGGTTTCCCCAAAAGGACTTTCGGGAATCAGCGTATGCGTGCTTTTTTTATTTCGAGAATATAGCGCTTTCTTCTGTACTTTTCATATTGAAGCTCCATTAATAAGGCAGACGAGCTGGTTTAGGTTTATGGGTGGAGGCACGACACTGCAGAGAAAAAAGCGGGTGCGTATTTTCGGTTTAATTTGTGACGCAGACATCATGAAAGCGCTTTGGGCTCGTCGGGGCATGTATATATGTATATTTAATTGTTTGATGCGTTAGACGGTCGCTTAAATATCTTTATATTTGTGCTCAAAACTTGGGAATATCGTATTTGGAAAGGGCACATATTTTAAAGCAAACGTTTAGCCCAGGACGGCTTAGAGTGGCTTATTTTGTTAATGATTTTATAGGAACCGATAATGCGATTGGGGCTCAGTATGACCCACTTTATTTGGATCGCAGTGAGTTTTAATGTTATATTAGGCCATCATGTTCATTGGACCTAGCATATAAATATATATATTTAATAGTGCGAGG
Source organism: Ixodes scapularis (assembly GCF_016920785.2). NCBI lineage: Eukaryota > Metazoa > Arthropoda > Arachnida > Ixodida > Ixodidae > Ixodes > Ixodes scapularis. The sequence goes on from NW_024609882.1 coordinate 36,907,870, forward strand.
TCCAGGGCTTGGCTGCCGAGATATATATATATAGATATAAAGAAGGCCTGCCTCAGGCCGAAACGTCGACTCACTAAATGCTTCGAAGTGCGACTTTATTACTCTTTCTCCCCCTCTCTCTCTCTCTCTCTCTATATATATATATATATATCCTTACACTCTAAAAAAAAGGTGTAGATTTTACACTCTTTGTCACATATTTGACACCCCAAAACTTCAGTTCGACGTACAGCGCACTGAGGTTGAACCGAAGGTACCATCTTTCACGAGCGGCTTGATAGCCGAGTTGTACAACTTAATAAAATATCTAATGTACGAGTTACTGGCTACAAAAAAAGTAATCGTTTTTTTGGCCCTACTGCAAAACCTCAGTGATTTTCTTTTGTAGCCTTTGATAACTACTTTAGCTGTTGAATATGTTATATGATATCCCACTGTCATCACCTTCTCGCAAAAGTTGGTGCCGCCAGTTCGACGTTATTGCGATGCACGTCGAACCAAAGTTTTGGGGTGTCAAATATGTGACAAGGGGTGTAAAAGCTACATTTTTTTTAAAGTGTGGGACAAAAGCACACACACAGACTTCTTTTATTTCTGGCTCCTGCCCTTTCCGATCTGAATCAGCAGTGAATACCGGGATATAATTCTAGACTGCAGGTTTTGCAGTATTTGCGATATAAATGTTACGCACAATTGGTAAGAATTGTTCTTTCATAACATCGTTACAATTATTTCAAGTCGACGGTAAAGAAATATTGGGAAAAAAAGTGTAGCAAAATAATGCCGTTCGAAGGATTCCAGGGAATTCGCTTGATAGCGCCAGCGTATTCTCTCGTCACCTAGATAGGGCTTACACTCTAAGAAAAATGATGGTCTCAAAAGACTAACGGCAGCATTTGGTCCACTGAACTCCCATTTGCTCCCCGAAGAGATCATCTGGTTCGAGCTAGGTAGCGTGCGCGAATGCTGAGGACTAACTGCACCCGACCGGGACTAACCGAGAGGCGTGCGCGAGCAAAAGCAGCCATTAGTCCTCCTAAGACAGGGTGCATCTGTATGGTTTAGTCCCACAAACGCGCGGACAAGATGGCGGCGTCTGCTGCATGCCGATGGCCAGCGTTAGCGACGCACTTACTGTATCGGAACGCAGGGGCAGGTATCCACAAACAATCGTGGCATCAAATATTGCAGAGGGGGGGGGGGGGGGGCATATTTAAAGGCCGGCCTATACATAATCGTCTTCTGCCGGACAGAAAATCGGTTCCCAGCTTCCTTCTTTGCATTCCCTCTTGCCCTCTTCTCTCCCCCCCTCTCCACAGGAGCGAGTCTCTGAGCTACTCCCCGCAGAAAGCAGAAGGGTCTCCCTCTTTCTCGAATGGAAAGGAGGAATTGAGGGAGAGTTTCCTCCGTTCCAGCACGTTGTAAAAGCCAGCACTGCCGCGAGCGCGGCCATCGTTGATGCACTCTCCATGCGTGTATTGATGGCTGTCCTGGCGTCCTTCCCCTATGGATTCTTTTAACCTGCTTTCGAAGTGTTTATATTTTCTTTTTTGTTTAACTATGATAAAAATAGCCACGTAGTACGTGGTAAAAACGTTTCGAACAAAAACAAGGTTCATCTTATTTTGTTTTCGTTCAACTATGTTTTTCTTTTGCAAGACACGATGTGATTACCACGGAGACGCGCATGCGCGAAGTGGGGCAGTCTATGCGGGGAAGCGAGAACATGGCTGCTGGGGACCTATGGGGACGTTGTTTTATAGACTGTCACGAATAAGTACGGTGTGTACCGTTACTTCTTAGTAAGATATACATTGCTTGGAATATATCGGTTACTAAAAGCGGGTGCTACCTTACGCCGCCAGACCGCCAAGCCGAACCTGCTCGCCGAAAGCCCTCAGAACGCTCGGATCCTTCAGCCCATGCTACCGCAGCGCCGCTACGTACATCCGGGACCTTTCCGCGCTCCCCTCTTCACAGCAATCCAGGGCATACCTCGGCAAACCTCACTCATGAGGGCCCTCATTCACCCTCACTCACCCTCATCTTCACGGGTGAGGTGAGGGTGAGTGAGTTTCTGAACCAGGAAAATTCATGAGTCTGAGGGTGAGTGAAGGCCGTGAGGGCTGTGAGGGCTGTGAGGACCGTGAGCGCGTGAGGGCCGTGAGGCGGTGAGTGCGTGAGGGGCGCGAAGGCCATGAGTGCGTGAGGGGCGTGAGGGCCGTGAGGGCGGTGAGTGCCTGAGGGGTGTGAGGGCCATGAGTGCGTGAGGGGCGTGAGGGCGGTGAGTGCGTGAGGCCCCTTCAGACGAAACAACTTTCTCAGTAATTTTGGTGCTGCTGGCGAGTTGTTCCCAAGCTTTCCCTAGATCGACACGAATTGCTGAGGTCGAGTCCGGCTCGAAACAAGCGAGCAACTCGGAGCAGTTAGAAGATGTTTGAAGCGGCTGCATCCAATTAGGGACGTGATATTTTCACGTGATACCTCGTCATGGTGATGATGACAACAAAAGACTTGGTTCTGGTTCGAAATTGATCGTTTTTGGAAGTACTTAAACTGTTTCAGAAAGATGCATCTGTATTCTCAGCGAGATTTAATTTTAAATGCACAAAAACACGATTATGGCGCGTAATTGTGTGTCTAAATAGTACAAGAAAAATAAAATTTCATGATGATGATGGCAAATTGCAGAAATTGGTTGCTGCGTGTGAACGCGAGCTGCCCGTTATGCTGGTGTTGCGACGTCAAGCTTCTGGGCGAAATTGCCCCATCTGAAGCGGGCCTGAGTGGCGTGAGGGCATGAGTGCGAGAGGGCTGTGAGGGGTATGAATGGGTGAGGGCCGTGAGGGCTGTGAGTGCGTGAGGGACGTGAAGGCCATGAGTGAGTGAGGATTATGAGTGAGTGAGGGGCGTGAGGGCGGTGAGTGGCGTGAGGGCCCTGAGTGCGTGAGGGGCATGAGTGCGTGAGGGCGGTCAGGGGCGTGAGGGCCATGAGTGCGTGAGGGGCGTGAGATTCAGTGAGGGTGACTGAAGGGCTGAAGGTGAGTGTGACTGTGAGGATAAAGGTGAGTGAGGGGCTGAAGGTGAGTGTAGCTGTGAGGGTGAAGGTGAGTGAGGTGCATAGGTGTGTGTGGCTGTAAGGGTCAGGGTGAGTGAGGGCGACCTAAAATGCCGACCTCTGATCCATGGCGCGCGTCGGTGCCTGATCTCACTACCCCTCTTTTAGTTCACCGTATCCATACAGCCCGGACTGCCATTCAACCCTGCGAGGGCGCGCTCGAGAGCTGACTACGGCGGGCAAATTGCTCTCGCGAAAAAAACAACATCAACAACACCAACAAAAACCACCACAACCACAAAAAAATGGTTGTGTGTATGTTTATACATGCCTATAACTTAGTCTGCCTCAACGGGCGACTTGTCTGCCAGCTGTAGGTGAGCAATTTAGCCAGTGCAGTACAACCGCTAGTATGGGGTCCTTAACGTGCACCACGCAGCGGTGATACACGACCGCACGCCGGTACGATGCTCATCCAGATCGAAACAGGCAGGGGTGGGGATTGAGCCCAGGATCCCTGGGTTCTACAGCGCGAGCTTTCGCTCCACATGCTCTGAGATGGTGTGCGCTAGCCCACTCGGCCACCGATCCCCCCCCACCACCACCACCGTGGTTTGCTGTTTTTTAGGGGATTATTGCGGTATTATGTTCCCTCTCCGCGAAAAAAAGTTTTTCGGCTACTCTTACTTGCTTCTATCACCTACAAAAGCATACACATTTTGTAATAACCAGCGTTTGCAATCTCATCAAAATGTCGCGTTCTTTATGGTCTCATGCAGTCCTGCCGCAGGCGCAGTGCTCCTCCCATCGTCGGAGACGACTTCGATCTTTGATTGCTCTTTTAGTAGAAAAAATCTGTCGCGGATCATTATATTTTGGATTTTTAGGATGCCTATAGACCATAGAGTGAGCTATCCGCATATTTAGGCGATTTCAGAAACCTCCTCGGGGCACGTTTAACTACCCGCTGTCAAAACGCTCCAAAGACTTGACTCTAGACTTTTTACACAAAAAGGTGGTCGGGCTCTCCGATTTCGCACGAACAAAATACATTTCTAAAAAGGTCGGCGCTCACCCACAACCCTCAGCAAAACATCACTGGAGATGACACATCGTGCGCCCCCCTTTTTTTGAGCGATCGCTTTTCGGGAAGGTCCCGATCTTCGACGTCCGGGCTTCATTGTTCGCTTAGGTTACGCTTAAACAAAGGACCTTTCCCGCCAATTTGTGCCGTGATGATTAAATACGACCGCCTGGCCGTAGGTCCCTCCGCGTGCAGAAATAAAGAGGGTGTGAGCCACAGAGGGCGAGCAGGACAGTGGGCCCCGTTCCCCTCCCTCAAGACGCGAGCGTCTGTGCCGCATCGAGCGAAATATTGAACGCCCCGTAATATCCGAGCGATTTTCGGATATTAGGGAGTTTTGTTAGATCTTTCCGATAACGATACCCAATACTCCGCTCATGTTTTTACGTGTGCATCTTCTTTGTTATCGGGCACCCTTATCGGAGATATCGGAACGACCTCCGATAAGGGTGCCCGAATTACAAAAAATGAAAAAAACAATTGCCTTTTTTTTTTTTTTTGCGGTTTAAAATTATTGGAGCGCCACTTACATTACAGTTTCGGAGATGTTAGCCGATGGCCATACGGGCTTCAGAGACGCAAACCTCACGTTGAGGGAAAATACTCATCTTGTAATATTTTGGCAGGTATATAAGCGTCCCGCAAGTGCTCCATAACGCGCCTTTGGTGCATCGGAGCGCAAGGAAGGCGAACACCAATCGGAGGCCAACATATAGAAGGCGCAGGGAAACGCGCGATTTGGAGGAAACAAGAGAACGTGAACGCGTTTTTTTTAGGGTAAACAAGGGTAAGCACATCAGGTGCGCAAAGGTCAGGCGAACTTGCTCGCCGTATAGACCAACACCTTGTCTCCAAAACCAGCCCGCTTTGCCCACACTAGGCGTGGACAAAGCAGCGCGCCATCGCAGAGGCCATTGCTCGGCAACCAATGATATTGAGATTGAGGCATTAGCCGATCAGAACGCCGACTAGCCAATCACGAACCAGCGAAACGGGAACATATAGTAGGGAGTTGCTGAATAGGGAAAAGCCCCTGGGCTTTGGGTCACCCGAGCAGCTTGGGTCGCACTGCGCACGCGCAGAAGGACTGCGCTTGCCTTATCTGACGCCCCAAGCTGTTTGGGGCAGCCGAAGCGTTGGGGCCCCCTATTCTGAAACTCTCTGATAATAAGTCACACCTTGCAGTGACTATAAAACTCCAGGAAATATCCAATTAGACCAGCAGAGTAGGTTCGTGTCTTTGAATAGGTTGTGTTTACACAGACAGTCATATCTGCTTGTCACAATAGCTTAAAAAAAAAAAAAGCTTTAACGTTTGAAAAAAAAAAAAACTTTATGAAACTGTTAAGTATTTACGATTCTCGCGTTATTTTTTTTTTCGAGTACTGCTTAGATATCACAGGTATAGGGAGTATTCACTGGCGGCCATAGCTGTGTGCGCGAATGCTGAGCGCGTGCTGATGGCGAGCTTCCATCGTTCTTTTGCAACGTGCATTCCGCACCATCAAATGTGCCGGTCTTAGCAGCCTATTGATGTGAGCTCGTTCTGAGCATGCGCTCTAAACAGCACCCACAAATATGGCGTCTAATGAATACTCCCTATTCCCCTGTGCTGAAAGCGTAAAGCCGGCATCACACTGTTCGTACATCACTGCTCACACAGTGTGCAAACACGAGTCATCGAAATATCCCTGGTTCGAATGCCGCGTGCCAAGTTTCCCCTTGAACTCATTGCCCTGCGGCATTCGAAACACGTATCTCGGGGTGACTCGCTTTCGAATCTGTACGCAGGCTGTCTTTTGTATATGATGTACAAGCAGTGTGACATTTGCATTTAATTGCATTAAAAATCATAACACCGAAACACTTTTTTTTTTCAGTGTCTTCTTAATATTTCAATTCATGAAAATCTCACGAGTCTGCCGAATCCATAGTTTATTGATTTATTTTTTATCCTAAAGTAACTAACTTGGTCGTCGCATGAGACGGCTGCCCTCCGTGCTTTTCTTCCGGAGACTTAACAAAAATAAATTGCGGAATGTACAAAAAATAAATAAAATAAAGGCAGTAAAGAAGTGTTTGACCTTATATCTCTGGAACTCTACGCACTCAGACCCTTCAGGATATATATTAGCTCCGAGCGGCGAGTCGTTGACCTATCGGGAAAATAATTTGGGGAGATCTTCTTCCTCGTCTTCTTGAAATATGTCCATATATTTCCCTATACTTGTTCTCTTTTGCGTGTTTTCTTTCGTGACTATCCAAAGTGTTTGAGGGTGAAAAAAAAAATGATTTCGCATATTTCGGTGTTTCGTTTTTCCACATTTTGACGGAACGGGTCACCAAGTGAGGAGTTCCTTGACGGTTTGCATTTTGCACTTTTGTTTGCATTTGACATGTATCGTATCCAAAACTTACTGGATATTGCAGGTTTTACAGTTTTTTTTTTCTTTCTTTATTGTAAAACACGAACATGTCAAATCACTTAAAAAGTTCTGCAGGTCTTTTGCAGAACATCTTAAAACTCTCGCATATCGAGCAGGCTCTTACAAATGCCTAGCCACTCGGGCTTCGGCTCACACTTAGCAAATACACCCTCTACTCTTTTTACAAAACTGAAGAATTAAAATCGATCTTCTTTCGCATTGGGGTCGGCATGAATGACGGCCATATGAGAGCGCCATATGCTACACAAGCCCAAAAGAAAAATATATATATATAATAGGGTACAAGGTCACCGTTAGTAACGTCGAGGAACCGGATGCCAGTCGGGTTAATACTTAATTTTTTTTCAATGATCGCTAAAACATATTCCTCCCCTCCAAAACAACAACAACAGCAACAACAACATTGTTTTAGCAAGGTTTAGAAGTCATTTCTCCTTAACATGAACCACGTTAACATACACTGCTACTATACACCCTTCCAGCGCTTACCACTGAGGCGAAAAATAATGCCGAGTCACTGGTCTGTGGCAACACTAGAATCACCAAGGCCTGGAACGACCTCCTCTTCCTCCATGGAACGTCATCGCGGTCAAGTGGCGCCGTCAACTCGGCGATTGGACCCCGAGGGCGACGCCGAGCGTCATTCGACGCACTGATTGGACACCAGGCCCAGCCGAACGCTGTGACGCAGCAACGGCAGTGCTCGTGACCAATCATACGTCTTCGCTCGATTTCACTCTGATGACGTCGAAATTCCGGCGTGCAGGCCTCGACTGTTTTATGTGGTGTCGGCTGTGGACGCGTGCGCGGCGTCTGACAGTCCACACAGGAGCTCTACCGCCTACACTGCGTTCCCCAGCCCAATATAGACCGTTTTACTGAGTGAGGGCAAGAAAGAAAAGGGGAAAGGGATATTGGCACCTTATTCGTGGGAAAGGAGGGCTGGGGAAGAGGAAGCAAACGGAATGATGGAGAGAAGAGAAGGAAACCTTTTCCTCTCTGAAGCGTTCCGTCTGCTTCCTCCTCCTCAGCCTTTCTTTCCCTCGAAAAGCCGAATGAACGCCGACGCGTGTGTTGGTCCAAGTTCGCTTGTTTTCTTCGCAGTTTCCTCTATGTATTTACTTCCAGATTTAGTTAGAGCTAGCGCATTCAATGACCACAATCCCCTGGTCATCGGGAGACCATTGTTCGATAATAATCTTTCGCGAATAACAACCAAAAGTGCAGAATCTTGTCGGAGGACGTCTGCATCGAGCACGGGATCTGACAAGGCAACTGCGGCTGCAATGTCTTCAAACTTCATCGCTCTCCAAATGGCCGGGACCTCCGGTGGCAATGGGTTGCGTCCGTGAACCGAACTCTCCCACCGCCATTGCTCTCGAGTGTACTCGAAACATTCTGTAAATTGAGCGCGCACCAAACTTAACGCTGTACAGTCGATGAGCATGGGGTACACCAGTGGTTCTCAAGTGGGGGTCCGCGAAGGTCCGCCAAGTTAGTCAACCCGCTAATAAAAATTCGCCTCTTTTTCAGATTGAGAAGAAATGTTTCAGTTTTCGGGCGACTTTTCTCATGTGTATGTCAATAACAGAGGTCTTCTTCATCACACTAGCCCTAAGTTATATCTATTTAATAAATCACTATTATATTTAACCTATACCTTTCCCCTTCCCTCACCACGAACGGGGTCCTCCATCATCTCCTCCGATCCACAGGGGATCCGCGAAACATCGACGGTTGAGATTGAGAACCACTGGGGTACACAATAGCAAGGTGCGCGCAAGTTTTCTCGTAAGAATTGCTGTTTGAGTTTGTAACTTTTCGTAACTTAGTTTATCTTATTGTTGATATTTTGCAGTGCTGACATTGAATCGATTTTATAATCTACAACGCTTAGTCGAAGGCTCATTCCCGCCGCCGGGTGTGGATGGAAATTGTCGAAAAGTTAGTTCTATCGGTCTTCTGATAGAGCTAACCAGATACGATTTCTCAGTACAACCTTCACTGTTGTTCCTGCTCGTACAACAGTAAATTTGATGTAAACCGGATAATTAAACTAACTCTCCATAAACTAACTTTTGCCAGGTCGACAAGACCGTAAAGGCAGCATAAAAAAATGAATTGACTAAGTAGAGCAGCGAGTTCGACAGTGTCAAGGTGAAATTACTTTTTTTTTCTTGCTGTTTTTCTGTATAGCGCGTTTATTAAAATGAGCTTTTCTGTTTGTAGAGACGTTGCTGGGGACTCATCTATCACGTTTTCGACGTTTTAGAGCACTGGCAGTATAATGGTATGCCCCTCGCTTGGTACCCGTCGGCCATTTTCCCGCGTTGTTGATCGATTCAGCGAGGCCTAACCCTTGCACCCTTCCAACATGGCGTTCGCTGAGATGAGTCCTATCTCACCCACATCTTGGCTGAGGGAACTGAAGGGGAGCTAATTTACATGTTGTACAGCATAGCTAGACTTTTTGTTTTGTGCGTGTTTACTTCTTTTGATTATATACATCATTTCAAGAATGATCTTGCACTTCCAGGGCAGTCAGTTGATCATATACCGAATGTCTTTTTTAAAATATTGTTTGTAGGAGTTTTTGTTATTTATATGGTAGGTTGAAGCCTGCCATGTAACCTGCTCCTTAAATCTCAATAAAGGTGTCATGTTCTAAAAAAAGATTCTGAGGTTTAGAAAAAACAAAAGAGAAAACGAACCGTTAGACTGTTGCTTTTAAAACAACAAAATCCCCCCCCCCCCCCCCCCCCCAAAAAAAAAAAAGAAAAAATGTCTGTATTGAAAATATTTTATTGCAGTTTTAATGTACATATATCCAGATCACCTTCCAAATGTCGAGCACGAGAAATCTAAATAAACTTGGCTTCCCGAAGTAAGTTTGAAATGTAAATCGCGGTTCTATCTCTCCTGTTCCAATCGTTCTTTTTTAACTTGAAATATAAAAATTATCCAAGTATAGAATTTCAAGCCGAATAGACGGACTACATGTGTATACATATATGTACACGACATACTACGTCTGTGCGATGCTTACACAATCATAACATTTCACGTTCATGCAAACGGCATCTTGAGCTAATTACACTGAAATGTATTAATTCAGAGACAAGAAATCTTTCTAGCTGAATTCGTTCTTTGACGAAAGTGACAGTGTGAGCTTCAATGATCATCTAATGCTTCAATTTATTGTCAAAATTCGAAAGCATACGCACGCACAGCGTATTCATCTTCATTTTGTCTTGTGCGCTGACGGTGTCAAATTAACGTTTCAGTGCCACGCGCGTCCCCAAGCAAGAGCGTGGAGTGCTTGGCTGGCGTCAGACGAACCGGATGACCAAATGGCCTTGGTGTTACAAGCCATGGATGTTTTGAACACTTAATTTGTGCTCAATATTAAAGTGCATTCTCTCTCTCTCTCCATGGCCGAACGAATATCGTGCTTGGCTCCCGCGAAAAGTGCCGTTCGGGTAAATTCAAGAACCCTGTTGCTTGTTCGAGGTTTGAATGTTCTACGCGGCGAACCTTCTACGCCGACTGTTCCAGAAGCCTACGCGTGTACATAAGGGGCTCCGCGTGGCGAGTCCGACTCAGTCTCGCCCCAGCGACTTAGTCCTGCTGTTAGGCCGCCATCGATACCTGCGAAGCTAGTCTTCTTCTATATCGTTTTGGGCAAAAGTTCGTCCCATTAAGCGTTTAGTTTCCTTCAGTTTCGTCGCCTGATCAATAGTCATTCGTGACAATATCTCTCCATTTTTCAGCAAGAGTTTCACTAGTTTTAGCATATTGTAGTCGCCCACCCGACTAATGCTCAAGGGGCTAAGGTGTTAAGCATTCAACGAATGGCAAAATTTGTTTTTTTTTTTTTTTTGTATTCGTAAGACGCTTGCCGTCTGTGTTATCGCCGAACTGAGATGTTTACGAGTCCAAGCATCTTGATTTGATCATTTGATCGCGGGCGGTCTGTCATGCGCTTCTATCTGACTGCAACAAGAGAGAAAGAAAGAGAAAGACAGATCGAAGCGAAGGAGAAGGCGGGGTTTAGTACGAAAAAAAAAGAAAAGAAAAATAAAGGAGCTTGCGCATTATTGGTTCCGCACTGTTTGCTTTACCACTTTATCGGATCCCTGCATCTCGAAGTGCATCGTTTTGATAGGAGATATCGGCTGCAGCGTTCGATGTACCATACATCACCCATAATACCGCAGCCTGAAGTTTATGATATCGTTTAGAATGTAACAAGGTAACACGTGAGAGCGACGTCGAATAGAAAATAAATAATTAAGAACGAAGGTGGGCAAGCGCAAGGAAGGAGGGAACCCAAGTATGCCTGCCGAACGGCCGCTAGGGAGAATGAGAGATGAAGGGGGGAGGGAAACTGACCGTATCATACATTCTAGGCTATCCCGACTCCATCGGTACGCTGTTCTCGAAAATTGAGCGACTGCCGAGGCAGTGGAGCCGCTTGAAAAATGATACGACAGATGGGGCTGAGTATCTTCGGGTGGCCACGCCCCCCGGATCATCGGGCTATTTTTTTTTTTATTCCCCCTTTTTGACTCATGTGCTTGCGAGAAGACGTACGCGTACGTGACTATTTTATTAGTTTTTTTCCGGCGGAAGGGGCGAGTATTGGCACCTGCGCCTCGCGCCATTGCCGGCAGATGTCTCTGTCCGCCGTCACAAACCCGATTCAAAGGGAATCGTCACATAAATACATATAGAAATACTATATAGCTCACTCGTGCATTGGGAGTCGATACTAGTCGTTTGATTGAAGGCACAAGCTTTTCTACGACCGTATTCTGACCTCAGCAACCCTTCACTCCTTATGGATCGTCTCTCTCATTTGACCGCGTGAAGCCATTGTGCATGCAATCTAGCTTTGTTTCGTGTTTTGTTTCTTTTGTTTTTTCTTGCGTTAAATTCTCTAGCATAGAAAACTTAAATTTAGGAATTTTTTTTAGGCCGAACTTCGTTTTATATTTTTTTTTGTTTCTTCAAGCACCGTTCTAAGCACGTGCGCAAATCCAGTAATCGGTAAGAAGTGACCTGACGTCCCCTCCCGCTCTCATCTCCTCCTCTCCCTCATTATCTCTCCGTATATAGTCCTATTCTCCCTTTCTTCCATGTAGATCAGTTTTTTTATACATTTTTTTTTTTCTGTGCGGTTGTGCGCGTGCGAAGGCTGGAAAGCACGGAGCATAGCTCATTTAGGAGATACTAGGGCGGTATCGTCGCCGAGAATTATTGATGCGTGTATGCGCGGCAACCCGTGTTCGCTCCCTTTATACTCCGGGTGGCTCTCCCGGTGGCCGAAAGATTCGACCGGGTGTCCTGATTTGTTGCTGTTTTTCTTTTTTAATTTCTCTTTTCTTCAAAGAGAGAGGATGTGTAGGTGGGGTCACGGGTTTCGAAGCTCTCGCTCACGAGGCCTTAACGCAGGATCCGTGAACAGGGCGTTCCAAATTGGGCGTACTCGGCGATAACATCTCGAATTTGTAACAGGGAGTGATGCTCCAAAACGAGCCATGTGCGACGCCTTCGTGGATGACGTCACACTTATGACGTCATTGGAAGGTAACACTATTTTTAAGTATCGGTGTAGCTCTCCTGTTGTGTATCCGATGTTACTTTCAATATACTTTCAATACTGCACTGTGCCTCGATCGTACTGTTCACGTGTGGCTTGTTTGTTGGTAAAACATATTTTAATTCGGGGACTATAAGTAAAGGAATGAAAGATAGAGCGTGGCCTCCCCGCTCCCGTGTCGTTGGTAAGACAGTATTGCTCTAGTCGCCGACGCTCGAAGCTCACGAGCAGACTCGTACGATAGTCGTTACAAGTAATCAATAGGGAGTATTTACTGGCGGCCATAGCTGTTTGCGCGAATGCTGAGCGCATGCTGATGGCGAGCTTTCACAGTTCTTTTGCAACGTGCATTCCGCACCACCAAAAGTGCCGGTCTTAGCAGCCTATTGATGTGAGCTCGTTCTGAGCATGCGTTCTAAACAGCACCCACAAATATGGCGTCTAGTGAATACTCCTTATACTCGAAATCGATGAATTTGTAGAGAAATTTTGTAATCATTCGAGGTTACAAGCGCTAAACCAAGAACGCTTCAAGTAGCAACACGAACTACAATGCAATTTTCTCCGCAATATATTTTTTATTGCTTCCTTATTTGTTTAAGTCTGAATTCTCATTGGCAGTGCAACGACATTAAGGTGCTCGAAATTCGATACTCCGCGTTCCTCAAGTTGTCATTGGACACTAATACATGGATGCGACCGCAGCGTATCGAATCGAGATATGACGACTGTGATCGAGTAGAAGACGAAGAAGCACAGGGACTGGGCCTCATGGGATCGCTTCCCACTCATTTTGATGCCGCTATTGGCGACGTGAGCGATCGAAAGCGTCGCTGTGGTCGGCCCACCACAATTGGCCAAATGCTAATTATGACGTCAAAAAAAAAAAAAACGGAAATAAGAGGAATGTAAGAACTTCAATTTTGACGGTGTTGGCAGTCTTGCTTTGAGAGCGCTATGATTTCAGGCTTCCACCGTGCTATTAAGAAAACCCATCGAACTTGTTGTTCGCAAGGTAATGACGTCACGAGAGGTAACCACAGGGGGACGCCACCAAAACATCTCGCCGCTAATACTGTCGCATCCGTGGAAACGCTGCCAGTGACTCTCAAAGACGTCTGATCTCGACGCCCGTTCGTACTTGATTGAACCTTTGACCTTCTTGACGCGGCCACCTTGTAACTACCACTTTTATCCAGCTACACTCTATCTCTGCAAAAACCCAATCCGTTACAGTCTACGCAAGAATAAAAAAGAGACAAAAAAGACCGGTAGTTTTCGGGTTGGTCTGTCCAAGCTCCCGTTCTCTTCGTATACGTTCTTCTACGGTGTCTGCGTCAAAAAAAAAAAAAGAACTCGCCGTTTTGCCGAGTTTTTCCCAAAACCGGTATATACTATAGCTAGTTTCGTCTTACCACGAACCGCAATGAACGATACGAGCCATCCCAGACAATCAAGCACTCCTGTGACGATATCATGATTGTCTGTGATTGTACGTGTAAGCCAGTAATATCTGCGTGCGATTTACCTCTAATATGTGTACGTTTTGAATGAGTCCCGAAAATCCAACTGCTAAGGATCCAAGAATCGACGTTATGCTGTTTTTAAACGTGCTCTTCCTAAAAAAAAAAAAAAAAAAAAAAAAAAAAAAAAAAATTGCGATTGGGTTTATTCGTGCATTGTTTGGCTGCTCCCGGGGGTCACGTGACATTTACGCGGCCCGGGATTGGCTGTGATGGCTCCTGGCATCCGCTGCGGTCCAACGTAAGGGGAAACGGAGTGTGGCCATTTGGAAGGATAAAGTGCGCGGAAAACGAGAACCCGTCGTGGCATTCTACGGGACCTGCCCGGACGAACCCGAAAGTTCCTCCTCGACCGATTCGGATTTTATAAGCTCCGCGGAAGAGTCCAGGTCGGGTTATTAGAGGTCGACAGGAAGCGCTAGAGGGAACCTAAGCCTCTTTCGATGCGCTCATTTGGAAGGATAGCTCAGGAAGCGCGCACGTGGGATGGAGTTTCTAATCTGTTCCTGAAACGATACCTAGAATAATAAAAAGAAAAAAAAAAGCAAGTAAATTGTACATAAACAGTTAAAAATATATATCTGAGATTTTAGAGCATAATAGTGAACATGACAGTGAATCTAAATAAATTTCAAAATTTCCAATCCTTTTTTTTTTTTTTATAATAATGAACTAGAAATGCTCGGAGAGCCTCAAATGTAAGTGCCGTATTTACTCGAGTAATGTAATAGCCGCACTATTTATGAGGAAAACCTGAGGGTTCGCTTTTCCGCGGAGCACGCGGATTGCCAATTGCCGCGATCGACAGCATGATTCCAGCGGTTTACAGGACAGAGACAACGTCTTCGCGCGAAGATAGCATCTGTGAAGATTGCATTTGTATAGTGAATCGCGTTCTCGATCTAGTTATTCGCTATGTTATTAGAGAGTTTTAGTAGATCGTTCCCATGACTCCGATAACGATATCCCGATACTCCGCCACCGCCTCCCTTGCGCATGCATAGTATCGTTATCGGGGCTATCGGAGGTATCGGAACGATCTACTAAAACTCTCTATTGTTGCGCAACGCGATGATTGGCTGTATATGTGCTCTGCGGTAAAGCGGACGTAAGGGCCTTGTTCATAAATAGTGCGGCTATTGCTCGAGTAAATACGGTGTTTTTAGTTTTTTCCCTCCGAGCGTCTCGTGGTTTCCCTATTAATGTCTTCTTTTTAGCAAGACGGAGTTGGATTATGCGTGCTGCCTGGAGCGCGTCTCCGACTGGTGTGTTTAGCGTCCTATCACGGCCATACATCAAAAGTTGTCTCGAACTGGCTACAAATGACGTCACAGAAACCGGAGTGTCATGCTGTCGTATGTCGCGATCCTGGCGGTTGGTGGTAGAAATGCTGAAAACAAGCACGAGCGAACGCGAGTGTCGCTGTCGTCACGGCGTCCCAACTTCTGGCTGCCGAAGCTTCCATGGACTGTCACACCAGAGAGCGACCTGCAGCGGAACAGGCGCCTGCTACATCCAGCACCGCTGCTGGGACGCCGCCATGATCGCGACCGGCGACTGCGTGACACTTGTACGACGTCACCAGGCGGAAATCGAGGGACCACTTTTTGGACGCGGTAAACACACCAGTCGGACGACGCGTCCCATGGGCGCCGTAGTTGCACTTCTTTGTCGCTCATTATTTTCTGCAAATTCGAGTTGTTTGCTGAAAGCGTCGAAAATTCATCGCGCTTTTTGGGTCTGTCAGTCACGTGTCGATCGATGACTGCGTGAAAACTCCCGTTCCCCTCGGTACGGGCCTTTGGCCTTTCCAGCACCCTCCAGCTCTCCTGAGTAGAAATAAAGTATTGTTATTGTTATTATCTGTGGAAGTAGGCCGAAATCTCGAAGCTGAACACACCCGCAATCAATGGATGGGGGCACGATTAAACACCTTGAATAGAGAGTGGGCTTACGCGATCTAGTTTCAATTACAACTGTTACTACAGGTATACTTATAAAACAAAAATAAGGTTAAAGGGATGCTGAACCGAAATTCGAATTTCACAAAATAATCTTGCAGAAGTGTTCAACAAAGCGCCATAAACCACGAAACATCACAGATATAGCCATATCTCGAGCGGATGGCCGTATTTCTGGAAAGTAAAGGAGGGAATGAGGGAGAATGTTGAAGTCATTTTATCGCAGAAGGGTTGAGAAGGAGGAGAAATGGCCTCGCTCTCGTTGCTCTCCGCGCCCTCGCGGAGTCAAAGCGAAAAGAGGAGGAAATGGGAATCGCGAGGTCACGCGTCTTTTCGGCCTTGTGCGAGCGCCCTCTTCTTTTACAAAAATGCGACGATCGGTTGGAGATACTGTTTTATGAGTGACGTTTAGGGATTTGTAGCGCCTCGCCTATCGATTCTGCGATATTATTAGTAAAAATACCGATCCCTGCAGTCAGAGCGCCTCTTCGGAACCAGACACAGCTCCGCACGGCAATCTCTGGTTTTCCTGAGGCTATGTTTGCTTCTTTGTGTTGAGAGTCCAGAGGTTTTACAAAGTCAGACCCACCTCCGGCAATACAGGGTGTAGTTTTTTACGCTAGTAGACTTCATTTTACTACTGTAAGAGGGGTCTCCAAACGTTTTGGCTAAAGCTCCGGGTTGGGGATCTACCGCAGTTTCGGTGGCCGAAAAAAAAAAAAAAAGCGAGTAATTATAAACGAAGAAAACTCTGTATAAATAAACTTAGATAAGCATCTAAACGCAGAAATAAATGTTAGTGCAAGAGTAAGAAAAAAAAACTTTTGGTTGATGAATACATATGCCTCAATCTCAAATTTAATATTTGGCTAATTATGGCCAATTATGGTCAATTGTGACCAAGAAAACTCACCGCGCATAAATCAAAGCGCATGAAGGCGTTGGCATATGCGCGCAGTGAAAAAAAAAGAACTAATTATACTCCGCGACAACTTTTCTTGGCAATGCAGTGGAAGGTACGTCCCGCGTCCCCTCTCCCATTTCGAGTGTACGCAGGCTCTCCTCCTCTCCCCGGAACCGACATCTTGTAAACCCTGAGATGGGGAACGATAAAAAAAACGGACGAACACAACAAAATCTCATGAGATTTTGCTGTGTTCGTCTGTTTTTTTTTATCGTTCCCCATCTCAGGGTTTATAAGATGTCTGTTTCGGGGGGAGGAGGAGAGCCTGCGTACACTCAAAATGGGAGAGGGGACGCGGGCCTGTACCTTCCACTGCATTGCCAAGAAAAGTTGTCGCGGACTATAGAATGATAGAATTAGTGCTGACAATAGGCAATGGTTCTGAAAGAAGAGTACGTGCGAACGGCAAGGAAATCTTTAACTATAGTCACACAAACGCGAAGCCTGAGTCTAAGAATGTTGATGCTGGTGATCCCGACGTTCAGTCGTGGAGGGAGTACCTCGTTATGCCCGTGTCCTACTAGAGCGACAGACAAAAACAAACGACAGCGACAAGCCTCAAACCAGAGTCTTTTGCGATTTGAGAGGCTTTGTAGAATAAAGGAGGCTATGCTCAAACACGAGCATCATGCACGCGAGGGCAGACATGTACAAATTACTCAAAAAAGGTAGTTAAGTTAAGTTACTGAGTATCGACGCCAAAAGTAATTGGAGTAGAGTAGAAATTACACATTTGTAATAGTAATTTAGTAAACTACTAACTACTGTAAAAAAGTAGCGAGTTACTTTGAAGTTACTTTCGAAGTTACTTTTTATATTTTGTGGTAGCAAAATGAACTGCAGTTTTCATCAGCGAAAAACCCTGCCAGCCTAAAATGAAGGCAGTCATTTTATGGCTTGCGTTTTCACCAATATAGTTTATTCGCGCGCAGAAGCAATTGACTTTTAAAGCACTTAATAGGAGAGTTTTTCCCTTTTTCTGCTAACGACGTCCCCAGCCAAGCTAAAAAAGAGGTTCCACCGACGCGCTAAATGGAACGGCAGCGTTGAATTTGAGAAACAGGCAGCAAGGGGTCGGGTAAGGGAGTGTCGGCATCCTACGTGTCCATGACAAAACATGTGAGGTTTGCCTCGATTAGAGGGTCTTTTATAACAAACTGTCCTCCTTTTTTTTTCTTTGGCAATTTGAGATTGTTATGACCTGGCCCCTCTTTACTCCCACGACGTTCGGAGAGTACGCTGAGCGAGTGCACCTGACGTCAAGGGTTAAAGTCTCGCGCCACGACGAACAGATTATCCGGGCGACTGCGCGTCTTGTTGCAGTGCTAGTGCTATGCTACTGAAGCTACTGAAAAAAATTGTCTTGGTTTAACAGAAGATGAAACGAAGTACACTTCGCCGCTGACGCCGGGTCCAACAAAAGGATCTCCCAAGGGTGAGTCGCAGTCCTCGCCGGCGACTACGCTATCCTGACGCGCCTGACAAGTAAATCGTTTTTAACAAATAGTAGGTTTCCCTGGCGTGGAAGGTCGGAAGGACGCGAGGGATTACGTGAACAAGCATCGTCGCTCGTACAGTTGCTGCTGGAAGCGAATACGTGCTCCCATGAACGGATTATCCGTGTCTGAGTTTGTGCGCGGGGGAGCCCGGCTTTGTAAGGGAGTATGCGCTGACAACGAGGCGACCATGGGAACAAGCGCCCAGCTGCGAGGTCATTCCAGTGGCGTCTCCCGTGGAACCCCCAAACCGCTTGAGGCAGAACTCACTAAAGGCAGACAACATGAAAACAACATCAACCCTCGAAGTGTACCCGTCTTTCACGGTTGCAGCCAGAGGCGCGGCGTCTGCGTGCATTACCGGATTAGGTCAACACCCGACCAAGGCTTGTTAAGCATCTCTTCCTGCGTCGTGCGCGCCGGTGTTATGTTGTGGCTGCTCGTCGCCACCTTGACCCAAGGACGCCTGTGATGCAGTGTCTACGCTGCCGAGAACAGAGTGTGTGTGTGTGTGGGGGGGGGGGGGGGGGGGTGCTTGTTGTTTGTTCGGGAATGCTACTTCATCTGCCGGCGTCTTATTTATTTCTGCGCTCAAACTTTCGTGGTGAGCAAGATTAGCACTACATTTCGAAAGTAGTTAGAAATTTGAGTAGAAGTTACCCGAAAACCGTAGTTAAATTAAACTACTAATTACCCAAATAAAGTTGTAATTGAAAGGTACCAAGTTACTCGGAAAAGTAGTTAAACTACAGTAGTTTGAGTAGAGTAGTTCAACTACGTCCAAGTCTGCGCGAGGGTATCTTTGGCAGGATTTCAATCGCTCGTGCTTCACGAGCACCGAACGACTAAACGCCTGCCAGAGGTACCATCGCGAGCATGCTGCATGGGTTTGAGGCTTGTCGCTGTCTTCTGTTTCTGTCTGTCGCTCTAGTGGGACACGGGCATTACGGTGCAGTTTCTCTCGTTCTTGTTTTGGTATTGTTAAGAGTCTACTAGCGCCACCAGAAACCATAGTGGCAGAGAACAATGCCAATAAAAAGAAAAAGAAGTAGTGTGATGCAGACCGTCAGCGGGTTCAGACGTGTGTTCTTTTCTTCCCACACTCGTAACAAAATGGCGGCGAGGTAAAAAGAGCACTATGCCGACGTTCGGCAGGATCGAACCGTTCGAGGGGGGAGGCGACGAATGGCTTGCATACGTGGAACGAGTTCACGAATTCTTCCTTGCCAACGATGTTCCTGCTGCAAAGACGAGATCCATTTTCCTGAGCTGCTGCGGCCCGAGGACTTACTCTTTGCTTCGGAACCTGGTGAAGCCGCAGGCACCCCAAGACAAGACCCTTAACGAGATCCTGGCCATTCTCGGCAAGCATTATGCCCCTCCGCCGTCCTCCGTTGTTCAGCGCTTCCGCTTTAATTCAAGGGTTCGTTCCGAAACGGAATCTGTCAGTGACTTCATTGCAGCGCTGAAGAGCTTATCGGAGCACTGTGACTACGGTGCTGAGCTGGAGAAAATGCTACGAGACAGAATAGTTTGCGGCAGAAATGACGCCGTGATTCAGACTCGACTTCTTGAAATTCCGGACCTCACCTTCGAAGTTGCTGTTCAAACTGCACGCGCCATGGAATCTGCAAAGAAAGATGCTGGTGAGCTCTGTCAAGCTCAAGCTAGTACAAGCGTTCTTTCCACACACAAGATAATGCACGCGGCGAAAGACACATCGTGTTATCGCTGCGGAGACAAAAGCCACCTGGCATCTCGGTGCCGACACATTCATTCTACGTGTCACTACTGCCAGAAGCGAGGGCACCTTTCTGTTGTGTGCAACTCGAAGAAGAGTGGGAACCCGCCCAATTCAAAAGTTTCCGGAAGAGCTCATCGGGATCAGTCAAGATCAACTCAATCTGCTCGGGTGAACACACTGCACGGCGACATGTCCCCGCAAGATCTTTGTCAGGTTGTGGAAGCTGACGCCTACGACATGTGGCACCTGGGTACAGCATCAACAGTACCACCTTTTCTGGTCACCGTTGAACTCTTCGGTAAACCAATTTCCATGGAATTAGACACCGGTGCGAGCGTTTCGGTGATGCCTGCAGAAAAGTTTCAAGCAGAATTTCCCAATGTCAAGTTGGATTCTTCGAGCGTCCTTCTGCGAGGATTTTCTGGAGGCCTCGAGCAAGTGAAAGTCAAGGCAAATGTCAACGTCAGTTACCGAGGTCACAGTGAGGTTCTTCCGCTGTTTATCACCTCTGGTACTTCACCTACGTTGCTTGGTCGCAACTGGTTTCAAGCTTTGGGCCTGAGCCTCAAAGGACCTGAGCCAGTGAACAACCTGTCTAATGTTGCGGACCTCATAGGTCAGTATTCTACAGTTTTCGAAGAAGGTTTGGGCACATTCAAGGGGATTTATGCGAAGATCCTTGTGACTCCAGGGGCTCCGCCAAAATTCTGCAAGCCCCGTCCACTGCCTTTTACATTACGTGATAGAGTCACCCAAGAGCTCCAGAGACTACAACGTGAGGGTGTCATTGAGCCAGTGAAGACATCTGACTGGGCAGCTCCCATCGTCCCTGTTCAAAAGAAGGATGGTCGAGTGCGGATATGTGGGGACTTCAAAGTAACAGTCAATCCTGTGTCTCTTCTAGAGACCTATCCAGTTCCACGCGTCGAAGAGCTGTGGGCTGTTTTGTCAGGGGGAACCAAGTTCACAAAGCTGGATTTGCGAGATGCGTACCAGCAAGTGCCCCTGGTTGAAGAGTGTCGCAAGTTTGTGACCATCAACACCCACATGGGTCTCTTCCAGTATACAAGACTTCCGTTTGGAGTTTCTTCTGCTCCAGCAATATTCCAACGAGAAATGGAAAATCTTTTCCGTGGCTTACCATGCGTTGCGGTCTACTTCGACGACATCATTGTCACGGGAGTTGACGATCAAGACCACGTGAAGGACCTCAAGTCTGTTCTTCAGAGGCGTCAAGATGTTGGCCTTAAGGTGAAGTTGGAGAAATGCCAATTTTTCAAGCCTGAAGTAGAGTACCTTGGCCATATCATTAGCAAGCAGGGACTCACTCCAAGCCCAAAGAAAGTGGACGCGATCGTCAACGCTCCTGCTCCTTGCAACGTGAAAGAGCTTCAAAGCTACCTCGGACTGCTCAACTTTTACCGACGTTTCTTGCCAAACATTTCGTCTACGTTACGGCCATTGCACCTTCTACTGACGGGAGGCAAGAAATGGTCGTGGGGAAAGGAAGAAAAGCAAGCTTTCGCTGAAAGCAAGAAACTCATGACAACTGCACCCATTCTTGTGCATTACGATTAAAAAAAGGACCTCCTACTCACCTGCGATGCTTCGCCTTATGGCGTTGGTGCTGTGCTGGCACACATCGGGAGTGATGGAGTGGAGCGACCAGTAGCGTTTGCTTCAAGACGGCTACTTCCTGCTGAACAGAACTACAGTCAAGTGGACAGAGAAGCCCTGGCTTTGGTTTTCGGTGTAAGCAAGTTCCACCAATACCTTTGGGGAAGACCGTTCACAGCAGTGACCGACCACAAGCCGTTGCTCGGACTGTTGAACTCCGACAGAGGCGTGCCATGTCAAGCGTCTTCACGAGTTACAAGGTGGGCGCTGACCCTTTCGAGCTACCAGTTCAAGCTAACCTACAAGACTGGAAGGATGGTAGGCCATGCCGACGGCCTGAGCAGGCTGCCTCTTCCAACGAACGAAAGACCTGATTCGACGCCAGCCGACGTGTTCATGCTTGACAGGGCCTAC
This sequence comes from Ixodes scapularis, assembly GCF_016920785.2. Taxonomy (NCBI): domain Eukaryota; kingdom Metazoa; phylum Arthropoda; class Arachnida; order Ixodida; family Ixodidae; genus Ixodes; species Ixodes scapularis. The sequence goes on from NW_024609882.1 coordinate 36,929,780, forward strand.
CCTGATGCTCTATCAGCTACAGCTATTGCTCGAATGACAACAAGAGACCCCGTGATCTCCCAGGTTGCCCACGCTGTCCTCACCGGAACGCCGCTGCCAGTGGGAGGAGACTACGTCCCATTTGCTGCAAGGTACAATGAACTCAGCCTGCACGAGGGCTGTCTCTTGTGGGGATCGCGTGTAGTCGTGCCCAAGCTCATGCAGGCTCAAGTCCTTCAACTACTGCATGCTGGACATCCTAGAATTGAAAAAACTAAGATGATTGCCAGATGCCATGTCTGGTGGCCTGGAATTGACAGCGACATCACAGACCAAGTAAAAAACTGTGCTACTTGCCAAACATATCACAAGTCACCTCGCGGCATCCCAATTACTCCATGGCCGTTTCCCGACAAGCCCTGGTCTAGGCTTCATGTAGACTTTGGAGGCCCCTTCATGGGCCATTATTTTCTCGTCATGGTAGATGCTTTCTCCAAGTGGGTGGAGGTTCATCCTGTTCGTTCACCCTCGACAGATGCTACCATTTCTGTATTTAGGACAGTTTTCGCCCAACATGAACTGCCTGACATCATCGTCTCCGACAATGGACCAGCGTTTGTCAGCAGCCAATACGCTGATTTTTTAAGTCGGAACGGAATCCGTCGAATGCTGGTTCCACCGTACCACCCCGCCTCCAATGGAGCAGTAGAGCGAGTGGTACAAACAATCAAAGACAAGCTAAAGAAAAGCGCACCAGGCGATTTCAAGACCCAGGTGGCCAGAGTACTTTTTCATTACAGAACGACGCCGCACGACTTGACCGGCCGCGCGCCCTGTGAGTTGCTTATGGGCAGGAAGATAAAGACGCCTTTGGACTTAATGCATCCAAGCCTGAAAACTACCGTTCAGTTGAAGCAACTCAAGCAGAAAATACATGCTGACCCAGGTTGCCGTCGGGTATCACTGATGGAGTCCGGGACAAAAGTGTACGCAAGAAATTTTAGACCCGGACCACCTTGGGTGCCCGCTTCCGTTGTTGGACCAGTGAGTGCCTCCTCTGTTCAGCTCAAACTTCCAGACGGAACATCTTGGCATCGGCATGGTGACCATCTTCGACCAAACACCATGCAACAGCCACCGCAGCCAGATACCCATCCTCAGGAACAGTCTTCTGTGCTTCAACCGACGGAGCCGACTTCGCAACCGACGGAGCCGACTTCACAGAACCAGGCTCGACCCGACGAGCAGTCTACATCGACAGAGGAAACCTACCCTCCAGGGAATCAAACCATGGTCGACACACCCGTCATGGTTGAACCGATTCCCGTTGCTCTAAGACGGAGTGCAAGAGACAGACGGCCCGTTCAGCGTTACTCCCCATGAGCAATGAGCGAACACTTTAAAGGGGGGAGGAATGTTAAGAGTCTACTAGCGACACCAGAAACCATAGTGGCAGAGAACAATGCCAATAAAAAGAAAAAGAAGTAGTGTGATGCAGACCGTCAGCGGGTTCAGACGTGTGTTCTTTTCTTCCCACACTCGTAACAGGCATCTTCTTTGGCGCGTTTGGAGCGCGTCGCCGCGCCGTTTTTTTTTTTAAGGCTAGCCCACATGGCGCGTTTTTCAGTGCGTCTAGACGCGCGTCTCGGCTTGGACGCGTGCGCCCAGTCAAACCACACGCAGTGCTACCGTGCAGCGCTTCGCGTCTGCGTTTCCGAAGCGTCTGCCCAACGTATATATGCCAGACGCGCTTAAGAAACAAAAGCAAATATTAAATAGAAATCGCGCGGTAAATGATGGCTACAGGCCGTAATATTTAATTTTAGTAATAGTAAGCACTCATTTTTATTACAGCAATCGCAATGAAGCTCAATTTCACTAATTTTCATCCTTATTAGTGCCTACGCCTCATCCACGTTTCGATACGCCATTGGCATCACTAACGCCCGCGCCAAAACATTTACAGCTGGCCGCTGGCCGCTACAGAGGTTACGTTGTTGCGGTTGTTGCCGGTAGTATTAATTTTGTACCTTTGTCTCTCGGTGTCCTTCTATTCTTTACCTTTGGCCTGCCAGAGTGCAGGACGCTTTTGTACTTTGCTAGGTCCTCTCTGTTCCGCTGAAGCAGCGACAGCCTCTCCCGCGGAGCAGAGAGGATTCCTGTGTAAAAGGTATGATAAACTGATATCCCCGGGGGGAAGGACATAACTACCCATGTTCGCCCTGCTGCTAGCGTTGGCGGGGCCTAAAAGCCGTTTTTATTTAAGGCCGCGAGCGTGCAAATTTTGTAAACTCCGCGCGCGCGGGTGTGTGTGTGTGCGTGCGCGCGTGCGCTCTGCCTTGGAATGGCACAGGGCTGCTACCCGTTTTTGTGTGTTTATCTTTCTGTTTTTAGTGTTTTTATTTATTTTCCTTTCCCGTATCCCTTTCCCTACTTGGCGGCAGGCTAGCAGGTCCACCTGCGTAAGGGTCTCAACGTTTTTGTTTAGCCTCGCACGCTGCCGAGTGGGTATCGCAATATGTGCAAATAAAAAGTATTATTATTATTATTATTATCGCCTTTGTCGCGAGGTCTGTGGTGAAAACTACAGTCCTACAGTGGCGAAAACAGTGGAGAAAATTCAAACGCTCCTTGCAACTAGTGAACACGGCCGTTCATTGGTTGTTGCCTTCTGGACGCAGCGCGAGACGCGACGCGTGGACGCAAAATATCTGGCTCCTCCAGATACGCCGGAATGCGCCAAAAAACGCTTCGTTTCGTCCCGACGCCGGAAGTGACGTCAAAGCGCAGGCGCAGACGCGACGCAGACGCGGAGAAAAGCGCACCATGCGGGCTAGGCGCACATCTTTTTGCGCCGCGAGCAGCGCGTGTCTGCCGCGGAGTTGCTGGCCGCGATCCGGGCTTCTCTGGAAGGACCCCAGCCAGCCGCGGGCGGCCGGTCTGAGGAGTTCAGCGGGCCGGGGTTTAAAGAACCCCCTGCGGATCAAGTGCTTAACCGTTTCTTCCTCGCCTCCACACACTTCACACGTGGTGCCCCATTATTGATATCAGCTATGTGCGTTCCTCTTAGTCCGCAACGCTCCCGTCCATGCCTAAAAAAAAAAAAAAAAATCTCCCCCAGAAAATTTTTTGTAGGTACCTCCTTTTAAAAACATATTTTTTCGACAGTCTATACATTTCCAAGGCTGGCTTTGTCTGCATATTTGTTTCCCACGGGTTTTCCTTTTCCTAAATCACTGCAATAATTTCCGGCTCAGTTTCCTTTCTACTTCGCGCATATTTTGATCGACGTATTATTTTTTGCTCGCAATGAGGATAATGATGACGGTTCTGATGGTTGTAGATGCATCCTTTGAATCGGGCGGTCATGTGTCTGTCCTGCTCCAGCTGACAGACCTCAATGTCCACAATTTGTTTTTCTTTCTCTCAAATGGTTGGATGGATGGATGCTCACGGGCTGAACCTTTCATATAGGGCAAAGACGTGCGCTACCTAACGGTCGTTTTTTTAATGCCAGCGGTTAACCTCCTCATATGCAAAGCTCATCAAATATATACAAAATTCGTTAAACCGAATCAAACGTCAACACGACTTTTGGTGCGTTTCCAGCGGGCAGATGACGTCCAGGCTTTCGTGACCTATACGCGGTGACACAAAAATTCTCGTAGCGTGAGCAGTTTCGGCTGTTGTTATTATTTGTCACGAGGACCGGAGATAGTTCTCACACAGTATAGACAAAATGCCGCTGCTCAGTCAAGTGCGTACGCGGGGGAACTTCGGTACCGTCGGATAATCTTTTCGGTTCGTATTTGTTCGCGTAATATAGCCCTCCATATTTAGGTTTTATCCCCCTCTTTACTCTTACAGAGTTTCCCCGGTCACGTCGTTTCGTAATCAAGTCATCGATCAATTCTCTCCTCGTATCTTGGGCGACAGCTCTGTGTGCTCTTTTCTTTCTTGACCGGAGTCATGTCCTTCCATCTTCACCGTGTAATTTTTGTTTAAATTTATTTATTCGCTTTATTTTTTGTTGGGTGAATTTCTTTCCAGGGCTCGATATTGCTTGTCGCTGTAGAAGTGACAACGACAATCAGTCAAATAAGAAAATAAAAATAAAAAAGCGGACACATCTGGTTATGAATGAGCTGTTCGCAACCTCGCTTATTCCACAGCCCTGAGGTATAGCCGTAGAGGGCACCATGATCGAGATATTAGCGGGAAAGTAAAAGCGCGGCAGCACATAGACGATAGCAAGCAAGGCGATCGGCCGCCACCATGTCTCTGCACGTGCGGACGAGTCCGTGCATGTTGCAAGCTTGCCAAAGCTATGTTCTCGCGCAAGCTTACGTGCTTGCGCGCATAGGACACCAGTCGGGGCGCCATGCTTGGAATTGTCAATACTGTACGTGTCCTACTTGTAAAGCGGAACTCACATATAATGTCATCTCTTTTGAAATAGTCACGAAAAAATACGTAGGCATGAAGTTGCTGCGTGCCTCCTTTCTCTAAATTATTAATAGTTAGAGTGCAAACGTGCGCCATTATGTGAAACGGTACATAATACAGACACTCAAGTGTCTCATTAGTCGACACTTGCGTTTATGTAGCCCCGTTGCAGTGTTGATGGCGTTACAAAAAAAACAACAGACAACGAGGTACGTTACTCGTCACATACGAATAAAATAAACGAGTTGCCGACCTATGTTACCTCAAAATAAAAGGAACGCGTCACCGTTACTGTTTAGAAGTAACGCACGTTACTTTCGCGTTACGTTCTTAATTATGAGTTAAACCGTTTTCCTCTTTGACGTGACACGTATGCACAAGCGCCATATTTCAAGAAACAATAGGGAGTTTTCGTAGAGCGCTTTTCTCTCTCCGCTAAGCCCTCCGCAACGATGAAGCCGCCACTGCGCCTGCGCGCCGATGGCCTTGGCTTTAGAGTTCCAGGTTGCGGAGGGCGTTGCGGGACGGCGAAAACCATCTACGAAAACTTCCTATACACCAACTCATGTTTACAAACAAACCGAAGCGCCCGGAGCGCCCCTAGCGGACGCCACCGGCGCCGCGCATGCGCGATGGGGGTGTGGGCAAAAAGCTCGCCGTCGCCCATAAACAAACCATTGAAATGCGATGTTGTCGGCGTCGGTGTGAGTCCCCCTGCCCTTTTTCGCGTTCGAATTGTTGGTTCTACGTCTTCCTGGCGATGTCTGACTATCTTGAGCGGCGTAAGCGAAATTACCGAGGCTCATTACACCGCAAAACTTCGCGTGAATAATGTGACATGCGGCGATTCATTCCGCGTGGACGCCGCAGATTGTACGCTAAAGCCTGATTCGCATGATGAGATTTCGCTCAGAATTTTCAGTCGCGACGAGCTCGGGCGGCAAAAGCGTGAACCGTAGCTGAGATGGTCGACGACGATACTGAAAATCGCAAGCAGAATCGGACCAACTGAATTAGGCATAACAAGTCGGTGTTGGTCACTGGTAACAATGACCAACATCTTCTCGTATTTACTGTTTACATCCAGCCTACTTACCAACCTTCAAATTTAAGTCTTTTGAGGCCTGCACTCACTTCTTATCGCAAGTACCGCGCCAACATTTGGTCTATACGGACCTGCGTCGTCTAAGAGAGCAGACGACAAGCAGAAACGTTTGAAAGAGCAGACGACAATTCGGACAGTCAGGCGGCCGTTTGAACTTGAAGACGCACTGAACGTAGTCCACAGGTGGTCCGCACAACTTGACAGTTTTTTCGCGTTCATGTTGGAAGAAAACAAATAAATCTGATGGCCACAAGTATCCGTGAATTCAACCCAAAGTGCTTCCCGCCCAAGCAATCGTTGTCCGACGGCGTCTGCTTTTCCCTTTTCTCGGCACATATCAAGATTTTTGGACGAACCGAGCACGTGAAAACTGACCTTCAAACCTTTCTCGACACTTTTGGTACGGCCCCAGTCGCGGCGTTTTGACGAGAAGTTAGGTTTTAGTCTGGTTCCTTTCAAAACAACGCAGGAATGCACGTCTGGCATGGGGACTTCTGCCCACAGCCCCAGACCGGAAGTGCGACCGACGCGCCACCACCGCGCCGTGACGTCACAGAGATGAGTTGGTGTATAGTCAGTTACAGGTTAAGAAGGTAGCGGCAAATGCTCCTCAAAGGGAATCGGATATCCCTCCGCCACCTCCGCATCCAATAGCGTCCCACCGTTTCCGTGACGTCGCGGCCAACGCGCGAGGAGGGTCTTGCCTTTCTGTAGATATTTGCTTTATCTTTCGACTTTGACTTAGCATTGTGGAAGCCACGAGAGGGAGATTAGACCTCTCCCCCACCGACGGAAACAAATACGACTTTCGGGGATTAGCTTCCCCCCCGATGGATACAAAGGCTGCTTTCAGGGGCTCGGTTCCCTCTCCGATGAATACAAAGGTCGCTTTCTTAAAAAGTGGGATCGGAGACAAGTGGGAATCCATTGAAGCGGAACAAGGAGCGTTTCCAGTGAACTCTTCTTTCGACTGCGGAGAGATTTGAAACGGGCGCATCACAATTGTGGGAGGAGCTTCTCCTACCTTCTTGACTTGTAACCGACTATAATATTTTCATCCAGAAACTGCGCATAATTACCTTATATTTTTTACGGTTCCTCCTAAATACTCATAAAAAAAAAAGAAAAAAACGCAAAGAAAAGCGAAAAAAAAAAATGGCGCAAAAAAGTATATAACTTGGCGCATAGACCCACGGAAAAAGTTGAACTGCATTTTTTTTTATTCTGTAAAAAAAAAAAAAAAAATTAGGGACACTTATGTTTGCGTTATCGGGTCCCGTTTGCAAAGCTTTCTTACATAAACGCGTGCTCGTTTCCAAGCCGTGAAAGCTTGTGTGCGTGGTCTAGTCGGTAGCGTCACGTGTCAGGTCATGACCCTATCGACCCGCTAAATTTGTCGGGAAAAATTTGGCGGGAAGATTTCCTGCTAAACTTGGCGGGAAAAATTAGCCGCCAAATTTAGCGGGTTAATTCCATAATGCAACGCGCGCAGCCACGTGTAATGTCCCGTGTGATACACGTGGCTGTGCGCGTTGCATTATGCATGGGAATTTTTTGGTAGCACCATAACGCCGGCGTCGGCGGCGGCTCCGACACCGACGCCGACGTTACTGCCGGATTTTCTGCGACACTAGCTCCTAAACGCTATACCGTTAATATGTAACGAGAACTACGTTATACGTTACTGGAAATAAGGTAGGTGAGCACCTCACACGTTACAGATGTGAAAAAGTAACGAGTACGTTACGCCGTTAGCGGAAGTGGTAACGCGTCACCTGTGACGCCGTTACTTGTAAAAGTAACGCATTACCGCCAACACCGCCCTACCTATAGTTAATCACGGGGGTGGCATTTTGCGCCTGAGGGAAAACAACATTTAATATAGGCACAGATATGTCACATTATATTAGGTTGCGATTGATATCTTAGTGGTAAACATAAAAAAGTTCGGGTATGAAAAGAACAACAACGAAGGAAGAAAAACGTTGATACATTAGTGCCTAGGCGGAAGAGATTTTGACTCGACGTAAACACGACATTGATGTGAAATTTAATACTCTATGAGCAGCAAGGCATGGACTAGTTTATGTTTCACTTTAAACAGGAAAAGGGAATATTTTGTTTTTAGTATTTAGCGAGTGAGCTTAAAAGAGACCAGAAGTTGCACGCAAAAATAATGTTCTCTCAATGCCGCGCGCGCGAGAGAAAAAACAAAGTAGGCATGCGGGGCGTGGCGTGCATGGATTTCTGAAACTTGTGATGAAATGAACCGAAAACCAAGGGACACTATTTTGTGCACTACTGAGCCTTGCCTGCGTCGAACTAGATATTGCGAACAGTTATCTCCACACCTCCGCTTTTGTGTCAAGCTTTCGATGTCCCGATATTGGTTCAGTTATTTGTTGTGGAACATTCATAAAACTTAACATGAAAGTGCCGCCAAAATATATCCCTTGTTGCCTCAGCCAGCTCCAATAAGTGAGTGTTCTTGATGTATATTAACTAATGGTTGGTCTTTTTTGTGACACTCATATGGGGCTCGTGAGTTACTAAATTTGTTTATACACAAAAGAGTTCACATCAATTAATCTTCTTCAAATGCTGGGGGACATCGACACAGATCGCCCGACCCATATGGCTCGGAAATCTGGCGTTTTATGCATAAAATTAAGTATTTCTAGCTATTAACGCTTAGGCTAGATGGCGCTCTGATCTGGCATCTATTAATATCCAGCGCTTTTGCTTCCATTCGTGGACTTGCGTCGGCGCGACATAACGAATCGTGATCCTGGCTACTTATTGTCTTGTTGAGACAAGCTCGATGGTGTTGGCATCGAACTCGCCAAAAAGGTCACGGTTAAGATTTGACGTCGTCGTCTTCTTAAACCAATACCGATGAAGTTGACGGTCTGACAATAATTCAATTATTGCAAAGGCGCAGGCGAGCTAGACGGAATAAGAGATAATAATCCCTGGAGAAGGGACACAAGGTGGACAAAGGACAAACACAAATCTCTTCAAACACAGCTAGGGGACTGGTGCGTGCTGAAAAAATCCGCCTGGTCCTGGTACCTAACCAGGGACCTCTTCATTTCCAGTAGATCGCTCTGCCAACTGAGCTAACCACTAGCCAGACGTCGCGCAAACTGGTTTTATCAGCTGCAACCAGTCTAACACCAACAAGGGTGAACGGCTATTCTTTCCGTCGATGAAAAACTTTCCACCTCGATTATTTCTCTGCCTAAAGCCCCCCTCCCCCCCCCCCCCCTTTCTAGAAAGAAGGTGTCGAATAAACGTATTATGGCGGTGGGAATCGATCCTATTAAAGACGCATATCGTTTGGCAAATCGTAGAATATCGACCACAGCGTAGCCTTTAATGGCGCAGAGCGCCAATAAAGAGAGCGAAAGAAATTGGTAGCGTGTCACTTTATGTAGATGGGGCACGAGAGGGTGTTACATTAAGCGACGCGATGGCCTCTTCCTCCCCAGCTTCTGCCATTAACCGCGCGCCGGCGGATGATATTGAATTGACCAGCTCGGGCGTGCTGATCCGCACAGAGAAGTACAACTTATACGCGCTGCTCGCGCAGAAGGCAGCAAAAACGGGCCGGAAGTACGCCAGGCACAAGCGAGTTCGGTATGAGGCGGTATTGGACGCACGTTCACAAGCCCACGTGCTTACCGAAGTTTGTAGCTTGCGGGGTAAGAAGTTAACTGATGATGCAGCGCGAAGTCTGATGCATGGGCCCTGGGGGGAGGCGTTCAAAAATCAAAGTCAAATTGGACGTTTAGTGTTTATACAGTGTAAGGTTGGTCTGCCAGGATGAGGCGACACTGGTTTACACTGTAGATAAGCAATTTTGCCAGTGCAGTACGACTGCTAACCTGGGGTCTTTAACGTGCTCACGCAGTAGTGATACACGACCGCACGCCGGTACGATGCTCATCCAGATCGAAACGGGCAGGGGTGGGGCTCGAACCCAGGATCCCTGGGTTCTGCAGCGCGAGCTTTCGCTCCACGCGCGTCGAGCTGGGTGTGCGCTTCAGCCCACTCGGCCACCGATCCCCCCCGGGGGAGGCGTTCTTTGCCGGCATCGAAGGTACAGTATGCAGGGGCCGCTTTGCCGCTTTATGTGGGCGCCCTATAGTTTAACGTCTATATCACTGACTGCTTAACAATAGCAAGGCGCGGCGGGTACCGCGATTCTTGTGATCGCTGCGAAACCAATGAAATTGCATCATTCACCAATAAGAAAGCCGAACAAAGAATTATGAGACAGGAAGCTGAACGTAGAGTCACTAAATGAGCTGCGCTTAGAGTATCGGCACTCCGTTCCCCGGCATTGTTGTGGGCGCCGCCATTTTGGCTCGTATGCAGAGCAGACGCAACTGCCGATCGTCATGATTCAAAAGTTCGACTTCCTCAGATTTAGATTCGTTGTTAAGAAGGTCACGCAATAGTGCTTTGCTCTGTCACGAACTGTTTAAACATTTGTGGAGGGCGGAAAGGCGTTTCCTGTGATTTCAGATAAAGCTTCAGATAACTGGCAACCATGATTTTAAGACACAATATGGCCAAGTGTCGTTACTCTGAAGCGTAGCTTATTTAGTGGCACTAGCTGAACGATGACAGGCCACGTTCCGAGAAATTTCTCAAGCTGTCAGTGGAATATCTCTGAGATCATTCTATGTGCGCTTTCTGTTTAAACACTTCGGTCGCCGCTGTAAACTGATTAACAACATCAACAACAACAACGCACACGCGCGCGCGCACGCACGGGCACAGGCACACACACGCACAGGCACACACGCACGCACAATCTCTCTATCTTTCTCTTTCTCTCACACACACACACAAGTACCAGTGACCGAGGCAAGAAACAAGAGAACGAAATCCCTCAATATTTGAACGTCGGGACGTTTTGCAGTTGTTCATTACATGTTTTGCACTCTCCAGTTTAGAGATAGTGCCCCATACCTTTTCAGGATGCGGTCGCTTCGTCGCTGCACGCAAACTCGGGAAAATTTTGACGGCCACAGATGACACTGAAGGATGTCTACGTCACGTGTAATCTAAATTCTATTCAAAGTTAAATTTAAGCTCCCGTTATGGGTGAACAGTGTTTACATAAAAATACGTATAAATAAATCAATGAAAAAAAATATATAACAGTTCCTGTACACATCCTGCCCGTCGGACAGAATGTGACATTCCCCCACCTTCTTCCTGGCAGCATAGGAATCGTGCGCCAACCTTTTTAATCAACCTTCGGGCCTTTTTTGACTGGGGTCGAGAGGAAGGGGGGGGGGGGGGGTGCAAGATCGGGGTAATGAATGTGTCAAAATCGTTTTGAGGAGATGCTCCCCCCCCTCTCCTGCATTGACGTTCCCGCGGATCATGAAGTACAAAGAAGTTGGAGCAAGCGAGGAATCCTCTCTCCCGTACCGTTTAGAATAAAGAAAGAAGTTGAGATAAAATAAACGCATACACCAGCAGCGCAGTCAAAGCAGGAAATGGGCATCGCGAGCGAGTAAATTGTCTGCCAGGGGGCGAACAACTCGTCGCAAACACGTCGAAGAAGGGAGCCTAGATAGATTTAAGAGAGAGGGCAACTGTTCGCAGATTGATTGCAAGTGCGGTTACGTCGTGTCATCGCGTGGCGAGAATGAAAGCGGGGGGGGAGTGACGAAGACGTTCGCAGGCGATCATCGCGTTCTTCACCTCCTCGCAACTCTTAATGGAAACGCGGCCCGTAAACCAGGCAGGTCACCCCGACCGAGCGGATGGAATCACTCTGACATCTAGGCGCACCTTTCGCACCTCTTATATCCGCCTAGGATTCCTAAAGTTACGAAAACGGTTCTACCCTCCTGCACCAATCACGGGCCTCGAACGCGTCACGTGTGTTCCATGAAGAGCACGCGTGCGTTTGAACGGACCGGATCGTCACGTGACGCTTTTGGACTCGAGGTTGGTGGAAACGGCTCGCGTAGCTTCAACCTCGAGCCGAAGGAAAAGTTGAATGAAGTTTAAAACGCGCGGTGTTTGTTTATCCTTTATTTAGATTTCATTGTCACGAGCCCTAATGCGCGTGTGTTTTCTTTTTTTTTTATTGTCGGCGTATATAATTTTATTACCTGTCACGTTTAAAGTTAATTTTTAGCTTCTTTCATGGGATATTTTGGAGTTCAGTACATGTTTATGTTTTTTTGTGCTCGTATATCTACTTCTGTTAGACGTTCAGATTGTAGTAATGCGCATACTCTTTTAATGTCAATACGTTGTTCGGTGTGTGCTCTTCGATTTTTTTTATGCTCATGTGTGTTGGTTTCATCCAAATACTTTACTAAGGGAATACAGTGCACTTTCCTCGTTTGCATTAGACAGAACGACGGCCGCGCCTTAAACCACTCATGGTGGAGTGGTTTATTTGCCGACGCCGCCAGAGCACGTGACCAGGCGACGCCTCGGAACGCGGTGCGGTTGAATGCGGCGCGGATGCAAAGACGGTAGCGCTGCCTCCGTCAAGCGTGTTTCCGCGGATCTTCGTTGTCGTCTTTTTCGATGTCTTCTCGGGGAGTGTCCTGCATTCCCCTAATAAAGTATTTGAATCATCCCATAATGTGTATCGCTGAACATACTAGGTGACAGGTTGAAAATGCAGGGGAGCTCCCCCCACCTCTTTCCACTTTAGCAGAGCGAACCCTGGAGAGGAGGTCGCCTCCTCTTCAGCGTCAACACTTCGTAGACTGGAAGGCATCAGCGCTTGCGAGTCGGGATGCAAAGATGGCGGAGAGGAAAGGCCCTGGCCCACGCTGTGCCCTGGCCTCTGCGGCCAGTGCTAGTGGCCGGCACAGCCTCCGGCGCCCCCCTCGGCGAATTCCGTTCGCCGATGGGAGTTATTAGGGTGTATCTACATACTAAAAAAAGAGTGTTGTCTTACACCCTTTTGCCCCATATAATGTACCCCAAAACTGCAGTTCGACGTACAGCCCACTGACGTGGAACAGACGGCCCCAACTTTTGCGAGACGCTTGATAACGGTGCGATACAGCTTAATAAACATCTAAAGTACGTATCTAAGGCTACGCAAAGAAAACACCGAGGTTTCGCAGTAGGGCAAAAAAAAAAAAGAAAAAAAAAGCTCCGACTATATATATATATATATATATATATATACATACTTTTTTTTTGTTTAGTTAATAACACGTTCATTAGCTATTTCAATAAGTAGTACCACACGGCCATCAAACCCCCCGTGAAAATTGGTACCGACATATCCACGTCAGTGCGCTGTACGTCGAACTGAGGTGTTGGTTGTCTTATATGGGACGAAAGGTGTAAGAATATTCCTTTTTGTTTTCTTTTTTTCTGAGAATGTATTCGTTAACCGTGACTTTTCGAGTTTCTGAAGATGGACACACGAGTGTACACGTGCCGGGATATGTAGTACATTTCAATTGAAACATTTGTGCCATCTTTCAACTTATGTTTGTGCTTCAAAACCAAGTCGACGTGCCCTGCACGTGGTGTGTCTTTGTGTCGTAAATCTTTTCTATGGATACGCAGGATGACTTAATTTGCCGTATTCATATGTGAGATGTACCATGGTTTCAGCTTGACTTGTGGCATAATGCAAGTAGCTCTTCACAGAAAGTTCTTTGAACTGCTTGCATTCACACAAAAAATATATATATTTCTGAAGTTGCGTTGTTGCCCAGACTTAGTTAAAATTTCATTGGATATCACTGTTTTGTACCATGAGAGGTGTTTCGAATCTTCGGCTCTGGGGAGGCACACATAAGTTGATGTGATGTGACTTGTATATAAGCAAACAAAGAAAATAAATTTGTGACACCAATGTATCTAAAACTCCGTTTTTATGACTACGTTAGCTGCAGAGAAAGGTGAACTCACCATCAGAATAAATTAAAATCCGCGTAAAATTTCCTGACACAAAAAAAAAAAAAAACTCTAGGCCAAAAGGAACATCGGATTCCTTGTTTTTAAATTTACATTCACCGCTCCGTTAGTTTCAGACAAGAATACAACTATTAAATGCCTTTTCTATATACACCATGTAAGTACTGTGAAGTTTAATGTCCTTTTTAAACGTTTTTTTATCGTGTAATTGTTGGCAAGTATTCTTCATAAATAATCTATTTTGCGGGGATAATTACAACATTTACAATTCCGTGCTTAAAAGTAAACCCTATCTATCTCGAGACTTCGTTATACGTACACCTACCGTGCTCTCGTATTTGACATCAATGCAACAATAATTTGCCAGTCTAATTAAATCAGCTTCCTAATCCAAATTTCGCGCATAGTGGACATTTAAGGAAATGAACGCGCTTGCATCAATAATAACTCGTTGCATAGCCTCCTCTATACTCACAAAGCCTGGCAGTTCGACGACGTAGCCATAGAGTGCGCTGTCGCAGATTTGGAACGCGAGGATCTGGTACGCAGAGCACTTCTCGGGGAGTCCGGTATTCAGCGCACAGGTTTTGCAGTGGTGAGGACCTGAAACATGGTTTTCAAACCCGACGAGAAAAGAAGCGGTAGTCCGAGGAACGCGAGAAGCACGAGCGGACATTCCGTCGCTCGGGACAAGTGTGTTCCGGCGTCTCGCCGCAGCGGGGCGCCCGTTACATGCCTACGAGCGACGGAACGCAGTGCATCGAAATAGCAGAAAAGGAACAAAGGCCCCTATGGCTAGCGTTTCTGGATATCAAAGGAGCCTGCGACAGTGTAATTCAAGAGAATTTGTGGGGCATACTGGGTACATTAGGGGTAGAAGCTGGAGTAACTAATCTTTTAAAAGATATATATTATAGCAACAAGGTGCTTATAAAATGGGAAACAAATGTATCGGAGCCTATAGAGATAGAGCGGTGGCTTAGGCAAGGCTGCCCTTTGTCGCCTTTGTTGTTCATTTTATACTTACAGGGATTGGAGAACAAACTAGAGCGGAGCGGGTTTGGCTTCAACCTTTCTTTCATCAAGCAAGGTGAATGGATTAAACAATCACTACCGGGGCTGATGTATGCAGATGATATAGTGCTAATGGCCGACAACAAAGAAGATTTGCAGAAATTAATGGATATCTGTGGTACAGAGGGAGATAAACTAGGTCTTAAATTTAGTCAAGAAAAATCGGCAGTGATGATTTTTAATGATAAAGATGGTGGCGAGCATAGGATACAAGAGGTCATGTTGGAGGTAGTGGATAAGTACAGGTATCTTGGGGTATGGATAAATAATGGTGTTGAGTATCTAACGGAGCATGAAAAACATGTAGCGATGAAAGGTAGCAGGAATGCAGCCGTCATGAAACATAGGGCTCTGTGGAATTACAGTAGGTATGAAGTGGTGAGGGGGATTTGGAAAGGGGTCATGGTTCCCGGCCTGACCTTCGGCAATGCGGTCCTGTGCATGAGACCAGATATTCAAGCAAAGTTAGAAATTAAACAGCGGGGCGTAGGTAGGCTTGCTTTGGGAGCTCATGGAAATACGCCGAATCAGGGGGTACAAGCGACATGGGATGGACGTCATTCGAGGGCAGGGAAGCTAGCAGCAAGATAGAATTTGAGGAGCGTTTGAGGGAAATGGAGGAAGAGCAGTGGGCTAGGAAAGTTTTCAGCTATTTGTACATGAGGAATGTAGATACCAAATGGAGAAAGCGAACTAGAAAATTATCAAGCAAATATTTGGGCGGCAGTGGGGGCGCCAACCAGGAATTACGGGTTAAGAAAAGGATAAAAGAAACAGAGAAGGGTCTGTGGGAAACGGGTATGCAGACAAAACCAGCACTGGAGACGTACAGAATGTTCAAACAGGAAATTTGCAAAGAAA
The DNA here is from genome assembly GCF_016920785.2 of Ixodes scapularis. NCBI lineage: Eukaryota > Metazoa > Arthropoda > Arachnida > Ixodida > Ixodidae > Ixodes > Ixodes scapularis. The sequence goes on from NW_024609882.1 coordinate 36,945,171, forward strand.
ATATCTACGATAATTCTAGGGGAAGCTCTTTGTTGTTTGAGGCCAGGACAGGAGTATTGCGGACTAAGACGTACCGGGTTAAGTACCAGGAGATGGACACTTTATGTAGTGTGTGTGGGGAGCAGGAGGAAACGGCTGAACACTTAATACTTTTCTGTAAAGGGCTTCACCCAACAGTTAACAGTGACCGGGCGGATTTAATCAAAGCATTGGGTTTTAAAGACAGTGAAGGAAAAATAGACTTTACACGGGTAGAAATAACCAAGCGGAGGTTATCAGACTGGTGGCTAAAATCGAGGCAGGGGTGAGATTTAATCTTGGAATTCAAAACATATAATTAGATTTATAATGTTGGCTAGGTGGCGCAAGCCACCGCCCGATTCACAGGGTTTAGCCAGATCCATCCATCCATCCATCCATTGTCTGCCGCTCTACCTTTTCACTTTCGGCGGCCACGTCTCGTGTCAAACTGCGAGGCTTTGTCAGTATATAGGAGGCTATATGCTCGTCGCTATGACGGTAAATTCGCACGTGTTGCCGTCTCTTCCGCGCTCTAGCGAGGCCCCGATGGGCTTCTCTTTCGGCCATGCGGAAAGAGCGCTGAGGTGTTGCCGGCGTTCGTTCTGCCAAAGTAGAAAGAGGTGGGAGGAGCCTCCACTTGGCTCTTGATCTGTCACCGACCATACAGAGCTTTCCAATAATCGCCTTCTGCGCGCTGCCATCTTTTTCCACTGGACTGCGGAAGGCGTTCTGAGCATGCGCAGTAGCTCCCTTTCACGAAATATGAGACGCCACGCATGCGTTCACAGCCCAATTACTCAGCATTTTTCGCCAGGGTAATCAGCGCAGATAACGTCTATAGGCCTTCGGGCTATTTTGAATAAATAAATAAATAAGTAAATAAATAAATAAATATCGGTTCCCTCGTTCCCCTGCTTGCTAGATTACGTTTCACAGCCCTATAGGATACCGGCGCTTTGATCGCGGCGTGTGACATCTCTAAATCGTCTCGATCTACGTCTCGTTCTTGGTGTCCCCAACGTATGACTCAGCACTTTTTTCTTGTGTGCGTTTTCCTCTTCTTTTTTTTTTCCTTTTTCGGCTGGCTCGAGGGCGAGGACGAAAAGATGCCGAACCTGCTGCCTCTTCATCAAATCGATATTGCTGAGAAATAAAAATAAAATGTGAGCGACCGACTTTATTTCCTGGGAAGCGCCGGAAGAGAAGCTGTCATTTTCAGAGGAAAGTACGTCGACAAAAAATATATATATATGATATGAAAAACCGTTGTCTCACACTGGCGACCATGGATTTGTTATGTCTTCGTGTCTCTGTTTTCGATTCGTCGAAATATGTGAGCCCTCTTTTGTGTATGCGCGCGCATTGTGTGCGGAGTAAAAGTTGCAGGAAAGAGATTTTAGTGTTTCGCAGGGGTAGACCTTTTCATGTGCATGTACAGAACGCGACACCGTTTGGAAGTACGAACATGCGAAATTTCTTTTTATCTCACAGATCAAACATAGCAACCTATACACCGTTTGACGAGAACTTGACGAACTGTGGAGGCTATGGCCACCGCGATCCAATAGAACGCCGGAGCAAGGCACGGTACAACACGTCACGAGAGCGTTTGTGGCACTGCGCCAAATGCGAGGCCCAGAGCCTGCAGAGGAACCGGCTGTCGTCTGCTAGCCGAGAGCCGCCTGCTCTGAATCAAACCAACTTCGGATGTACGCCCACCGCCTCAACATTGCCATCCGGTAGAGCAGCGAACTCGTCGGGAAGAGTTCATGCATGAGGCAACCATACGATCAATGTATCTGCGAATCTGGTGCTAACGACAAAGCGACGTTTTGAACGGAAACGGTCAATTACAGGGCTGCGGTCATTCAGACATCCTTCAAAAGCCACGTTGCTCTCGAAAAAGGGTTGATCCGAATTCGTTGAAAAGTAACATGACTTCTACATGATGGGGAAAACAGCTCAGAAAACGCAAACTACGAAGAACAAACAAGATAGGACAGCGCTGTTGTCCTGTCGTGTTTGTTCTTCTTCCTAGTCCGCGTTTTCTCAGTTGTTTTCCCCATCATGTATAACATCAACCAACTGGCCCACTTCACCACCTTATAACATGTCTTCGTCTTTCTTCTGTGTCGTGAAGCGTCGATAGAGAAAAAAAAAGTCAAAGTCAAATTTATCGTTTGTTGTTTATACAGCAGTAGGTTAGTATGCCAGAACATGGCGACATTGTTACCCACTTTAGATAAGCAATTTAGTCAGTGCAGTACGACTGCTAGCCCGGAGTCTTTAACGTGCACCACGCAGTAGTGGGGAATTGTAGTAGACCGTTTCTGCAGCCCGCTAAGCACCCGGATAGCGCTCCGTAATCCGCCATAAGACCTTGAACTATGCAGATAAGGCTGGCGGCGCGCATGCGCAGCTGCGGCGTTTTCTTCGGGGATTCCGTAGCGAAGGTGAAAAACGGTCTACTACAATTCCCTTAGATACACGACCGCACGCCGGTACGATGCTCATCCAGATCAAAACGGGCAGGGGTCAGGCTTGAATCCAGGATACCTGGGTCGATAGAGATGCCGTCGCGCGAGTTCAATTACCGTTAAAGGAAAAAGAAGCTTAGAACTACTTTCCTGTCGCGGACGGCGCTGTTGCTGTGATGGTAACAAGGCCTCCGCATCGACCATGCATACTGTTGTCACGTGCCTTGCTCCGACGCCCTTATTGGGCTGCGGGGGCCGCAGCCTCCACTGTTTGCCATGTTATCGTAAAACGGAGTATAGTGGAATGTACTCTACTCGGCGTAAACTCCAGTGTGCTACATTGGCAAGGCTAGCCTAGCATTCTCAGTGCTCCAACTCTGTCAAAGCACATAACACCGAAGGGCGTGTTATCTGTCTCGACACCGCCCTCGGCATAAATAGAGCCCGCCTTATCAACGTGTGTATACGGTGCGCGCCCGCCGATAACAAACGTTTGAGCAGTTTCTTTTCAGACCTCTTCTTGGCGTTAAGTTTTTCGTGCTACGTCACCAAGGCTAGCGTAGCTGTACAGTAGCAAAATGATTTGTTTGCCTAGTTGGTTAAAAGCTGCCACAGTACTCCAGTTCCGTCAAAGCTAGTTGCGCGAGCGCGTGCGAGTGACGCAAGATACAGCCAAGTACTTTCACAGCAGCGCGGGGTTGCAGCGCTGCGGACGTTACGCTGGCCTTGTCAATGTAGCACGAAATAGTTGACGCCGAGTATAGATTCTTTTCATGGCAAACGCCACCAGTCGGTGCTCCAGTCTTTGGCATCGCAGAGAACTTCCGGTTCATAAAAAGAATGAACAAAACTCGCCTTAATACCGCTCCTTGAAATGTCGATGAAAAGTTTAAGTACCAGTTCTTCAGGTGAGCGCCAAAAGAACGAAGAAGCGCGAGATCTGTTAACATCTTTTCGAATATTCTTGTAAACGAAATTACTTCCTCCAAGAAGTTAAACTGTACAGCCTAAGGCCCTCGCTAAATCTCCAATTTTATTGTCTTTGTAGCATTTATGCTTTCTAGCACTGGTGACATAAGCAAGCTCGAAAGGCTTGCAAAAACGGAGCGACCGGAAGTCGCTTGGGATGCAAGCGGCAGTTACCGCCGAATTCAGAAACCTCACTCAAACTACACTCAAACTGAAGGGCCCCTCCACTTCCTCGGGGAAGGCGCGAGGGCCGGCGCTGGCCAATCGCGAGGACGGATCCGCCGTCGCGATTGGCCGGCGCCGGCCCTCGCGCCTTCCCCGAAGAAGTGGAGGGGCCCCTCAGTTTGAGTGCAGTTTGAGTGAGGTTTCTGAATTCGGCGGTTAATGTTTCTAAACAGCAAAGGGGCCTATAGTCCCTTTGCTATAGCATAAATCCTACACGGACAACAAAGTTGGAGATTTAACGAGGGCCTTTGACTGTACAGTTTAAAGAGATACTACAATAAAGTGTCGGTGCTTATTTCTTAGTTTATCCGTGTTCAAGGGAGCAGTATCACATCCGACACACCAATCTGTTGTTGAAGAAGACACGAAAAGGAATTTTAAAACGAATTAAACGATTAGCAAAAAGAGCACCTGGTGGATTTCGTTAACGCCTCATTTGTCGAAAATAATCCCTGGAGAAGGGAAACAAGATGGGCAAAGGACAAACACAAATCTTCAAACACATTTTGGAATACATTTTAGCACTCAAAAACAGGGACAAAGAGGCGAGAAACAGACAGCACAGTGCGCTACTAACAACTGATTTTATTACGTGAAACGACGCTTTTATACCATCCGAGTTTCTGATTTTGCTCCACCACTAGCCAACCCTGTGCCAGGCCGCATCATTGAGGAACGCACGCTCCTTGTCCAGTAAATCAATTTAGGCCACGCTGACACATGCTGCACCACCCTTCTTAATCTCATCTGCCTCGACTATCTCCCTCACAGTTTTTTCCTTGTGCCGTGCCAGAATCTTGCTCTCGGAAAACAACGGCATACACTTGCAACTTTCACAATGATCAGACAGATGACCGTCCCGATAATTTCCTACTTTAAGTTTGTGCTCCCTCAGCCTATCATTAACACACCTACCTGTCTGACCTATATACTTCTTTCCGCATGATAAGGGGATCTGATATACTACTCCCTCCGCACATTCAACGAAGGGATCCCTGTGTTTTACCGCGCAGCCAGAAGGGGCCTTACAAAAAGGATCTGTCATCCTACATAATCTACTAAGTTTGTTTGGTGCGGAGAACACTACTTTCACGTTTGATCTATTGGCCACCTTTTTTCAAGCCATGCGCCGTTTTGTGAATGTACGGTATCACCGCGACCTTCTGTTTATCTCTGAGAACCACTGGGCAAGGGCGATCTTCACTACGCAATCTTTTTAATACGATCTCTGCAACTGAGACCACTACATTCTTCGGGAAGCCAGCTTCCAACAACCGCCTATACTGCGTGCCCAGGCCTTCTGACATCACATGGTGGCGTGATTTTTTGAGGGCGTTCAACACGCACATATTGGCAATACTCCTTTTTACCAGTTTTGAATGAGCTGAATTGTACGGCAACAGGGGTTTCTGGGCTCTAGGGTGGTACACCCAACACACATGTCTTTCAGAAAAGGTTAGTCTGATATCAAGGAACTGCAGCACACCCTCTACTGGTGGTTCCTGGGTTAGTATGAGGGGGTGTAAGACATTTTTAAAAACAGTAAAGAGGTCATCCACTCTCGACTGGAATTCTGCAGGCCCATGCTTGAACAGAACTAAAAAATCGTCCACAAATCTAAAAAATTTGATTTCATTAAAATCGTTGCCTTCATTAAAGCGCTCAAAAAGAACTTTGTCCTGATGGGCTAAAAATATGTTACTGAGGATGGGTGCCAAACATGAGCCAATGCATACCCCTTGTTTTTGAATATAGACCCCGTCATTCCATTCCACAAACGTCGATTTAAGATAAAACGAGAGCATTTCAATAAAACTCTCTTCCGTCATGCCGATTTGATTCTGGAAGGCCACTGTACCAAAGCGATCAATGTTCCACGGATGTTAGTAACCTGTCGTGCGGCAAAGAGTAGTATAAATCTCTAATGTCAAATGAGCAGGCTGAAAATCCTTTGTCGGAGTTATCTTTTAAAAAATCTAAAATATCGTCAGAATTTCTTACCAAAAATGGATCGTTAAAGCCTAAAACTTCCAATTTGTCTTGGAGGAAAAGCGCGACCGGCTTCTGCCATGAGCCCCTCTCTGATACTGTGACCCTCAGGGGACATTGGTCTTTGTGGGTCTTGGCACTAAACATGATTTGCAAGCTTCCATCTTTCTTCTTATTGATGCTCTGAGCTAGCTGATGAAGGTTCAACATTTTGCATCGTCTCACTGCCTCTAATCTCAGCTTTTTTAGAGACACATCATCTCGGCGATTAAACACTGATGAGATCGCCTCAAGGGCTTTGCTACCGAATTCTGCTTCCGTTAAAACTACGAATCCTCCCTCCTTGTCAGCTGGAAGGAGCGAAAGCCGTTGTTCTTTTAAAAACGACACCACTTTTTTGACCTGACCTTGAGACACCGCTGGTTTGTTTCGAACAATCACGTCCACTCCCTGTTGCCGTACAATTCAGCTCATTCAAAACTGGTAAAAAGGAGTATTGCCAATATGTGCGTGTTGAACGCCCTCAAAAAATCATGCCACCATGTGATGTCAGAAGGCCTGGGCACGCAGTATAGGCGGTTGTTGGAAGCTGGCTTCCCGAAGAATGTAGTGGTCTCAGTTGCAGAGATCGTATTAAAAAGATTGCGTAGTGAAGATCGCCCTTGCCCAGTGGTTCTCAGAGATAAACAGAAGGTCGCGGTGATACCGTACATTCACAAAACGGCGCATGACTTGAAAAAGGTGGCCAATAGATCAAACGTGAAAGTAGTGTTCTCCGCACCAAACAAACTTAGTAGATTATGTAGGATGACAGATCCTTTTTGTAAGGCCCCTTCTGGCTGCGCGGTAAAACACAGGGATCCCTTCGTTGAATGTGCGGAGGGAGTAGTGTATCAGATCCCCTTATCATGCGGAAAGAAGTATATAGGTCAGACAGGTAGGTGTGTTAATGATAGGCTGAGGGAGCACAAACTTAAAGTAGGAAATTATCGGGACGGTCATCTGTCTGATCATTGTGAAAGTTGCAAGTGTATGCCGTTGTTTTCCGAGAGCAAGATTCTGGCACGGCACAAGGAAAAAACTGTGAGGGAGATAGTCGAGGCAGATGAGATTAAGAAGGGTGGTGCAGCATGTGTCAGCGTGGCCTAAATTGATTTACTGGACAAGGAGCGTGCGTTCCTCAATGACGCGGCCTGGCACAGGGTTGGCTAGTGGTGGAGCAAAATCAGAAACTCGGATGGTATAAAAGTGTCGTTTCACGTAATAAAATCAGTTGTTAGTAGCGCACTGTGCTGTCTGTTTCTCGCCTCTTTGTCCCTGTTTTTTGAGCGCTAAAATGTATTCCAAAGTCCAAAACCAACTAGCCCAACAATCTACTCTTCAAACACAGTTGGTAGAGCGCTCCACCGGAAATGGAGAGGTCCCGGGTTCGATTCCCGGACCAGGCGGATTTTTCCGGTCGCGCACCACTGGCTTTGTTCGGAGATTTGTGTTTGTCCTTTGTCCCTCTTGTTCCCCTTCTCCAGGGACTATTTTCGTCATTCTTGTCCAGCTCGCTTACACCTTTGCATTTAATTGCATCATAATCATAGCCTCGTTTGTTATGCCCGTCTAGGAACCTTGACAGGTAGTGACTATAACTGTGTGCCTCCGGCAACCAGAAGAGAAGAGGGGAAGGAAGTACTCCACTCTCCCCGAGACTCTCTTATGTGCGTCCCAGACGTCGCTATTGTCCTTCTACAAAATTATAGAAGATTAATCCGTCACTCAAAAGTCGTACTAAAGCAGCTTTGGGGTTAGTTGCGGTGGCTCGATCGCTGGCGTGTTTCGGCCGCTTCGGTGACTGGAATGGCTAGGATATCCTCTCGACGTCAGCCTCGTCGCAGCTCTGCTCGTCCCGAGACAATCTACGTCACGATTACGGCGGATGTCACGTGCTCTCCGCTAATTGCTCTCCGAGCGCTTGCCACAGTGGGCCGTTTAGAACGAAAAATACAGCCATCAGGCTCCAAATGCAAACGTGCGATTGTCATTTACGGATATTGTGGATCATATTCAGCCTATTCCTGAATACGATGGGTATATTTCAAATTTCGTTGAAGTATCCCTTTAACGTCTTGGAGGAAACAAGTTGGTTTACAGGAAGATTCGAAAAATTTAAACAAAATTTGCGCTTCGTCTTTTTTCTTTTTTTTTGCGTTTTAAGCTACGGTGTTTAGGTGTTCTTTGTGCATGGTTTCTTATGAAACGGAAGTTCTCTGGGACTTCAAACACAGGAGCACAGACTGGTGTCGTTTGCCATGAAAAGGGTCTATAGTAATTTTGGACACTTACCCAGGTGAGAAGATTTGTTGCCCGACAGAGGGAACTAATCTGAGTTAAATGCGAAAGAATGGCGACATAGTACGTTTCTCGATGTAATAACCTAACTTGCTCACGTGTTTGTGCGTTAGTGTATCCTCTCTGTTTATTCGTATGTTTACGCATTTGTGCACGCTTTCGTATATTCGTTTGTATGTCTGTCGGCGTGCCGCTGTCTACGAGCATTAGTTAACGTTCTCGGCTGCTCGTAACGTCTTCTTCCGCAACGAAAAACTTAAGTTGTCAAATGTTTGCGGTATGTGGCTTTAAAACGAACCGAGGAAATGGAGCACCTTTGCCGAGAAACGGAGAGGGAGTCCATATTGCCCAGTACCACTGACCGTGCTCTTTGCGATTGCGCAGGATGAGGAGAGATCAGTGGTGCCGCCTGAAAGACATCTCCCGGCATAGCGTCATCGCCTCCAAGCACCTTCGCTCCTTTTTCCTCCTATCACCGACTTTACGAGTCGCCCAATTCGCCGAAGTCGGTACTGCGCGCCACACAGTATCCCGAGCAAACCGGCACATACTGTCGACTCGTTTCCGAGAGAGTCTTCAAGTTCCGTTCCCGCCCTGCCTTCTAGCTTATGCTCCGCTAACCCCTCAGCTGACGGTGCGGTGAAAGCTACGGGCCCGTTGGACCAGTCATACTTCTAGTTTTCACCACGTGATCACGGTCCTTCCTGTCCCCATGGGCGGAGAGCGGGATCAGGTGATAAAATGGAGGCTGTTGATTGGTCAGGCGAGACCGTAGCTTCCACCACACTATCAGCTTGGGGGTGAACGAAGTGTATACGCCTTCCACCCCCTTAGCTGACAGTGCGGTGGAAACTACGTGCTCGCCTGACTAATGGACCGCTCGCCTTTCATCACTTAACTTCCCTGTCTTGCGCGTGGGTTATGGGTGGGACCATGATCACGTGGTGAAAAATGGAGGTATGGTTGGTTCAACGGGCCCGTAGCTTCCACCGCACTGTCAGCTTATGCACGAAGCGGAGTATAGTTCCCTCGCTCGTTTGCTCCGTTTTTTGTTAGGGCTGTTGTTATCGTTGTTGACCGTTTCCCTTTTTCCGCCCCGCTCTGATTGCGTTCTGTTGGTCCCCCGGGAGGAACCGGACCCCGTGCCTGCGTCGCGGTACGCGGAGCAACTCTGATCTGACCCCGGGTCATCTCCCGTTTGTCGAACGGCGCCACATGCCCACTTCCCTGTTTGGTGATACAACATACGGGTCTCGTCTGGACCCTTTTTATTACCTTTAACGGCGGTCTCCGTTTTCGATTACGGGCTTGAGTCGAGCGTCGTGGCGCGTTGCTTGTGTACCTCGTCTCTCTTTGATCGAACTCTCTCTCTCTCTCTCTCTCTCGCTCTCTCTTGCTTTTTTTTAAATGACAGACGTAGTTATAGGTTATGTTTCGCGGCAGATTCCCGGGTGTGTACTTTTGTGAAGGGCCGTGGCCCTCTAAATTTAGCGAAGAAACGCTTCTTGTGACGTTAGAATGTCAGGCACGTCGCATTTGTTCTACTAAATCTAGCGGGGAAACACCTCACCTGAAATCAGAGTGCCAGGTGATGTAACCTAACGTCATACGGCATTACAACTTCTTGGCTGAATTAGGCTGGGAAAAATTGTGATGCCAAGTGACACTGCGTCATGTGACATCATGATGTTTCATGACGTCCCGTGTGTCCACAACAATGTGCAGATCATTACAAGGCACGGCTAAGAACCGGTAATTTTTTTTTTGTTTTCCTCTTTCGTAGTTCTTTTAACGTGTAGCGTACATTTCTTTTTTTTTTTATTAACTTCTTCACTTCTTCCTTTACAGTTCTTTCTCTCACTACAGTCAGTCAGCCTATCCGTGCATGCTAAAGCTTGACTCTTGCGTTGTTAAAGGGCAGCTCCGGTCGAAAACGAAACCAAAATATATGACTGGTATCGCTTTAGAGGCACGAGATATGATCACAGCCGAAATATTACGTCGAGGTGAAGCCGCGTACCCCACTAAAGCCGATTTTAAAGATGCGACCAGCTTCTAGTTAGCGGGCGGCAAGAGGGTTAGCATTTAATCAAGAAACATTGGCGCAGCGCTCCCGTCACGTCACGTCGCGATGGAGCTGCGGTTGATTGGTTAAACCACGTAGCGCAGCACCATGATGATGCCATGGCGCTGCCGTAGGGCTGATGATCAGTGTTGCCATCCCTCTAACAGAAAGTTTCGGTTTTAACGTAGGCACCCGAAACCAAACTTTGAGCCCGTGATATTTAGAAAACTACATACAACATCTAAAATAAAAGTTATACCTTGTAATTCAGGGACATTGCCTTAGCTCAAAGCTAAGGCAGTGTCCCTGAATAATGCGCACATCAATCATGTGCGCATTATGCACGCTTCCTGGCACGTGTATCGTAGGCACGCGTGTCGTCTGACTACTAGCTTTAACTGATCGCAACACCGCGCTGGTCGCGAAGGCAGAAACAATTCGTCGTTGCATCGAAAGGTCTCCGTCTGTTTGTCCTCTTGTTCCTTCTGGTCGGTTTGCCAATGACTGCATTCTGTTACCCACTCTGCTGTTAGTGTCGAAGATGGAACAAAAAACGGAACGACTTCTTTTAAACAGTAAAAGTGTCTCAATTTTTATACGTCACCTTTTACAGAGCGTCGCTTGAAAAAAGAAGAAAGAGGTATACCTCTCCCGCCTGTGTCTCCTTCCAGCTCGTTTCGTTAACCTTTATAAACACTTCCGCGATCGCCGCTTTACGACGCATTGAGTATGAGATGGCCCACGCACAAAATAGGACTCTACTTATTCCCACGCCGCATATAGGAATCACTTCGGTTAATGGAAGTCAAGACGCGCCTCGCAGAACCTCGCCAACTATGCAACCCGAACTGAAGCATCCGCTCAAGAACTATAGAGTAGGTTCCCTACGGGCAACTCGCTCGCTTCACCAAAAGAGGGACACGGGCCGATAAAAACAAATATGCGACAACGAGAAAATGGTACAGCTCGACGCCGGACAAAATGGTAGCACCATAGCCTCCTATATACCGACAAAGCCTGGCAGACCGCCACGAGAAGCGGCGGCCGAAATGGAAAAGGGGGAGCGGCAGACAACGGATGAGAGGTGGGAGCCACGTGACTGGCGCACCGCTGCGGCGAGACGCCGAAACACAATTCTGCCGAGCGAACAAGTGTGTTTCGAGTCCTCGCCGCTGCAAAAGCTGTGCGCTGACTTCCAGGTTCCCCTAGAAATGGCTCTTTGATGCTCTGTGCTACCAGATCCTCGCTCTCCAAATCTGCGACCGGGCACTCTATGGCTCCGTCGTCGAACTGCCAGGCTTTGTGAGTATACACGAATTCATCTCTGTTACGTCACGGTGCGGTGTTGGCGCGTCGGGCGCACTTCCGGCCATGGGGCAGGTGCATTCCTGTGTTACTCCGGAAGAAACCGTACAAAAACCTGCCTTCTCGTGAAAACGCCACGACTGGGGCTTTACCAAAAGAGTCGGGAAAAGTTTGAAATTCAGTTTTTATGCGTTTTCTCCCTGCTCGGTTCGTCCGAAAACGTGAAAAGGGGCCGTTGAAAAGGAAAAACAGACGCCGTCGGACCACGATTGCTTGGGCGGTAAGCACTTTGGATTAAATTCACGGATACTTGTGGTCCTCAGATTTATTTGTTTTGTTTCAACATGAACGCGGGAAAACCGTCAAATTCCACGGACCACCTGCAGACTATGTTCAGTGCGTCATCACGTTTAAACGGCCGCCTCTTCGTTCGAGCTGTCGTCTGCTTTCTCAGACGCGTTTCTGCTTGTCGTCTGCTCGTTCAAACGACAGCGACCCGTAGACCAAACGTTGACCCAGTAATTGCGATAAGAAGTGCAGACCTCGAAAGGCGTTTAAGTTTAAAGGTTGCTTCGGGTAAGTAGGCTGAGTGTAAACAGTAAATATAAGGATATGTTGATAATTGCTACCAGTGACCATCACTGACTTGTTGTGCCTGATTCACTCGGTCTGATTCTGCTTGCGATTTTCAGTATCGACGTAAACATCTCAGCTTTGGTTCGGGCTTTTGCAGCCCGAGCGACGTCATAACTGAAAATAGCGAGCAGAATCTCATCATGTCAATCAGGCTTTAGCGTCCATTCCGTGGCGTCCACGCGGAATGAATCGCTGCATGTTACATTATTCACGGTTTTTCGGTGTAACGAGCCTCGTTAATTTCTCTGAGGCCGCTCAAGAAGTCAGACATTGCCAGGAAGACGCAGAATCAACACTTCCAACGTGAAAAAGAGCAGCGGGACTCACACCGACGCCGACAACATAGCATTTCAATGGTTTGTTTATGGGGCGACGGCGAGCTTCTTGCTCACACCCCCATCGCCAAGGAGGTTAGAAGTACTAGGAGGGGGCACGTTGCAATATCCGTGAAGCCCAGTCATAAAAATTTTAAACGATGTTGCACTCTAAAAAAAGCCTGTGAGTTTGCTTTCCCGCACAGCATTCGCAGAGCCAATCACCGCCACTTACGGAGGCAGCTCAGCGAATGACGATGCCGAAACATATGTTCACACCAAAAAACGCAGTCTGAGTTGTGACATTAAGCAATGTAAGCGTGACGTTTCGTATTGCTTAATGTCACAACTCAGACTGCGTTTTTTGGTCTAAACAGATCAACGAGGTAGAGGGGCTTAGAGTGATAAACCGGAAGTTCGGAAGTGGCACCCCCCCGGTTGCCGCCATATTTTACGCAAATGTGACCACTCGTCACATGACCTCCCAAGAGCCGTGACGTCACAGGTAAGATGGCAGCGCCCAGAGCTGGCGGATGCGAGTTTGTTCGGTGCGCGGTAGCCGTGATGTGCTGCTGCTTTCCGACGACTTCGGGCTTCTTCGTGCTCGCTGACGCAGGTATAATGTGAAAATATGAAGGAATGATACTTTATACCGTTTTTGCGCAAGATCGCTCTGGATCATCTGGATATTAACGCCTGTGAGACAGCATCAGCTCTGCATCGCCGTACCGGTGCTCGGATTCCGGGATGTGTCCGAGGATCGATAGAACTTTGAGTGCTTTTAACATGAAATTTTCGCATTCTCTTAGCTTTGTTTGAACGTTGAAATATCTGAGAATCTACGCGAAATGTATACGTCACGTTAGGGCCTAAGGGAGGTTGTTTCAGCCCTCCGTCACCGAACAACCATAGGAACTTTTAGCGAGGAAGCTCCTGCGATTTTAACCTTTTGTGCTAATCCACGATTCTACATTCGATCGCTTTTCTTCCTTTTTTTTTTGTGTTTGTGAGTGCGAAGTGCACCCTTATTTTCAGCTACGAGGATGGCGTTTTATTGAGTATGGGGAAGAATAAATCGTTGCAGGCACCTGCTTCAAAGCTATTCGACTTGCTATAAGAACAACTGTTTTGGTGCATGCATAGATTAACTGCGCATTTTTTCTGTTTTGTAGGATTTATTGCAGCTATACTCTTTTCCATCAAGAGTGCATTGTATTAGTCGGTCAATTATTTAATTGTTCTAATTACCTGGATAAGATGATTCATATTTTTGTTCATCCCTTGCCTGGAGAGCAGTCTTGTTGAAAAATGTTGACTACCATTCCTTTCGGTCTCTTCAATAGACTCTTTTTAAAAGTGTGGGCTGTCTATACTTCGCATCACCGTAACTTGGAAAAGGCCAACCGCCACAGCCCCCTCGAGCCAATCAGAGAGACCGAGCGAAGGTGTGTGACAAATCTGTGCAGACGAGCACTCTGATGATATGTTGTCATGTGCCTCTGTCCAATGTGTGTATTGACTCACCGAGACTGTAGCCTTTGCCGTCTGACAAATTCTGATGAAACAAATTACAGTAGCTACTACTGTAATTACCCCAGGCTTTCATACTTTGGGCATTTGTTCGACAAGAATGTTATATCCGCCATCCCTGTGAATTCGGCTCAGCACCTATTGGACTCGAATGCTGCATTAGCGTTCAACCTGAACTGGGGCCCATTCGTGTGCTTTACGCCGAAAAAAATGATGGCAGTTGTGTTGCTTGATAAGGTTCTGCAAAGGGTCTATTGTGTCATACATATAGGAAGTGTCATGCTATATAACAATGCATCAACACATACTATTAAACTATATGCTCAGAGTTGTGTTTGTTTTTCCAATTAACAAGTTACAGCAGTGTGCTTTAATGCTATTATCATGTGTGTAGTTTTAAGTATCCTCTCTGCAATGCCTACGAAGGCCCCTGGAAGGAATAAATTAATAAATAACATTTTCACATCACTGGAGTTGGTTTTCGGATGCACCACACGTTCAGGAAAGCTCTAACGAGTGCAGCCCCTTGCAAGAAGTCTGCCAGTCTGGTATGACCCCTTAATTAATATTGAAGGGTCAGAGAAGCGAGTGTCCTCGTAAGGTCCAGAGCGTGCAGTGGACACAATTCTCGGTGTGTAGACTCTCAAGGCATGAAGGCAAGCGGAAATATGTTTATCTGGTTAGTGTATCAAATATGTCTATTTCCATTTGATTACATAATTATTGATCCTTAGTAAATGGTTAAATAACGAGTTCTTTCTGCGACAGTCTCGTGTCAGGCGTTCAGTCGTAGTACCTGTGGACCTTGTTGTCGGATGACGCTCCTGGCACGTCGGTGTTCAGTTTGGTCGAGTGGCAACTTTGACCGACTGATGCTGTCTTGTAATCATACGTCATGTGCGGCCACTGACGTCTGATGCAGTGAAGCTGCAGGGCTGGCTTCTAATCCGAAAATTTTCCTGGTAGTTTTCGGCATCAATGTAGCAAGCTCGGGCATGTATTGCTTACGTGGCTGTGCCTTTTGCTGTACCGTTGACTTGATAGCTGGCAACAATTTTTGTTTGCTATCCAAGTCTGGTGATGCTTGCAGTTCACTTTTGAGAGCAACCAACCATTCTATTCCTTCAAGTCACTCAGGGGCATTTTCCCTCAAAGTTGGAAATTGTGTGCTTCATTGCATGGACACAGATGAATGGTGTCGGCAAATTATTAGGTATTGTCCTTGGACGACAACTAACACCAAATAAACTGTCACTGCATCGCCGCTCACCTGCTTTGTCGTGCTTACCTCTTGTTGAGGTGATGGACATGAGGAGCTACGGGGTAATCAGGGATTCAGAACCTTCGATTCAGCACCTTCGGCATCAGGGACAAAGGTCGCCGAAGGTAATCCTTAATCTCCCGTGGTCGCTCCTCGAGACGTAATCGAGGGTCATTTGGCACGAACCCTCGCAGACCAATTCATTGGTACGGGCTGCTTTGGTAGACATGGTCGGCTTCATGCAGTGGTAGCAAAGTGGTCTTCGGTCGCACATTCGCATCACCTACGTTTTCCTCGGTGTACTTTGTTGAGCACAGACCTACACACAATGTCGGGAATGCTTCGGCGTTAGAGTGTCTCATTGAATTGGCATTGAATACTAAGGGGCAGCCGGTGGCGGTCGTCGTGCCATTGTGGCGTAAGTTGCCCTCGGTTTGTCAGATGCCGCTTCGCTCGCAGAAGTCTCGGTTGAAATACCTGTCAAACTTGTTCTGAAACAATCTTGGCAATCAAAATAAAAGCCGGGCAACTGATGGCAGGAAGTAGCTTCCTGATCTCCTCCCAGACAACGTCGTGGATGATGTCGTGGATGCCTGGGAGGCTGGCGTCGAAGTAGAAGCTGGACAACTCGAGTGTCGAGACGCCGGGAAGTTGTTCATAGTGGCAGGCTCGGGCATGCAGTGCACATTCCATGTTGGAAGCCTCGGTGATATGAACACTTCGACTGTTGTTGGGGGGTTGCGGACAAGGCTGCCGAAGGTGTTGTCCCTCACGTGAGGGGCATGGGATTCTTAGGTTCTTTTCTTCTGTAGCATCAAGGTCGGCGTGGGCGTAGGCGTGGGCGCTCGATCAAGCGCAAAACACCCTCTACGAGTGCGGTGGCGCTCCCGTTCGGGCAGTGTCCTGGACAGAATCAAGGATGCGGCTCTCTCTCGTTGATGTTGGCTGACGAATGCGCGCTTCAGCTCGATCTTGCAAACTTCCCATGACGTTAAGGAGGATCTATGGTTCTCAGACCAGCGCCGGCAGTTTCTTCCACGAGAAGTAAGGTTCTGCAGGAGCTGGTTGTCTGTCCACCCAATGTGGCGGGCGACACTGTCATATTGTTCAATCCAGTCCTTGATGTCTTCATACAGCTTGCGTGAAAAAGCGTCGGAGTGTGATTTGCGACGGGCATGCAAACAATGGTGGGAGGGGACACGGTTCGCTGCTACAGGTTTGTCATTGTTGGCTTAGTAAGCTTCGAAATTTCAGACGGGAGACCGAATTCCGGTGGTTTTTCCTGGTAGCAGCAACTGACTCGGATTTCAGGTGCTTCGTGGTGTATTTCCGAGGTTACTCCTTGTGGTACTCGGTCGTCTTGAGGTTGTTCTGCCAGGCTCGGGTCAGGACTTTGCTTACGGCTCGACGGGGGTATAAGACGCAAAATAGTCCGCCAGCCGTGTCCCATTATCGGGTAACTCGGCTGACACACAGAGTGAAGGGCTATGGGTAAAGTGCCCAGCACCTCCACCAGAACATACGATTACAGTTGAGCATGACCTGCAGTGTCCCAGAATAGCGAATATTGATAGAAGATAGGACTGGAACAAGGATCCGTGACAGTATAACAAAACTCGCAGAAGAGAATCTATCCTGACCACTGAAGAAGCTGCATTGCTTTAGTGGCATTCTGTCCGAATAAATCCTCTCCTTCGGGGTTTGGCGACTGCCGTGGACGAACTGAACTGAAATGGATGTGGGACCACTTTTCTGGTAATGAGCCACTGCAGACTGTTGCCACAAAGCGGCGTGAGCTGGGTAGGTAACACGCTCGATGAAATGTCCGGACAGCTTGCAGTTCGCGTAACGAGTGTGAATGAAACGTTTGTGTTGACGAAACGTGCGACAGACCAGCGGGACCAATACCAACTGCAACACCTGTGCTCCGTGAAAGTGCACGTCTACGCCGGAACAATTTCGGAAGCAGCACAGCATCACCTAAAGCATGGCACAGGAACTACCAGCTTAAAGGCAGCTCTTCGGTGCGCCGCACGCCTGTGCTCCGTGAAAGTGCACTTCTACGCCGGAACAATTTGCAAACAGCACAGCATCATTCAGCACGGCACGGGAACTACCAGCTTCAAGGCAGCCTTCCGGTGCGCCGCACAACCGAAGTGAGCCCTCGGTCATTTGATCGAAGCTGCACCGCGATTGCACACCGCCAAGCACGACTCACGCAATTTCCGTCGCTAAACTGTGTATCCAAATATATTGCACACACTTCACTGCAAACCTCGAAGATTCCGATGGTCAACGAGAGCACAGAAAGGTCGCCTTAAATTTTATCCTAGCGGTATCCGATTCAATCCGAGGTCCGAGC
The DNA here is from genome assembly GCF_016920785.2 of Ixodes scapularis. Lineage (NCBI taxonomy): Eukaryota > Metazoa > Arthropoda > Arachnida > Ixodida > Ixodidae > Ixodes > Ixodes scapularis. The sequence goes on from NW_024609882.1 coordinate 36,962,665, forward strand.
AACGTAGGTCAGATTGTCTCCTCCGTGGCAATATCCCGGTCGGTCACCAGCGAAATGCACACCGTTCCTCCGTATTTTCACGTTATACCTACGTCAAACACCACGCTGAACTCCGAACTCGCTTTCGACCGGCCTCATATGACGGCTTCCGCGTCTGAAATCAACTCGCCGAGACGAACGACAACCAACAAAGCATCCGACAAGCTCCGGCCCAGCTGGGGCCAGCCGCTGCATGGGCGCTGCCATCTTTCCAGTGACGTCACGTATTTGGTTTGGTCATGTGACGTGTGGTCAAATTTGCGTACAATGGCAGCCTCCTTATGGGGGTCACTTTCGAGTGCAGACCGGAACCCCGGTTTATCGCTCTAAGCCCCTCTACCTCGTTGAAACAGATGTTTCGGCATCGTCATTCGCTAAGCTGTCTCCGTAAGTTGCGCTGATTGGTTCTCCGAGTTTTGTGCGTGAAAGTAGACGCACAGACGTTTATTAGAGTGTGTGGCCAACGTGAGCATAGATCTCTCTGGCTATTGGTGCGCGTGACATGTCACGTGTGAGGTGGATGGTTGATTGTAGAAGGATTCCTTGCAGGCTTGCGCGCGCTCCGTCCGGTAGGTTTTATCAGGTCGAAGGCTAGACTGTGGTGTATTCTACAACCCCACAGCTAGACGAAGGCTAGCTACGGTCACGTGATGTGGTCACGTTGGCCTGATAAGTGAGGAGAGTAAGGAGGAAAATGAGAAAAAGGCGAGGCGTTAATGGAGCATGGCTTGTGGAGGCTACGCGGCTGGCGTCATGCCCTCTCCTAACCTTCTATCCTCCTTGCCCATCGCACAGCGCGGCGTCGGTGGCGTCCGCTAGGGGCGCTCCGGTTTGTTTGGGAACATGAGTTGGTCTATAGACAAACACGCTGTTTACAAACAAGCCCGCGTTTGCCCACACAAGGTGTGGGCACTGCGCGGGCGCAAAAACCAAATTCGGGAGGAGTGAAGCGTCTGCGCATGCGCAGTGCCGTCGACAGCGCCGCCGCATCTGAGTGACGCCAGGGCCGCGTGTTGGTCTATAGAGGAGGCTACGGTATGGTAGCACACCCCGTTTCACGTAGCGACGGACCGCAGAAGACGCTACGAGCCACCGGATCCAATCTCACGCCGTCTGGATGTCTTGTGACCTTCGAAGGAAACGTCGCAGTGCGCGGTGTGAGTTAGGTGATAAGTTCGCAGCGCTGGAGTGACTCGGACGACTCGTAGTGTGCACTGTAGTCCACCGTGAGCCCAAACGGAGTATATTATAAGTCCAAGGTGCTCGCCCCCTTCTCCTTTTTTCCACAAAAACAAAAATAAAAGCAAAAGAAGAGAGGGAACTTGTACAATAACAATAAAAAAAAAAAACATCCCGTTGTGGACTTCATTTCGGTGATGCAACCTGTAGTCCAAAGATCAAAAAGGTAATATATATATATAGCTCAACGTCATCGTCTACTTACAATCATGCGAAAAAAAAAAACAACACGAAAACTAAACAACGTAGAAAATAAAAATGATAAAGAAGAAGAAGAAAAAGGCAGGAAGGAAGCGGAGTCCTCGATTGTTTCTCATTACTTGCGCGGCGGTGTTTTTCGGGCCTTCCCCTAAGAGACATCCTATTTGCCCAGGTCTCGACGCCGAGGCTCATCTCCGGGAGCAACGCACTGTGCAGCACACGGCGCCTTCCCTCGATTGCGCATTTCAGACCACTGGGCGTCCATCGCCGCGGTGGTACGCCGAGGGAGACTCGTCCCCTATCTATATATCGCACTCGTGATCCCTGAGCTCCACTACGCTCCACCTCACCCCTAACCTAACAGTGCGCTGGAAACTACGCGCTCGCCGGAGCGATCAGCCACTTCTCCTCCATCACCTGACCCCGCTCTTCTCTGTGCGTGGGTGTGGGCGGGAGCGCAATCACGTGGCGAAAGAGAGACGTGTGATTGGTCCAACGAGCTCGCAGCTTCCACCGCACTGTCAGCTTAGCGGCGAACGGACTGGAGAGTCCGTTTCATATTACGATGAACCACAGCGTAGTGTCTACGGCCCATCCCAGCCAATCCGGTGTTGCGAACGCGTCACGTGACAATTCGCCTCGCGGGCGTAATTGCGCCCTGTCTGAAGGTCACGTGAAGGTCACGCGGAATTTTATTGGCTTCGGTGGCTAGTAGAGAGGTCTTGCGCGGTCCCCCATTAGGTGAAACGGAGCCATGGATCCGAGAAGATTGCAGTTCTCCGGGGATATCTCGGAACCCTGACTTCCTTCCCTTTTTTTTTTCTTTTTTTGTCATCTTCCCTTTTTTTTCTTCTTTTGTTTGATCGGTGGAGCACGTGTCCTCTATATGGGGTGGGGAGGAATTTAGGCCGAGTACCTCCTCCGAGTCTCCGACGGTGTCTTCCCCACTGCGCATGCGCGTCGCGGAGAGATGAAAATGCCGAGATGGGGGACATAAAGGTAACAATGTGTGCCGGATGGCGTTGGCGACTCGCTGAATGGGGCCTCACCGAAGCGTATACAGAAACGAAAGGACTCGTTAGAAAGTAATTAAAGGGGTTACTTCGTCGATTTTTCGGGGCTACCCTAACTAACTATGTTTCCAGAATCACCGGCTTTTACCCTTTCCGGTATGCTATTTAGTATCGCAAAATTCAGAATAGCTATAGGGATGATCGGCAAGTGAAAATGATGCCTAAAGCAACATTCGAATATACCCGCGTTTTTCAGTGCCGTGAACTTAGTGGAAGGCCGGCTTGAAGGTCGAGCGGGCAGTCTAAAAATGGACTGTATGCCGAGCATTTGTTTTGTGATGCTGCGCGGCTGCTGGAGCGGGCTTGTAAAGCCTTCATTGGAGACAATGAAACTGCTTGTTATCAGGGTGGAACAAAATGAACAGTCCAAGGAGTGAACCCCTGCCTTCCGCGCTCACGTCCCTTTTCTTTTATTGTTGCCAGTAGAGATTTTCACTTTGAAAAACACGGTGGCGACCAAACTTGTGATTTAAATAACTTCGCGAACAAAAAAGAAAAGGATTTCGGCCCATTATCTGGGTTGCTTTTTAAGCGATGTTCGTTGGCGTGTTTAGCGAATTTTCAGGCAAATTGGTGATTATGAAGAAAACGCCGGAGTGGATTGGATTGGATGAGAGTTTGGGAGTGGATTGGATTGCTTGAGAGTTTGGATTGACGCCTTTCAACGTGTGAACAGAGTCTGCTCCGCGCTGACACGCATGTAAAACCAACCCAAGATCGCACGAAATTCATAACATAAGAATACCGTTTTATGACATTTTCAGTTACTGCACACAAATCATATAAATATGGTTTCGTAAAAAAAAAAAAAATACATATTTGCTACTTTTCTGCAACATATTGCCGACTCCAGCGAAATGGACGGCACCTAGCGGGCCGGATAACAGAAAGCTGTGACGGCAGTTTCGCTCGCAAGCCTTCTTTAGCGAGTCAGATATTCACAGCGCCTGGCGGACTAAACACGAAATTGTAAAGTCAATTAAAAAAAAATCACGTGACAAAAATTGCCTATAGTCATGTGTGGTTTGTTTCGCCGAAAACGGTGTAGAACTATTTCCTCAGCCCCCGATCTTTTTCGTTTTTTCTCTCTTTTTCTTTGAGATTGTCGACTGGTACTCTGAGCATGCCCAGCCTGTACTTGGTTTTTTTTACGAACCAGGATTGATTCGAATCCATTTTCGTTTGGTGCACGCAATCACACTCCAGGATCGGCCGATGAATATATTTTTTTTATTATTATTATGACGAAGATAACAATCAATTTCGTTATGATATGGCATATGGTGATATGACATTGCCTTTACATCGTGACAGTGACGTCGTGGAACGATAACGGCGAAGTTCGATTACAGTGTCAGAGTGAAGCATTAATGCTGTCCCATGTTATTGTTACTGTGGACACTGACTTTCTGCGAAGAAGTTCATGCTAAGCCGTTTTGGGGTTGTTTCCATTATCCTTGCTTCAGGCGCAATATTTTTATTATCATGCATTAGGGAGTTTTCGTAGATGGTTTCCGCTGTCCAGCATCGTTCTCCGCAACCCCCAATGAGATGCGGGACACTGCAGGCATGGCTAGAGCCGCGCATGCAGAGTAGTGGCGTCTTCGTTTCGGAGGGCGTTGCGGAGGTGATCAAACCGTCTACGAAAACTCCCTATTACCTTTGTCTTTCGCAGTCGCTTGTTCACGCTAACAGTGTCGTGCTATGTATACATGGAAATAGTAGTGTGCCATGGTGCTGAACTGCTAAAACAAAAATTGCGAGCAGTTTTTCGTTGCGTTGCTAATACTCTGTACAGAGCGCAGCTCTAAGGCGCCCGTTTTGCGGCTTGAGCGGCGTCGCCGTCGCCGTCGGCGTAACCGCGCGTTGCATTGTGGGAAGTTCCCATAATGACGTCACAGGTGACGTCACGTGTGACGTCATGAGGGTCACGAGTGACGTCACGAAGGTCATTCGTGAAGGTCATGTGAAGGTCACGACCTTCCCGAGGCCTTCACAAGTGACATCACGGGGGTCACGAGTGACGTCAGAGGGGGGTAGGGGAAGTAGGGAGGGAGGGGAGGAGGAGAAGCAGATGAGGAGAGAAGAGGAGGAGGAGAGGGTATGGGGAAGGAGGGGGCATACCCTCCTCTCCGTAACCTCCCCTCCTCCTCCTCAAGAGCTGTGCTCTAATTCGGCATTGCAGGGAATTGGAAACGTCTTTCATTTTTTTAGCAGTACAAGACCGGCATTAAATTGATGGGGACCTTTAGCAAACCGTTACCGTGACCCGCGTACCGCACTACCGGATCCCTTGAAGAGCGCCCGGGTGATACCATGACCGCGAGGCGTGCGCTTAAAAGCAGGCTTCTAAGGCTCCGCTAAAGCGGTACGCGGAAGACAATAACAGTTCGCTAAAAGTCTCCAATTTCCGCCTCGTTGTGTCTGAACTATAAAAACCTTAAGCACCGCAAACTGAAAAAAAAAAGATTGAGTTGGCGGAAGACTGATCAGTTTATTTAACTTGCCAGCTCCAGTATACATAATCACTTGTACAAGATCGAAGTCACGTTTTCTTATTCCGTTCTGCATGCCGGGAAATGTCATGGCTATAGTCAGTTTATCCCTATCTCTAAGTCTGAATAAAATATTATTTAAGCTTCCGCTTATTGCTTTTCATTCCATGATATTGTGAGTTGCTTCTATTATTCTGAGAATCTATACTGCGCTTGTGCTTATGCGTCTTCCTCGCTGACATTTGCGAGTGCGGGAGACATCCGCAGTGTTCGCCGTCCGCGTGGAAGATCTTCGTCGTACGTTGGGAGTCCCGGTTCTTCATTCCGGTTTTTGGGAAGAAAGCCGGGGACAGCGGAACTCGCATCTGCAAGGTACGTTTAAGCAGTTCATAACTCTACGCCAGGTCTATAATTTGATCGTTGAAATCTCAGCACGACAGGCCGCGCTTACGGGCGTTCATTAGATTCAAAGGTAGTTGTGGCACACCTCCCAACCGGCACCTGACACAAGCTCGAAGCTAATGAGAAATTTGTCACCCATTTTTAGCGCGGTGTAGCTACATTATTTGTAGCCTCAAGCGCTGCTGCTATTTTAGATAAATTCGATAACGATTCTCGATACTTCACCGACGCCTTTTCGTATGTATTGCATCCTTATCGTGTATGTACCGTGTCGGAGTTACCGGAACGGTCTACTAAAACTCCCTGCTTTTGCACTTCGCTAAATTCTTCCCCGTTTTGGTCACCCCTGACAACGTTCTTCTACGTAGACGTTGTAGTGTCGTCAATATCGGTGCGATCATGTTTGGAATTTATACCGATACTCATAGACTCATGCTGCATCATGTGACGAGCTCACGCTACACTGCGTGTAAAAACACGTCAGTGTTTTTATAAATATATCCTTACTTTTAAACTAGTAACGTATTCCACGGCACTTGGACTGCAGTGTACTAGAATACTGGGGTGGTGTTGGGACCGAAGGGGCTCGCCTGAAGCGCGTGGTATTGATCGCGACAGGTGTCGCGTCCGGCGCCTTATCCGGAGGGTGTGCGCATGCGCGGCTGCACGCGCGAAAATATGAATCTTTGGTGCCGCTTTGGTGGAGTGCACATAGGATTTCCGATACAGCTACGACCTGCCAGCGGTCGTACCGCGGCATCAATTACGCTGCGGCACGATCGTTAGCAGCATGATGCTTCAATGTATTGGACGGTACAAGCTACATTACCCTTCCTTTACATAAAAACAATTGCGACTTTAAAGAAGCGGTTTCGGTTTGTCGGATGGTGAGCATTTTAAATGAAATGCCCATTTCCTTGGTCGCAAATGCCGAACATTAGATATTTGAAAGGGATATCTAAAACTCGGAAGCAGTTGTTTTTTTCCTATCTTATTTTATAACGGAACGAAACGGCACACACTAAAGTTCGATATTGTTTTAGTATGTTTTTAATACCCCAGGTTAACTTCTCTCTCTTCTTTTCTGCCTGTCTTCTTTTTCTTGACCTTAATCAGCTCGCTTCACTTGTCACTCATTCTTGTGTCCATTTATGCGACGAACCACCCAAGCGACGGTCGCAAAGAGGTGAGAATCTTCTATTTCTTCGTGGCTGCCACGACCATCCGAGGATCACCCGACGTTCACTTGTAAGAAATGGCTTATAAGCCGTGACAATTTTTATCACGCGTTTTAACATTTAACTTAAGTCCAAAAACTGAGACAATGTGGGCTGAACAAGTAATGCTTTATAAGATTCAAAGAAAACAAGAAACTATTTCACAACATTTTGAGCAGAAAACATGAGCACACGTAGATCAGGCAAGGAAAAAAGTTGTAATAGTTTACAGCACGGCATTGAAATAATGGCTACAATGTGCAGCGCATACATGGTTACAATATGCAGCGCATTATCCTCTTGAGGGTAAACCATCTGAAACCTACACGCTCACAACAATACATTTAACCGACAGCTACTTTCTGACAACCAGGTAAGTCTCGCCTGAGCTGGCTATTCGAAGGGAAACACCCATGGTTCCACAGGGGGCGTATCTGGTTCACGCAGACATTCAGGGTGTTTTTGTTTTATTCTTTACAGAACTTTACATATCTTACAAAAAAAAGGATGTGGCAGATATGTGGATGCCGTCTTTCATTATATCTGTAGGGCTCGGTGGACAATGAATGGGTGAATAACCGTTGCAACGTTTAATAATGAACCAAGATCTGTTAGTTAACTTGTTTATTAACGGCTTAATTGGCCATGGTGCAATTGCAGTTTTAAAAGGAGTCATTATTAAAGGCAAACACAATTTCGACAATTCGCGAAAAGGCAACGAGGTTCGCAAAATTAATCGTAAAAGTTTGCCTTTCTTCGCTTGATTCAGAAACCGCGTTATGAAAATAATACGTAGAATAGTAACTTAGTCGTCTTGATGTGTGGCGCCGGCGAGTCCACCGAAGAAACGCTGTCGAGTTAGTGACGAGGGGACAGAAACAACCTGCGCCATTCTTCTACGCATCAATATCAGCACAACCTCATTCGCGCTTTCAGCGCGCAGCTTTTTAATTAAGTGAAAAAAGGCAAAATTTTAGCGATGAATATCTCAGGACAGAAAGAGCGGGTTGGTAGAGATAATTAAGCTTGAGGAAGAAACGAAAATGGACGGACAAACACAGCAAAAACGAACGCCTTGTTACTTTCGCTCAAAGCTCGTTGTTTGTTCGCGAACTTTTTAAATTAGGTTGGCCTTTAATGATGGCTCCCTTTAAAGCTGCAATTGCAACATGGCCCATCAAACATTTCATTAACCCTCTGCCTACCGCAAAAATTAAAAAAAAAAAAGATTTGAAAACACCGATTTTTTTTTTTTACGTGCCCTATACTCTGTTTCACGTTGTGTTGTACCGCAGGAAAGGCTACAAGCGCGAGCTCCTTGCTCTAGGGCACATCTCGGCGGCACGAGCACACGTGCACCAAGGGCAGCTGCCAACGCTATGAGCTCGCGCTCCTAGCTTTCGCTACATGCACCGCTCAAAGAGAAAAAAGAAAAAAAGAAAAACAAGGCGGGCTGCGCGAGCCGGATAACTCGACTACAGCGCCGCCACGAACTGTCAATACACGCGCACTCACGAGCTCCCGTTGCCGAGCCGCTCCGGTCCCAACCACCAACACTACCCAAGTATTCTAGTACACTGTACTTGGACTGCCGCTAAAACCGGGGTCACACTAAAGCGGGGGTCATACAAAAGACTGTCTCCACTCAAAAGTCACCGCAAAATTTGTGGCTCGAATGCCGTCTGCCAAGTGTTCTCCTTGAACTCAATGCCATGCGGTTTTCGAAGTACGGATCTCGCGGTGACTCGCGTTCGAATCTGTATGCAGGCTGTCTTTTGTACGATGTATAAGCACTGTGACCCCGGCTTAAGAACGTGTGTGTTACTGTTTTAAGATGTCATATGTCACGCCTACTTGAACTTAAAGCCTCTGCATCCTGGCAAAAGTGGCGCCATTCATTGTTGTGGAAATGCTCGACACAAGTGCCGCGCGCTGCTTCTGAGAAGAACATGGCGTCTGAAATCTAGCTCAGTGCTGCGCTGTGCCGCCATGATCTTCCCAAATGCTATACGTTGCACGTGCCTCGTGCATCGACGCACCTTCCGCTCCTTTTGAAATGTGAAGGGGCTCTATTTGTACTGCATGCCGCTTTTGAAGATATTTTGGACCTGCGCGACCAAAAGCGTTGCTGTCACAAGTTAGTCAAACCAGGCACGTAGACAGGATTTTGTTTCGGAGGGGAAAGGGGGGGGGGGGGGGGGGGGGGGGGGGCTCACCCATGCCAAAGTGTTGTTTGAGGGAGAGGGGGGGAGAGGAGGTCCCAGCAAAATGAAAGATTTGGGGAGGGGGGGGGGGCGGGTCCCATGCCCCCCCCCCCCCCTCCCCCTCCCTGCCTGCGTGCCTGACCGGAGACGTGTGCGGTTGTCCGTTATTGTTCCTTCCTAGTATCGGGTTTATTATGAAGTTAGTTGCACGGCTACCCGAGTGGTTGCGCCAGTTTGTTCTCTCGTAATCTGTCACAGGCGGTTTCAAAGCAGTCGGTCTCACTGAAACTCAACTACATGTGAAGCCGCTTTCCTACATGGGGCGACTGGCGTACCCGCAGCGGCGACGTCACGTTTGTAGTTGATGTAGCAGCCCATCAGAAGGGCCCCGAAGAAGACCCCGGTGCCCGAGGTCAAAGCCTTGCGCATCAGCCCTGGTGGCCGCGCCAAGAAGATGTGCAGCAGACCCGTTGCCATGCCAGCAACGCCGGCTGGAACGGCCACATCGGCCGAATGCCACGCCATCTGGCCCGCGTCTTCCGACGACGACGTCCGCATCCCTTAGGGTCACGGTGGCACTCCTCCAGTTTGCAGTAGGTGAGTTGTCGTGCAGGCAGCCAATTTCGGCTGCGGGAATGGTCGTGGAATGGACACTTGAAATTAATTTGCGATGTGAACAAGGATCACGTCAGTGATATCTTTAATGGGACGGAGGCTTATTCTGGAGAAGGTGCCGTGTAACAGAGATCTCACGGTTGCCTGCCAGAAGAAGCCCAAGCTTTCGGAATTCATCCCCAGTAATCCGATGGAGATTAATTAACAAGTAAAATATGTGCTCTCTGACGTCTGTAATGGGGAATCCTTTCAGTACCTGGACCATAAGGTTGTTCCTGGGCACCAAATAAAATTGGTTCTTAATTATTATTATTATTACTCTTACCGTATTTACCGGCATACGAGTAACACTTTTGTGCAAGTCTTTGAATGTTTATAAACGGCCGTTTCCAGGAGAGAAAAAAAGTTGGTATACAAGTCGCAGCTTTGCATAAGCCGCAACTATATGTATTTGTACGGTCGGCGCGGAGGAACTGCATTGAAAAGCCCGCATGTGTAACACGATTCCAATATATGCGCAAGCGAGAGCAAGTTTCAATATCGAAATAAACGAGACATATAACCCCCTGGCAAATGTTCGCAGTGAAAGGTTCATACTTATAGGGGGGAGAGCATGTTGTGGCCCCGCAGAGGTGCAATGCACACCAGAGTTCCGCCACGAACATCATAGCGTTTTACTAGATCTTTTCAATGCCTCCGATAACGATACCGATTCGACGTGTGCGGGCGGTGCCCAAAGGCGTCGGCGGAGTAGCGGGTATGGTTATTGAAGTCGTCGAAACGATCTACTAAAACTCCCTGTCGCCTTGTACCGTGCAACAAGCTGATATACGTAAACTGCAACAATCTGACGTGTTGGACTATTGGTTTGAAGAGTTGGGAAGTGACAGCGGCAAAAAACTTGGACAAGGGTAACGAAACTCACATGACAGGATGGCGTTCAGCGCCGTCCTGTCGAGTGTGTTTCTTTACCCTTGTCCAAGTTTTTTGCCGCTGTTCCTTCTCGAGATGTTCACTGGTATACGCCGTGGGATAGAGAGGAACAAGAAAGACTCTTACCTCGCAGCTTAGGTTTCCAACGCCTCGAGGGCGTTGGGCCCCGTTGCAATTTTGTAGCCAGCATTTGCGGCCATTGTTCTTCGTCTTCTTCCCCTTCTTTGCTAGCTGAAGAGGAATAATTTAAGAGAACTTCTTTGTTTAATATTGTGATCGTGCACAGGTTTTAAATTTCTAAGCGATTAATCGTTGCAATTTAATCGAATAATTATTTGGTTTTTAGGTCTAAGTCGAACATTAGAAAATTGTTAAATTATAATAGAATTACAAATAGAATGGTATACAATTGTGGAACATAGGAACACTATTATCTCTAAATCTCTTACAATTGGTTCATTTTTTCACGTTAAGTTCAACAGCGACGAGGACGCTTGAAAATAACATAAAATGGGTCATTTCTTTCTACCAATTAAGGAACTCTTATTACGTTTCCGTAGGAAAAGAAAACCAGTTAAGCGTAAGATGTCGTTTTTTTTATTTTTTTTCATCGTTAGAGGGTTAGCCGGACCACTGGCACACACACCATATCTTGGATCGACAAGGTGCTCGCGCTGCTCGGTTGAAAGCTCGACCGCAAGCTGGGAGACTTCAAGGCTGACTTTTGCGAAGACCGCCGCCCGGCCAACACCGGCGCCAACCCCTGGAGACCCATCACTGGATTCCCTGCGTCGCCGGAAATTCGGCCGGCTCGTCTGCAAGCTGGGCGCTCACGGAGTTCTCGCCAGGCACTCGAGATCGGCCTGCTAAAAGTCAGGAGCCCATGGCGGCCCCTCGAAGACCACCGGCGCTAAGACCGCCACCTAAGATGGACGCTCTTCGCTCTCCTCTCCATCCCATCATCATCATCATCCCGCCACCCTCGCCCACCCACTCTATTTAAACATAGTCAGCCCTTTAAAATGCAAGTGCATCATCATTAAACGCTGTGCCGCATTCCTTCATTGTATGGGCGACTTGCCTTTCTGCAGTACCGCGACTCTCCTCAGCTATAGAATGAATTTCAATTTCGATACCGTTCTCGCTCTCTAAGCATACACACAGAATAACTTTTCACCATTTAATTAGTTGGGAAAATAGTTGGCAATGTAGGCTCAAATCAATTAATCGGTAGATTAAACGGTTACTTTTTCAGCCCTGCCTGGCCGTTTTCTATTTTTCCTTTTTCGTGTTAGATAAGTAACTAAAAAGGAACATCGTCACTTTTCTAACTATCTGTAATGAGTCATTTTTTGTTGCTGTAACTAGAACGGTAACCTCATTAGTTTTTTTTTTTTCTGAAAGGGGCTGTAACTGTAACGCATTACTTTTGGAAAGTAACTTACCCAAGGCTGCCTCTGGCGCTATGAGAAAGACCACAGAATTTTAAGATAACCGTAATCATGAAAAAAAAAGGTCGCTCCGCCAGGCTTTAGTCAAAGTTTAATCGGCGAGAAATCTGCACTCCGATTGGTCACGATAAAAAAAAAAAGAAAAAGAGGGGGACATTGGGGACAACTACAAGTTAGGCCTGAAGCCTTCTTTCCTATAGCTCCGGTGTGTGTTAAAGCAGCCTTTTTTTCGTCAAGTTTGTCACAAACGCAATGTCTTCCGCTTTCTGAACTCTGCAAGAAGACGCGCATGGTGCGTTGCGCTTTCCGGGAAGGCAACAAAACGAAAACGGGAAGAATCCGCGAATCCCTAAATTCCCCTTCCTCGCGGCACACGCGCGTGCGCATATGGAGTGGTGCACGGGAAGGGCGGTGCATACGCGGGATGTATGCGCATGCGAAATGCGAAGTGCGCGCACTGACAGCATGGAAATGGCGTTGCTACCTTTCGGGGGAGACACGGGAGACAGCTACACGGCTGCTGTGCGGCATCTCTGATGCCCTCCCTTTGCGCCCGGTCGAGGCTCGAAGAAGGGAATGTGGCCATGTTCTTCCATTTTGTTCTTACCTTCCGAGCATGTATGTAGAGGTCTTTATATTTTACGCTCCCGAGACACACTTTCTGCGGTTTCTCGAGTGGTGTTCATTCAATCTCTTCATTCTTTTTTTTTTTTTTTACTGAATTTTTGGAAAAGGAAAGTTTAAGCATCGATGAACTTCGGGTTTAAAGACGAGCAGTGTTTTTTTGCGTGGACCGTGTAGCTTCCGGATTTCAAGGCGGGAAGGCATTTGAATGAATCGATCAATCAACCCTGTGATACACCACGCAATTTTTTTTTTTTACATAGGTTTTGAATTACACGGGTGTGCACGGCGCTCCCAAATTTATGCAAGGACAAAAACCGTTATATTCCGTGGCATACTTTTCTCAAGTTAAAATAACCGAATAATAATTCTTATTTGTAAACATAGCGGAAGGCGATCGCAGGCGTCTTTTCCTGGTGTACGATTTTGTCGCATTTTCTAAAAGTGACACATTTTATGCATCTCGAGAGGGACACACAGACGTTCTGGAAACAGATGCACGTATAACCAAACTACGTCTCGTGTGCGATTTCGTAAGAGAGATTTCCAGGAATAAAGGACATACACCATCTTCGCACCCGTGGTTAAAATGTCGCTTCGGTGAAACTTCTCCAGGAGACAGGTTCCAGCGTCTTCGATTTTATCCAATCCACTTCCTATAGATACTTGCGCCAGCAGCAAAGTCTTCGAAGCGGAAGTTCGTCTGCTTCATTTGCAGGGTTTGTGGTCATGTCAGAACGCTGGGCTCTGATAGGCTCTGATTGAAGGAAAGTGGGTAGACGGCAAAGCAAGCTACCTTCAGGTCTACCCGCTATCCTTCCGTCAGATTCAATCAGAACTCGGCGTTGTGACGTCACCGCAACCTCTGCACAAAAAGCAGACGAACTTGCGCTGCGCATACACCAACTCGGCTCTCTGACGTCACGCCACTGCGGTGGCGCTGCTGTCGGCACTGCGCATGCGCAGATGCTTCATCTCGCGCGAATCAGGTCACTGCGCACGGCACATGCTAACTTGTTTTGTGAACAGCGTGTGGGTCCACACGTACTCCAAAGAATTCCATTTCGTCTGCGGCGTCCCGTAACACTGACGTCACTTGACGCTGGGATGTCACGTGACACCGCGTCACTGCAAAACACGGCAAAAAAGCTGAATTTCGTTTTCTTCGTGTTGTTTGGCTTGGGGGGGGGGGGGGGGGGGGGGGGTTCGCTCTTGCGAGTCCTACCGAGCTGCTTTTGATTTTCCGAGTGCTGTGCGGAAAAGACGACGCACAGAAATTTTTTCGAGTGCGTCTTATACCTCCACACGCAAAAAACACCGTTCGCTCAAACTACAATCGCAGATACGAGTAAGCCGAATCGTGACATTTATCTTCATTCGCTCCGCGTATTCGAAAGGAATCTGCATTTTCCCGTAAATGGCATGCACAAAATACACTCCTCCGGCGTACGCGTGCGTCGCGACTATGTCGATCTGATCCGGATTGATGCGTATACAAGGTGCTGCTCGTCTCCGAGCGAACAAAGGACTCGAAGGAGCGTCTTGTTCGGGGATTCTCGGAGCGAGCTGCGTTCCCGTTCCATATCAATGAGGCTTCAGCGGGGGCGGATGAAAAGAAGCCTTTCCTCGCAGTAAGCCCGCGTGCCCGCCCCACGCGTGTCACTGTCTTTTGCTCGTGCACGCCTTTCTACCGTAGAATACGTTTTTTTTGAGGTGCTCCTCTTCCCACTGCCCTCCCCCCCCCCCTCTTCCCCCCTGCGAATGTAATGTAATGTAACGACTAAACGTGCACCCGCTGCGTGACGTCACACCCCGCGGTCACGTGACCTATAGTTAGAAACAGGGATGGGCAAAATACATGCAAATGTGTATCGAAATACAAATACAAAATACTTCGTCAAAAATGTATTTAATTAGAAATCTAATTACATTTTCAAAAAAGCATTTAAGTACAAGATACAAATACAACCAAATGTATTCGGTCTCCTCCAAATACTTTTCCAAATACATTCCTCGAAATTTGCGTCAGCGACTTCAAAGCACCTGCGACGGGTTTCTGGGTATCTCATTTTAATTTTGCATCGCACACTCGGGAGTTAGGGTGCGAGACTTTAGTAACGTAATAGAAATATAATCACAAAAAAATGGAAACAGCTTGGACGTAATAGGTGAAAAAATTACAAAGCTTCAAGGAGCTTTTTTTGTCGATTACATAACAAAGAACCAAGGCGACTAAGACGCGCAGCACTAGCTAGAGACTTTTTATTGTTGCAACTCGCACCAGTTACGAAAATCTGGACGACCCGCGCATTTAGAATGTTCCAGGCGAAAATATGGATGGAAATCAGGCTGGAAAGCATCACAAGTTGTCACAGGCACTTATTTAGCCAGTCTGCCTGTGAACGTCGATTTCGTCACTATTCTTGCCCTGGACTAGCACCGTAATCACAAAGTCACTAAACGCTTGTGCTTGATTGAGAGACACTACATTCGGTGCAGAACGTAGTTTTCTTCCTGCTCTGGACAGTGAAAACAAATTTGAGGGATGTATTTTCGCCCACAAAATTGTATTTAACTACAATTGTATTTGAAATACCCGCGTTTCAGTATTTGAATACACGCGTCAAATACATTACCCAATTTGTAATTAAATAGAAATGCAAAATATACAAAGTATTTGAAATACGTATTTCAAATACTTATATTTGAAATACTGCCCATCCCCGGCTTCAAGCAGCTCTTTTTGTCGATTACATTTTGGTATAGACCAGCAAAGAACCGAGACGACCAAGACACGCAGCACTAGCTAGAGAATTTTTTATTGTTGCAACTCGCACCAGTTACGAAAATCTGGGTGACCCGCGCATTTAGAACGTCCCAGGCAAGAATATGGATGGAGATCAGGCTGGAAAGCATCACAAGTTGTCACGGGCACTTATTTAGCTAGTCTGCCTGTGAACGTCGATTTCGTCACTATTCTTGCCCTGGACTAGCACCGTAATCACAAAGTCACTAAACGCTTGTGCTTGATTGAGAGACACTGCATTCGGTGCAGAACGTAGTTTTCTTCCTGCTCTGGACTGTGACAGTAAATTTGAGGATGTATTTTCGCCCACAAAATTGTATTTAGTTACAATTGTATTTGAAATACTCCCGTTTCAGTATTTAAACACACACGTCAAATACATTACCCGATTTGTAATTAAATACAAATGCAAAATACACAAAGTATTTGAAATACGTATTTCAAATACTTGTATTTGAAATACTGCCCATCCCTGGTTAGAAATACGAACCACTGGACCACGTGACCCATACTAGCACAAACCACGTGAACACGTTAACCATGGTGGTGCACAGCACAACGTGACCACCTGGTCCATTGTGGCACATGTTAGCATCGCACGCATTCTTTCTACGCCGATTTTGCCGATTGTGACCGAAGCGCTGTTCCTTTTGGGAAGTGAAGTTTTCCAGCGACTTCCGGTCGTTTCCTATTGCTGTTTGCGGTCCCAACCCACCTTTAGCCTCATAATAAGCGCTCTACGACCGTTTTAAAGTGACCGGAAGCGCCTGAAAAACGTCGCATCCGTCCGCGTTAATAGACATGGATGTGCAGAGCTCCGTGTGCACCCAAGCCTTCGTCACATGGCAACCAAGTTCAGCGTCGTCTAGTGGTCTCAGCAACTTGTATCTCGGTGTAAGTCCACACATCACGTGGCCAAACGTCACTCCGTGAATCATTCTTTTGTCTTTCTTAACGTTTCCAAGGCTGCAACAGTCCCGACTGAGCAAGGAGGTCGGTGTAACCTTACGTATACCCCGCCATCATTCGTTGGCGTCATTTGATTTGTCGAGTCACCGGCGTAACACGCATTGTGTTTGGCAACCAGAATGTACTGCCTCTGCAATCGTCATCTGCGGGAGCGATTTCATCTGCCGGCCTTCATTTGGACTCTGGTTGATGAAACTGTCAAGACAACGACCCAGGATTGCTCAAGCACTCCAACGATGCTCACTCCAGGCTTTGATTTTGAAACAAGCAACAGCGCGTGTATAATAAACTTTTTGGTTGCCAAATTTCGAGAGGAAAAAACTAAATTGAGCCAGAGATCTTTGTAACTGCAGTTCTGACCAACCCTGTTGTTGTTGTTGTTGCTGTTTTTTTTTTTTTTTTTTGTACTTGGACTGTTATTTATTTTGTTGATATCGCTGATGGAACAAGGATGCGTCAGTTTCTTTCTCGAATGAAGAAAAAAGCTAAACTTTTCAAAAGTTAAGTTTTTTTTTTTTTTTTTTTTTTTTTTTTTGGGGGGGGGGGGGGGGTTTAAGAAGTGTCCGTCTCTACGCGCGTTTTTGGTTGTCAATTTGTTATTATTTTGGATTTTTTATGGTAGGAAGGGGGGATGTTTTTCGACTCGACTTAAGCCACATTTCGTAAACTTTATAGACATTCGGAAGTCGATGGGGTGAATCCCTCCAGCCACTGAGGGTCTGGCCGAAGAAAGAATCGACGGACGCGCTCCGCTGTGCACTGGGAAGAAACGGCGGCGAGGAATTCTCTTCTTTTCAAATTGAAACTCTCCCTCGAAATAGAAAGAATAGTAACACTACCAAAAAGACGCATCGAACGAAGTTTATACTAAAAAGGATACCAGAACAAAACTGTGAACACACACGCACACACACTCGCAGAAATCAAAAAGAAAGAAAAGAAGCATGGTTGGACTCGGATTTGAGGGAAATGGGGAAGACGGTAGAAGCGGGAGGCAACAAAGTTGGGAGTGGATATTACTTTGGGCTACTTTATATCTTCTCATCTTTCGGAAAGACCCAACGTACCGCGTGTAGTTCTCCGCGAACAAAGTACTAGTCTTTTATTTTCAGTTTTACTTTTTAACTCTTTCTTTCTTTCTTTATTAAATGAAAAAAAAACAAAAAAAAAACGGGGATGTTCGCAGCCGTGAAGGCATGGCCGGCTACTTCACGTTCAGTTAATCATTAAAAAAAAGGAGTAATAACATCCCACATGACCCCGTATACACTCCCCTTCCCCCCTTTTTACCCCTTCCCCCAAGTGTTTTCCCGAAAACAAAAAAACAGTCAATTATTTCGTTCCATTGAGTCCACTTGAAAAGTCACACGATCAGTCAGACAAGTTCGGTCTTTCACATGTCATATCCCTTATCACACCACCATTCTCACCGAGCGTGCAAATTTATTCATTATCATTCACTTGAACAAATATATATTTCGGTGACGAGCTTTGTTCCATTAAAAATATTGTCGTTCGGCGATATTATTCATTCATTTACATCAATATATTCCAAGCCAGTAAACGAGGCTTCATAGCTAGAAGTGTTTTTACCTCGGAGATGTTCAGGGCATCGGGAAGTTATCTGGCAATTGCTTTCACTGCCAGAAAGACCAGTTGGAGAAGCAATTGCTGATCCACTCCTAGTGTGATGGGTGGCCGGTGTACCTGTACCGCTGGTGGCCGTGTCATCAGTGGTCCACATTTTACACGGGAAAATGAAGGTTTGAAGCTCTGCGTGCGAGAGAGAGAGAGACAGAGAGAGAAAACATCTTTATTGACCCACAGTTCAGGGTGTCAAAGCGGTGTCCAGGAGGACGCCATTCAGAACGGTGAGGATAGGTGGATCATGGGGGATTGGTGGCGTCTTTTGATGCCCTGAGCTTCTCTTCGATCGTTGGGATGTGGTGAAGAAGGGCGTCGAAGATGGCGGGCACGTGTTGATGATTTGTGGAAGAGAGCCACTCTTTCCATGTCGTGCGCCGAAGCAAGGGGGGGGGGGGGGGGGAGCTTGGAAAGTGTAGAGCGGATGGATGGTTGCGCATGGAGGCATTGCCAGTACGTGTGCGTGTCGTTTGGGTAGCCAGTGCAGAAGCTGTGCCCTGAGCACCTTGGAAGAGATGAGTATAGTGTGGGGAGGATAGCGTGCGTGTCTGCGTAGAGTGTTGGCCTGTTGTCGGGAGAGTGTGGGAGGCGGTGGCACGAGGGCGAGTCTGGATTCGCGGAGTCGTCGGAGTGTGTCAGAGCGCTGTTGATGATATTCATTGCGCTGGATTTGGAAGTCATAGGACGTAAGCCAGTCAGTCGCAGGTCCCGGAGTGGAAGTGACTCGGGAAAATGAATGTGCTCGTTCATTGCCTGGGATTAGAGCGTGGCCAGGAATCCAGTAGATGTAGAAGCGAAGGGTGGGAGTGGTGTTGAGGGCGGCTCGAAACTCGCGCGACATGTAGTTGGGGAGTTGGTTGTACTGAAATGTGGTGCGAACTGCCTTTTGGGAATCTGTCAGGACAGTGATGGAGGTGTGTCCCTCGTGGGGGTTGGCGATGGAATGGTGAATGGCGGAGCACAGCGCCTGAGTCTCCAGGAGGTTTGCCGAAGGCGCTTCGGATATATGTTTGCCTAAGCGTTGTGTTGGTCTGGGGACAGTGAATTGCGGTGCGGCCGAGTTTGGTGCCACGGTCGTAGCTGGCGTCTGTGTAGTAGATGAGGTGCTGCTGTGCCTGAAGTGGGGCGAATTTTTGGGATGTCAGTTTGGCTCTGTGCTTGCGGCGTTCCGGGTTCTAGTCGGGATTCATATGTTTGGGTATGGGATGTGTGGTGATTTGGGATATGGTATCCCAGGGAGGTGTGGTTGTTTCGATGGGAGGGAGGTGCAGGGTGTCGTAACCGAGAGAGTTGAGAATGTAGCGACCTTGCAGGGACGTGGTTAGGCGTTGCTGTTGACCCAGTCAGTGCAAGTCGACTCGCTCCTCGAGTATGTTGAAGGGGTCCATCTGTTGTAAGTGCTCTAGGGGAGCGTACTGTGGCACGCCGAGAGCAAGGCGGGTGGGTTTGCGGAGCTGTGTCTGGAGGTGTTTGAGTTGACGGGTAGTGAGCGGGGTGTAGGGGATATGGTAGAGTACGAGAGAGTAGATGAGAACTTCGATGGCTCGTCTCATGTCGCTCTCTTTGAGGCCACTGTGGCGGCGGGAAACGCGGCCGAGAATGTGTGTAATTTGATTTATCTGCTTGGAGAGGGTGGAGACGGTGATATCGCTTGCACCGTTGTTTTGGATGGTGAGGCCTACGAGCTTGGTGTGCGGGCGTTGGAGTATGTGAGTGCCGTCAAGGTGTACGGTGATCAGCTGCCTGCTGGGATTGTTTTTGCGCTTGGAGATGACGAGGAGTTCCGATTTAGATGGAGAACAGGCCAGAACTATACTAATGGCATAGCGTGCGACAGTGTCGCATGCGTGTTGCAGTGTGCTGGCCGGGGGAGCCGGTGTTGGTCCATAAGGTAACGTCATCGGCGTAAATGGAGAATTTGAGGTGGGGGATGGTGTCGAGTTGTGCGGGAAGTTTGCTCATGGCAAGATTGAAAAGGGTGGGAGAGAGGATGGAGCCCTGTGGTACTGCTTGGTGTAACGAAAAAGGTGTGGAGATCTGTCCAGGAATTTTAAAGGCGGCCGTGCGGTTCAATAGAAAGTTGCGGATGTAGTTGTACATTCGAGGGCCGCACTGTGTTTCTCTGAGTGTACCGAGTACGGAGTCATGCGAGACGTTATCAAAGGCTTTGTAGATGTCCAGGCTTAGGAGTGAGCGAAGTTGTGTGGTGCTTTTGTCTTGAAGGAGGTCATTGTATAGCCGAATGAGACAGTCTTGTGTGGAGATATTCTTGCGGGAGCCAATGATTGTAAAGGATAGCGCTTTGACGTGCTCCAGATGCCTCTCGAGGCGCGTGACACGGCCACTCGATCCCCCCTGTTGGTGTGGCCTGCCGATGTCTTTCCGAAAACAAAAAAGCGCGCGTGAGAGGAGAACTTCTCCCATTTTCCGTGGGGGCGCTGCACATCGGTGAGCGGTGAGCGGTCTTGTGAGCTGAAAGCTATACCCTGTTTCACCTTATGTTGTACCGCAGGAAAGGCTGTAAGCGCGAGCTCCTTGCCCTGGTGCAGATCTCGGAGGCACGTGCTCTCGTGCAGTAAGGGCAGCTTTCAACGCTATGAGCTCGCGCTTCCAGCCTTCGCTGCGGTACAACATAAGGTGAAACGGAGCATAGAGAAGGCGCCCAACGCGCTCTTGCTCCGCTACCCAGATAAAATATCTGCCTGTCATTGGCTTCGCCGATACCGAGGCGCTGCCGCGGTTGCAGAAGGCAGCAAAACTCGCTTCCCCCCCCCCCCCCCCCCCCCCTATGCACCGTTGTGCTCGGCGAAAATATTGTAGTGTCACTCTGCGCTCGCGTGTGTGGTTTGTGTTGGCGTTTTGGGAGCTGCCGGAAATGTAAATGCGCGTTCTAGTTTTGAGTGCCAGACGGCGATGAAATGTGCCAACTCCACTCGTGAAACAGGAAATCCTGCAGTTGATGAAGTACAATGAAGTCTCTTCCGGACTTGAGTTCGCACCGCTGACTTACATGGCTGGCTACTTGGCCTTCGTTTGCGAACAAAAGGTGACCATTTTTATTTGTAGAAATTGTCGTAACTTCAAAGTAATTAGCTGAAACATTCAACCTAGCAAAGCAATAATAATTTCTCAGTGAAAGCAAGGAAGGCTAATGTGTAGAACCCGCTAAACTTTGCAGGTGACGTGTCCTGAATGCAAGCGCAACTTAAGGGAAGTGCATCACATGACGGAGCATATCAGTCCATGTTTAGCCTTGACCAAGGAGAACTCGGCTATCCACGACCTGAAGCTGTCTGGCTGTGCAAGCTCGTCTGCACCTTTGTCGAGAGGGCTCTACAGTCGGCAGAGATTCGTAGTTGTGGAAGGATTTGCTAGGTTTTCTCGAGCGCTGTGCTTCCACACCTTATGGACTGCCCGCTGATGTGATGTGTTAACTGCCGAGACCCCTACCACAGCGAAGAACTCTGCGAGCTTTTTCTCAGAAAACTCCTCAGACCTTTTTTGGCAAACTGGGCTGGTGACCGAAACAGCCCACTAGAGAATATATTGAGGCTTTCGCGGAAGCCTCTTTCCCGGAAGGTACTCCGCTTGTGGACTATATGACTCCCTTGGTCTGTTTATTGTGAACAATGAAGTTTATATTGCTGAAGTTATGCACGCGGAATCCGATTTTATATTGTCCTTCACAGATGAATAAATGGCACAGCTCGCGCGTCCTCGAGCGTCGGTTAAAACCGGAAATCATACGACCTAGCTATATCCAACTATAACTCCTATATTACAGTGGTAGCAGAAACGGGGCAACAGTTACGGGAACAAGAAAACGACAATTCGCTCATACTGCCAGCAAATCGGAGCTTTAACGCGCAGCCTGCAGCTGAGTGAGCTTTTCGCAGAAAGAATCATGTGCTTTTATTCTACACAGATTCGTCACATTATTCATGCAATCTGGCACTCGTTAAAATTGAGACCTTGCGGCTTCACGAAAAAAAAAATCTAAATAGCCACACCGGGCCGGTCCGGGCGTACTGCTCCTCTCTCACTATATTTCGTCTTAACTTAGCATGGATTAATCGCGAACGCTGTGCTAGCGCGAGCGGCTAGCTTTTACTGCATTGACTGGAGCACTCGCTGGACGAGCGCTCATGCAGCCGCCGAGGCTTCCTTCGAAGCAACTATATCGCACTTTTAGCACGCGCGGCTAACAAGTACATACTAACGTGAAACGAAGTATAGAGTTCCTCGATATGCCCCCCTCGAAATGAACTCTATCTCTCACTAGAGTGCCTTCATACACACGCGCGCTTTTGCTTGAGTGGTGACATCTCAGCCATTTTTCCACCCAATCGTTCTTTTATGCATTTTGGAGCGCGCGCAATCTGCTGTCACTCAGCTCGAGCGCGTAGCTTTGGCTAATGCATAGACGCCATTTTACCGCCCAAGTCACGCACCGAGTGCGCGAGAGAGTCACGCGCTGGGAGATTCAGGGCAACAATGGATGTCTTCACCCTGAGACAGACAGACATGTAGGCACCCTATCTCTCACCGATAACGAGCGCCACGGCTGGCGCTGCGGGGTAAAGTAGAACTGTCGCTCTCACCGGCGGAGTGAGGCATACGGCCTGCCGCTCCCAAGGGGAGTTCTAATCGAGTGGCCGTGCGCGTGAGAACAAGCTTCTCAAGAAGTTTGCCGGTGCACGAGGTGAAAGAAATGGGTCGTAGGTTTTTAACTTCGGAGGTTTTGTTTGGTTTGAGGATCATGGTGACGATGGCATGTTTCCATTCTGCTGGTATGTCGCCAGTTTGCCAAGCACTATTGAGGTATTTTAGGAGTTGTTGGAGTTGTGTGTCGTCGAGATTGCGGAGAAGTTGATATGTGATTTGATCTTCGCCAGGTGATGTGTTTCGTTTGAGAGAGTTAGTTCATTGAGTGGGAAGGGGGCGTCCATGTCGCATAGGTCGAGGGGAGGAGTTGGAGGTTCTGATGTGTGTGGTGTGTCGGTTGGTGGTGGAAAGAAAGTGTCGCGGAGTTGCTGCTCGAGGTCGTGTGAGGTAATTTTGCTGGCGATCATAATGCCTGTGAGGGGGTTGCGAGGTTGAGAGAGTGTGAGGAATGTGCGCAAGATGCGGCGCGTTCTTTTTGGTGCCGAGTTGGCCATTGAGGGAGTCGCAAAGTTGGGGGCAGTTTTCGGTGGTGAGTTGGTCTGCGTAGGTTTCGGCTACTTTGGTTATATGAATTTTGTGTTTTAGGAGTTTGGAGTGCTTGGTGTTCTTCCATTTTTTCACCAATTTGCGCCTAGCTTTCCAGAGGTTGAGAAGATGGGTGTCAATGTACGGGGGGTCCATATCACAAGAGCGAATGACATTTTAGCGAACGGCGACATTTGAGCGAATGGTCGTTTTAGCGAATAACGGGGGCGCGCGTTCACCCATCCGCCGCGCTGCGCTTTACGCCGCTTCGCGGCGACAGTCTGCGGCAACTCATTACAAAATTATGAACTCACTTGGCCCACCCGAAAACGCCGCTTCGCGGCGTCCGACTATTCGCTAAAGTGTCGTTCGATGAAACGTGGGCGTTCGCTAAAACGTCATTCGATCAAGTGAGTGCCTCCCCTCTGGGATCAGCGTCCGTCGGTGGGGGGTTGTTGGATTTATGGTAGCGAAAGTGATCCCAGTTTGTGATGCGAGCAGTATTGCGACGTACTTTCTGTTTGACGTTGGTGATCAGTGTGAGGTGGACGAGGCAATGATCGCTGCCTAGCTGTTGGTCAGATGCGGACCATTCAGCAACGAATAGGCCGTGATGGAAGGCCAGGTCGGGATTGGTATTGCGTTCTACACTGTTACCGGTGGGGGTGGGTTGTGTGGTGTCGTTGGCCAATGTCATCGACGTTTGGGCGGTTGCTTGTTCGAGGAGGCGCCCATTGTGTTGAGTGTTTGGGTAACCCCAGGACACATTGGGTCTGTTGAAGTCTCCGACTAAGAGGATGTCATGATCTGTGTGTTTGCCACGAGTTTGGTGAGCCAGGGAGTGGGATTTGCGACCCTGCGGCTCTGTCGCGAGTACGCGTTGACGATTGTGATGGGATTGGAGTAGTTGAGGGGTTGAAGGGTGATGATGACGTGCTCTTGGTGAGCGGTGTTGATGTCTGTTGTGTTGAGTTGTATCGACGGGTGTTCCTTAGAGATGTATGTCATGACGAGTGTGGGGGTGTATGTGTTTTGCCTGCGGTCGGTTTGAGTGATGCTGGGTTGGGTGTAGGGTGTGTATTGTGGAAGGTTGTGAGTGCCCTGCGTGCCCTGAAGAAAAATGACGTCAGGTTTGCGATCTAGCATGTTCAGGTATTGTGTGAGGCTGGCTCGTTTACGTTGTAGGCTGCGGCAGTTCCATTGTAGGATGTGTATAGATTGTTTAGATATTGTTTTCGTCATCAGTTGATGAGGTGTCGATATTTTGACGGGGGATTTTGCTTTCAGGGTGGTAGCGGTCGTCTGCTTTTTGTTTCGGGTGCTGAGGGCCCTGTGCTTTCAGTTCTGCTACATACTGCTCGAGAGCGGCCAGGCGCTCCTGAATGTTTTTCAGAACGAGCATGATTTGCTTGAGTTCGACGGAGAAATGGGGAGTGACGGGTTGAGAGGGGGGAGGTAAGGTGTCCATGTGTTGATTTTCTGGTGCTGCGTTTATCGCTCGTACTGTGTTTGGGGTGGTTGGTGTGCGCTTGGCAGCGAGAAGCGCTTGTTTGTACGTGTCGGATGCAGTAATGGGTTGGGGTATGGATTTGGGTCGGGATGCGTGTGTCGGTTGTAATGTGGAACGGAGTGGCTCTCTCACCTTGCTGTTGCGGCTGAGACTCTGGGTCCTGCGATTTTGCTGAGTTGAGCCTCGTGGGATGGGCGGTAGGCGATAATTCTCCCGTCTGGAGTTGGCAGTGTGCACCTTGTCGGAAGGAGGTGCTGGTTGGTGGGGCGGGCTGGGTGTGGCCGAGGCTTTCCCACGCTTCGGTTTTGGTGGTGGAGGAGGGGTGCGCAGTGTGTTGGGGATGGTTGTTGCCTTGGGACGCTGCTGTACTCGCCGTTTGTAGGCAGCGAGAGTGGCTTGCGCATCGGCTTGCTTTTTGGCGGCGCAGTTTGGGTGTTTGGAGGCGTGCTCTTCTTTACAATTGACGCAGTAAGGAACGCAGTTGTGAAGGGTGTTCGACGTCATGTTTTTCTGGTGACAGATGTCGCATACGGTGAGCTTGCCTTTCTTGGGGCAGACTTCCGCACGGTGGCCGAGCTGGAGGCAGTTTTGGCGTTGTTGAGGTTTTGGCTTGTGTGGGTGGCACCGGAATTGGAGGCGGCGGTAGTATTTAGTATAGGGCAGGTATGTGCCTTCGAAGGTGATGAGTGCCGTTTCAGTCTTGCCCATCATGCGAGCGGTGAGTACTGGGACATTGGATTCGATGTTGCCGATGAGCTTGTTGGGGGCGGTGGGAGACGCGACGCCGTGGATGACGCCCTTGCAGGAGTTTGTGGGGGCCGAGGGGTAGCTGGTAACGGCGTAGTCGCGGCTTGCAATGGTGAGTTTCGTGGTCTGCAGGAGCTTTTCCTAGGCCGAGGGTCGGTAGGTGTCGGCGACGAGGACGTTTTGCACGTCGCGGATTTTGAAATACGTCTCTTTCGCTTCCGATGGCGTAAGGTGCGCGGCGGCGGTTACGGCATATCGGTGAGGTGGGTAGATTGAAGTTCCGATAGGGAAACCCCGTCGGTCAGCTTTATGACGATGGTGAGGTGACTTTTCGTTGGTTTTGTAGAATAACACACGGTAGTCTATGGTTCAGCGACAGGCGGAGTCATGGCGGGAGCTTCGGAGAAACAGCGAGGTGCCGCAAATACAGCTGGGCGGCCGGCCGGAGAGTGGGCCTCTCGATGTTTCCGTGCGAGAGATGCAGTAGGCACTGGTGACCCTGACTGTTGAGATGTTCTCTGTAATATTGGTGCAGAGGTCATTGGATCACGTCATACTTGGATCGTAATTCAATTACAGTAATTGTATTACTGTAATTTAATTACTTTTCTTGAGAATTTGTAACTGTATATTAATTACTTTTGGCTAAAATAAATTTTAATTGTAATTGAGTTACTTTCTAGCGTCAGTAATTGCAAAATTTGAGGCACAATTACAATTACTTTTATAAGACTTTGTGCAGCCGACGGAACCTCGCTGAAAGCCTCCGCGCTCGCACAAGCGGCCTAGCGCTCGGTCACACACTCGCACACATTGACACACACGCACATGCACGCACAACAAAAATAGTATTGCGTTGTTTGTTGTTTTGTCGCTTACACTGCGGGCTGAGAGACAATCTTCTTTGCAGCCTACCTCAACGGCGCCGTCTGCGGAGCCAGCAGAAAACAGTAGCATAAACATGCCAAAAATTAAAAGAAAGAAAGATTGAGCTTCAGCTTTCAGCCGAGCTCAGAAATTTTAATTGTCTATGTTTTTTTTTGTTTTTTTCTGCCAGTTTTATACGTCTTCCTTCCAGTACTGTCGCATAATTGCACCTCTGTATTAATTTCAAGTTCATTTCCTGTTGGTTTTACTTCGTATATTATTTGCCTAAGTATTTGGAGACTGACCTCGCACCTGTGTATATTGCCACTGTAACATATCTGCATGATAAGCGCGACGGAGCGCATGCCCAGTTTTCGGTGCGAACTCGATAAAATGCCACTGCATCGGCCGCGGGAGCGCTTTTTGCTTGAGATGGGAGGGAAATAAAGTCGCTTGCCACAACGAAGGTGTCGTCACTCCGAGCATGGTGGCCGAAACGTTACAACTGGTGGCAGGGGTAGAAATCGTAGGATGAGCCAATACCGCCTAGAACACAAGGCCTGCGCGTTTCCTCCTCTAAACGTCATCACTAGTAGACCCCCTCAGCGCCCCCTAGCTAGCACCATCGTCTGCAACATCGTCTGTGACATTGTCTGCTCCATCGTCTGCTTCAGTGGTTTGTGTAGCAGATAATGAAGCAGATACTCACGCCAAATGTCCGCTGCTATAGCATACGATGAAGTTGGACACTCACGAGGAGTGTCATATGCATGAGTGAAAATGCCTTACTGCTGTACGAAGGGCTGCAAAGCCCTTCGCTGGACGGTGGCCGCTAGCACTGGACGCCATTTTTGAGGGTGCTGTTTGTACTCCGGGTCGCTGCTTTGAAGCATTCTTCCACAGAACGAGCGCTAGCGCTATACTCTGTTTCATACTTAGCGTGCAACGCTGTTAAAGCTACTGGCGCGAACATGGGGCTTGATCTCGTTGATCATTTACACGTGCTGTCGAGCAAAGAAAACGAAGCCACGCGCTCGCGCCAGTAACTTTGACAGCGTTGCACACTAAGTATGAAGCAAAGTATAGATAGGCACCTCTCAAAGCCAGGAGCGCGTGCTAGCTCGCGCTCCTGGCCGAGGGAGTGTTCGCATGCAGGTTGCAAATGAACTGGAAGCTCGCTCAGCTCGCTCTTAGCAGTCGCGTGCACAGCTGTGGCTGCCAGTGAATGCGACGTAGTTGGGACGCGGCCTCTACTCTCGTCAAGCTTCGTGCTGTTTGCCGCTTGGGGCGGGTCGGGGTTCTACTAACCAATATACGGCTCTGCTACTAACGAAACGTCATGCGCAGGCCTTGTCTTCTAAGTGGTATCGGATGAACGGCGCCGGGGGCCTGCGGCTTCGGTCGGTGAATGCTGGTCGTTTTTCCGAGTTCTCCAGTGTAACTTTGTAAGCTTTTGACCGGATTCCGGAAAAGCAAAATACCGCACTGTGTCATTTTTTGTTTGTTTCTCGAGCAAAGGTGCCATGGACTTGGATAAGATTACGAAGCCTCGATTACTAAACTTAGCGGAAGAGCTGGGTGTAACGGTAATGAGGTTCATGAGAAAAGCGGAAGTAATCGAAGCTATTAAGACTTGCGGGGCCGACCTCGACGAAATGAAAGAATGTTGGGATGAGGTCGAGAGGAAGCAAAGACGTGAGGAAGCTGAACTCCGGAAAAATGGAGGCGAAATTGCAAAAGTCGTCTGATGAGGCCAGAAAAGTGGAAACCTTAGACATCAGAGCTTTTTTGTAGCCTTTTCGTGTCGGTGGTGACCTGGGTTTATTCCTCGTTAATTTTGAACGCACTTGTACCAAGCTGGGGTTCGCGGAGTCGGACTGGGCACAGCGACTTTTTAGTGTTTTGTCCGGAAAGGCGGCAGAGGTTGTGGCCCGACTCGACCCAGACAGTGCGCAGGATTACTTCAAAGGGAAAGAAAGCCTTCTGAGAAAGTTCCGGCTTTCCCCGGAGGCGTTCCGAGTAAAGTTCAGAGAAGCTAGGAAGCGTCCCGAGGAAAGTTACAGTGAATTTGCGTACCGTTTGCAGAGTTTCCTTGAGAACTGGCTTCGGGGGGTTGACGCGTACGAGGGCCGCGAAAAGATTCTGGAGCAGATTGGTCTCGAGTAACTTTTTAATTCCATTCCGAGTGGAATAAAATTGTGGATTCAGGACAGACCAGACGTTGTCTCCGTACAAAGGGCCACTAATTATGCTGACGAATACTACTCCAGGCACGAAAATGCAGCCGCAGAAAGCAAGTCATTCAGCCGAAATCAAAATCGTTCAGCTTATCGCTCGGTCGAGCACAACAAAGCTACAAAGCCCGATGTAGGCGAAAAGCAGCGCAAGAGGAAAGCAAAAAAAAAAAAAAAAAAGAAGCCCAGATAAGAAATCAGCCAAGGCCTTCGAAGCACGGAAGCCCATTGTGTGTTACTGATGCAATCAGCCTGGGCATCTTGCAGTGAGATGGCGGGTTCCGAAGGTTTCGAAAATGAGTTTGACACTGGGAGCAGAAGACGAGCTTCTAAAACCCTATCTGTATGACATGATATAGACCCCTTTCGAAATACTGCCCTCTGTTGGCAGCTGTAGAATTCCTGCACAATGGCGGACTAAAACCGCAACGTCACGGTACACTTTATGCGTTTGGTGGGAGAACACACCCACAGAAAAGGTGATGAGCGCAGTGACGTTGCACTTTCGACGCTGTTTGATTGGCTTGTAGGCTCCTAGCGTTGGCCGCCCTTCGACGTTCGCTATCTTATGGAATGACTTGCTCTTTCCACGATGTCAGGTGTTCCGCCATTGTGGAGT
This sequence comes from Ixodes scapularis, assembly GCF_016920785.2. NCBI lineage: Eukaryota > Metazoa > Arthropoda > Arachnida > Ixodida > Ixodidae > Ixodes > Ixodes scapularis. The sequence goes on from NW_024609882.1 coordinate 36,991,744, forward strand.
GGCTCCGACCTTCCAATAATCGGCACCTTTTTTCGAAAGGGGTCGATTGAACGGCCAGTCCAGTAAAGTTTTGCGGGACAAGGGTGCCACTCACCACCTAGTTCATTCCTCAGTGGTCGAGCCCAGCGGCTTAACAGGCGAATGCGTTTGGGTTTGGCAGGAACTTGAGAGTAAGGCTACCAGTCTTCCAGTTGCCAAAGTCAAGGTGAAGGGTTCGTTTGGGGAAATAGAAACAACCGCCGCAGTTTCTGATGGTGTGTTTCCTACGTGCCCTTACATTCTTTCTAACAAAACGGCAAAGAGTTTGAGTGACTCTGGAAAAGAGTAGGCTATGAATCCGGTACTTGTAGTACCGAATTCGCTCAGTGACGGGGGATCACACGTCAGCCGTTCTTGGGCCTGAAAACCGTCCAGTACTGGTCGAAGGCAAACCTATGATCGCCGAACCTAGTCTTGTTTCCCCAGCAAGGCGTTAATTTTGAAGAGCTGTCAAAGGTGGACACATTAACCTTGATAGCCGGGCAAGCTGCGGATGACTCGCTAGAAGAGTGCAGAAAGAGGATTTCAATGTCATCATCAAAGAAAGTGTCGTTCTTTCTTAACAAGGGGGTCCTCTATTGCAATTACACTGCCAAGAGGGGACGAGAGTACGACCAGCTTGTCGTCCCAGTTAAGTGCAGGACTCAACTCTTGGAGCTTGCTCACGCTAAAGGCTGGTCCTTTCACCTAGGGATCAAGAAAACTAAAGCGCGGATTTTACCTGAGTACTATTAGCCCGGACGCTTCGAAGAAGCTGAGCAGTTCGTCCGTTCGTGCGACAGTTTGTCAGCGAACTGGAAGACCAAACGAGAAGGTCAAGGCTCCTTTAACCTGAGTTCCTATTGTCACTAAGCCTTTCAAAAGGCAAGTAATTGATGTAGTGGGACCTCTTCCGGTAAACAAATCAGGCTACCGATACTTGCTCACATTTCCTTGCCCAGCAAGCAAGTTCCCTGAGGCGGTGCCACTACGAGAGCAGACTTCTACTGAAGTCGTGGACTCACTGTTTTCTCGAGGGTTGTTTTCCACAGTGAAATTCAGTGCGACTGGGGAAGCGTTTTCACAAGTGCACTAACCTCTGGCTTCTTTTGAAAAAAGTGTCATAAAAATTAGCCACAGTTCCGTCAGCCACCCTCAAGGTAACAGCGTGCAACGTGTGCACCCTGTTATGAAGCGAATTCTGCGGGCCTTATGCCACGAGCCTGGAGAAGAGTGGGATGCGGCAGTGCCTGCAATGCTGTTCGCCCTCCGTTCCGTCGTTCACGAATCAACCGGGTTTTCGCCGGCGGAAACGGTGTACGGCCATGGGCGTACTAACCCGGGGGGGGGGGGGGGGGGGGGGGGGGGGGGAAGGCAGGGAGGGCGGGAGGACAAGGGGAGCGCTTGCCCCCCCAGTTCTCAAAGTGGGGGGGGGGGGGGGGCAAGGCGTGTGTTTTGCCCCCCCCCCCTCCCCTCCCCCGAAACAGCCCCAACTGGGCAGGGCAAATACTAACCGGCGGCGCTCAAAGGATACCAGGGCCAACGCCCCCCGGCCCGGGGGGGGAGGGGTCTGGTTTGCCCCCCCCCCCTTCCCCCCCCCTTCCCCCCCCCCCCTTCCCCCCCCCCCAACTCGAAAACAAGTTGGTACGCCACTGTGTACGTGCGTAGCGTTCACCGTTGCGCCTACTCAGAGAGAGAGGGGGGGGGGGGACTCCGAAAATCCCACGGTGGTAGAGTACATTCTAACGCTCCTGAACCGCATCTACAACACGCAAGAATTAGTGAAGGCTAGCATGATGGAGGCGCAAGCACGCGCTAAGAAGTACTACGACGAAAACACTCACACGCGTTCGTTCGATGAGGGCGAACAGGTTTTGCTTTTACGTTCTGCGAAAGCAAACAAATTGGAACCTCAATGGGAAGGACCCGCTACTGTAGAACAATAATTGTCACACACGCACTACGTGGTTCGACTACCGGGTCGCCGTAAAGAAGTGCGGATCTTCCATTGCAACCTGATGAAACCTTACATCGAACGAGCGCATGTCGCGGCGATCAAACGCGCCCGAAGAAGTTGTGCCAGAAGTTCTCGTTCAGATGACTTTGCGTGATGATTTCACGGCAAAAAGAAATCTCGGATATTACGGTTAGTCAGGCGCAAATAACAAAACAGCAATTTGTGGACCTCAAGAAAATTATCTCTTGATTATTCAGATGTATTTTCTACTAAGCCTGGTAGGACTGATTTGATCACCTAGGATATAGAACTCTGTTTAGAGTTGCCGGCCACGGCTAAGCTGTATCGCTTCTCGCCTCGACAGGAACGCCTGATGAGGGAGGCGCAAATGCAAGACCTTGAACTTTATGAGCCGTGTGAGCCTGACTACACCACGCCTATGATTCTTATGGAGTGCCCGGGGAAGGATCCTAGACCGTGTGTTGACTACAGAAAGCTAGATTCCGTAACGGTCCCTAGGGGGTTCCCTATTCCGAACATGGAAGCCTGCATCGAGAAAGTCAGCTCGGCAAAGTACGTTTGTACTTTTGACCTTGTCCGTGGCTATTGCCAGGTTCCGCTAACAAACGGGGCTAGCGACATCGCTGCGTTCGTGACCTCGTTCGGAACATACAGGCCGTTTGTGCTTAGCTACGGTTTAAAAAACGCTCCGTTCGTTTTTTCCCGTCTTAATAGGGAGTTGTAGTAGACCGTTTTCCTTCTCCGCTGCGGTATCCCCGAAGAAAACGCCGCAGCTGCGCATGCGCGCCGCCAGCCTTGTCTGCATAGTTCAAGGTCTTGTGGCGGATTACGTAGCGCTATCCGGGCGCTTAGCGGGCTGCGGGAACGGTCTACTACAATTCCCTAATAGGGAATTGTAGTAGACCGTTTTTCTCCTCCGCTACGGTATCCGTGAAGAAAACGGCGCAGCTGCGCATGCGCGCCGCCAGCCCTGTCTGCATAGTTCAAGGTCTCGTGGCGGATTACGGAGCGCTATCCGGGTGCTTAGCGGGCTGCGGAAACGGTCTACTACAATTCCCCAATAACAAGGTGCTTTCGGGGGCAGAAACGTTCGCGTTACCGCACCTTGATGACATAGCGTTTTTTTTTTTTTTTTCCAAATACTTGGGAAGAGCATGACCAGCATTTGAGCGACGTCTTATCTCGACTGTGAAGCGCGGGTTTGACAGTGAAGGCGAGCAAGTGCAAGTTGGCGCGTTCCGAAATGAGCTACTTAGGCCACGTGGTTGGTCAAGGTAGGAGGTGTCCGCAAGACTTAAAACTCTTGGCTATCCGTGAGTTTCCTCTGCCGGACACAAAGAAAGACTTAATGTATTTCATTGGTTTAGTAAATTACTATCAGCAGTACATCCCTCAGTTTTCAGAGTTAGCTAGTCTGTTAACAGATGTCCTCAAAAAGAAAAAGCCAGTCAGGATCGTATGGGACGAGATACGGCGCCAAGCCTTTGAGAAACTGAAAGAGGCGTTAATTAGCCCTCGTGTGCTGGCCAGTCCCGACTTTTCGAGACCTTTCTTGGTACAGTGCGATGCGAGTGAAAAGGGGTTGGGCGTTGTGTTGAGCTAACTTGATAGCAAGGGGGTCGAACACTAAATTCTGTTCGCTAGCCGGAAACTGACGACACGGGAACAGACATACAGCACGGTAGAAAAAGAATGTGCCTGTATGGTCTGGGCTGTAGAGAAGCTGAAATGTTACCTTTACGGTGCAGAGTTTGTTTTTGTCACCGATCATGAACCACTAACTTGGCTGAGCAGGATGGCTCCCAGAAATGGTAGACTCTTGCGTTGGAGCCTGACATTACAATCCTATTCTTTTCAAGTGAAACCTAAGAAAGGAAAGCTCCACTCAAACGCTGATAGTTTGAGCAGAGCGGTATGAATACATTTCATTTCTTTTCTTCCTCTGTAAATAGTTTGTCACTTGACTCTTAATCTTGAAAATAAGAAACTTTTTTGGGGTAGTTTAACACACCTTTGGTGCGGGGTAATCCCAAGTCGGGACACTAAATAAAAATACGGCAGTGCGGTATTATGGTTGGTGTAGTGTTTCACCCGACAACTTGGAATCTCGATTTGGCATCTCCTGGCCGTCGCTCGGGTTCTCTGGTTGTCGTTCGTTCAACTGGATAGCTTACTCGCAGTCTACGACCTCGGCTTCAGGAGCACCCGGTGGCTCTGTGTCATCTTCCCCCGAACTGCTGTCCCTTGGCTTGGACTTTTACTGAAGACTGCCCTGGACCAGTGGACCAACGTCAGAAGGAGCAACTGGGCTCAAGCAGCTCAAGCCGTCTACAGCTTCTGCACCTTGCGGTTCTTCCAACAACCTTCCCTGGAGAGAAGTCCCTTGGCTTCGAGGCTTTGTCACCTGCCCTGGACAAGTGGGTCAAGGTTCCAGGAGTCGCCTGTGCTGAAGTGTGCAGCTGACGGCTCGTGCAGCACCCTTCATGAACGCTTCTAACCTGGGACACCGCAGTCGTTGCGAGAACTGTTTCTTGGTTGCCATTATTCCGAGGCTCTGCCCTCGAAGGGGGTAGGAGTTGTAACGTATCTTATCTGTCTGATAAGCCTGACGCGGCGCATATGCCCAGTTTTCTGTGCGAACTCGATAAAATGCCACTGTACCGGCCGTGAAAGCGCTTTTTGCTTGAGATGGGACCGAAATAAAGTCGCCTGCCACAACGAAGGTGTCGTCACTCCGGCCATGCCGGCCGAAACGTTAAACCATCAATGGTTCGGGAGCCCCGATTCGGTTCTTATATATTTCGGAGCCATTATAATTTCAATTCGATGAAAATAATTTACAATACCATGATGTTCGTTTGTGATTGCGGTCTCATTAGCCCGTATGAATTTTAGTTTTATATTAATACTTGTAAAATACTCATGTATGACTAATTGTCGCATTTTTACTTGCCGAGCTAACAAAAGTCTGTCGACCCAATTTTTTCGTTAGCCATCTGGCGTCTTCCAGCATAGGAACTGATTTATTATTATTTATTAAAAACATAAGAACGTAGTACTTCATTGCCCCAAACTGTCAATTTCTACCATAAATTTAACAATTCATAAAAGGAAAGTACGTACAATACGTGACATTTATACAGCGATGCTTAAGCCTCCTCAAACGTTGGGGCAAGGAATGAACGAATACGTTGCATTTCATGCTACTCGTTTAAAGTTATATGGCCCAAGTCGGGTCGCCCTCAGAAATAAGTAATTGTAAAGTAATTTCATCACTTTTGAAAAGTAATTTGTAATTGTAATTAATTACTTTTCATGTAGTAGTTATTCTAAGTGTAGTTAAACTACTTTTGAAGCAACGTAATTGTAATTTAATTAAATTACATTTTGAAAGTCATTTACCCATGTATGGATCATGTTGAGCTTTCACACTTGTAGTATTTGCCTGTTTCTTTAAAGGTTGTTGCAAAACATGTTAGTGCGCATGGGCGTACCAAAAAGGGGGGGGGGGGGCAAGGGGGGCGCTTGCCCCCGCAGTTCTCAGAGTGTGGGGGGGGGGGTGCAAAACAAATATTTGGCCTCTCCCCCCCCCCCCCCCCCCCCCCCCCTGAAACTGCCGCCACTGGGCAGAGAAAACGCTGGCCGGCGGCGCCCAAGGGATACCGACGAGGGCACCGCACCCACGCACTGAAGGGGAGGGGGGATGTGGTTAGCCCCTCCTCCCCCCCCCCCCCCACACACACACACACTCAAGAACAAGTTGGTACACCACTCTTAGTGCGTCTGTTCTTGCTTTGGCGTTGATATTTCTATATCACTTGGTGTTTCACGCTGGTGTACGGCTGGAATATGTTGCCTTATGCTTACATCCGCAGTTCGCGCAGTTAGGTTTAGAGCGATAGTTGCAGTCCTTGTGGTGATGTGGACCGGCACAGATCTTGCAACGTCTTGTTTTGCAGTTTTGTACGATATGTCCAAACCGTTGGTATTGGTAGCATTGCATTGGGATGGATGGATGAGAACGTTTAGTGAGAAACAAATCTAAAAGAGCTCCGATGACCGAAGTTATCGCAACGCGGTGACCTTGTGGTCTGGCGTCGTCTTTTGGGGGATTTAGGGTAGTAGCTTTAAATGCAGGATGTCAGGCCACCTGTAGACAACCACTCTAACAGCGATCTGAGCACCCGAGTCTTTCGTTGGGAATCATCCGCCGGGTGCGTCCAGTCCCGGAGATAGCTCGGCCAGTCGGTTTGTTCCACCTTGCTGAAGATGAGGCGCCTGTACTTTTTTAGATCTTTGCAGTCCTAGAGTATGTGGTGTAAACCGGGGCACGAGTCCACCCATCTTCGGATATTTCCATATTCAAATAAAAGTTTGCATCATCAAAGTTTACATCATCCACCTCCCTGCAAAGTTTGCACCCGAGACCCGAGTCTCAGGTGGTACTTCGTAGGAGTGTTTTTTTTTTTTTTTCTTTTTTAGGGCATAACGTTCTCATTTGTATTGGAAGCTGGGAGTCACCGCTCCGTTGCTAATGCGCCGTAGCAGCACCATTTCTTTTCTTCGAAATGTGTCCTTCGGGATAGGGTGTTCCTCTGGGGACCAGGGTCTTCCTAGGAGGCGTTTCCTTGTGCGTTGGTATGATCGCAGTTCTTCAACGGGATCGTACGTATCCTGGTCATTATGAGGATTGTCGCTGCAATCTCCCGGTTGTGGGCGTGACGGGCTGACGTCCAAAGGCTGGGGCTGCAGGAACGGGTGCGTGAGGTTTCTCAATCGCCTGCTGCGTGGCTTCGTGTGCGTGCTCATTGCCGGGTTTTCCCAAATGTTTGGAGACCCTCCTGGCGCTGATCCTGGCCCCTTTGTTCCGGTATAGTTGGATTGCGGAGTCAGATTGCTTTTATGGTGGGACTTGCAGAGTGCTTGTGTTGTTTAAGTACTTTAACCACTTCTTGGGAGTCCGTATAGAGAAGTAGCTGCTGGTCACTTCCTAAATGGGGTGTAGCCCTGTCAATGGCTTGCAGGACGGCCTTGCACTCTACATATTCTGGTGTGTGATGGTCTAGGATTCCACCACAGGGTGGCTCGTGAAACCTAAATACACACGATTTGGCATAAAACGAAGAATCACACTCTCCTTGTGGTAAGGTGTTGAATTGCCGTCCTCTTGTCTCCTGTATGCGACCTTCCTTTAAATGTAAATAACACCTGCATCATGTAAGTACTCCAGAAAATCGTTGTCTGTGTACTGTAGTGGAACTCCTTTGAATTTTCCCATGTTCTCCGCATATGACTTCGGCGTAGATGGCTTTACTTCGAACCCCATGAGATAAGTAGTCGCTAGCAATTTATTAGCTGCAGGTAGTGAATCGAAACTCACTGCGAGACTTCCATCCTTCGTGATTTTGTGGGACAGAATTATTTCTTGCGCTATCCCAAGTAACTCATATGGCAGTAAATTCGGATTTACTTTTCAGAACCAGAACTCCTTGGAGGTCGTATGAAATATATAATTGGTATTGCTATCTACCTGTTCTTCTTGTTAGTCACCTGGATGAATCCGGCGTCATCTTAAACCATGGCTTCATTGAGTTCGCACTTGGAAGTATCACCTTCGCGGATGAAAATATGTTCGTTGGTGTCTTCATGAGTTTGTGTGATAGTGTTACCCGTGGTCTTTTGGAATGAATGTTTTGAGCCTTGCCGTTGTTGCAGTGACTGTTGTTTGTCTGCTTTCAATTAAGGGCACAGGTCATTTTAAAGAGGTAGAGTCGCCTTGCTCTTCCGGGAGGAGTTTAAATCGGTTCGCAGTTGGTACCTCGTTGTTTGGTGTGCTGACATCTTGCGCTATCAGCCCTCCTGCCGCCGAGGTGCGCTTCTTAGGGCTCAGCTTTGTGCGTGTGTGTGTGTGTGTGTGGGGGGGGGGGGTACGGCGGACTATTCCTGAAAGTATCATTTGCAACGTGCGAGGCTGTGCCTTGTTAATATTATCCATTTCACAAAAATCGAGGAGTAAACAAACGCACGAACGTACCGTAGCGTTCAACAGCTTCGTCGTCTTCCTCCTTGCCCGGTTTTGATGGCGGTCTGTGAATCACGACGATATCGCTTCCAGTTAGCTCGGGCACTTGGACTTCGCGCCACTTCATTTATCTTGCTTATCAGGTCTTCGTCGTTACTTTTTGCGATGCCATGAAACTCTAAATTAAGCCTACGGCTTCGCCATTCCATGTCATAAAGCTCTGCCTTCAGCTTCTTCACCTCTTCTGTCTGGTCTTTTTTTCTCGATTTCTGCAAGATCTACTTTCCAAACATTTAGAAAGTGAAGATACATAAGGGACGATACAGACATTTCTGTCTGTATCGTCCCTATGTGTCTTCCACTTTCTAGATGTTTAAAAATCACCAACACGCTCAAATAGTACAAGTCTACTTTTTACCTCTTTCGTCTTTTTCAGAATTTCGCCATACTGAGCAGACATCATGCTGAAAGATGCTTCAAAGCTCCCAACAGTTTCTTTCAGATTCAATAGCTTATCTGCTCTCCGTTCATGTCAGCCAACATCATTGAAACTGAAATGGCACCATCCAGTTTTTGTTACTGACCGCACCAGCGTTCAACTTCGAGGCTCGGCAGGTGGGGCATTTTCATGCCGATATGCCTCGCCTTTCGTTTCCAGTGTGGCTTCGGAAACTCCCGCGCAAACCCCACGGTGGTACGAATACTCGCTCTCAATACACGAAAATAGATTGTCCGGCATTAAGAATTTCCTCTTGGCGCTTCAAACACAATGCATCAGCCATTACCGGATACAAACACAATTAGTAGCAAGAGTAGTAATAGCAAGTAAAAAGTACTAGCAAGAGTAGTTGTACTAGGTTGTAATAGCAAGTAGTAGTGGTTGCAAGTAGTAGTAGTATCAATTAGTAAACTTTTAGTAGCAAGAGTGGTAGTAGTAGTAGTAGTAGTCCAAGTAGACCATCCAAAACAAAGCGTTGTTCTTTTTTTGTGCATTTTATTGGCCAATAAATATAGCCTGTTCTTGGGATATAGTGCCATGGGTAAGTGACAGAGGTTTGGCCATTTGTCGAAGTCGCGTATAATGGCTTGGCTACCTGAGCGCCGTCCGTGAAAGTACCAGGGCCGGCTTGCTAGAGAAACAGCGTCTCAGCTGAGACTGGGGAAAAGAAAGCACTGGCAAAGCCAGCGCACGAGCTGAGTGGGACTCAAACTGCATCTCAAGAAGCTCGCGCGCCCCAGCCATTGCAGTGCTTTTTTCTCCCTGTCTCAGCTGAGACGCTGTACTAAAAACCCACCACAAGATTTTTTTTTTAATATGTTGGTATTGTTGAACTTTCGTTTTCCTCTCAAATGCGTCACTTGCGGTCCTGACAGGGTGCCAAAATTAAGACTTTCCATTATCTGATTCCAAACTGGCATAAAGCAATTTTGGAAATGTTTATCGAGCAAATGGAACCCGTTCTTGGTACGCCATTCATATCCATGTATTAATTCGTAGATTTCTTGGTCTCCCCTTTCGAGTTGAATATTTACAAACATTGTTAAGAACTTTTGAACACGATAAGGACGTGTTCTTTAGCGTGTGTACCCGACCGCCAGGGATACATTTTGAGCGAAACTTGGCGTTCGGATATGCGTAGTTTACTTTTGCCGTGAAATAAACACGGCAAAATTTTCTCCCAGGCATCCGCGGTCAACGCAGATGTATTTATATCTATGATGCACAGCATTCCCCAGCATGCCCAATTCTCATCCCTTTGCTCTAGAGCAGAAATAAACTATTCTGCTTTTATTGTAGCCTTCTGTTCTTCGAGACCCATCTTCTAAATATGTAGGATTATTTCCTCGCTGAGAATACGAGGTCGCCTTCGACCTCGTTCTGATGCCTTAGGACACTCCCTGCTACGAAACGACACAATCGTAAACGACAGTCGAGTCACGTACACGCAAATTTCAATCTCCAGTTTATATTTGTTACTTCAATTTTTCTCGCGTTCAACCCTACTGCTCGTCGGAGCGGTACTGTACGCATTGTGTTCGCTGGCGTTCCCGGGCAAACAAAATAAAATAAACAAGAAACACTTTTGAAAAGAGTGGCTCCATAACTTCTTGCATGAGGCCTCCCACCCCAAAAACGAGACAAAGTTGGATATAACTTTGTTACTTATACGAAACAATTCTACACTCACTTTCTATGCGGAGAAAACGAAGAAAGAAAAGAAACGAGGCGTGGGGTAAGAAGTCGGCATGTTTCTTTCAGCAAAGTCGGGCGTGAAAACATCTATGTCGCCGTCGTCACGCTCTTTTAATCATGCATCGCCTTCTCTTTTTTTTTAATTTTGTCTTTTCTTTTTTTTTTTGTACTATTAATTTTATTTTAAGCGTCTCGCCAGGCTTGGAAGGAATAAATTGCCAAGGATCACATTTGAAAAAGATAACACTCCCGAAATGGTGAGGAGCTCGAACGAACGATTTATGCATAACCCCAAGACATGTCGTAAGGCGTTTTGTTAAAAAGGATCATCATTTCAACGACTTCCTTTGCTCGATCTGCTGCATTGCGCACGCGTAAAAAAATATATATATATATATATATAGATATGTGTATATATGTTATAATATTATTTTTATATTTTTGTTCTCCTACACTAAACTGATTCTCTCTCTCTCCCGCTCTTTTTTATAACTTCCTGCTTCCCGTTTACAAAGCGCAGAAGTCAGACACACGCACGCAAAAAACGATGCTGGAGTTGTGCTTTGTCCCTATCCATGTCGACACTTTTTTTTAGCGCAAATATATGTTTCAAACTAGAATTCAGCTAGTTTCATAATCTTCAATTTTTTTCCTTAATAAAAAAAAAGTGGAAAAGAGGGGGGGGGGGGGGGGGGGGGGAAGACTGTGAAATGCGTGTTCCTCCTTAAACGTGTCGAACAAAACAGGTTTTTAAATGGACTGGAGAATAAAAAAAAATAATAAATAAAATAAAGTCGTAATGATAAGGCTCCAAACTTGGGAACAAAGCTGCGTTCAAGAACTTTGCGGCACTAATCGGTGTTCGTGAAAGGGGATATGTCGTTAGCCCTTTAATGGTCTTCCCGTCTTTTGCCCTAGGTTACGACACACTAAGGAATCCAAGCCATCGCTTCCAAAATTATAAAAAGAAACTACTGACTTTACAGGAACTTTCCAAACTATTTTTTGCGTCCCTGTAATTCATAACATTTCACGTATAGTGTTTGCGCATTTACAAAGATAGGTATGCTATATATGTAATCATCCTGTTTTTTTTTTTATTCCGTCATATTTTATAAATTAAAAAAAAACAAAAAAACTCTGGAATAATTCTAGTCTTTAAACAAAACACATGTATTACATTTAAAAAAAAAGTTCAAGGTCACACTCCTCTATTTATTTTTAGTACCTACGTTTATAATAGTACTAATTGGAGCAGAAATCAAATGACTGAGTCGTTTTTTGTATAATAAATATATATGTATATATATATTATGATTTTACTCTTTTACGTTACGCAGTACAAGATCTTTAGGGACTTTCAGCTAACCGTTACCGTGTTCCGCATACCGCACTACCGGGGCCTGAAGCATATGCTTCTAAGCACCCGCCTGAGTGATACTGCGACCGCGGTAATGCGGTTCGCTGAACACGGTAGAGGTTTGCTCAAAGTCCCTATCATGTTTTAAAGACCGTGGGAACACTTTGGATAGTCGTAGAGATTATTTAAATTCTACGTTTAAATAGTGATACCGCGATGGTAAGGATCGTATATATATATATATATACTATCCTTAACATCGCGGTATCACTATTTAAACGTAGAATATAAATAATCTCTACGACTATTCAAAGTGTTCCCACAGTCTTCAAAACATGATATATATATGATTTGCGGGACCTGCCGTTTTTATTTTTTAATTATAATATTTAGTTCGAGTATAACTACCTCTTTTTCTTCATTTTCCCCGCTATATTTATCGAGCAAAAACACGTTATAAGCGTCAAGATAGTTTAACGAAAAATACGCAGTAGGAGTAGTGAGGAAAGTAAAGAAAAGGGAAAGATATCAGAGTCGGAGACCATTTTCAACTCCACCGTGAACTTTAAATGTTTGTCGTAGATGGTCCTCGGAGGCGAAGCGTCGTTTTGGCGCCACGTCCTTTTACAAGAACGAAATTTCATATTTTCCTTCCGCGCGTGTGTAAAATTACGTTTTGGGTGCGAGCAAAAGCAAGCTCGCGTGCAAAAAAAAAAAAAAAAAAAAAAAGACAATATGTTTAGTTTCGGAAACTCTCGGGCTTTATTTTTTTTTTATTTTTTTGTTTTCCCCCAAGTCAAAGATTTTGGTTTTTCGCTAAGAGCTGCTACTTCAAATGGTCCCGGATGTCATCCTCACATTCAAACACTTACAAGTTCAAGTCGTTCGCGCGACATATAAAAAAAAAAAAAAAAAGAAGAAAACGTGTTATTTTTTAATGCGAATTTAAGGTTGTGTAAGGGCATCTTTTATACTTTTAGTATATTTCATTCTGCATTACTTAAAACTTGTACTGCAAAAGAGACTTTAAAAATGAGTTTTTTGGGAACTTAAGTACTCGACAGAACTCTTTAATAATGACACTCTAAGAATCAACTAGAAAGTGAAAACAACGTAAAAAAGTGATGTCCGTCGAAACAACATGATCAGCGTCATTTGGCCAAAAAACAATTATACTTTACCGAGGTTGCAGCAATTTTTCGATATTTTCGCAAAATGAAGAAAACAGTTTCAAATGCTCGTTTTTCTAAAGGGGAAATTATAGGTTGTTCCAACTAACATGTGTACAAAAAAACAACAAAACTGGTGCACGTTGGATGTGCCGATCCAACGTAGCACTTCCATTGAGCAAGTCTAGGTAGATTGTTGCGATGTGCCAGACTGGCTAATTATCAGATATGAATGAGTTAACTTTTCAAATATCAATATGCGCGCAAACCGTCCAATACAAGAGTTCTAAAGACTGTTAAGAAACATATTTACTCGTGTCGTTTCCATCAAGGTAGCGTTCGTGTGTCTAATTTTTTTCTAGAGTTTCGAATAAAACGCGTGGGATTCAAAAAAAAATATCTCCCAAGTGACTACCCGCTCGCGAATGGCGACCTTAGCGCCCTTAGTCACGTGGTATTTTATTTAATTATTCGAGTTTTCTTGAAAGCTTAAAAAAGCTTTCAAGGCTGCCTCGAGGCTGCCTGGAAGGCTGCCTCGAGGAAAACAACACGACGGGATGTTTTTCTGTACGCTCTACAACTTTTGTATTGGAGAGGTTGCGCCAAAGTTTTACACGTACGTTACTAAAAAAAAAAAAGAAGTAACCGATTACGATTACAGTTACTCTTACTTAAAAAGAATTAATAAATACTTCAGAAAAATAAAAGGAATTGGCCGTTACTTGAAAAGTAGCAGCTCCTTTTCCGATCACTTCAGACTTTCGAGAGAAAAAAAAAGATTTTTCTGCCAGTTCTGAAACGGGTATTTTACACTGTTCATTCTTGGATGATTAAAATCCCCGAATTATAAACCATCTTCTTGTTAGGAACTGGGTTCGAGAATGTCTTGGTAGGAAACGCGCACGAACAAAGGAAGCCATTAGTGAGGGGATGAAACAAATGGAAAGGGCTACAAGTAATTTCGGTACTTCCAAAAGCAATCAGATTACTTTTGCGATTACTTCCTAATAAATGTAATCAAATGATGACAAAATTTTTCGAAAATGTAATCGATTACAAGTATTTTAATTACTCATGATGAGTACTGTACAAGTCTATAGTTGGCGCGTACATCAATATATTAATAGTTAGCTAATTAATTTGGCTTAATTAGCCAGTTTGACGTACCGTAAAAATATGTTGACTCGTTCAATAGGACCGCGAAGAATGGTTCAATGCTCGCGTCGTCTACCAACATTTTCTTAAAGTCTTGGCACAAGTTAGCTGAAATACCCCGTATAAAAGGATCTTTACCAACTTCATAAGCGCAAATAATAAAATGTCATGGCAAATATATTTTTTATTATTATTGGTATGTAATGTCGTTTTCACGTCCTGTTTTCGTCATAATGGCGGTTGGTTGCACAACGCGACGCACTCTCGAAAAAATTCGGCACGGTTGGGATCCGGGGAAGGCGGACCGAAGGGGCCTCTTCACACCGACCGATCTTCGTCGCTCCACAATTACGATAATTTTAGAGCGCTTGCGCAGACGCGACGTGGGGCGGGAATTGCCTAAACGCTTCCTGCGTATCCCAACAGATGGGCGTTATTTTGGCGTCATCGCGGAATTCCGCGAAATCTCGCCAGATCCCGACTTACCTGCGAGTCGACAAAAACAAGTTAACAGAAAAGCTGTCTCTCGATTTTTTTTTTTTTTTCGTTTTCTAGTGAAAGATTTTGTCCGGTTTCCAGAAATGTGTTTGCGTTCGATACTTTTTTGTTGTTGTTTATGTTCTGCAACTGCTGCGTCCCGCGCGCAAGCCTTCCCTCCTTATATGCATGGGCATGACTCCGTAAAATGTGCAAAAATGCAATAAAATTTGTATAAAAAAGGCATAAAAATGTATTGTGTTTTATTGTCGCCGCCTGGCGTCTGCGCACAACCGCCAAAACATATCCAGTTCTCAACTTGTTGTTTTTACCGCTGGCGTCTTTCCACCTAGAATCGAAAATCAGTCGGTCAGACTCTACGGCTTTTAGAGTTGAAACCTTGAAGCTACCAAACTCCGTCCAGATATAAGATGTACTTAGATCAATAAGTGATGTACGTTTTCAGTGCGTGCAGCTTACTTCAAGTAATATCCCAGGTAATGTTTACAGTACTTACATCTTACATGAATTATAGTTATATTTTCAGGAGGGAAAGTTCCGTGGTTGAAAGCCAAGTATACACAGTTCGCCGATTCGGCCCGTGACTGCTGCTGTAAGGTTTCTTGTTCAGTGACCATCAGAAACCAGTGGAATTGTTTATTCTCGTTTTTGTCCAAGTAATGATGTCACTGTTTGCATGGCGGCCACGAAAGTGCCAAAGATGATTATGTTAAAGGATAACATGAACTTCTCTTTGGCACTCGATTTACCTGCCTCAGCCTGCACTGGTACAGAAAAGTGTAGCGCGGTGCAGAAAAGTGCATGGTTGTCTATTTCCGGCTACGTTTTGAGATAAGCTGCACCTGTTCATCGAATATGGCGCTGTGCCTCGAGTGCAGCTGGTGCAGGAGGTGCCGTTAAAAAGAACGCAGCAATTATCTGATGCATATTACTCGCACCATATTTCACACAATCTACTTTCCCCTTAAGTGAAGCAAAATAAAAAAAAAAATCCCATTTTAATTTTTTTTGGGTGCTTTTAACGTTCTACCTTTCTTCTTGTTCTTACCAGGGTCAAGTTCAACGTACTCATCGAAAAGATTGTGATTCTTCGATATAATGTAAAGGCACAGTATTTCGAACTTCGTCTTTCGCGAATTACTTAAACTGGTCGCGATTATCTGACTCAAGAATACCGTGAGATTGGAGTAAACTTAGGAAGATGATCTTCCAGCTGCGCATAACACCCGGTACCATTTTGTCATGATGGTACACTGGCTTCACCCACAGACTATGGGAAACACGATGACCAATTTGGATTTCCGCGTAACCTCCCCACTCTCGAACTTTGAACTCTGGTGCCTCCCATCCTCAAGCTGTTTCGAGAATCCATCCACAATTCCGCATCTATATATTTCTCTTTTTATCTTTCATTTCCAACATTATACTTTCATTTCCACATACTGACCTCCCCCCCCCCCCCCCCCTTTCACCCCCCACCCAACCGCCATATAAACGCAGCTCTCTCCCCAAAACCAGACGGACTTTGCGTAGCCTGCGTGTGTGTGTGCCTTTCTCCTCCGTCATTCGTTCGCGCAGACTCTTAATGATTCTAAATCACTTTTAATGACTTAACGAGCACATCGAGGAAACCACTCCCACTGTCGGCTCGGCTTGCAACCAACGGACCTCGAGGTCGTGCTGACGCTCGTACCGTTTTCTCCGAAAACCTCCTCCGAACCAAGCAACATTGCCCGCCATGTCTTTTTTTTTTTTCTTTTTGCTTAATTATGTTTTGTTTTGTTTTTAATGTTTTTGTACGTGCGCGTGCGTGTACATTTGCCAGGAGCGTCGCTAGCGCCCCCTTTTACTTCGTGCGAGTTGTTCGGCACCTCCCACAATCCATCCAGTCGTTGTATACGAAGGAAGAAAGGAGAAGTTTCCGGAGGCCTCGTAAGACCCTTTCTCTCTCTCCCTCATACTTTTTAGTCGTCGCTAATTGCCGGGTTCGTGTATAAAAGCGCGAGTGAACGAATTCTTGCTTTCCGAGAGAGCAAAAGCCCGAAGCTGCGCAGCTTCGTACACACGATTTCAACGAACAAAAACAAACGAACAAACAAAAACGTCCTCGCTGCTCCACCTCTCACTGCCAAAAACACTATCATGCTGTATTTTTAATGCCGCCTTATTCGAAACTTCTTCCTTTCATTTTTTTTTTTTTTTAAGTACCGTTTCGCTTTGTTTTAGCAACATGAGATCCCTCAACCCTGCTCGCACTGCGTATATATACTGTGTTGTTGATGTTGCTGATGTCGGTGCTTTATTCAGAGCGTTTAATTGTGTATGTGTGTGTGTGTATGTGTGTGTGCTTGCGCGCGTGTGTTTGATTTGTGTGTGTGTTGCTTTATCCAGTGCTCTTTGTTTTAGATCCCGCCTGAGTTGTTTGTGTTTGTGTGTGTTTGTTTTGTATTTGTTCTTGCTTGGTTCTCTCGAATGCCAAGGTGGGTCCGACTTCCGTTCTCGGAGTCGGTAGCGGCGGTCGGCCCTCCCGCATTTGTATCGGGTTCCCTCGGGATAATTGATTAGCATCTCAGGTTATACAGGCATCGGGGCCGTACCGCTCTGTCTTCCCCCTGTTTTCGTTCATTCCCTCGCTCGCTAATTTGCTCTTTTCCTCTGCCCGTTCGGTCCCGTCATGCTCGCTCGATCGTTCGCTCGCTTTCTAATAAGCGGATCCCGTTTCGTTTTTCCGCCACGCCATTTTGGTTTTTCCCCAATATATCCTGTCTGCTTAAAAAAAAAAAAAAGTTTTCTTTTCTATTTTTATTTGTATTCGCTTTATTTTTGTTTGTTTGTTTCTGTCTTCTGCTTTTAAATTGGCCGATCATCTTTTTTTTGTTCTTCTTACTGGCCGCAGAATATTTCGTGGATCTCTCAACGGCTTTGCGTTAAACACCAGGCTCCGTTTGAAGTCGGAGCACAGCCGTACGCCCACCCTTCGATGGAGCCAATTTCATAGCACCAAAAGTGCTTCGTCATGGCGCTTGTCGTCCTCGTATGCGTGGTGT
Source organism: Ixodes scapularis (assembly GCF_016920785.2). NCBI lineage: Eukaryota > Metazoa > Arthropoda > Arachnida > Ixodida > Ixodidae > Ixodes > Ixodes scapularis. Next base: position 37,009,185 of record NW_024609882.1, read on the forward strand.
CACCGGCTAAGCCAGTCACGCACAGTAAATGCAACGTGACCCTGCGTTTTTTTCTTTTTTTGTTGTTGTTGTTTTGTAAAGTACGAAACGTTTTTTTAACGTTACCCCCAAACCCAAAATTTAGTCGGTCCGTACGTTTTTCGCAAAATTTAGAGAGAGAACCTGATATCGCGAGTCTTATACACGAATTCATTTTCTCGGCTAAATTTAGCGCGAAGGTTGATGTCACCGTGACGGATACACCGATTCAATTTCCCCGCTACATTGGGCGGGAAAGAAGTTGACGGCACGCGGCCTATATACGTGGACTCAATTTTCCCCAAGTTATATTTAGCGGGATGATTCGCGTCCTGTGGCCAAAAACATGGATTCAGATTCCCCTGTTCATTTAGCGGGAAAATTGACATCGCACGACCTACGCACCGATTCAGTTGCCCGCTAAATTTAGCGGGAAAATGCGCGTCTCGTCACCCGAACACCGATCCAGTTTTCCCGCTAAATTTAGCGGGGAAAATTAACGTCACGTGACCTTTACGACCGTTCAGTTTTCCCGCTAACTATAGCGGGGAAATATACGTCACCGAGGCGAGAGTTCCGGCTTACAGATCCCCAGGTGGCGGGTTCGAATCCCGGCCTAGGTGCGCGCAACCTGATGGAGGCTTCTAGCGGAGTAGGTGCCGTGCAACCGAGCTTTCGCTCTCACGTCAAAAGGTCCCCAGATGATCGAAACCAATTATCACTTCTTTGCTGGGGCGTGACGGACGCCTTTCGTTGGTTTGGCACGTAAATCTGACTATTGACTTTGTCACACCAATTTCTTTATGAATTCCCTATAACGTATGTCATGCATCATAAAACTTTACAAATAAAAGTCGCTGCCATTTCTTTTTATGAGCGTGTTTGGTTTAGTCGGCGTTAGCAAACGAACAAAAGCGACGAACGCCATGACGATGCACTTTTGGCGCTTTTTGATTGGCCCCAGTGGATCGTAGCGTTGGTGGTGCTCGGACTTGGTGTTAAACAAAATATAAATTTTCTTTTTCTTTTTTTTTCTTTTTTTTTTTTGTAATCCGTTTTAATTTTTAAATCTTTCACATCACATCGCTGCGGTGGAGCTGACCTCGGCCAGGCGCATGCGCGGACGCTTCACGCAAAAATCTGGTTTCTGCGCACGCGCAGTGCCCAGCGCACGAATCGTATCGTTATCGGATATCGTTACCGGAGCGCCAAAAACTAGAGAGTTTTAGTAATACGTATAGGAGCAAACGCAGACCCCATACGTTAACGTTAACGTTGCGTCCTCCACACTGCGCATGCGCCATACGTACGTACTGCGGCGAGCCTTGCGTACGTACGCTCGCTGTCGATTTTTGCGAACGTACGTAGCCAGCGGTCCCCTGCGTGCCATCTCGTTGCTCTCGTCGCGCACGGGAGAGCGCGAGACTAGTCCAGTTTGAAAAATGGCGGCGGTGAGGCGCATTGTACGCAAGGAGGTTAGAAGTACTAGGAGAGGGCACGTAGCAATATTGTGAAGCCCAGTCATAAAAAGTTTAAACGATGTTGTGGCCAACGTGACCGTAGATCTCTCTGGCGATTGGTGCGCGTGACATGTCACGTGTGAGATGGATGGTTGATTGTAGAAGGACTCCTTGCAGGCTTGCGCGCGCTCCGTCCGGTAGGTTTTATCAGATCGAAGGCTAGGCTGTGGTGTATTCTAGTACCCCATAGTAAGACGAAGGCTAGCTACGGCCACGTGATTTGGTCACGTTGGCGTGGTAAGTGAGGAGAGTAAGGAGGAAAATGAGAAAGAGGCGAGGCGTCAAGGGAGCATGGCTTGTGGAGGCTACGCGGCCGACGTCATGCCCTCTCCTACCCTTCTATCCTCCTTGATTGTACGGGTTCGCTTTACCATCGAAGATGACGTCAACCTCCTCGAAGAAGTCAACGCGACGATCCCTTTCGAGCACCCACAAAGATGGGTGTCGATAGCCAAGAACGTTGGCGACGCCTTCGAAAACAAAAAGGAAACACGCACTTCCGTAACAAAGCGAGGAGAATCGGGGCTTAGGATTGGCTTGACCGAATACCCGCCTTGGATTGTTTGAACCAGTTTACAGGAGCACATCTAGATGGCGCTGCAAGTCTTTACGTATGCGTTCTTCTTCCGCTGTACTAAAAGTGCGTATTCGACGCGCTCCGTAACGTTCCGTCGACGCAACGTTAACGCTAACGTAGGGGGTTTGCGTTTGCCCCTATACGTATTACTAAAACTCCCTACTATCCGCTAAAAATCCCCAATGCCGTCCTGAAAGAAATTAAGTTGCCTTGCTAGTAGTAAACAAATTTGTTACGTATATACGCGAGCCCAGGGATGGGCAAAGTACATGAAAATATGTATCGAAATACAAATACAAAATATTTCGTCAAAAACGCATTTAATTACAAATCTAATTACATTTCCAAAAAAGCATTTAAGTACAAGATACAAATACAACCAAATGTATTTGGTCTCCTCCAAATACTTTTCCAAATAATGTATTTGGAAAAGTATTTGGAGTATCCTCAAGATTTGCGTCAGCGACTTCAGGGCACCTGCAACGGGTTTGTCACAAAATCACAAAAAAATGTAATCAATTTGGACGTAATAGGTGAAAAAAGTACAGAGCTTCAAGCTGCTTTTTTGTCGATTACATTTTGGTATAGGCCAACAAAGAACCGAGACGACCAAGACGCGCAGCACTAGCTAGATAATTTTTTTTTTTGTTGCTACTCACACCAGTTACGAAAATCTAAACGACCTGTGCATTTAGAATGTTCCAGGCTAAAATATGGATGGAAATCAGGCAGGAAAGCATCACAAGTTGTCACAGGCACTTATTCAGCCAGTCGGCCTGTGAACGTCGATTTCGTCTCTATTCTTGCCCTGGACGAGCACCGTAATCACAAAGTCAGTAAACGCTTGTGCTTGATTGAGAGATACTGCATTCGGTGCAGAACATAGTTTTCTTCCTGCTCTGGACAGTGACAAAAAATTTGAGGGATGTATTTTCGCCCACAAAATTGTATTTAATTACAATTGTATTTGAAATACCTACGTTTTAGCATCTAAATACACACGTCAAATACATTACCCAATTTGTAATTAAATACAATTGCAAAATACACAAAGTATTTGAAATACGTATTTCAAATACTTGTATTTTAAATACATATCCCCCCCCCCCTCCCCCCCCGCCGCCGCCTATGCCAGGTCTTAAACTCCGACAGAAGATGCGGATGTGATTCCCGGGTCGTCGCTTTCCATCTACGTTATCACGCGAGCGCAGCGTGGAGGCCTGACGGATCTGCGTACAATCCGCCCGACCTTTCTGGGGGCCTGGCACGTTTCATTTTTGGTTCGTTTTCCTCGTGTTTAGTACGGGCCGGGTTCACGCAGTTTCTAGAATGTTTCGCGTCAGGCGTTCGTCACGGCTTTCAGTGGAGCCTAGCGTCCGCAGACGCCGAATGAAGGGCAGGCGTGACCTGACCGAAGCCGGAACGGACACCTTTTCTCCACACTCCCTCTCTCTCCCCTAAACGTACGTACACAAAGAATTCACCTTTTTGTCGCTCCGCCCATTCAAACACCGGCGTACAAAAACGCCCCCGCAAGAAGGGCGATGGGTTGCCGTATGCGCTAACGCAACGCTGCTTGGAGCACGTTGAGCGAAAGTTTGCGCTGCTGAACCAAGGTGTTATCGGTCTTCTGCGTATAGCGCGATACTGTCACGCGGTACTCTATCACCCCTCGATATGACTTGCGGAAAGTGTACCGTGCTCGTCATCATCATGTCACCTGACATCTATCACCCCTCGATATGACTTGCGGAAAGTGTACCGTGCTCGTCATCATCATGTGACCTGACATCTATCACCCCTCGATATGACTTGCGGAAAGTGTACCGTGCTTGTCTATTATCATGTGACCGGACCTCCGTATATATTGGATTGCTGAAATAAACTCGGGGCTTTTTTGGGCCTGTCCGTCCTGGCCTGCGGCTGGAAGTCTCCCGTTCATCCCGGTAGCAAACACGACAATCCTGGACTCGGTCCCTACCCCTGCTGTCTTAGGCCGGTGAGCTCACTAGCCGATCGGTATACGGAAACAATGAATAGTCCCGGTTCTGTCTCGCTTCGTGAAAATCCTTCGAGGCGAACAAAGGAGCTAGCTCACGGTAGGTATACCGACGGATTCACCATATACCAATGGTACCCAGCGACGCACACGAGAAAGACACCATGTTTGTTTTGCAGGGAACTAGAACACCAGCGGCGAACTTAATCCAAAATAAATCGAAAGAGCTAAAAAAGCTATGTGTATGGTTCATCCTGCCTGATATCATAATAACATTGTGAAATTAAAACTAATAATAATAATGTTTTTGATTGGTTCAGTTGATATTGATCGAGAAGCAATGTCCAATTGAAACGGAATGTGCAACGAGTCTGGATATCCAACGAGACGGAAGGTCCAACCGTGACTTAACATCCGTCGCGTCGAGACGGAATGTGCAGTTGAGACGGAATGTCAAACGAGTCATGAATGTCCAACACTCCTGAATATCCAACCAGCCCGAATATCTACTAGTCCATCTTCCGACTCGTTGAATATTCAGGCTCTGAATCCAGCGGCGGTACCAGACACCCATTGGGGCTGACTGGTATTCCATATCTGAACGAACACACAAAACAATTACCTCGCCTTCGCAAACAACCAGTCTTGTATACAGATTACTCGAAAGAGTAATCGATCACAATTATTACGACTGGTTTTGGTTAAAAAGCGTTAAATTAGATTACCCACTTGCTTGAAAATTAAAGTAATTGACCGTTATTGGGAAAAAGTAACCGTTACTTTTCTGATTACTTAAAATTTTAAAAACGACCGATTTTTCTTTTCTTGTGGTTTGAAAACGGGTTTTTCATACTGTCTATCATTGGGTTAGAATCGTTTACTTATAAAATGCTTGTCTTATATTAATTCAGCAATATTAATAAATTATCCTCTAGTTGGAAACTCGGTTCGAGGATTCCTTGGTTTGAAATTTGTACAGACAAGAGGTACCATTAAAAATGGGAGGAAAAAATAATAACATTTACAAGTAATTTTAGTAGTTTCGAAAGTAATTACTTTTTTATTACTTGTAATTTTAGTAGTTTCGAAAGTAATTACTTTTTATTACTTCCTAACAAATGTATTCAAATGATTACAAAACTACTTCAAAAAGTAATCGATTACAAGTAATTTGATTTCTTGTAATGTGTACCGTCAAAGGCTTTAAACATCAGAGGCCCGAAAAATTTCTAAACCTGCCGGAGCCGTCCAGAAACGCGACTCTAATCTAGTGTGCACAGAAGTTGCACTTCGAATTGCGAAGGTTTAAAACTTCGCGCCGTCGGTCGCAGCTGTTTATCGTAGACCACAGATGGCCACCGTGCCGCGCTCAAAGTACGGTGCCGGCAGCGGCGGCGACAATTTTCCAGGGAGATAAGCTGCCACGTCGTCGTTGAAGCTGCCCGAACAAACCGCTTAGTTTTCGAAACTCTGGATTTCCGAAAAAGACGAAGACAAACGCGAAGTTGAGTCTCATCTTACCATCCATGTACGGTTGTTTCGGTAATTAGTGTAACCAAAAATGTAATACCTTAAGCGCGAAATAATATTGACGGATAGGGTTCCGTGGATCTGCAGAAAATTTCCTGGCTTGAAACCACGATGCGACAGAACAAATGAAGGCACCGAAGAAAAGTGGAAGGATCAGGATGGTCGACTTAGTTCCCAGTTGTCAGGATGGCCGAGTGGTCTAAGGCGCCAGACTCAAGGTAGCTACGTGCCTTGCCCTGATATCAGGGTTTGGGATTTCTGGTCCACGAATGTGGGCGTGGGTTCGAATCCCACTTCTGACAAAAGTTTTGTTTTACATGTTTTTTTATCTTCAAATTTTTACAGCTTGTTTGCGATTTTAGTAGGAATAAACTCATGAATTTTAACACCGTTTGATGCTTCTTGATATTATCAAATATAACTCAAGGATTTTAGATGGCTCTGGAACTTAGTTGAACGGTTTCCTTTTTCCAGTTAATTTACCATGAAGTTTATTCCTCCAACTAATGCTTCCTTTCTGTCTTTTTTTTTTTGTTTGTTTGTTTATTTTTACGTCATCAGGGAGAAGGGAGGAGGAAGGGGGGAGGGTATAGAAATATGTTGAGCCGAAAAGTGAAGCCACCGATTAACTCGAGACTGATTGGCTGAGTTTGGGGATGACGTCACACCTCCTAAACTGACGCCGATTGGCTGGTTCAGGTTCTGCCACTTGCTAAAGCTAGTTCATATTTCCATCTTGATCATATTTCCAGCAAGTTCCTTTACCAGCAAGTTCCTTTTACCAGCAACTTTATTTTACCCGCAAGTTTATTTTTCCAGCTAGTTCATTCCCTTAACAAATTCATTCTTGAAGTAAGCTAACTTTTCAAGCAAGTTCACTTTTCTATCTAGTTTATTTCCCCATCTAGTTCACATTTCCAGCTAGTTCATTTTGCTAGCTAGTTCATTCTTCTAACAAGTTCATTTTTCGAGCAAGGTAACTTTTCCAGGAAGTTTATTTTTACAGCTATAGTTCATTTTCCCAGCTAGTTCATTTTTCCAGCTAGTTAGTTTTTCCATTTAGTCCATATTTCCAGAAAGTTCATTTTTCCATCTAGTTCATTTTTCCATCTAATTCATTTTTCCAGCTAGTTCATTTTTCCAGCTAGTTCGTATTTCCAGCATGTTCATTTTTCCATCTAGTTCATTTTTCCAGCTAGTTCATGTTTCCACCTAGTTCACTTTTCCGACTAGGCTTCCTGAAATTCTTCCAACACTCCCGGAAAGAGTAACTATACACGATGTTTCAAACCTCCAGACAATTTTGGTAAGCTTAACTTGAATAAAACTTGTTTGCGGGGTTTCATTTATTTTCCCTTGACCAGAAAATGCCTTTACTTTGGAACTATTTATGCCAGGCACGTGGAAATGGCCCAGAACGGTTGTACATTTTTTATGGGAGGAAGGAGCACTCGAAAAAAGAATAGAGAGTGGATGTGAGTGAGGAGTACATTAAAACGAGCCCATTTTTCCAGTTGTCAGGATGGCCGAGTGGTCTAAGGCGCCAGACTCAAGGTAGCTTCGTGCCTTGCCCTGATGTCAGGGTTTGGGATTTCTGGTCCACGAATGTGGGCGTGGGTTCGAATCCCACTTCTGACACTATTTTTTTCCTTTTAAATTTTTATGTATGTGGGTTTTAATAACACTTCTGACAATATTTTGTTTTCTCTTGAAAAAAAAATCTTACTTGTGGGCTCAAATTCCACTTCTGACAATATTTTTTTTTTTCTCATAGGAAAAAATATTTTACACGTAGGTGCAAATCCCACTTTTGAGAGTATATATTTTTTTTCTCTTAGAAAAATATCTTCTACGTGGGTTCGAACCAGACATGTACAAGTTACTCAAAAACAGTAATTAAGTTAAGTTACTGAGTATTGGCCTCAAAAGTAATTTGAGTAGCGTAGAAATTACTAAAAAAAGTAATTTAGTAAATTACTAACTACCGTAAGAAGTAGCAAATTACTTCTGAAGTTAATTTTATATTTTTTATGGTAATAAAAAAGTATATAGGTTTTGATCTGTTACCGAAATTCTGCTAGCCAAATATACAACAGTTTGTATTTTTACAGATATGCTTTAATAGCTGATTCTACTTCTACGTGCCTAATTTTTCCGCACTTTTTTTTTGTTAGTTTGTTTCTTGGTCAACGATATGCTGCGGATGTATCATTTCTGCTTTGAGGTTTAGCACTGCCTGAGCTTGATCTTGTAGATAGTGCTTGCTTGTTTACAGGGTTGCGTAAAGTACATCTAACAAGTACTTAAAGTACAAAGTAAATGAGAGGTTATGTACTTAAAGTAAAATAATAAGTACACCGGGTACAATGTGTTTGAAGTAAAGTTCTACAAATAAAATGCACTTTCAATGTAAAATACAAGTACGTTTTAACACAATCTTTCATGATGCCCTTCCATTCCCTATAAAGTTTTTCTTTTTTTAATTGATGACTTTTTTTTTAATGGCGGCAAATATTGTATAATGTCAAGTCGCCACGGAGTAGTTGTTTTACTCTCGTTGATGAACTATTTAGCACAATTAACTTATAAGGCACTTATTTTTATCGGTTTTACAGCCGCCATTACTTCACCCATCGAAATGACCAGATGACGTCTCGAAAGACGATAGAGCGTTCTCCCATGATGATACGCCATTTTTTTTTCTCAACTTTAGGGAATGTACTTTTAAGTCGGGAGTTGAACTGTCTTCGGAAAGTACCACAAAAAAAAAAATACATTAGTGAGGTACAAGTATATACTCGGAGAATCTACTTCAAGTAAAGTACAGGTTTCTAAACCTACTTGAAGTAGTACTTTAAGTACAATGTACTTATAGTACTTTCCAACACTACTTGTTTATTTATTTATTTATTTTTATAAAAACGGCAGAGGATTTACTAAGTTTTCTCGAACAATCTTCGCATCATGGAAGACCTGCATATTCTGAGTTTTGGAAGGAAAGGCAACACAAAGAGGTCACCTTTACGCTGCCCTTTAGCACGCGATTCTTGAAGTACACCTCAAACTACGGGAATATCAGGTGAGCTCTAGAGCGGGTGCTGCATTTTGTTGCCTCCTCTGAGCGAGGATGCACGTGTACACTTGATGTAGTGGGCGAGAGTTTCTACGTTGGGGAGAAGAGCGGACAAGGCCTTTATTCAAATGCGTCGGGACACAAAAAAACGCCAGCCTTCGGCCTCACCCCCCCCCCCCCCCTTTCCCCCTTTGCCTACGCAACATGCTTCCCCCTCTTTGCAAATATCAGCTGATCTTCCAAGATCTTATTACTTTTTGTGCAGGACTGTTTGTTGATAAGCAAATCTGCCACTAAAATTGGAAAGTAATTTGTAATTTGAGTAGAATTTACTCGGAAAAAGTAATTAAAATAAACTACTGATTACCGAAATAAAATTGTAATTGAAAGTTACAAAACAACTCAGAAATGTAGTTAAACTACAGTAACTCGAGTAGAGTAGTTGAACTACGTACAAGTTTGGTTCGAACACCGCTTATGACGATTTTTCTTTTCTTGGGGAAAATAGCTCAAACTGGTGTTAAGGAAAAATGCACATAAAGAATATTTCACTTCGTTTTCACTTCCCATGATTTCCTTAAATAAGGGGTGGGTTACAAAAGAAAACAACATAAATGCCAAAGATTTTCATTATTGAAGGCAATATGAGTTACATGTTTCATTAAAGTTGGTGGACAGGTGATGACAGAAATCTAGTGGGAAAAGCCGTTCCAGTCAGAGGCTGCCCGGAACAAAAATGAAGAGAAAAAGGTAGTCGTAAGGGTGCGTGGGCGAGTCTTGCAATGGGTGTCCGGTGCGCTAGAATAGGTGTGCAGGAGGTGCAATCAGGCACGTAGCCAGGGGGGCGGCCCATGCCCCCCCCCCCCCGATATCTTCGATTTTGCTGGGACCTCCTCTCCCCCTCCCCCTCATACAGCATTTTGTCATGGGCGCCCCCCCCCCCCCCCCCCCCCCTCCGAAACAAAATCCTGGCTACGTGCCTGGGTACAATGTAGGGTGCATGGGCGAGCGAAGAATAATCGAACTTGTGAAATATGTTGATGTCCTCGAATATTCTTTTAATACTGCGTGTACTAAGGCTGACTTCCTTGAGCAGAGCAGGAATGTACGAAAGCGTGTCACGATAAACTGTCACACGCCGCTAAAGGTTTGTAAGTTCCGCTAATTCATTATTATTAAGTAATTATAATTGGTTACAAAAATATATTTATCCCCTTAAAAATAAAATTATTATGTGGTGCTAAGAGTGAACATTTGTTCCACAGATTGATAATTAAGGGTCATATTTTGTCGTTCAGGCACATAGCCAGTATTTTGTTTCGGGGGGGGGGGGGGGGGCACCCATGACAAAATGCTGTATGAGGGGGAGGCCAGGGGCGGATCCAGAACTCCGTTTTGGGGGAGGAGGTGGGGCGGAACATTTCTAAGGATACTATTCTCCCATTCTTCCTTGTGCAAGGGGGGTTCACTCATGTCAAATTGCCCTCCGAGAAGGGGGGAGGGAGGGGGGGTCGACTTTGTTAGGGGGGGCGGGGGGGGGCGGCCGCCCCTCCCCCCGTGGATCCGCCACTGGGGGAGGGGGAAGAGGAGGTCCCAGCAAAAAGGAAGATTTCAGGGGGGGGGGGGGGGGTGGCCCGGGCCCCATGGGCCCCCCCTGGCTACGTGCCTGCTATCGTTACCCCCAATTACGCTTATTACCTTAATGAGCAGGAGAAAACGGTTGAAACCAAAAATATGAAGTTTTATCTTTTTTAGCCAGCCCCTTTTGTTCATATTTGCCTCTGCGAACGCGCCCTGTGTGAAAAAGATAAGCGTTACATTTCCGACCGGATTTCACGGCCGAACGTTTCGTTCTGCAATGACTTTACAAAACTAATGAAACATGGCAGTCAAACAGCGTGGCAAAAGACAAATCTTCATTGCACGCACACAAGGCCACGAAATAAAAGTTTGGAGCAAAGTAGCGATTGTTTTATTCGTTCATATTCCACGACGTATAACTGAGGTTGGGAACCTTCGCGATCTCCTTCCTTGGACGTCCGATACGCTTTTCAAGCAGCGCACCTGGTTAATCGTGACATTTCGAGCAGATTAGGACCAAGCAGAACGACCGGATTAAATTGTTCTTTATGTTGGTTTTCTTTTTTTGTTGTTGTTGTTTTCTACGAAAGCAGACGACACGGCGTCGAAAGGTAGTCGCGCATTATAATTTGTTTTCGGCTTGCGTTGTGTCAATGTCATTTTTAGATTTTTTTATACAAATGTTTAAGTCACTTTGCCAGTAATGGTCATTTTACGCTTTGCTCGATTTAATTCTTCGAATTACTCGACCGGACCAAAGCCGCTTGCCGCAGGCGGGACCCGACTAACAAGGGCTCCGCGCTCTTAAAATAGAGTTCAGCATAATCGACAGTGACAACCTGGCAACCCTGCTTGCGTCCTGAAATTCCCTGGGGCGGCCGCATTCCTGTTATTTTTTTTTTTCTTCTGGCGTTTGTGTGTCCATGTGTGTCTGGGAAAGGGGGGGGGGGGTTGTACGTGCGTGCATTTTTCTGCCTGTGGATGGGCAGGCGTGTGTGTTCGTTTGTAATGGTTGCAACTATATATCTGACTATAGCAAGTTGGTACATCCCTGAAGGAGCCAATGGAATTCTCCGGGCGCCATTTTGTTTTTCGTTTATTTCTAGTGCGCGTGCGCCGAACCGTCTCTCTGCCTTCGCTCGTCTGATTAATACGCTCGAAAACAGACGGCGCGAACTGTTTTTTTTTCCGTACCTGAGTCATGCTCTCCCGGGATTCGTATTTTATTTTCTCGTCTGCTTTAGGTTATTTCGATGCAATTATTCGAGATTTTTAATGAAACAAGTTAAGCAAAAAAAGAAAAAGAAGGGTCGGACAAATCAGGACAAGAACAGGAAAAAAAAAAGTGCTAGTGTAATTTAACTTGGAGCGTAGATGTTACGTCTGCTGTAAAAGCAGCGGCGACAGTCCAGAGCATTTGTCGAGAACCAATCAAAATAACGAACAAAATGGCATTAGAAATATTAAACTCTTTCGTGAAGAAATAGAAACCCGCGTGACGACTATAAGCCCGAACTCGATTGAGCGAATAAGTGGCGAACGACCAACGAACTTTGACCGGCTTCATGTTCGCTTTGCGCACGCAAAGAGAACGCTGCCAAGCGAAATTGGTCGCTTTTTTGTTGCAGTTTTTGTTGCATGGAGAAAATATTGCTATATCAAGCAACATTGGTGGTTGCCATTTCTTGGCTAGGTGGCGCAAGCTACCGCCCGTTGCAAAGGGCACAGCCGTTATCATCCTTCCTGACGGGAGCGAAGCGTGTGATTGGATTCGAGTCCTCGCCGAACGCTCCGAGCGGAGATGCGCTTCGATAAGAAACCGAAATCCAGAAACGCGTCTAAACAGAGCATGCTTGTTTTCGGAACGCCGTAAAATACTGCGCGTGCCGTGTATCATTGTAACGTGGGTGTATTTGGTAGTTCTCGATGATGCCACCCAGCAAGATTCGAATTGGAACCATCCCTTTAAAATCAATAATTAATAATCTAATTACTCAAAATTGTTTAACTGCTCAATTATACTGAAAGGTAATGAAGACTTTTTCTTAATGGGCCTTTTGACACAAACCACTACAGCATCAAACATTTTTTCTCTGCGATACGTGGTTCTTGCAGGAGCGATTTTACCCGCGTTTCCAGAAACATCTCTTCTTGATTGTTGTGGCTGTTTGCAGTCTGCCAATTATTAGGCTACAGGCAGGGGCCTTGGCAAGTAAAACCATTTGACGTTTTGCCCCTGTAAGCCTACATCAGTGCTTGATGATGTCTGGAGTGAAATAAAATATGGAATGCTTGTTTGAATGAATGAATTAATGACGAATTTGTTTTATACGAGCGAACTCGGAGATCACGTGGTGTGTTGCAACGATACGTGACGACGTGACTTTGCACTCGTCCGCGAATTTCGTCGTCTCTCCAGGCGTCGCCATGATCTTCTTAGCCGTCAAAATCCGAAGGAACTTCGCATAATGCGCGCCACCGCTTTTCATATAAAGCGGCAATCCCCCGCGCCCCGAAGCCCTCGGCAAAACAGAGGGGCATGCATTAAACATTTGCCGCCGGCCATTACTATTGCATTTCCTCGGGCAAAAGTGGATTATATGAACTTCTTCGGCCATACCCCCGGAAGGCAATGTTCTCCTCCCCTGCCTTTTTTTTACTTTTATTTATTTAGTTTTTCATTCTTCTGGATTTTTTATTTGTGATTTTAGTACATTTACCGACTTTTCCTACGATCGCGAAGCCTTGTTTTTCTTGCGTTCACAAGATCTCTTTATTTTCTTTCTTTATTTTTTATTGTTCCAACCCAACTATCATGTGTTGCCGTGTTTCTTCGACTGATTTGCGTCGTCTGTTGTTTTCTGGCGTTCAGTTTCGTGTCGTTTTACTTTTTCTTTTTTTTTTCGTGTTTTTGTTTAACAACGTGCCCACTTTGCTGCGCTTTGCTTTTCTCCTTGTTTTGTCTTAGGGCTTGCTTATTTTGGCTTTTCGCGGTGTAAAACGAGAGGGGGGGAAGGGCGGGTGTACGGTACTTCGAAGTACACATGTTTGCGTTTTCATTCCTTGCCCACAACAGCAGCAGCAGCAGCGACAGCAGCACTGCAACGAATAGCGCTGCTGTTTTTTTCCTCTCGTGTTTCGAAACGTTTTGATATTTGTTTTTTATTTCTCGTAATCTGGGTTTTGTCTGAGCCCGTAATCTGATTACCGACACGAGGAAGTAGATGACACAGGGGAGGCGCCATCTTGGGCCGGTCATAAAGAAGGGGGGAAGGCGGCGGGATAATGGAAACGAAATGGCTTCAAGACGGGGATCTTCCACGAATGCGCTGAAGTGGCGTGCTCTCGAACGCATTCTTGTCGGGCCGGATGCGTGATACACTTAGGCCTAATTGCGTTTGTGCGAGAACAGTTGTTTTTCTGTCCGTGTCGAGTGCTTTTTCTCTCCTTTTTTTTTTCTTTTTTTAGTTTTTCGAGCTGATGATGGAGTCAACCCGATTGTTGCGTCGTGGATATAGACTTTTTTAAAAATGATTTTTATAGGTACAAGACATGGGCGAGCTGAGGGGTACACGTTTTTGGTCGGAAGTTCAATCTTTTTTTTAAGTCGTAAAACTTACTTCTTTTTAACTAAACGTCTTTTACGTATAGTTTATACGCTGCATAACGAAGTTTTTTTTTTCTTACACAACTTGGTTAACACAGAAAAAAGGCCATTTTTGCGTTTTAAATGTGTTCGCTTTAATAAAATAAAGGCAACTTATGATGCACTTGGAAGCGAGTCTTAACTCCCACTGCATAAAAGATGCAATTAGTAAGGCCGCGTGAGGAGCCGCACATTTTGTTACACTTTGGTTCTTGGGATGAGAATATAAACCGGTATGAGTGAAAGCTCAAATGATTTCGTTTTTGAATCGAGGAGTCGTGGACGCTTTGTCTTTTTTGCACACCTAGCTCCTACTCCACTCGCGCATTGTTAATCCGGTATCACACTGCTTATGCACACCATTCAAAAGACAGTAAGCATACAAATTCGAACGCCAGTTCCCGCGAGCTCTGTGCTTCGAATGCCACGTGGCAATGAGTTTAAGGAGAGACGTGGCACGCGGCATTCGAAACAGGGATATTGCGGTCACTCGTGTTTGCAGACTGTCTTTTGTATGACGCACGAGCAGCGTGAGACCCCGGGTTATGGAGCCGGTTCTTATAATGCCAACAGACACCAAACACTGCCCGCCGACACAACAAGAACAGCATTGTGGAAACTCACCGTCTCTCGGGTATATAGCTTTCCTGGAACAGTTCTGATTTGCGTATAAGTTTACGCAGTCTGCAGAGACCAGATGAGAGCTTTAGTAACAATTGAAAACGAGCGTGTTGGGTTTTTAGGGAACCGTTTTTGCATATCCGATACTCTACGATGAGACAGTCCGGTACGAACTGCGCATGCGCTGCCACAGAAGGCTCGCATATGCACAGTTCATACAGCAGGGCCCAATGTACCGTATAGAGTCTATTCACATGACGTCAGACCGCCTTTTAATGTCGAGTCACTGCACACAAGCATGGCCGCCAAAGGCCATAGCGGTTTGCCGATAGGCGAGTTTGCTTTGCCTTCTTTTATTTTTCACCAAGCTCACGAATAAAAGTTCCGCTTTATCGCTCGGCGGCCATGTTTGTGGGTGATGACTTAGCAAGTGAATAGACCCTATCGGTTGTGCAAAAACAGTTCCATAAAACTGTACTGTATACGAGGAGCGCTTTTTTTCTTTTCTATCACGTTTTTTTGTTTTTGTTTTATATTAGTCAGACAAAACGGTTTGCGGACATCTTCGAAGAATATGTTTATGCATGAAGCAAACATGCAATGCTGGAGGAGCGTGTACATAATTCCATAATTATGTCTACAGCGAGCGTTGTGTCCTTTGTGTGTTTTGTATGGGCAGTGTGACTCCACTTTCAATGCGCTGTATAAGGTCATTTCGAAACGATCGGGACGCCGACTCGCCTGCCCACGATTCGTGCGGAGTCAGCACCGGATAGAGACGTGAGAAACGCGCCGTGCAAGTTTAGGCCGACGACGGCGACGACGACGACCGGAGGGAGCGCCATTTTTCAAGGTGCCCTAATTAACTTTGCGCGAAAGTCGCGCCCGACGCGAGGAATGGCCGCTGCTGATTGCTAATTAGAAGAAAGGCCTCTGTTGAACGATCCGCGAAGAGAATGAAACGGAGCACGGAGAAAATAGGGACGAGGAAGGACGGCGCGCCGCTCGCAGAAAGGGCGGCTGCGGTACGACGGATGTCGAATTATCGACGAAGTATAATGCGTAAAACAAATGAACGAATGGAGAGATGATGTCGCGAGCTTTCTTTAAGTTCTCGCTTGGAAATGTAATTAGGTGTTACAGTTTATATACCTGGGGTGTTTTTATGCTTAAAATTGAAATATAAAACTACGTGAATCGTTATTTTTCCTGGAAGAGCCTCGAGAGCAGGTCATATGACTTTCTCAATGCCCGTTTCGAATAGAGCTTTTTCGAAATTCGGTCCGGTAACTTTGGTCACTGTCATCAGTGCGGTATCTGTGCCACCTAATGGCGGCCTGCTTGAGGCGGATGAAGGAAGCAGTTGCAAATATACTGCAGAGCAGAAAATATACGAGGTCTGCACGTTCGACACAGCGCGACGCACGACTTAGATATACAACGACTGCCTCATCACTTATTTAGGAGAGTATAGTCCGATCAATCTCTCTTCGAACAAGTTTGGGGCTCTAGCCTTTCGATGGCGGAAATTGAATCAATGCGATTATGGGTTGACGTTTCGTACACCGTCGGAACTGAAAAAAAAAAAGAATAATTAAAAGAAGGTTCTTCCTGACGAAGGCCAGACACCGGCCGAAACGTCGAAGATTAAATCGTCCGTTGTTGCTGTTTTCACTAAAGGTTTTTTCTTCTCAGTTATATACCCACGCCTTCGGCCTCCCGCCACCATGCCCCGTTGTATATATATATATATATATTACGAAGTTTATTGCGACGTTTCGAGAGGGGACCACTTAAAACGTCGTAATAAACTTCGTATTAGAAACCTGACAGTACGCATCCTTGACTTAATAACTTTTCCCGGTCAATTGTTTTATATTTGCTCTACTCACCATATAGTTTGTTTCGTCGTAGGTCAGAGCACAGTCCAAGGCTCGACCACCATGCGACCACAAACACACCCACTTAAATCGCAAGTCGAAAGACATTCGCTGCACTCGATTGGTTTAGCCGATAAAAGAACACGTACGAGGAGATAACGAATTTCACGACGTCGCGCTTTGATGCTGCGAATCAACCAGCCAGAGCCGTTTATGCTGGGCATCAACCGCTCCGGCCGATTGATGCGCTGGCTGGTTAATCGTCGACATCGTCTAAATTTCTAGATGATGTCGTCGATGTCTGCAACTCAAGAGTCCCAAGAAAACTTCGAAAAATAATAGGATGGCCGAATGCGGCTATGGTGATACAACAGAACCAGAGTCTTGTACTCATGATAAGGTCACACGATTATAATGTCTGCCACATGCCTCCGTTTTGCAACTGCAGAGTACCGTAGCACTTGCGCCGCTGGCGTCAGCTTCCACCGCCTCTCGCCAGCGTGCGGGCGTCGAGCTTCACCGCTTGGCACCGGAGTGCTAGGAGCAGCGACTGACCTGGGGGATTGCCTGGATTAGCGGGATAGGAAAGCAAAGTATGATTAAGATTATTACAGGTCGACCTTCTTTGACCTAATTAGTTATTTTATAATAAAAAAAAATAAAAAAAAACTGAGCAGAGAAAGAGAGAGAGAGGAATACACGGGTCTTTATATATTTGAATAAATACGGTAGTCACGGGAGTTGCCGTGCACCTATAGATCGAAAGAGCAGCGAAATTTGACATAACTCTGGTTCCTACGCCGCTAAAAAGCAGTGTCACCTATAAAGCACAAGTCTGAACTTTTATAGTATTTTTTGATGGTTGTTTTTGCAGTTTATGATTTTAGGGTCGCGAGTTTGGTAGGATCATTAAAGTTACGGGACGCATTTTTATAGGTAGATGTGTTTGCGGATATGCTGGTTCTTGCCGGTATTTTACAGAAATTATAGTTACAGGCTAAACAAACTACCGACTGTGAAATGGAGAGGTGAAAGAGCATTTGTCCCATTGAAGTGTTGCGCTATGATTTCACGTTTCAATCATTTTTAGTACCCATTCCAAATAAAACCTTCTCTGACTAAAGTTTGTTTTAAGAAGATTCTGTTCCTTTTACGCCTTGTCTATTCTTATCACAAACGGTAATAAGTAATATGCCCGAGTATCAAAAGGGAGCACACATGACCACTATTATAAGTAAACTCATCTAGAGATGCAATCTTTTTTTTTTTTTCATTCTCAACTGATGTGTTGACGGATGTTGTCACCTGCAGCAAAAACGGCAGTGGCTGCTCCGAACCAGTATTTTCCCTGGTACAGAACCTGCTACAAAAGGTCCAATTCCACTTCCATCACTGCAATAGAAACTTTTCTTAGATCGTATGCAAGAACTTTGCGCCGCTAGAGTGAGCTTCCGAGGTCACTTTGAACGCGGATTGCACATGCGCCCGCAGCGCCCGCCATCCAGAGCCTACATGATATACGAAAGGCCCTAGTGGGAAACTTTGGTACACCGTTCCGACGCCTCAAGATTACGATACGATGCATGCATGTGCAAATGCGCCTGAGGTGTGTCGGGTATCGTGATCTTAGTTATCGGAGGGATCTGCTAAAGCTCACAGAATCTTCGCTTTCTCTCAACGGTTCTGCATACTTCCATATTGGGGGAGAAGTCGAGTTGCTTCGTTTTTCACTTGGCAGACGCTAGTGTTCAAAGAGGAATGGCTGCCAGTTTTCTCTTCTGCTATGACTTGCATTGCAGTTCTGCGGTAGCTCTTTATCTTTCTTGTCGCCCTATGAAGCTGGCGCTAGAATTCAAAATAGCGACCGTCGCGGGAGAAAACGGGCTATATGCGGATAGAACCCATCGAGGCAGGTATGTAGATAGATGACTCAAGAAGAACGAGCGTAACAGGCTAGCTCTTACGCAAGGTGAGCCCCAATGTATCTATCTCTCTTTTTTTAAAAGAAAACGTATTTCTTTTGTCTGGTTTGTTTCTTGCATCTCGTTCCGTCTCAAAGCGCAGCAGCGGCGGAAGAGAATGCGGCTTTCGTGGCTCTTGGCTCGGCTCGCGGCTCCGTTTGTGACTTTGAAGCGGGCTTCGCCGGGGGATCGTCCTTCTTCTTTTGGGACGCAGCAGAGAGAAACGGCGGGAGATCGGGTTCAGCGGTGCATGTCTTCCTTCTGAGGGCCTGCCGGCCGATGCGGCAAATCCCTCCCCCCTTCTGGGACGACCTTGAAAGCAGACAGAGGTCGTGAGGGTCGAGGCGCTCCGCCACTCACCCCCCGTTGCGAAGGGGCCGGGTGCCGCCGGTGCCGCCGGCGCGCGATTTAATTCGGATTAGAGTCAAAATCCCGGCCATGGGAGGCGCAGTTTGCACGCAGGAATTCATCTTCTCTTTATCTATCTGTTGCTCATCCTTTTCCTTACCTTCGTTACTTTACTTTTTTTTTTTTATGTGAGACGTTGGAGGCAACGGGAGGGCCTTCCTAAACATGGCGAGACGAGTGAATGTATTCCTGTGTGTGTGTGTGTTTGTGTGTGTGTGCGTGCGTGTGTTGTATGTTTTTTGCATTCTTTGTCAAATCCGTGTGTGCATGTTTTTTATGTTTTTGCATGTTGTGTCAGGTGTGCGTGTGTCTGTGCGTCGGCTTAATAAATTTCTGGCTCGATACATCTGAAACAAGTTTCACAGGAGATCGAATTCTCGAGGACCGATATCCGATACTGGGCGCCGCGGCGCTAGTCGGATTTACGAGAGTCTTTGCGAGAAAGATACCTTGCGTAAGTGTCGTCTGACAGGTATGGGGATGGTATCCGGCGACAGGTGTCTCTTTTTGGTTCGTAATTAAGCTTGAACACCGACCGGTTCGCGCATTCAAGGTAGCTGAGCTTCCTGCAGAGGAATGTGTCTCCACGGAAGGACCGGTCGAGAAGGATAGGGACTGCATTTCAACTCTCAGGTCGTAGCTCTACTCCACTTGCAAAATCGCCCTTCTACAGGGTGTTATTTCGAGGCAGATCGACTTCCTGCTGTTTGAACAGTGAAATAATAAATGGGCGATTCTGTGTTCTCCCGGTTCGACAGTTTATATTATAAGATACTTTTTATGCTTCAGCCGAGAGTGCGCTCGTGAAATGAGACTGAGAGATGGGGTTATTGCGACGACACGCTCATTTTCAGTGTTTCGATGAGCAGTGTACAAATTCCTCTCGGATCGTGGAATCCAGAAGAAATCGATCATCGTACACTTTTCGAATCACGTCAGTGGCTTCGGTCGACGATGTGGACGCGTGCTTGTGTGAATCGGATGATCCTTGCATAATCACAGACCGTTGAAGAAAACGGCAGGGCGTCTCCTTCGCACGACCGGCCTCCTGCACCGTGTTGCCTTCCGTCGTGCTCTGGCTGCGCGTGCACGCTAGAAGCTAACGAGAGCTAGAGTGTTATCGAAAGTAGGAAGCTCGCGCTGGAGGCAACACAACCAGAAGGACCTCTGGTTGGTCAAACGTGTTCAATCGTGAAACGCCAGGGTTTGGCGTTCGCGCTGGAACGCGTACGACGAGTGCGGTGGAGCTAGCTTTGCGTCTACCCACTATAGTCCGCACGCTCTCGCCTCTTCCTCTCCCTCACTCTCTGCCCGAATAGTCACTGACAAGATATGGTTGCTATGGAAAGCGCAGTTGCTTCCCATAGCAACTCCGCTTTTCTCTTCTCACTCAAGAGCGCTTTCGTGAATACCGATTTCTCCACTACTTACGATGTGCGTAACTTACGAACTTCTTAGCTAAGTTGTCGTAGCTATGAGAAGCTCTTCGTGAATCTGGCCTCAGCAGTATTGTCAGCGCAAACAGATTAATCTAATATTACCTTTACTTCCGCCCATAAAAGCAGAATATATCCTCCTGAAGACGTCATTGTGAGCTATTTGCGGATCGGAGAAGGCCAACCGCAGTGACGCGTTTGTTCGCGCATGTCGGCATTACCGGGAAAGCTTTTCGATGCAGTGAAGGGATATTTGGTGTTCCAGGGTCACAGTGCAAGTTGGTGCCTAAGAAGAGTTAGTGTCCTGTAAGTTCTTTCAAAATACGTTAACAGAAAGACTGTTGTCGCTACTTGCAGAAGTAATGAGAGTTCGTATTCGTTACTTCCAGAAGAAGGTACGAAAATGCGCTGCTCCTTTCTCTTCGGAAGTTTACTGAGCCGTTACACCGTTACAAAACAAAAGCAGTCAAATAATAATAATAATAATATTAATTTTGGTTCAGGAGAACCGAGGAGCCGCGCAAAGACAAATGACACATATGAGAGACTGCGGCGCCGCGTCTAATAATGATGTGATGAGATGATGTACAGATGACAGAGAGGTGCTGACGATGTTGAAATTGAGCTCATGGGTGAGGGTGGCGGGATGGTTCTTGCGGGGGATGAGGTATCAGTGTTAACGGGCTGCCGGCGCTGGGCCGTTTTTCTGTCCAGCTGGTCTCACGGCTCCCAAGAAGTGTTGGTAGATGCCATGAGACGCATGGCTGAACTCCAAGAAGTGTCTTGGAAAGCTCTCCAGGGTAATGTCCAGAGGATTCACCATGCGTTGTGGCTGGGAAAGAACTGGCGGTTTGGTGGGGATGAATGCGACATGCATGATAAGGACGACATGCTCTTCTGAACCGCCGCGCGAGTCTTAGAGGTTTGGTGGCGGTCCAGGCGGGTAGGCCAGCCAGCCAAGGTGACCTACGGCGGCTGTTCTATGAACATTCTGGATAGTAAAGCCCTGGCGGCTGATGGTGTGATCACTCACTTCGGTGAAAGCAACGGCTCCAGGAGGTGGTCCAGTTGACGTAGACGGCTGCCGCCCTGATGCAAGAAATACAAATACAAGAAGCACGCTACTTGTAACGCATCACGTACGAGACTGAGATTTGAAAGGGGTATACTCGTAACTTTCACGAGCTATAGGGGGCGCACTGGTGCCAATCAAAATGGCTGTCTTATGGATGATCGTCGTAACACTTGAGTACGAGGGCTGAGCCTGCGACGCGTAATTCTAGTTTTTCTATATACAAACTGTATTAGAGTCATGATTTATTTTTTTTTAAGTCAGGAAAGTCTTCGCAAACACCTCTATTGTGAAGCCGATCATCCAGGAGCTAAGGAGGAGGGAGCGGGGGGGGGGGGGGGCATCTTTTGGAAGAAAAATATTATGGCCTAGGCTGAGGCGGGCACATGTGTCATTGCGGTGCCGTACAAAAAAAAAAAAAACAGTTCAAGGGTTGATTTCCTAAATTCTCAGTACTGAATGTCACGCCTGGCATGTGGGAGAAACAAAGAGCTTTTCCAAACGTCCGCGCTGATATATGAGGTGAAGAAGGACATCCAAAGCAACACGCTAGCGGAGCATGCTGAGAAGACCGGCCACGTCATCACCCTGGGCAGCAGCTTCATCCTCGACGGGAAAAGAAACTGGAGGAGACTGCTCTCATTACAGTCTTGACGTACACGGAAGACTAACAACCTGAACCGATCCACCGGAACGCTGCGCGGGCTGCGATGCGTATTGCTTCTTGCTACCTAACCAGAAGGGAGTTCCGCCTAAAGTTTTACATTTAAGCCTGATATTTTTTCAGGTTGTTGTTCTTGAATCTAGGCATTAGATAATGGCTAAGTACTCCAGAGTATGCACTGTGGTGTACTTAGCCACCAGGAACGGGAGCGTCCAAGAAACGCTGTTACGTGATGTGTGGCGAAGTAACGTGCATTTTTGTTGCTACAACATTCAAAACATGCTTGACTGTTACAGATTCGACCAGTGACTAGTTTCCACCACGGAGTGGAATAGACCGATCTCATCAAGCGCTCGGTGCTTGCGTGACGCCGCCATTGCTTTAGTTCTTAGGAAACAAGCAGCAGCGCACAAGAGGGCTCGTGCCGTCTCGTCCTCTGCACGCGCAAAGCTCCAGCGGTACCAGCGGGGTTGTTGCGCGTGCAAAGATACTAAAGTTTCCTCCATGCATCGCGACACCGTGGCGAAACTCGCTGGTGAGATTTGTGTTAGCGCACCGGAAGTGAGAGCATGTGGAGCGAGGATGGGTGGACCCGGGGATTCCAAGCTCGATCCCTAACCCTTCCCGATGAAGGTGCGCATCGTACCGGCGTGCGTTCGCGTATAGACCTTTGCATCGCTTATATCCCGGGCAAAAAACGCTGAGTAACTGAGCAGTGTACGCATGCGCAGCGTCTGATATACCACACAGCAGAGCAACATCGCATCCTCAGAAGGCGCTCCACAGCCCAGCAGACAAAGATGGCAGCACGCAGAAGGCAATTTTTACAAAAGATCACTTTTGCGTGATGCACGTTAACAACCCAAGGCTTACCCCCCATTCACACTGGAAGCGGATCCGCGTTCGCGAAGCGGTTGCGAAAGCGGTTGTATAAAGATCCAGTGCAATTGCACGCGCATTTGATGTCATCGTGTGCGCGTGCAATTGTACTGAATCCTTATACAACCGCGTTCGCAACCGCTTTGCGATCGCGGATCCGCTTCCAGTGTGAATGAGCCCTTACTGCCCTGGCTACATTTCTCATCGGCAGCGAAGACACACCAGACGTTCAATGTGTCAGTCGACTTGGATACATTTAACTCAATCGTGGGTACATCCGATTTAGCTGCACCTGCTTCACTCGGTGCACACCACCGTAGTTGATTTCAGTTTAATTTGAAAACAGAACCGGAAGTAGATTGCCGTTCACTTGTCTGCATCGCAGTGCACTTTTCTGCATCGGTGCAGGCGGGTGCATGAAAATCGAACGAGTCCAATGATACTAACGGTTGTCTCACTGCATTGACGAGCTTTGCTTGCGTAGCTAACCTCTGAGGAGGTTCTTCTTCACGCATGCTACGCTCGGTTGGGAGAACATTGCACAAAACACCCCTCGACAATAAACATCCACTTTTTCTGCCTTTCTAGCGGCCTTCAAATTGTGTTAGCCACCATTCCAAACTTATCAAGGCACTTCGTAACGTGACCCGTCCACGTCCCCTAAAAGAAAGAAAAGAAAGTTCATCGAGGCATTTTTGTAACTCTCAAGCAAAAGGAATCGCTAAGGTCCACATCTCCCTCATGGCGGTCACGTCGCTTATGTAATTTTTACGACGAGACTCCCTCCAAGATGGAAGTATCCACCCGACGCATTAGAAGAACCGACCGACCGACCGCCCAGCGGCAGACTTCGCAAGGGCTTCGCATTCCAGCTGAATCAAGTTCCAACGGGGGAGCATGCCGCAACAAAAACCCCCACACGCCCTAAAGTGGAGACGATGTAGAAGTCACTGGGCGTCGGCAAACTCGCTTACAGGTCCTCCGTACACTGGCTCCCCCGCGCGGGGTACGGGGGTACTCAGGAAACGTGACCGTTGGGGCGGGTCTCGGCTGAGACGGCTTGACCTCTTGAGGGCGGTCGGTTGGCAGTTGCGCCGCTGCAGACTTGACTTCCATCGCGGGATGGTTTTGTTACTGCGGATGCTTTTGGAAGGGGGATGCGTGGCTTGCCGGACCTGCTTCCTATTGTGTTGGCGGAGGTTTTTGTTGACTGTCAAGATGAGGGCTGGTCCGCGTTGGCGTTGCGTAGCGAGATACGTGAGACGATATGCGGCCGGGTTGGACGGACGTTGCAGCCTCGTGTGGGTAGTGCGAAGCAACGTTGCGTCGACCGTTGACAGTATTTAGTTTCTTTATATTTTTTCGGTGCCATGTACAAGGATATTTTTCTGAGATTATTGTTTCCTCCTCAAGTTTCCGACAACTCGTATCCTGGTTGCTTGTATTGAAATATGAAATGTTTCTTCTTCTGTGCACAGAAATTAATTAAGTACATTACTGGCCTAGATGAGATAAATCGAAAGACACAGCTTTAAACAACAATTACGATTATCGCAATATACGGTGCCTTTTTTTTTTCTCGTTTTTTTTCACCCGAAACTCGGAAAGATTTTTTATAATACATCGTACCCTTACTAGTACGGATAATGTTAGTTCTACAATTGTTTACAACGGTTTATGTCCCAAGTATAGGCTCTATGATTATAGTCTAAAAATTGCTAGTGCACACCCTGTTTTCTTTTTGTTTAAAGCCGCTATTTAAAATACCGGGGAGCACTCTTGTATTTTCGCAAATGCTTGGACGTCCGCAAACAGGCAGCAGACATTCAAGCCTAAAATAGTCACGAGCGGTTAATGAACAGTGGTGGCCATTTGAAACTCCCAGGCGCACGGGGAAACGAATCGTCCGGCGGCGGTGCAGGTAGAGGCCGAGGCGGCGGTTCTGGTAGTGGCTGTGGTACCGCCGGATATACCACCGGGGGTGACTGTGGGTACGCCGGCGACGGTAGCGCAGAAGGTGCCACAGGAGAGTAGGACGAAGGTACGGCCTGTACCGCCGGAAAATACGGTTGGTACGCCGGCGACTGTACCGGAGATGGTGCCGCGGGATAATTGACCGGAGGTACGGGTTGATGGATCGCCTGTGGTACCGCCGGATTGTTACAGGCTTGGGGCACGGGCCAGGGTCCTGGAGGAGGTACCGCCGGAGGCCCCGGAACCGGTGGGTAGAAGGACTGAGGTTCCGGACGCTGACTCGGAGGATAAGGGGGCTGCATCGGAGGGAACGTTGACTGGGGCATCGGCTGAGGTACTGCTCCTTGACCAGGCGGGGGTGGGAAGGGCATCGGCGGTGGTACGGATATTGTCCCTGGACCAGCTGATACTGTACCTGGCATCAGACCTGGAGGCGGAGGCTCCGCTGTTGCAGTGAAACCGACCTCCCTTTCGGTACCGGCTGGTCGGTAACTGTCCACGCTTCGCGTCGGCCCGACGTCGTAGTCGATGGTAGATGGCTGGCG
The DNA here is from genome assembly GCF_016920785.2 of Ixodes scapularis. NCBI lineage: Eukaryota > Metazoa > Arthropoda > Arachnida > Ixodida > Ixodidae > Ixodes > Ixodes scapularis. Next base: position 37,034,569 of record NW_024609882.1, read on the forward strand.
GCTGGACTCGCTGCCCGTGTCAGCGGGACGCCACGGGTCGGGAGATTTCTTGCCGATGTCCCGGCCGGTGTACCTCTCGGGCTGGCGGGGGTAGTCGTGTCCGCCCCAGCGACGCAGGTTGTCCGCCGCGATCTCTCCGAGGTATTGGAGGTGGGTGAAGTAGAGGCCATACATCACGAGGGTCTGCGCGGTCCGGCGAGCAACGCTGTGAGTGCTCGCAAAGGGTAACGAAGACGTGTACGTAATCCGTTTCAAGTAACGAAATTACTTGTGATCCCCTACATTTATCAGTAAATTTGTAACAGAATAATTACATATGTTAATTTACTTACTTATTTAAACAAGGAAATCATTTTAATCCGTGACATTTAAGTTTTCACTCACAAAAAAAGTAGAAATTCTTTTAATTTAACTATTACTTGCACTTACAAAACATAAGGCCTGGCATTATTCAGGTGCTAAAAACCTTTCATGTCGCCTAACACCTACACTCAAATATTTTCCTGTTCGTGGTTTTGAATTTGTCAGCTTGCTCGCCCACAGCGAAGAAGTAAGCACACTGATATAATGAACCGGTGCAAACAATGTTAAACAAACTCCCAAAATTTAAATGTTCACTTCTAACAAAAAAAAAAAAAAGAACAGGTTAAAGTGCACGCGAGTTGGTGTAGCGGATCTGGGCGCGCCCGTTCTTTTTGTACCTTCACGCTTTCTTTGCTTTCGAAGATCTTTTCTGTGTACTCTCGTCCCCAGCCACCTATATTGCGTATCCGGTATGGCGACGAAAAAATAATAAAACGTTTCGACCTAAAAATAGTTTTAAAAAAAATAGAGGGGAGGCAAAACGAGAATGTGTGACGGTTACGCTTATATCCTAAATGTCTAAATGCGTGGCGACGGCAAAGCAGTGTTTTCGCCCATACTGGAAGTGACGTCAATTCGAGATGGTGGCGCCCCTGTGAAAAATGTCTATACCTTCAGCGTTGCCACGATGGTGCTTATCGCGACCATGACCACCGCAGAAGGTATCTGGAAAACAAAAAATGAATCACAAAAATTAAAGATGATACGATCAGAGCCAATGCGAGCTCTATTCGTTCGTACTAAGATAAAAAAAAAAAAGGTGTGCGGTACGTATGCGAACCTTCTCTCGAGACACTCCATCTCAGGACAGTTCATATACACCGGACACCTCCGAGCAAAGATGTTTCATTCCAAGCCGTAATTGCTCTAGATACTGTATATAGACCATGTCAGGCATGAGCTGTCGTGGTACGAAATAGCCGTTTATAAAACGTTTCGCGATGACAAGCACTGAAATTATGTTTTTACGCAGGAAGTGTCCAAAATGAACCGTCGGATAAAATTATACTAGAAGTGTGAAAGAACCCCTGGACGGCGTTATCATTGAATCCTCCAAAACAGGTTTACTACATTTGCTGCGGCATGGCGTTTTTCGTTAAATTGATTCACCTTTCCGTGGCTCTCGGTGGTATTGTTCGTGCGGTTGGTGTACTCGTTCTCGTTCAGGATGAAGTAGGGGTACCGGCCGTCGTACTGGAACGAAACAACGTGTCGGCACGTTTTATTTATTTTATTTTTTTTTTTCGAGGGGGGGAGGGAAAGGGGGGGGGGCGCTTTGTCCAATTAACTTTTATCCGGGGCTCGATCTCGTTAATTCGATTGCACCGCCATCCTTTCACCAGCGTAATTGCAGGGTCGCGTGGTGGCCTTGGGGCCCAAGATGGCACTCGTGACGTCGGTTTCCGTAGGGCACGCACGCGCCGTTGCTTTTCTCTCAAAAGGTTTCGACTCTCTCACGAAGTTCTACTTTGAGCCAGCGTTCACTTGTCGATAACACGCCTCGTTATTGGGAGCCGGGAACCTGGTTTTACGCTTCAGCTGCGCCACCTGTTGACATTGAGGTACAGGTGGTGACACCTCGCGGGGAATTTTTGCAACTCTGAGATGGCCCGCGGCCGCAATCATTGGACCCGATCTCGAATGTCCGAGCTCCTTTCCAAACTGTGGCGCAGTGCTCGCATATAATCGCTCGGTGGCATACAGGCCTTCCGAAAGTTGCCTCTTTTGGCCACCAGCTACGCCGACTAGCAGTCGACCAAGGGGGCAATAGTCACTGGCAAAATGAGAACGGCGGGGAGAGGCTTCAGTTGCCCCGCCTCCAGCCTTCGACAACGCTTCGGCGTCTTGTGCACATCTCGCGCGCAGCCAAAGCACGGTGGAAGGCACCAAGCGCGTGCATTCAAGTCGAGCGACATATGTCCTAAAAAATGTTTTCTTTTTCTGACACATTTGCGCACGCGTTAGGCTAGAGGTTGTGTGCGTGCGCAGCAGTTGCCGCTATAGATAGTCACTGACACGCAGGGTGTGCATGTGTGCAAGTTCCGAGCATCTCATTATCTCTCTGCAGCCAACCGTATTGCGGCATCGGGCGATAAGAACGCCGGAGAACCAATCACGCAACAAGAAGCGTGATCGAGACCACGCCCTGCTTTTGTTGAGCTGTCAGTCAGTATAATAGACCATCGAACCGTTCACAAACAAGTCAGCGCGTGCGCAGAAACCAGAGTCCCATGAGGTGAAGCGTGTGCGCATGCGCGGTGCCGACGCAGCGCCACCGCTGTGTCTTGACGTCAGAGAGTTGAGTTGGTGGATGCGGAGTGCGAGTTCGTCTGCTTCTTGCACAGGGGGTTGCGGTGATGTCAGAACGGCAAAATTTTATTGGCCGATTGAAAAAAAAAAAAAGTCGGTAGACCTCGAGGCATCTAGCATTGAGGTCTATTCAATCAAAGCCAATCAGAGCTCGGTGTCGTTTTGACGTCACGTCAACTCCTGCCAACGTTACTATAGATTACCTGAGTTGTGGAACTCCCGCGGGAGGGTTACCCCCCTTCACTCACTTCAGTTCACCTCCCGTCGTTTGAAGCGCCATCCAGATTTTCGTTTCATAACTGCGTGTTTCATAGAGTACGGCGGAACGCCATCTAGGCGCTGTGCTTCGAAACGTATGTATCCCATAGAATACACTGCAGTTACCAAAGCAGCCGTCTGGCGCGTCGAACGACGGGAGGTGAGTCGTGGTGACTGAGGGGGGGTTTCTGGGCTCGTGCAAGCGGCGTCTACAAGCAGTTCCGTAACTAATCTAGCCTATTAACGTTGACTCTTGCGCAAGAAGCAGACGACTTGCTCTCCGCATAGAGATATCGCACAGGTTTTGTTGTCAACGTCTTCACCTCGACTACACGGGTGTGCGTCGTTACCTGAGTTCCGCGTTGGATGTATAAGACGCACGAAGCCGTCCAGCAGAAGATCAGGGAGACGGTGTTCCACGCGATGAACCCTCGGAGCAGCATCCTGAAATCCTAAAATATGCGACTTGCGTCAGGACGATAATTCGACGCATTTGATGACTTCCGTCTTGCTTCTTTGAGAAACTTAGTTGTGCGTATATGATTCCTGGTTTTCGACGTTTTGCTTCTGGCAAGATCCGACGTTGATCATTAATGGGCTTGTGTTTTCCAATAGGATTTAAATGACGCTTACCGGAGAAAACAAGCGTTGACGCGCAGGCGTGTTGCTAGTGCGTAATTACGAAAAAAAAAATGAGACACGAGAAACAGAAAAAAGGTGAACAAAAAGGGAAGATGAAAAAAAGGGGGAAGGGGGAGTGGGGGGTAACTTCGTTGCCCTATTTTCCGATTTCTTTGTTTCCCGTGCATGTCTTTGGACTTTTTATTGTTTTGTTTTTTGAGATTACGCTTATAAGTGTTTATTATACATGCACACGACTCCTAACTGAAAAGAAAATCTAAATAATTACGTAAAAGAGCAATTGTACGCCTTCTTTTGCAGGTTAAGAACAGCGGGACAAACTCCACCCACAAAGCCCTCCACTTTTTTCCACCTGCTATTCTAATCCTGCAACAGACAATAGCTGTGCATCAAGTCGACCGAAATTGACCGAACAGAAGGATGATGGTTTGTTTAATGCCTTGGACCTTTCTGTTTGACTATTCCGGAAAAAGAAGCAATAGAGACTTTGAATTCTAGAGCAGAGCTTTGCTAACGGGAGCTACACGCGCTCGCCGGGTCCTCTGTGTGCAGCGTATACGAGTCCCTAAAGCGCGATCCAAACCAACGCTTCTTTTTGCGGCTGTAGGTCGTGCGCGCCCAGGATGTGACGTATTTCGTGACGTCGCGCCGGTTCTTCGCTCCTTCCGGGCGCGCATAAAAAAGTTGGTTGATTTCAACTTCTTTCTCAACGCGCACAAAACGCGCGGTGACGTAGTAGGGCGTTCCTGTCTCCCGGCCAATCGGTGGACGGCAAGCTAGTTCCGGCTCCGCGGTTTTTCGCCGTCTGGCCGGCCAGTCTGTCGCAGTTGCACTTGCCTGCTTGCGAGTATGGCTGAATCTATGAATTTTTCCCCCGTTTCCGACGCGAGGAAGGTGACCGCCAGAGTGCGCTCGTGCCTGCGTGCGCGCGTGCGCGCTTGCTCGAAGCTGGCCCGTCCAAACCAAAGCGCGCCGGAAACAGAAAAAACGTAACGAAATACGTCACATCCGGGGCGCGCACGACCTACAGCTGCAAAAAGAAGCGTTGGTTTGGAAATTGGATCGCGCTTTAACCTCTGTTATCAGAGACTTTCCGTAGACCGTTAATACCGTACGCAAGATGCTTCTCTTTGACAGCGGGAGCTCGTGCCGCAAGTTTGAAGCGTGGATTGACCACGCGGCCGTTAGGCCCACTTTCCTGGGTGCATGGTTTACTAAAACTCTCTATCATAACCAGTATCTACATATTGGTGTGGTACTTGAACATGTAACAATACTGCACGTTTGTCAATTTGTTTCTTTTTTTTTTTTTTTTTTAAGAGTGCAGCTTTTAGGCGCCCGTTTCCGGGTTCGGCGGCGTCGGTGTCGGCGTAACCGCGCTAGATTTAAAGGGAAAATTGACGTCCCGTGACCTCGACACCAATTCAATTCCCCGCTATATTTAGCGGGGAAAATGACGTCACATGACTTGGTCTCACGTCACCTATGAACAAATTCAGTTTCTCCGCTAGATTTAGCGGGAAAATTGACGTCACGCGACCTCAACAGCAACTCAATTCCCTGCTAAATTTAGCGGGAAAATTCATGTCACGTAACCTCAACAACAATTTAGTTTTCCCGCTAAATGTAGACGGGAAAATGACGTCACATGACTTTGTGTCACGTCACGTATGAAGAAATTCAGTGTTTGCGCTGGATTTCGCGGGATAATTGACGTCACGGGACCTCAACAGCAATTCGATTCACCGCTAGATTTAGCGGGAAAATTGACCTCACGTGACCTCAACACCAATTCAGTTTCCCCGCTAAATTTAGAAGGGAATTGCATTTCTGTTGAGGACTCGTGGCATCAATTTTTCAGCCAAATTTAGCGGGGAAACTGGGAGGAGGGGAGGGTACGGAGGAGGATGGAAGGAGGAGAGAGGAGGAGATGGAGTAGGAGAGGAGCAGGGGAGGACGAAGAGCAGAGGAAGAGGGGAGGGGGAGGAGCATACCCTCCCCTCCTCCTTCTCAAGAGCTGCGCTCTAATTTCGCGATACAGAGATTTGTAAACGTCTAATTTTTTTCTTTGACACCTCAAAACTAAATCCTTATACGTAAACACATTGTAGTGGCGAAAGTATCTACAAGGTTTAGTGCCATCTGAACAGAAGGCAGATAAAGGCTGAGCTTCGCTTCTGTTACCAATGTCAAATTTATATCGAACTCTTTATCTAGTCTAAATGTCCTTTGGCCACCATCCACTGCCTCAATGTGTCGTTGATGAAAAAACAGAAAAAAAAACCTTAGGTTTACGCTATCCATGAAACGAAGGGCATAGTATCCAGTGGAAATTACGGATGTAACGAGTCGCAAAATCATCTCATACGGACGGGCATTGTGGCAGCCTATAGCTTCGTTATTTTGTGTACCTTTACGAAAGTCCTGAAAACAGTGATGTAGGCGAAGGTGACATGAAACGGTGTACTCACGCAGCATTGGGATCTTGGTGATAGTTTCGTCTTGTCGTGCTGCGAGAGGAAAACGATCAACAAGATAAACAACATGCGAACGAATTTATTTTGCGACATAAAGCATCAATTTAAGGCCTCTTCATCGGAATTCGAAGGCGGATACTTTTACCCTGGAGGTCTTGACGCGTCATAAAGACTCGGCAACGGCGTCATAAAGACTCGGCGATTTCACGCATTTTGTTGTGTGGATTTGTCGCGCGCAAGTACCGTGGATACTTGGGGCTATGTATGAAGACGCCTCTTTTTTTTATGCCAAAATGTGTCCAAACTAAATATAAGCGGTGTGTCGCAATAATTCAAAAAAGTTTGAAGAGTATTTGGTCGGTATGAGACGTGAGGTGACGATTGACAAACGGCCGTGGAGAAAAGACCTATCTTATTAACTTACTCTCATTAAGCAAGGAGGGTGCAACAATATAAACGTCTATTACCCAATTGAAAAAAGATAAACTTTTTATATATCATTTGTCCAATAAACGTGTAAGAGCTGACATAAATTATACGATAAGTGTATTATTTTTATTGGAGGATTTGATATTATATGTTTTCATTAAATATTATATGTTATTGTGTGTTTAATAGAGCCGTTACTTTTGTTTCTCCTCTTTTTTTCACGGGGTATGTGTTTGAGTATTTGCTTCCGAAACTTTTTCTCAATGCTGTAATGAAGAAACGGGTCCTCCGTATCACCACAACCCAACTGCAACATTGAGGCATTGAAAACTCGTGGCGCCATCCTGTGACACGCGAGTGAACCAAATTATATGAACGCGTACAATAAACATATATTTTCATCTAAGGTCGCATGCAAACTTACAAATGGCTAATCAATTTATATAAGGTCTAGCATGATTATTGTGCAAACTTTTCTTTTTGTCTCTTTTTTTTTATGGTGAGAAATACGTTTTTGGCGATTCGAAATGATGCAAGGAGCAGACAAACTCGCACACCGTATAAGGAGTGCTACGCATTGTCAGTGGCGTTCACTTTGACAGCATAGATGCGGAGGTCCTCTGACCCCACCGCAACAACGCCGAAACATTGTCGAGAATGTAGTACACGGATGTAATTATGTGAGCTTGCTCACTTCAGCGAAGCAGCTAGGAATTGTATACATAATTGGCAAGAGGACAGCGTACGAATATAAGTCCCAGGAGTAAGATGGCGGCGCTCGTGGCGTTGACGAAGCACTCGAAGCTGAACGCTGTGTCGTAGATCCAGCCGTTCTCTGTCAGAAAAGCGAAAGAGATTCGTGAGGCTCGTGGCTCTTCCTGTGCAGCGCTATGCTCCATTTTGTATGGATATAGCTTGCAGCATAGTTATGTATAGCACTAGCAGCGTAGTTAGGCTTAGCTAGCAGACGACAAAGTGCGTCATCTGACCGCTGCACGTTTAGGGAGATGGCGCCACGAGTGACGTTCATCGCTAACTCGGTCACCCCCGAACACGTCGGTCGTTGACTCCGGCAAGTTTGTTGGCTTAATGTTTTACCGGAAGATAAGTATACGCCTTGAAATGTCACATAAAAAAAGACTGACCACCTCAATGCACATTTTGTGGAAGCTTGAGTAATCTATGTAATGGCGCTGATTTTTTCCGGCTTGTTTCACAGCGTAACATCCAATATGCACACCCTACATATCTCGTATGAGAGAGCTGCTCTGAGATCGCGTACCACAGCATATATATAGATGGCTGTTTCCAGAAGGCGATTATTGTAAGGGTTTGTTTGTACTTGTGCTTGTTTGAATCGCAGCTTCTGCTCGCGACCGATCAATCACAGGTGAGCCTCTCGCTGCGTGATTTTTAATCGGAGCTAATTATCGAATTGGTCATAACGAAACGCAAAGCCACGTGGTTGTTCTGATGACTTTATCGTCATTATAGTCTCAGCTGACGGAAGTCAACTGAAACAGTAAGGCGTTAAAGGACACTAAAAATATAGATTTGAGTTTGTCTTTTTACGATGGTAGTTCAGTCAATTAAATTTATGTATTCTAAGCGTCCTAAAAGAAAAGACAATTATGCGCGTTTTTTGTTTTTTGTAGTTTTTTCTGCACCAGAAACGTTATTGAAGTTGGCAGCACGCCTTTTTTCTCAGAACAGAAGTTGCAATCTTCGATTATACTTTTGATATATAAATGTGATTGTATAGTCTTCGGATTTCAGGACGCTTATACAGCGAGTAGATTGAGTTATCAAGATAAGAAATAGCATCTGGGAATCATATTTAGCGTCCTGTTAAAACACACACCGCAAAAAAAAAAAAAAAAAAAACTTTACTTTTTTAAAATTTATTTTATGAATCTGGGATTTGAGCGGCCAAGAAAACAGGTTATCTAAAAACGCAGTGCTTGGCTTATTATGTTGGCCCGTCTTGCTCCACGTTTCGTTCTTCGCCGTTCTTGTCGGCTCACGGTCAATCTCATTGGCTACGGAAGAATAATGAGGTGCTCAGAACGTACACGCCCCGCGCTTATTAAGCTTTCAATAACCGTATAGTGCGCCCGTTGCCGTTACTCTAACCCCGCGCGTGTCCTGGCTGTTCGGATTGTGTGACGGCCTACCAGACACGTACCGAGCTTTTTCCATGACACGGCGCCGGTGCTGATCCATCCCAGGCTGTACAGAACAAACCAGATGCAGTTGACGCACTGCGGAAACAATACTCAGAGTCACGTGGGTCGCGGAAAGGGTTTCCGCGAAAATTAAGCTGCTCGAAGACTTGCGATCTGGAAATGTAAAGGGATATTATAATACAGGCAGTGTATATACGACGGCGCAGTTGGCGCGAGTATAGCGATCGCAAGTTTCTCTTTTGCGTCCTAATCTGTCTGCAACCTTCATTTATTTTCCCTCTCTATATTTCTCTCCCTCGTGTGTGCCTCTCGCAACTGAAGGAGTATCGTCGGATTACGCCTTTCCGAAAAGTCCCAGGAGGCTCCGCGGCCGTCCCACATTGCACCGCGCGTTGCGGGGAATTGTGGGACTGGGCTGATGTATGCATACTCGGGCCGCCTCGGAGAATTCGTATATGTGCATAGAGGCTGCAGTGCCTATTTCCCCTTGTCACTGTGAGTTGAGGACGCTTGAAGTGAAATAAGAAACCTAAAACAAAACCGTTACACACTCAAGGTATGTCATCGTTTTGTCCTGCGTATACTCAAATCTCAGAATGTTAGACCAACATGAACATCTACATGGGCACTCTTGCAGATGTCATGCATCGGATTCCATATACTGAATCGACAAGACGGCGGGAGCGCCACATATTTCCCCGAATGGTCAACAATAATTTTGTTGAAACTTGAGTGTTGTAGACAGCGCGAAATTTAGTCAGCCTCAACGGACGTCTGCATGGTGTGCCTCCGCTGTAGATGAAAAAATTAGCCAGTATACAGTTCGACCGCTAGCCTGGCGTTTTAACGTACATCACACAATAGTGATACACGACCGCATGCCGGAATATGACGCTCTTCCAGATTGAAACGGTCAAGGGGTTGGGATTGGACCCATGGGCCATGGGTCCCTTGATACCGCAGTGGGAGTTTTCGCTTTGCGTGCTCCGCCCCGGGGATCTGTCGACACTCTAGGCCACCGATCTCCGAATGGCCAGTTTCTACTGTGGTGGAATGTGGTGATCCGGGATCTTCAACCGGGCGGTGATTTATGGTGTTCGCTGTTAAAGCATGTCTGAGCAAGACCCCTAAATGCGCTGAAAACTGTTCGCGCTAACAGTGTCGCGCAGTGCGCGTGGTGTTGAAATTATGGTCTTGTGTGAAATTCGAGGAAAAGCCAACGTCACGACGTCAAGTAACCAAAAGTACAGCGTGGGCGAAATGGATTAAACGCACTTTAAACTGACCTCATAAATCGGTTTTTTAACTAATCGCGCTGGGGTTTACTACAGAGGTGCCTGAAGTTAGTGGAAGCTTCCTCTAAAATCGTGAGAAAATTGGCTCGCATGAGTAAATTAGTAAAAATAGAAACAACTGTGCTTTTGTTTTCTCTATACTATGCATGTACACTGAAAAATATTGTGTGTTACTGTGGCCCTTTTTGCGCCAAATGAAATAAAGAATAGGTAAGCCAATTATATTTTCTTTTAATTTCACACATTTTTCAACCGTAGTAAACGCCAGAATACCCCACAGCGATTTACTGATGATGTTAGGATGAAAGGCTTAGCCATAATTTTTAAATGAACAAAACCAGCTTTCATCTTTTTTCCCTTTTGACTCCGGAGGATTCATGTATTCACACCCTCAATTAATGAATACAATACGATTCGAGCACATCTGTAGTCATTCCTAGCGCGACAAGTTAAGAAACCGATTTATGCGGTCAGTTTAAAGTGCGTTCATTCCATTTCGCCTATGCTGTGCAGTACATAAACAATCTTATCTGCTAAATATATTTTTTTTTATATTTTGGCGTGTTACGGGGTTCCACATTTTGAATGCATACGAAGTTTAATGCAGTGATCTCTATATTATTGAGTGTGCTTGGCATGATATCTGGAATTACGAGAGTTTAGGAACCCGAGAACCGCTCTAGTATTATGTCGTTGCTTTATGATGTCATGAAGATCGGACTTTGCATCGTCTACGTTGAGTTACTTAACCGCGTGTAGATTAGGGTACATTGAAATAGCTCTATTAATCGATTTTATGGCAAATACCTCGGTACGGAGTGGCGCTGTGACTGTGACTGGCTGTGCGTCAGCTAGAATTGTCAGAGTTTATCACAATATAGAGAGACAGATATGTCTCTCCTAGTGGCAAATTTTAACATATATAGGCTCGCTATTCTTGCACGAAGCTCTCGAACGTCAACGCAGCACGCACTAGCGTGCTAGCAAGTATGAGCCTCTATGAACCCTCTAATTCTCTCATATCTGTCGGATTGTTCGACTTTGGTAGACATTAAAAGCTATCCCCCTTCACACGCATGAATTCATTACACTATAACTTTTCGTGACCTGCAATATATATGTTAATGTATTTTAGTGATTCTCGAAACATAATAATGCGCATAGTATATGAACGTTCCCATTTCACATAGTGCTTCCAATAATGCGCGAGCGAGCGCGCATGTGTTTGTGTGTGTGCGCGCGTATGTTTGCGCGCGTGTGTGTGCCACTAATAAGTTGTGAAACCGTTGGTTGGCATCCATAAAGCAGAATAAATTAAGTATATTAAATAAAAAGCTTGATTAACTTTTTTTTAGAGCTAGAAATATACATGCACCAAAATTAGGCTGCCATTAGGCTGTCGCAATTTAAGAAATGCAGAGGCCCTTTCTTCCTCAGCACTTTCAGTACTAATTCCGCATGCCAGACAGAGGAAAATGCTTCTGTGGACGCGCTTGTTTTTATACGATTGCATAGAATACTCAAAGTAAATGCAAAAACTACTTCTCTTCGACACCAAAAGCATGGTTTTGTACGCATTGTGAATTACCTTTTCAGATAAGGATGGCTAGTTGGACTAGTTAGTTGCTCAACATGGTGTAATACGCCACGAAACACGGACGGAAACGAAGGACAGGACGCGACGTAACTTTCAACTGAATGGCTTATTTGGAAGACACACTTTTAAAAAGTATTTAAAAAAAAACTTGCACGCTTGGTAGTACATAAAAAAAAAAATATGGGTTCGAGCCCCACCCCTGCCCGTTTCGATCTGGATGAGCATCGTACCGGCGTGCGGTCGTGTATCACTACTGCGTGGTGCACGTTAAATACCCCAGGCTAGCGGGTGTACTGCACTGGCTAAATTGCTCATCTACAGCGCGTGACTCGTCGCAACTTTAATGGCTGACCAACTACACGCTCTACAAATATCCCCACAACCAATTTTTTACATAAAAATACGGCCAAAAACACGCCTCCTCACATACCGGTGTCATTGGTTCTTCAGATAGAAGAAATCTTTGTCGGACAATGACAAAGAGGTTGGCTTACGCAAGAGTTGTCGTAGTGGTATCAGAGAGGCTCCATAAATTTGTTTGGTCATTTTTTTTATAATGGCCCACGACACAGGTCTTACCAAAGATGGGGCTGCCCTTCTCAGAGTTGGGCTCGCATTCGCAACGGTCACAGTGTGGTTGCTAGACGAGAACTGCTCGACCGCTGACGCATGCTCTCCGACCCTGTCATTGATGTACCTAGCCAATGAACTCCCTACCACATGAGGGGGGAATTTCGTATGTGACGCTAGTTGCGCAGTTACGGAACTTAGTGACGTTACTTTTTGCAGGCACCCTTTCGGGCCTACGTTTCTACAATGAAACGAGATGTAAAGCCCCTCAATAAAATTCACGTTTGGCGTTGCTTACCAACCATTGTTGCGCGAACGCGCGCGACACGTGCCACGAGCGAGTGCTCTGCCGCCATTCGCTTCCAAGGACCCCTGCGCCGCCATTCGTTTTCTATGGCCGCAAGAGGCAAAGGCCTCGTGCTTTGGCGCATTCGACGACGCTACTTGTAAGACAAGCACAGCCACATCAAGGGTCTTTAACAAGGGTAGGGGCTTACTTGCATTTCTGAACCTGCGTAAGACTGCACTCAAGCGTCCAAGATTGGCGTTTACTCGTTTACTGCACAGTATAAATTGGGCCAGTTGCTAACAGCTGTACACTGTGAAATACGGCCTCAGTAAACACGGACGAAATACAAGGAACAAACACGACAAAACGACTGCTGCATTTTTTTTAAAATAGGGGTTAATAAACGGGCGGTGCAACACTGTTTTGTACTTTGCGCGAATACCGCTTAGAACGAATTCCTGCCATTTATGAGCAATGAAACACGCGTGTGTTGTTTGTTCTTTTCCCCATGCAATAAACGTCGCAGAAAATATTCAAGAAAAATGAGCAGAGTTTACCCCCTCAACTCGCAGCTAGAACAAGCGGCCACGTGATCTAAAGCCGACTATATGCCGCCGATGTTGATCATAGCCACGCGATGAGGTTGGCGAAGCACAGGACACGCGCTAAGTTCGGGTTCGGCTATTGTCGTCATTGCCACGATTGGACACGAGTCAGCACCCCAGTGCTTGTCGAGCTATTTATTATCACGAGACCAAAATGAGTGCTCACGCAGTGCTCGGGTCCAATCTATGAGCCGCAGTCAAAGACCATCACTGGGGGATACTGCGACCCCTGGCCCTCCGTCATCAAGTTTTGCGAAGGAGAGATTGAAAGAAAACACTCGCTTTTGTACTTGAAATTACGCCGCAACAAACGAGTTTCTTGGTCAGTGCCGTTGCGTGAGATTGTACCTGGGCCCACTAGTGCAACTAAAGTCGTGTAAAGCTAAAACATTCCAATTGAATATCGTTGCCCCGCCTCTTGAAGGAAACTATTCGATGCAACAGGAGCCCGATGTAGAAGAAATAAACAGAAGTAGGGTAGTACATTGGGTCAGTTAGTCACGGTTAAACACGATGAAATACAGCCTCAGTAAACACGGACGAAGAACAAAAAACAAACACAAAAAGGCAGTTTTTTTTATTGTTTTGTTTTATTTGTTTTGTGCTCTTCGTACGTGTTTGCTAAGGCTGTGTTTCATCACGTTTACTGCACAGCTCGCGCCATCTCTCGGGAGTTTGACGAGTGTTCCTCAGCGCGCGGCAGTTTTGAAAATAGATGCGGTGTGTTCCTTCCGGGGAGATTGAAGGGGGTGAAACTAGTTTTATGTATTATATTTATGTATTAGATATACCCTTGACAGCGCGAAGACTAAACAAATTGAAGACAAACTGCTAACTTCTTTATTTCTTTGCGAGTGTCATTTTGAGGCTTCCTGGTCAGTGACTATGTCCGAGATGCTGTCCCGATTGGAATGTAGAATGTAAATTTGCCCCATAGCGCCGACCACTCTTCCTCAGATCGTCGTATGCTCCAGCAACAATTTATCAAACAACTTGTGCCTACGTTACTGTCGAATTCGAACGTCACCGAGACATTCAAAGCACCAAGAATGTGAAAACTAGCTTTTCCTCTGTAACGTCTCAAAGGACTGAGCAGTAAATGCATATCAGCCGTGAATCTTGTTGACATGGAACTGAAAACTCGGCGAAGCCCGACATGACGCGATTTTACGTGCGATATTGCAGCTGCGACGTCGCGCACTGCAGCTTCCAATGCGCCTTCTTGCAGCACCAGTGACGTCGCAACTGCAAAATCCCAAGTAAGACCGTATACCATGTGCCCGCAGTAACCCTCCGTCAGACTGCGAGCACGTCGGCCAGTGGCGTAGCCAGGAGGAAGGGCTTATAAGACTTCAGCCGCCCCCCGAACGTCACCGAGACATTCAAAGCACCAAGAATGTGAAAACTAGCTTTTCCTCTGTAACGTCTCAAAGGACTGAGCAGTAAATGCATATCAGCCGTGAATCTTGTTGACATGGAACTGAAAACTCGGCGAAGCCCGACATGACGCGATTTTACGTGCGATATTGCAGCTGCGACGTCGCGCACTGCAGCTTCCAATGCGCCTTCTTGCAGCACCAGTGACGTCGCAACTGCAAAATCCCAAGTAAGACCGTATACCATGTGCCCGCAGTAACCCTCCGTCAGACTGCGAGCACGTCGGCCAGTGGCGTAGCCAGGAGGAAGGGCTTATAAGACTTCAGCCGCCCCCCGAACGTCACCGAGACATTCAAAGCACCAAGAATGTGAAAACTAGCTTTTCCTCTGTAACGTCTCAAAGGACTGAGCAGTAAATGCATATCAGCCGTGAATCTTGTTGACATGGAACTGAAAACTCGGCGAAGCCCGACATGACGCGATTTTACGTGCGATATTGCAGCTGCGACGTCGCGCACTGCAGCTTCCAATGCGCCTTCTTGCAGCACCAGTGACGTCGCAACTGCAAAATCCCAAGTAAGACCGTATACCATGTGCCCGCAGTAACCCTCCGTCAGACTGCGAGCACGTCGGCCAGTGGCGTAGCCAGGAGGAAGGGCTTATAAGACTTCAGCCGCCCCCCGAACGTCACCGAGACATTCAAAGCACCAAGAATGTGAAAACTAGCTTTTCCTCTGTAACGTCTCAAAGGACTGAGCAGTAAATGCATATCAGCCGTGAATCTTGTTGACATGGAACTCAAAACTCGGCGAAGCCCGACATGACGCGATTTTACGTGCGATATTGCAGCTGCGACGTCGCGCACTGCAGCTTCCAATGCGCCTTCTTGCAGCACCAGTGACGTCGCAACTGCAAAATCCCAAGTAAGACCGTATACCATGTGCCCGCAGTAACCCTCCGTCAGACTGCGAGCACGTCGGCCAGTGGCGTAGCCAGGAGGAAGGGCTTATAAGACTTCAGCAGCCCCCCGAACGTCACCGAGACATTCAAAGCACCAAGAATGTGAAAACTAGCTTTTCCTCTGTAACGTCTCAAAGGACTGAGCAGTAAATGCATATCAGCCGTGAATCTTGTTGACATGGAACTGAAAACTCGGCGAAGCCCGACATGACGCGATTTTACGTGCGATATTGCAGCTGCGACGTCGCGCACTGCAGCTTCCAATGCGCCTTCTTGCAGCACCAGTGACGTCGCAACTGCAAAATCCCAAGTAAGATTGTATACCATGTGCCCGCAGTAACCCTCCGTCAGACTGCGAGCACGTCGGCCAGTGGCGTAGCCAGGAGGAAGGGCTTATAAGACTTCAGCCGCCCCCCCCCCCCCCCTTCCCTGAAACCCAGCCGACCCTGGCTGGCTGTGATTAGTGCCACACGCGTTTTGACTCTCCCACCCTCCCTCCTCCCTTTCACACCCCAAGTGATGGGCATCCCACCCACCTTAGCCGACATTCAAGCACGCCAACCGCGGATCGCAGCCCCCCGCCTCGAAGCCACTGATCTGAGGTGATTACTCACGAAGTATCCTCCTGTGAAGAAAACTAGCAGCGTGCTGGAATGACCCAAGTTCTGGCCCATGAGGGCAGCTTCAGATCTTGCAGGCTTCCGTCCTAATTTGCTCAATCGAAGGGGTTTGCGTGCAGAGTTATCACGCGAGTTGACGTCTTCTTCTTTCGCCCACGCACACAGGAAGCCAGCTGGGGGTGACGTGTTTTTCAATTGTCGGAGAGCCAACCGGACCAGTGGCACCCACCATGTCTCCAATCGGCAGGGTGCTCAAGTTGTACGGTTACAAGCTCGACCGCAAGCTGAAAGACATGAAAATCCGCTTGCGCGAAGACCGCCGCGTGGCCAACATTGGCGCCAACCCCCGGAGCTCCACCACGGGTATGTTGGACTTCCTGCATGGCCGAAAATTCGGGCGGATCGTCTGCATGCTGGGCAAGCCGGGAGCCCCCGTTAGGCGCTCGAGTCGGGCCTGTTAGAAGACAGCAGCTCATGGCGGCCCCGCCAAGACCACCGTCGCGAAAGACCGTTGTTACGCCCGTCTTCACCCTCTTTATCATCCCATCGTCATCCTCACCTTTCACACGATTCATTTGTACCAACGCGGAACCGGTAAGATGGCCGACCAGTGGCTTCAATCGCGCAATGGGCTCGAAGCCGGGAAGCGCGATCCAGCAATTGTCATAGAGATCAGTGATTTGTACCATACAATTTCAGGGGGATCGGTGGCCGAGTGGTTTGGCGGGGGTCTAGCGCACACCGGCTCGGAGCACGTGGACCGAAAGCTCGCGCTGCAGAACCCAGGGATCCTGGGTTCAATCCGCACCGTGCCCGTTTCGATCTGGATGAGCATCGTACCGGCGTGCGGTCGTGTACCACTACTGCGTGGTGCACGTTAAAGACCGCATGCAGGCTAGCGGTTGTACTGCACTGTCTAAATTTCTCATCTACAGCTGGGAGACGCGTCGCCAGTCGAGGCAGGCCAAGTTCTAGGCTGTATAAACATACAGAGGACCCAATTTTATACAATTTCATTCAATCCCCACCACTGCCCCTTTTCGATCTGGATGAACATCGTTCCGGCGTGCGGTCGTGTACCACTACTGCGTGGTGCACGTTAAAGACCCCAGGCTAGCAGTTGTACTGCACTGGCTAAATTTCTCATCCACCCCTGGGAGACTCGTCGCCCGTTGAGGCAATGATGGAACAGCGCGGATGAACAGTCACACTCACATGCACACAAAAGGAGACAGACTCGCAGCGCTGAGTTACAACTCAGTCCTATATTTCTTCTTCCTCAAATCTTCAACTTCTTCACCTTTACCGTTAATGAGAACCATTTAAATTTTTTACACACCAGAGACCAAATAACCAATAAACATTAACAAATAACTAATAATTATATAAATAAAAAAACAACTAAAAATACTATTAAAAATTAAATCAAAAATTAAAAATTAAGGGAAAAATTTCTCATCACTATTGGTGCTTTGATGACTATCTCTAGATAATCCAAGTCTTTCTTTGACAAAGCTAAGGATGATACACTAACACATTGGTTGTCCAACCTGGCTATTTTTTCAGCTTCGATGATCTCTTTTGTCAGCTGATTACCACTTCTGGCAATGACAGTGCAGTTACTCAGGTCCGCTGAACACCCGCAATATCGGCAATGGATTCCTAGATTCCCTGATATTACTCTGTTTATGTTGTAATGATGCTCTCGTAACCGGTCACTGAGACACCTCCCGGTCTGCCCGACACACTGTTTCCCGCATGAGAGGGGAATGACATAAACCACTCCTTCAGAGCATGGAACAAACCGGGAGTGGTGCTTTTTGGTACAACCTAATGTCCTGTCGGAGAAAGAATTGATTTTCTTACATAAATTAGAGAGCTTGCATGGAGCAGAAAATACTACGTTAATGTTTACGCGGTTGCCTATCTTTTTAAGACCATGAGAAATGTGGTGAATATAAGGCACAACCGCTGGCCTTTGGTTTTTGTCCCTCCTGTTGCGTTGGATTAAATTGGGATTTTTGATTTTCTGAAGGAGTTTTTCTACGACAGATATTAATACGTGATTAGGGTACCCCCTGATAATAGCCTAGCTATCTGCGCATCAAAGCTGGTTTTTACAGTATGCGGGCATGACCTTGTGATGGCATTTTTAAGGCACAAGTTGAATACACCCCTCTTAACTAATTTGGAGTGGGCCGATTGATAATGGAGGAGTGGCTTTTTTCCCCTCGGAGCGTATGTCCAACAGGTATGATGAGAAAGAAAACACAGACTGAGGTCTAAGAACCTTAGGGACCCTTCAACCGGAAGTTCATGGGTTATGTCCAAAGGATCCAAAGAATTCTTAAATATTGAGAGGACATTGGACACAGTACTTGAAATGTCGTTGTCATCAGGGGCCAAGAAAATCAAAAAGTCATCTACGTAGCGGAACACTTTCACAACTTTTGAAGTGTCCAAACGCCTTCGTAGGATGTTGTCCTGATGTGCTAGGTACAGGTCACTAAGACGAGGCGCAGTGCAGGATCCAATGCAAACACCTTTTGTTTGTCGGTACATGTTTCCATCCCACGTGGTGAAAGTAGATTTCAAGTAGACTGTAAGCAATTCAAGAAAACCGCTTTGGGACATTTCTTTGGTCCAAGGCTGAGAACGTGATGCACATACTCTGGCAAATTAACGTCTCCTACAACGTGCACTGGGTTGCGATATGATTGCCCTTTTTTTTGGGTGTAACGTGAGACCCCACAAAGTCTCAGATGATCTTTTTGTGGTGGTCAAAAACTCACGCCATCTTCACCACATTTCTCATGGTCTTAAAAAGATACGCAACCGCGTAAACATTAACGTAGTATTTTCTGCTCCATGCAAGCTCTCTAGTTTATGTAAGAAAGTCAATTCTTGCTCCCATACGACATTAGGTTGTACCAAAAAGCACCACTGCCGGTTTGTTCCATGCTCTGAAGGGGTGGTTGATGCCATTCCCCTCTCATACGGAAAACAGTATGTCGGGCAGACCGGGAGGTGTCTCAATGACCGGTTACGAGAGCATCATTACAACATAAAGAGAGTAATATCAGGGAATCTAGGAATCCATTGCCGGGATTGCGGGTGTTCAGCGGACCTGAGTAACTGCACTGTCATTGCGAGAAGTGGTAATCAGCTGACAAGAGAGATCATCAAAGCTGAAAAAATAGCCAGGTTGGACAACCAATGTAGCTTTGTCAAAGAAAGAATTGGAGTATCTAGAGATGTCATCAAAGCACCAATAGTGATGAGAAATTTTTCGCTTAATTTTTAATTTAGTTTTTAATAGTATTTTTAGTTGTCTTTTATTTATTTAATTACTAGTTATTTTTTAATGTTTATTGGCTATTTGGTCTCTGGTGTGTAACAACATTTAAATTGTTCTCATTAGCGGCAAAGGTGAAGAAGTTGAAGATTTGAGGAAGAAGAAATATAGGACTGAGTTGTAAGTCCTATACTGCGAGTCTGTCTCCTTTCGTGTGCATGTGAGTGTGACTGTTCATCCGCGCTGTTCCATCAAAGCATGAATTACTAACTTGCCCAAGCATCCACATTATCAACCCTTGAGGCAAACCAAAGTTCTAGCCTGTATAAACATACGCACAACCCAAGTATACTCAAATTTCATGAGTAGATCAGAGGAGCGCATCTTCCTATAGACGTTACAAGTGTAAACCGAACCCGCTTCGCACCGGCCAACGTTGGTCGGCGGCAAGAAGCGGAAGCATGACACACGTAGTTCGGTTCCAACACAACACCAATTGAGGGAGCCGGGTGGCCCCCTGTTTAATATAGAGCGCCGCACCTCCAGTCATCGTCACACTAGGCCACCAGGGGACCTTGTGGCGCCACATGCTGGCCAGGAATATAACAGTTTTCTGTTTCCTGTCGTTCTTAGTCAAGTGGATTCCATACCTGAAATGTGGGACGAAAATTAATGAAACGTATCAACCTGGAATATGCGACAAAATATAGGTGAGGCGAAACAGGAATGTGTGGCGATCACGTATTTTTCGTAAGCACCTTCCAACTGCGTGGAGAGATCAAAACGATGTTTTACCGCATACCGGAAGTGACGACATTCAAGATGGCTGCGCCCTTGGGGAAAAATTGTATACCTCCCATGGGTCACAAAATGGGCGTCCGCAGCACCAATTGAATTCCCCAACGTTTGGTGGCTAGTACTAAAATCAACATGGCGGCCCACCGAAACCATAGGGCGGAGCCATCTTGTTTGAGCCTGCGACGGGTTCGGTAGGTAGGGCGTCGCCATATTGAATAGGACCCCTATAACTCCAACCCCCCTCCCCCCCCCCCCCCCCCCCCCTTTTCCCTTCTCCTGGTTCGGCTCGTTGCTGGGTCTTCCAGATTCCTGCAGTTTTGCTCTTCGCTTCTTTGCACGCACGAAAGGCGCGCAAAAGAAATATGCGATAGTTGTTCTTCTTCGCTTGTTTTATTAGAGAGATGTTGGTACAGTGACTCACAGAAATATTCTACGTTATGATCAGCGTGGTCCCCTCTTATGCAATGCGGTGAGCTTGGTTAAGGCCCCCTAAGGGGAGTCGCTGTCCTCACAGACATTGCTTAGGAAGCAAATCGCCAACATTTATCTGATTGCACTTTTGCGGCTCAGGTGGAATCCGTAAATTGAGTCGGTACCAGCGGGCGGTCAATCTTAACGGTATTATAAAAGGTTTGCAGAGACGACTGACATTACTCTATAATACAGTGCTATGCCGTGTTTGGTCGGCTCGAATGCGGACTGGACACAGGATCGGTAGGCGGGTAGCCACCTCCACCATTCCTGCAGCGCGGTTCTCATCGGTGGGTGGTGTCGGCGCCAGTGTTGAGGGGGAGCTTCACGCTGCATGCAGCTAGCGCAGGTCACGCTAATGTTTTGATGGCACACGTCGGCCTCGTGGCCGATTGACAAGAAGTGGCGGCACAGAAGGCTTTTAGGCCGATGCGGTTGAACTTGAATCGCCAGCCGTTCATAGAAGGCGTGGGAGCTTGGTCCCCTCAAAGGTGACGAGTATGCTGAATTTGTCTTGCCTAAGTGGTGAACGCGCGTCGTGATCTTCGGGCCTTCCGACTGGAGGTTGTGAAGGAGGATCTCTTCAGAGATATCTTTCGACAGGCCATGAACGAATCCGTGAATGTCGTTGTTGCTTGTAGATATAGGTAGGTCTGGGTCGGATGATGCGAGTCCTCGATGACTACCTTGGTGGTCTCTAGGAGTTTTGGTTGCGCTTTGCCTTTGTAAGTGTCTACAGCTAATAATTTTGCGTTGGGCGAATCTTGATATACAGGCCGTTGTATCCCGAGGGGGTGAGTCTTGTCGCGGTGGCAATGGCGGCGTCGACTTCACTGAGGTTGAGCTTGCTGATGTCAGTGCCGTCGATCAATTTAATAATAATCGTGCCGTACAGATGCTTCCACTGTTTACAAAAATCACAGTCCACACGTGCTAAATCACAGTCTAACCATTGAACCTTCTAGAATCGTGTACAGACCGATGTAAACCCGTAGGTTGCCAACAGGGAAAGACACACAACCCATTGTCAACTTGGAACTTTAGAAGCAGAGAGAACAAACGAGAGGGGAATTCCCGATTCACCAGCTCTTCCTGAACGACTCTTCAGCGTCGCCGGAGATGTATTCTCACAAAAAGCAGGCAAACATAACCGATATTGAAAGCAGTAAACCATGAAAGAAAAGCAGTTGTGTATTCGGTCGTCAAAGTAACGAGAAAGGTAACTTGTTAATTTGAGTTAAAGTAACGCGTTCCTTTCGAGAATCGGTAACGAGTAAAGTATTTAGTTACTTTCGGAGCGATTAACGAGTATGGGTATTTACTATTTAGTTACTGTTCGGGGGTAACGCGTACCTGTTTGGCTGGAGGATCCGAGCATTCCGAGAGCCTTCGGCGAGCAGGCTTGACCTGGCGGTTTGGCAGCGCGAACTGGCTCCGGTTCAGACCGTTTCCCTGTGTTTTCGGTCTTTTATGTCGAATGAAGGGCAATGCCGAATCGACTACGACGACGACAGCGCCAGAAGCACAGCAAATGCAATGCGAATCAAGCGCTAGTACAGGCCACGCTCTAGTTGCGCCCTCTCGTGCCGTCGACACGATGTGCGGCAGCTGTCAGCTCTCGCTGATCCCTCCTCTTGTTCGCTTTGCATTTGCGCTCGCGCAAACCGTTCTCGCGCAAACCAAACTATGGTTTGGTTTCCGCGAGAACGCGTGCAAATGATCTGCGAAATCAAACACCAGCAACTTGACAGCGTTGTACACTAAGTATGAAAACAAAATATATAAACCTCGTAATATTGTACAAAAAATAAATTAATAGGGTCTTAGAGTTAGAAGCATGTATATTCCCTGTCAACACCCATTGCATGCTTCGCTTGATTAGCTTGGCTGAACACTACTACAATGTTCACAAATGCACTTCGCATACTGTGATCTTCACAGCTGCGCATGTGGGTCTTCGTTGCTTTGAAGAACGAGCAAATCACTGTCCGAACGGAAATGGGTGGATGGACGGATACGGTTGGCCGATCTCTTTGAATCAGATGTAGTTTTACCACGTAGCCAGTGTTTTTAATACGAACTAAACTGCGAGCCACTTTCGGTGGCAGTCCAGCGAAAAGTACGCGTGCGCTCGCCGCCGATAAAAGCTCTGCACGCGCACTTCCCTTTTCGGGAATGCCACAGGCATTTGACCCCGAGTATAGGCCAACGCGCTGTTCACGAACAAGCCCGTCAGGGGGTGTGAGCAAACGCCCAGTTCCCACGCGAGGTGTGGGCACTGTGCGTGATGCGCGAATTTTTGGGGGCGCCCTCTTATCAAGTTGTCATCTGTTGTTGCGTACCAAGCTTGATATACGCCGTAAAGACCACGCGAGAAGTTTGTAGCCATCGCTTTCTAACAACACTGTCTATTTGACGTCTTACCTTTATTTCCGTCGATGAAAGCACAAGAGATCGTACTAATTCTGCGGTGTCATCGGGAACTCCTGGCCAATCGTAGACCGACACCAAATTTGACCGCCTAAGTTGGTGCCCTCAACAAGCACTTCACACCACGTTTCGCTCGTTCGCGCTAACAGTGTCGCATTCTGTACTCTCGGCCACACTGAAACGAATCCGTCTCTTGAACCGCAAAAGACAATTCGATGGAGATTAGGTATTTATTATGATTAAGTGTCGCTTGAGGCATCCTCGCTAGTCTCGCGGATCCAGAGAGTTGTACAGCTTCTGGTACTGGTATAGGGCGACCACCTGCAGAAGAGCAAAGAATAGGAAACCAAAATGATGACATCATGGTGTATGATACCAGACGTTATTAGGTTATTGCAATTGCGGAACTGCTCACAGACGCTGCTCGCACGAGCAGTGCCTCGCTCTCCTCCCATGCACGGCTCGCATCCCGTCGTTCAACGGGCCGGACGTCTGCCGTGCTAACTGCAGTATGTTTCACGAAATGCGTACGTTTCGAAGCACAGCGTCTGGGTGGCGGTCTACCGTACTCTATGGAACACAGTTTAGAAAGGAAAATCTAGATGGCGCTTCAAACGACGGGAGGCGGTCTGGAGTGAGTGAGAGGGGGTAACCCCCTCCACAAAAATTCCACAACTGATGAGTTTTAGAGCGCAGCTTGAAGGCCCGTTCACACACCTGCGTTCGGAGCGACCACAATGCTTACGAACGAATGCAACCGCTGCGACTTCAACGACAACTGTGCGCGACGTGTACACACACTTGCAACCGCATGCAACCACACGAATCAACAGCCAATGAGAAGCGAGCTTCAGCTCTTGCTCCTAGCCAATAGTAAGCAACCCAGCTACGCTTACAAACATGGCGGACGGTTTCCTGCCCGACGCGGGGTCCTCACCGGGGCAGCGAGCAGCCCGAGGTTTCGTCTACGGCGTACAGTCACGAAGATCTGCTGTGCGCCTCCAATAGCTTTGTAAATGCTGGTTCAGACATCTGAAACGAACACGTTATCCGCGACTGCGTCCGTTGTGACCGGAGCGACCGGAACGACCGCTCTGCGCCGCGCGTACACTCCTGCTACCACTGCTACCACTGCAACAAGCGCAGCGGGTCGGCAGCACGGCGACCGCCTCTCCGTTGCCGTCAGCTGTTTTAGCGGTGCCTCTAAAAAAAACAAAAAAAGGGGACACGCTGCTACTCACTTGCGTAACAGTAAATAGACAGACCGTCTTCTATGACCTCAAGCTTTATTACTCTTTTTTTTTTTCAGGATACGCTAGCAGGGTAGTGCATTCAAAAGAAAAAGATGCAGTACGCCGTCTTGCACGGTCACGACTTTAATACACGACTTTGCCAACAGTACAAATCTCACCCACACGCCTTTTCTACAATTACAAAAGACGATGTAATCTTAGCAACGCTATAGCATTCAGGATTGCTAACACTAATCACCTTTTTCGGGCGATGAAAACGCGTGAAAATACGCATCCTTTATACGGTACGCGCCAGTAATACCTTGAACTTGAGCACACGCAAGGAATGTGCCAAAAAAGAAATCCGGGTGATTTTTGAGGACACAAATGCTAAGAAAGCATCACTGTAGTCGAAGTAGACATACACGACGGCACGGGCGTTTCTGCTGTCTTGAGAGTACCGTCACGAGATCGCCGCACGAGTAGGTGGGACTTCCCTTCTAGTACGTGCTGGGTTATCATAACGACATACAACGAAACTTCACAGTCAAGGATAGCGCTTTTACGGGGAACGATGAGCGTCCACCAGGGCCGTAACCAGGGGGGGGGGGGGGGGGGGGGTTAGGGGGTTCTGACCCCCCCCCCCCCCCGAAATTTTTTTCTGGGTACGGCCCTGGTCGGTGCACTGGCAGCCAGCCGATTTTAATCTCCACCTCTGCGCACGCGCAGTGGCACCGGTCGGCTGCCGGGTACCAAACCGGGACCGGTTCTCCGGTTTGCTGTAACTCTCCATTATATGCCACCGATGCACATGATTCATAGGCGAAAATAAGACAATAGACACTTTCAAAATGGCCGCCGTTGTCCCCGAACCCCCCCCCCCCCCCCCAAATGTTTTTCTGGGTACGGCCCTGGCGTCCACCATGCCGTCCAAGTCGACGATCACCACCTCTGTCAGCACCGACGCCATGTTTGCATATAGAAGGAGCCTGGCACGACCGGCATGCAACGCGCGCGACCGAGCTCTCCTCGACCTGTGATTGGTCTGTCGCTCCCGTCGTTCCCGAACGTAACGAAAAAGTTCAGCCCGGCTCAACTCCTTGCGTTGCGAACGAACACGAACGAAACGACCGTTTGGCGCTTCGTTGCTATGGCAACTTGTCGTTCCAACCGGTTGCATTCGTTCGTAAGCGTAGTGGTTGCTCCGAACGCAACTGTGTGAACGGGCCTTTAGGCGCCCATTTCCGGCTTGAGCGGCGTCGCCGTCGCCGTCACCGTCGGAGTAAAGGCGCATTCACACAGCGGAAAGACGCGCGTCGTGGGGGGAATTTTTTGCTTATTTTTGTATTGAAAAAAGTCGCGCGCAGAGGAGGACGACGCAGGGAGACGACGCCTCGGAACCCAATTTCTCCCTCGAGTCCGGACGTGACGTATCGCCCTTTTCCGGTTAGGACATGTTTTCGCTGTTTTTTTTATCTTCGACTCACAATTAAGGCGAAAAGGCAGAGAGCTCGGGGGATTCGTGCACTCGCCAAACGTGGCTGGAAGCATTTCAGCGTGGAAAGAGGCAAGCCGATTGGAACATCTGGCTGTGAGCAGTGTTTTATGTGCGTGTACGACGCCGTGGAGCTACTCTTCATCGTTTGCGCGAAGCTGCCGCGAAAGCTGCCACCGAAGTTCGCGGTGTGTTTCGACCTCCGACTGTGCGGGAGCGATCACTCCCAATGTGGTTGTGTAGTTTTGTGTACACCCATCACTACGGAATACAACAGTCCTCCATCGAAAACAGTCTCGCACAGGCTGCGTGCAGTGTTAAAGGTACGGACGCGAAGGCTCTGGGACGCGCCGGCGTAGCACCGTGCTTTGTTTGCACAAAAACGCGGCCAAAGAGCACCTGAAGCTGCCCGTTCGAGTCCGTGCCTTTCGCCAATGCTGCATATAACCGGAGTGTAAACGTATATATAATCATCACCGCTGTCCATTCAGTGAAGACGGTTGTCTCCCACCGCATATGCAATCGCGAAGGCAAAGCAACAACAATCGTGCGAAGCAGACGAATAAAAAAATTCCGTGTTCTCTCGACAAACATGAGATTCCCCGAGACGACGCCGCCGTCGGGTGGCCCTGTGTGACTGCTTCGTATTTTACGACGCCGGCGTCGACGTCGACCGCAACGCGCGTTTTTTGCTCAGTGTGAATGCGCCTTAACAGTGAGGTCACGTGACCCCCCAGGTCACGTGACCCTCACCCCTCCCCTTCCCCCCGAAGATCACGTGACCCCCGTGAGGAAAGCAGGAGCAGGGAGGATGACCAGGGGGAACGAATCCGAATTTTCATTACTTCGAAAAATGATTTTAAAATACTTTTATCTCTTGTTCCTCGGCCGGCTTCGAACCGGAGCCCTTTCGTTCAGGAGTAGCAGGCAGGATCACGAGGGAGGAGAAGGGAGGAGGAATATACCTTCCCCTCAGTACCCTTCCCTCCTCCTCCTCAAGAGCTGCGCCCCAATTCGGCGTTACAGGGAGTTGTAAACGGCTTTCATTTTTTTTTCTAATTTTAATTCATATTGACACAGTCGTTACTAAATAAGGTACTATTCTACAAGATAATTGTATCGGTGTCATTTTTGTGTGTACACTAGCAATTTGACAGTGACTTTTTGAAGAAGTGGTGTCACAACGAGGCTGGGTGGTAGCGGATAGCGGGACAGTCACGATACGCGAGTTTCGGTGTTGAGGCCTCATCAGCGCAAGCCTGCAAATGTGTACGTGCTGTTGCGCCTTGAGGGCGCTCGTAGGGGAAAGGAACAGGACGACCCAGCTCTGGTGAACGATTTACTTCAACTTCCTCTTTTCTCCTTAGCGCTCCCATGCCCGCGCGCTAGGAAGGATCGGTTAAACCTTAATTTTCAACACACTCCCCCCCAAATGAGCAAGCCGCTCATTTGATCACCAGGTCTCCAATGGGTAGAGCAGCTGCACGGGCCTTCGTGTGCATGTACCCGAGGGTAACCTGATCGCGCAGGATCGCACGTGGCCGTCTCTACCGCAAAAGACCTCGATGACGCGGACGGTTCTCCGCAGGTGACGTGGGGTGTTGTCATCGTGCAGCAAAACCACGTCCCCAACTTTCAATGTACAGCGGTCAGCGGGTCGGGCGAGATGTGCTGAGCGAAGCTCTTGGAGATATTCTTGCTTTCAACGTTTCCAGAATTGGTCCATGAGGCGCTGCCGATACTTCCAGCGGCGGGAAAGGGTTTCCTTAGATGACGCCTGGGGCGGTTCCACCTCGGGCAGTGTGGTCAGTCTTCTCCCGATGAGCAAATGTGCTGGCGTCAAGGCTCCTGGCTCGCCAGGATCTGCGTGGAAGTATGTCAAGGGCCGCGAGTTTACGGTAGCCTCAACGTCAACCAAGATAGTCGTCAGCTCCTCGAACGATAGGTTCTGCCGTCCAAGAACCTTTCGGAGGCAGACCTTTACCGAACGCACCAGTCGTTCCCACCAACCGCCCCACCATGCCGCTCTCTCCACGATGAACTTCCACGTGATTAGCTGCGAGCTGCAGTAATCCTGCAACACTGGGTTGCGCATCATTTCCCACACAGCCCTCAAGTCTTTCGCAGCCCTCTTGAACGTAAGAGCATTATCACTGTAAATCGTGCTCGGTATTCCTCTACGAGCCACAAAGCGCCGAAGGGCCAGAAGCCAGGGTGTCGTGGCTACGGAAAAGACGAGCTCTAGGTGTACAGCTCGAGTGGTTGCGCAAGTGAAAAGGGCAATGTACGCCTTTACGTCGGCACCATCGGTCTTGACGAACAAAGGTCCCGCAAAATCGACTCCTACGACTTGGAATGGGTGACCCTCGTGGACTTTGTCCCGCGGTAGCGGTGCGACTGGTGCACTGGCTGGCTGTGCAGAAAAGCGTCGGCATACTCGACATTGGCTGATCACCGTCTTTACCGTTCTCCGGGCGCTGAGCAGCCAAAACCTCTCACGTAACTCCGTCATCGTCGCCTGAACGCCTCCATGCAAGGTGCGCTGATGGGCTGAGGCGGCTACTAGCTTACTCAGGTGATGATCTTTCGGTAGAATAATGGGATGCCTAGCACCCTCTGGAAGTGAGGCGTGCTGTAATCGACCCCGGATCCGCATAACGCCAGTCTCGTCAATGAAAGGTTGTAGATCCTTTATTTTTGATCTCGCCGAGATTTCTTCACTTCGGGAGAGGGCACGAATCTCAGCATCAAAGCATTCATGCTAAGCATGTCTGATCCACAAGTGCTCTGCGTCTCGAATTTCCGCTGCTGACAATGAGAGCTTTGTTGACCCTGTCGGTAGTCGACAATTTTGGACGAAGCGCGGGACCCAAGCCGTGACCCGCAGCATCCTCATGTAGCTTCCAAAGTTCTCCAAAGTCAGAAGCGGGTTAGGTACACTTGCATCGTTGAGCAAGACATTTACTTTATGTGTTCTTTCTGCTTCGATATCTCTTGGCAGACCATTGGCTGGAGACGCCGCAGGAGGCCAGTCTTCCAGGTCACGCCTAAGCCAATCTGGTCCGAACCACCATTCACCGTGAACACTGAGCTGCCTCACGGTCTTTCCTCTAGTCATCAAGTCAGCCGGATTCATGCTACCAGGACAGTGGTGCCAGCTGGAGGGATCACTCTTGGCTTGGATTTCCGTTACCCGGTTGCATACGAATGGTTTCCAATCTGTCGAAGATCCCCTAATCCAACCCAGCGTTATCATGGAGTCCGTCCAGTGCCATACTTCGATGTCAGTGTGAAATACGTTTGTTTGCAAGAATACATCAAGTCGTGCTCCCAATAGTGCTCCCATCAATTCGAGACGCGGCAGGGACAGCGTCTTGAGAGGAGCAACTCTGGCTTTCGCGATAATTAAAGTCACGATAACATCTCCTGTGTTGTCCACGACGCGCAAGTGTGCACAGGCCCCGTATGCGCTAGGACTGGCATCGGTGAATATATGTAGTTTCAAAGAATTCAGTTTCCCATCCATTCGCAGGAGACATCTCGGTGTTTTGACTAACCCTAGATCTCTCAATTCGGTGGACCACGCCGTCCATTCTTCACGTAGGTCATCTGGCAGCTCATCGTCCCATCCTACTCCTCGCTGCCACATTCGCTGGAACAGCATCTTCACCCGGATGACATAGGGGGCAAGGAATCCAAGAGGATCGAAAATTCGAGCAGAAGCTTGCAGCACGGAGCGCTTTGTATTTCGGTTCGAGTTGAGTATACTGAGCAAGTGCACACCTGAGAAAGTAAAAGAATCAGCCGTTCTGTCCCAGACCAGACCTAGAACCTTAGTTATTGCGTGTGAGTGAATAGGCGTGTTTTTGCACGCTCTCTCATTACCGCCTTCTTGCTGATCAAAGGTTTGCTGGAGGTAAGGACAATTTGTGCTCCATTTGCGAAGCTCCATTCCAGCCTCTTGGAGGAGCCTTTTCGCACCGCTTGCGAGATTCGCGGCTTCTTCCGCGCTTGCCGCTCCTGTCAGCATGTCATCAACGTAAAACGAGCGAAGTAGAGTATCTGCGATGGGTTTCCTCTGGTCTCTCGCAGATTCCAGGTGATGGCGTAGGGTCGCTGCAAGTAGAAATGGGCTCGCAGTAGTCCCAAAGGGTACTCTTGTCATTCTCCATTCCTCTATGACAGGCAGTGGCTCGTGCGGTCGAGGTGCGCTGGAAAACCACAGGAAGCGAAGGGCATCCCTGTCTGCTTTTGCGATGGCTATCTGGAGGAAGGCTTTCTGTATGTCGGCAGTGACCGCCACTTTTTGCATTCAGAACCGGAGCAGCACTGGCAGGAGTTCCGTGTTCATCTTCGGGCCCGTCTCAAGGTGGTCGTTCAGGGATCTAGTGTTTGGTCCGTGAGCTGAGGCGTCGAAGACGACTCGAAGCTTCGTTGTCGCTGAGTCCGCTCGAACCACTGCTCAATGAGGCATGTAGTAGACGGGTCCACTGTTCTGGCTGTCCTCTTCGACTCTTTCTGCATGCCCATCAACCATATAGCGTCTAATTGTCTCGTCGTACTCTGTAACGGTGCCATCCCGCTTCAGTCGTCTGATCAGGCTGTGTAGTCTTTTGTGGGCTGCATCATAGTTGTTTTCCAGGACTGGTGAGGTGTCCTTCCAGGGGAGAGCGACTTGATAGCGCCCTCCTTTCATCGTGATGTTTTCGTTGAAGTGTTCGATTACGTTTTTATGGTCCTGCATTGTCGTCGTTGGCTCGTCCACGATGCCAAGGCTGTCTAATTCCCAAAACTTTTGCAAAGCGATGGAATCATCTTCGTGACTAGCCCTAACGCTGAGAGCACACACAACCGCACTCATAGAACATGATAGCACCTGCGCTGCGCTGGTCGGCCCTTGGAAGGTCCATCCTAGCACAGTTGAAATGGCCACCAGCTCGGTGGCAATTTCAGCACGTCGGATCTCTCCCGTGAGAAGTCGCCACATCTGGTCAGCCCCTATCAGAGGGCTTATACCAGCTTCTGATTTCACTGAGGGGAACATCAACTCGTCCGCGAGCTCGCCTGAGATGGTTCGTATGAACGAGTGGTCGACCGGTGTTTCTGCAAGCTCCTTACATATGAACGGGACAACCACGGCCTCCAATATATGGCTCGCCGTAGCGTACTGGCTTCGCAGATGGAGACGCACGACCTTTAAGTGTTGGCTGGGAATGTTTGTTTCTGTGCTTGCGAAAGTGTTAAATTTCAAGTCGAGGTGCCCTATAGTGTCCAGTTGAAACTTTGTGGCCACATCTTCTCGGATGAATGTTTTCTGGCTTCCACCATCTACGATGCCGCGGATGTACGCAGGTTTCTTGTCAGTCACAATCCAGCCCCTGAAAGTCTGCAGGAGAACGCCGTTGCCGCCAGGTGAAGATGTGGAACCTGCCGTTAAGACGTCGGCGGCCTCTCCGCTCTTGGCCGTAGCTCCCCGATGAGGTGGGTTTGACCGCCACTCTGGGTTGCACATAGAGACGGCATGTCTCCCGCTGCACGTGGTACATCGAGCCTTGGTGCGACAATCCTTAGAGCGATGGCCTCTTTTCGTGCATCCGAAACATCGGCTGTCCTGTGCAAGGCGCCTTTTCTTCTCATCTAAGGGGCTCCCGGAAGAACATGTGTTGGCAGCATGATCCTCCTTTCCACAGAAGAAACAAGCGTCCTCTAGATGCCTTGAGTTTTGCAGCACCATTGTTGAAGGAATCGAGATAGCCTGTCGAGGTCTGGAAGCCCATGGTGAAAGATTCGCCGATGGACGCTCGTCACGTGAGGATCGCTCGCGGCTCTCGATTTCCACCCGTAGAAATTGTAGCAGCCTAGCCAGCTCTTCTCCCGTATTCCTCGATGTATCAACCATAGTCTCACAACGCGTCGCACTACTGGAAGTGGCTGCAGTCTGTTCGGGGAGAGTAGGACGAGCCAGTTGTGGCATATAGCTCTTGATGCGGTAGTACTCCACTACGATGTGTGATGGCAAGCTGTTCAGAAGTATATCAACCAGCATAGTTGCGTATGTATCACTCGAAATACCCAGGGAACGCAAGCCACGGATGTTTGTTTGCACGTGATCGTAGACGTTCCGTAGTCCCTGTACGTCACGCTCAGACTTCACAGCTGGTAGCCTACGCAGTCTTCCCAGATATTCGCGTTCAATTCGTTGTTTATCACCGAAACGCTCAGTCAGCATCTCTACCGCATCTTGGTAACATGCCGCAGTGGCTTGTAGTCCAGAAATCATGCTGGCTGCTGGTCCAACGAGGAGTCAGCGCAAGTACTGGAACTTCTCCGGCTCAGAAAGACTTGTGTTGCGGTGTACCGCGACGTCGAATTGCTCCCAAAATGGTTGCCATTCTGTAAGCTCACCTTGGAACTGCAGCAGTTGTAGTTTCGGGAGCTTGATTCCAGTCAAGTAGGAGCTGCTGCCTTTGTCGCCTCCGGAGCGTGGCGGTTGCGGTGTCGTCTGGGCTCGAACCTCACTGATAATCCTTGCGACCTCGTCCTCGAAGTCAGCCACGGTGTTGTAGTCCCCCTCCAAGTCGTTGTCGTCGATGAGGGGCTCTATCTCCTCATTGACCTTCCGAAGGTCTTCGTTGCTAGCGAGCAGTCTGTCACGCAAACTTTCAAGTCTCTTGGAGTCCATAGGGTCCGACTCTAGCGCAGCTCGTATCTCATTTACGAGCTTGGTGTTCCGGCCGCGTCGAACCGCTCGTTTCTTCTTTAGTCGATCCATATTCACCAATGCGGCGTTCAACTTTGTTCAACTCCCGGGTTTCGGCACCAAAATGTTGCGCCTTGAGGGCGCTCGTAGGGGAAAGGAACAGGACGACCCAGCTCTGGTGAACGATTTATTTCAACTTCCTCTTTTCTCCTTAGCGCTCCCATGCCCGCGCGCTAGGAAGGATCGGTTAAACCTTAATTTTCAACACGTGCATCGTTGATATATAGGAGGTAACATTGAGTTCTTACGTTTTCTGTTACTAACCGTTTCGTGCGCGAAAATAGGGAGTTTTAGAATAACGTACGTAATTTTAGCGCACGCTAGCGCTAAATTTAGCGCTTGTATTAGCGCACGCGACGCAAGAGAGTTTTAGAATAGCGTTTCTCCGCCGCGACGCAAAAGCCCAAGCATCTCGCGCTTGCGACGCCATCAAGACACAGTAAAAATTTTTATTTCACACACGAAATGCTGTAACTTCAGAAAAAAAACGAGTTTTTTGGTCCAGAGTAGCTTTTTAATTTGTTTAAACATGAGAACGCGACGTGAGCGGTTGAGCGGTCGTGTCCGCTTGCGTCGCCTCGGCAAGAGAGGTCTCGTGTACTGACCTTCGCACATCGTACCTTCGCCGTGAAATGTTCGCGCGTCGCAAGCATCAAGTTGTCGGTAATCGCTGCCAAACCGAGTACAATGTCGTCCCGTATTGAAAATAGCAGTCGCGAGGATACCGCCGACGTCGCACTTACGACGCCGCCAAAGCAGCCGCCGACATAATCCTGGAAGCCGCCATGTTTTTTTAACTGTGCTCGTCTTGGATTTAGCCAACTGCTCATCACGAATCCTCCTAGGAGAAGCGCAAAGACTCTTTGCGTACGCACGCTATTTCCGAGAAATAGCGCACGCTAAAATTGCGCACGCAAAGCGCAAAACCTGGTTTGCGTTCGGAGCATGCGCAGTGGCGACGACGCTATTCTTTGCGTACGCAAAGCTTTAGCGTGCGCTATTCTAAAACTCCCTAATGAATGCAACGGCTGCTGAGCCTTCACCAGAAGAGATAAAAATATATGTTATTGTAAATATGCTTCTTTCTTTTTTTTTTCGAATTTCAATCATTTCAGTTTTGCATGAAAGTCGCCGTCTCATACTCGCAACGCCTCGTTTCTAACGTTTAAAATCCCGATTTTCGATGTTAGGACACACGCGGACGTTTAGCGGTTAGGAATGTCGGATGTGCAACGTCTAGCATGAGAGTTCTGTGTTTAGTTTTATGCGGACAGATGAAAACCGCGAAATAACGCCAATTAAAAAGCAATAATATTTTTTTTGCACAAACTACTTGTGAGCCAAGAACAAGGTTGTTATAATGGCCATGAGCCCTTAATATTGAAGAAAACCACACTTCCAAAGGCTGATAACCACACAGTTACCATATACTCCGCACCTCGTAACCGTGCACGATGGTAACCGGAGGACCGCACGGCGTCTATATGTAATCGATGGCCCCGTGTCCCCTTCGCCTTCTAGCGCGTGCGGAGGCGTTTGCCGAATTTCTGCCGATTCTTTGCCGAACTTTCCTGCCGAGCTTCAGATTCGGATCATCACCACCAAGTAGGCATGTCGACCTTACAACACCCACCGGTGCACCACTGCACTCGAACTGCGACTGCATGCCGAGGTCGCTTCCCGATGAGTACGCGCGACGACGCCGCGAGAGGCGCGCGTATCGGCACAGTGCTAGATCTGCACGGTGCGCATACATAACCCGAATTGGCCGGCGCTTCTTTAGAGACGCTCACTCGACGCGGCGTACGCCATCTGTTGGCAACACTTGAGATAAGTTCATTCCTTGACTTTTTCGCGGTAAACTTCCACCGCCAGCTTGCACCTCTGTAGTAAATTGCAGCGGGATATGTCAAGAAACCGATTTTTTTCCGGCCGTCTAAAGTACATTAGAAGTGCTAGTTTACAAGCTGCATTTCACGTTGGAAGCAACTGACAACCCGCGCTTCTTTCGCAAACCTCAAGTTGTTCCGCAGTCGTACACAATCTGACATCGACCGGTGGATGAACGACTTACATGGGTGTTAGAGGCCGCGAGACCTCTCATTATTGGCACGTTGGTGAGACGTCCTCGCCAAAATATTGCCAGATTGCGAACTCGCGAACGGACCAAAAATGTCTGCTTAACCGATTACACACAAGCTGTGGCGCCACGTCCAATCACCAGCGGGGATCGGTTTCGCCCTCTCCTTGACCAAAACCGGACCCTGCGGGGCCCTAAACTCGACATACACAAAATTGAAGCCGAGAGTTCGCGGAGCGTGCCGATTGGACGTCGACGAAAAAAGCGCGAAGTCATCTTCGTGCTAGGCCAATCGGTGCGCTCCTTCAACTTTGGCCCTCAATTTGTGTTTGACGAGTTTAGAGGCCCTGGAGCGCGAACTTTCTGTCTTCGATAATTCTTGGTCGCACGTGCAGCCAATTAGAAAACCCGACGGCAGGCAAGGATTCAAGGTTGCGTTCCCGTTTTGCGGTGAAACTTAGTGAGCGTGCAGGTAGTATTGCCACTTTTGGAGGCACACGCACGCTGTTTTCCATAGCAAAAAGTACCGACCTGGGAGATGACTGAACCCCGTTTACTTGCAAGAAGCTCAATTCGACTTCGGACCTCAAGTCGACTTCTGAGCCCTGAAGCCGTTTTAGTGTAAATATTGCGTAAGACGAAAAACACACTCCGCTGAATAACACTTTAAAGATGTTCCTAATGGACGACGCTAAAAATACAAATGAGACTTACAAAGATAGGAGAAGCAGGCTAAAAACTAAATTGTGCACCTTCTTTTATTTTTTCAAGGAACTATTTAAATAACGTTTGTATTACTTTGAAATATACTTCGTGAAGAAGTGTTTTAAGGGCCCCCTGGTTCCTTATTGTTCACAGATATTAAATGAAGACAAATAGGACTATTGAAATTGATTACTTTTCATGACGTCCCCGCGCATGAGTGTTTACTTCCGGAAGTAAGCTATAAGGAGTAAAGGCCATAGCGGGTTGGTCCATATTTTTACGCAGTTTAGTTCGTCATATTGCTCCGCGGGGAAATGCAAATTTCTCAAGAATGTGGGTTCGGGAAACTCGGTTGCTTCCTCGTTTTTGTTTTGTTTTCAATCGACATTTCTAAGCCCTTTTCGCTTGACAAAGTAATTTTTCTAGCGAAGTTAGGCGAAATGTTCTTAGAACCGAGAGAATAATGAAAAGTAAAAAGGAATAAGAGACATAAAGTAAAAGGTAGGTTTTTCATCTAGTTTTGTTTTCTCAAATAATTGGGCTTCGGGAAAGATCTAAACAAAGAGCCGTTTTTGTAACAACTGCAATGCAACTAAATTATGTAAAGTCAAAAGACTTGACGTATTGGGTTATGAACATTACTCAGCCATATCTCGCTAAAGCTTGAAACTCGGAAAGGAAAAAAAATATTCATCGGTAATATAATCCGGAAACACCGGATAAATAACTGCCTATTTTCGATATAAGAATTTGTATTGAAATTTGTTTGTACTGTTTCCTGCGCGTTCTGACGCTGCCAGGTCTTACATAAAACACGTTCTAGGTAGGCAGGCTTCCTCAGCTAGGGTTTTTCGCAGAGGTTATTACTCGGAAGATAAAACACGTGATTCCTTGCATTAAATAATGATGCCATCAATTCGGGAACCACAGATTGACCGTCTGGCAACTGGGAAATCAAGTTGGCTGTCCTCTATCTTTTATTATTGCCGCTGAAGGAACTGTCTAGAACGATAACATAAAAAGTACGTAACGTCGTCGTTTTTTTTTTTTTTTCTTCTACGATTTGGCAAGAATTAGCAATGCACAAGTCCTGCCCGCCGGCCAGCTTCTTTCGGTATAATTTGTTTCACGTTGTTTGTTTGTTTCGAAATACTACCAGCTCTACTATTCTAGGAGTGGCTTCAAAAATACAAAGACAGGAAGAAAAAAACTGGAGTGCACCAAAGAAAGATTTATACAAAGCGTAAGTCAATAGCTCGTACAAATTTATCCAAATTAGTTAAAATCCCAATGCCATTTGTTAAATTCTTCCTTTCTTGAAACAACTGTTTACGCCTGATCTTCGATCTATAACCCTTTTCGTGGTACCTCAAAATGTCGTCTGCGTTTCGAAAGGGGCGTATACGGCAGGCCGCACGCTCGCCCGAATGATGTCTGTTTAGCGCTTTAATGGCGTTTAGCCGGCCGTTAACGATTTGATGGGCAACACATCGCTTTACAACCTTCGTTATACAATAACACACGGTTTACCAACAAGCCTCTTTGGCCCACACCAGATGTGGGCACTTTGTGTGCGCAGAAACCAGAATCGGGAGGATTGAAGCATCTGCGCATGCGCAGTGCCGACAGCAGCGCCACCGCAGTGGCGTGACGTCAGAGAGTTGAGTTAGTCTATAAAGTCACATACTGCTTTAGGAACGAAGGGCGCGGTGAGTCCCCAGCATCTCGTTATCGCTTCGTGGCCAATAATATTGCAGCGTTCGCCGATAAAAACGCGAAAGAACCAATCACAAAGCAAGAAGCGAGAACATAAATGGGCCACACTTTGCCTTTCTTAGGCTCTCAGTGGCTATCTTCGGTAATTTTCCCCGGGATGCATGGTCATTTATACTGTTTCGTGAACTGTTTCCTCGACGTCACAACTGTAAGTAGCGTTCTGAAACTCCGACACCTGTCTTTCCCAAAACCTGTCCTACCTTAAAAAAAAAATAATAATAATAATAATAATAACGGTTTGACTTTGAAGATTTTTTGTGTATCGAGGTTCTGATTGAACCACGAAAACCGTCCGAGTTCACTTGTGTGCACGCCGCTGTTAGAATTGAAGTTTGAACTTTTGTTGGGAAGGTAATTCATAATTTGAAATAGAAACTGAAAAAAAAAAAAAAAAACTTTTAAACGTCTATGAAACCGCCCTTGTTTCGGCCATTTCAGTTTTTTTTTACTGTTTTAGATTTTTTTTTTTTTTTTTGCTTGTATTGAGCTGGGAAATCGCTTCGGTTGAAGAGAGTTTGAAACATTCTAATCTCGGATTACACGATGTTTTTGATCCCCTTTATTCAAAACCAATTTTAAACGAGTTCGTTCATCGCATGTTATGCGGAGATACGGAAAGACAATCGCGACGGAACTTGCCTTGGCCACCAACATCACCAGGGTCAAAACGATTCTGGCGTAGAAATATTCCATCTGGAATGAACGAGAGAAGGGGAGAATCGAGACGCGTTACCGATGGTAAAGACCATAGCCTCCTCTATACCCACAAAGCCTGGCAGTTCGACGACGGAGCCATAGAGTGCCCGGTCGCAGATTTGGAGCGCGAGGACGTGGTAGTACAGAGCATCAACGAGCCATTTCTCGGGGAGCCTAGACGCCAGTGCACAGATTTTGCAGCGGCGAGGAACCGAAACACACTTGTTCGCTCGAGCGAAGTCTGTTTCGGCGCCTCACCGCAGCGGGGCGCCAGTCACGTGGCTCTCCTCTCATCCGTTGTCTGCCGCTCCACCTTTTCCATTTCGGCGGCCGCTTCTTTGTCGCGGTCTGCCAGGCTTTGTCAGTATATAGGAGTTATGTAAAAACTCGTGCTCTGGCAAAGGTGGGAAATAGGGAAGACGGTCCTGCCAGGTCCCTAAACCATAATATACGGACATTTTGTTATATCCGTACTAATCAAGGTTTTGACAGAGAATGAGAAAAGAGGAAAGAAAAAAGGAGGCGAATGGTGAAAAACTGGTCTTACTGTGGCGAAGTTGCTAAAGAACCGGGCGACGGAGGTTATAACCTGGAACGATGGTATACGATGACGTTATTGGTCACCGCGAGTGAAACTTCGTAACGCATCTGTCAAATAAAATTCCGAATCAACCCAAACCTCGCGGTCGAAGCCCTGTGAATAACTTTCGGTAAGCGCCCGCATAAAAAAAAAAGCGTTCCAAAATACGTGTGTTTGTTCTCTCTCCGACTTACTTTTACTCCGACATAACATAACATATTAATAACAAAAAGGTACGGACGTTTCGCCACCTATGCTGTTGGCATCTTCAGTATACACTGACACAAATGAGGTGAAGTCGACTAGTCTACTTATCACACACGTGACACGTCCCCGTAAACGTCCGGCAGGGGGCCACGGTTGGTGTTTCACACCGATGCGTCAAGATGAATGAACCAGGACTCGATTAAATTCCTTGGCCCCCACCTTTGTTCTCGGGCCAGCGTCGTCGCATCGTCCAGGTCGAAACTGTGTCCTGTCGTCCAGCAGTGTTCGACAAGTTCCGTCTTGGACCGCGTGGCATGGGTGGCCTTGGCAACGCCCCTTTTGTGTTCTTTTAGTCTCTTTGCCTTCTTTCTGTCCGTTTGGCCAATGTAAGTCACATCACAATCCCCGCACTGCACAGTCTACTTTGTATACGACCCCGCTCTGACCTTGCGCAGGGGTACGGTCCTTCGGTTTCGGGAACACATTCGCCAAGGTGTAACGTGGTTTAAAAACAGTTTGTACGCCCAGTGGACTCAAAGCTTTCCGAATAGCGTCTGAAACGCCCTGAACATAAGGAATAGATACAATAGACGTTGCCCACACTCGTGACTCACTCCCCCTTCCCCTCTGCATTCGCCTTTGCGTAGTGCGTATCGTTAATAAACGACCTGGGATAATGGCGTCGCCCTAACGCACCAACCACATTTTCTACTTCTTGCAACCGTAACTGAGCTGCTTGTTACAGCACAGTAATAAATGTGATAAAAAAGTTCTTACAACGGACCGTGTGTTCGGTCGGGTGATGCGAGTCAAAGGACGAAATATTTCGGGTGTTACACTGCTGACGGTACACCGTCGCTTCCACGCTGCCATTACTGGCCCGGCGTACTATCGCATCCAAAAAAAGATGTGATGGTACGGGGACGTGTGTGGTAAGTAGACTGGTCGACCTTGCCTCATTTATGTCAGTGTATACTGAAGATGCCACCTGCATAAGTGGCGAAACGTCTGTACCTTTTTGTTATCAATTTGTTATGTTCAGTCGAAGTAGACCTTTTTAATCATGAATTCACCCGGCTTTTGTAACATTTTTGGGAGAGGAGGTATCAACGGCATGGGTATCGTGCGAGTATTAAGCGTATAAGCGTAATCAACTGCGTTGCTGCAACCCACATACGACCAGAAAACTCGCTAGCACCATGATATTGCCACGAATGACACTTGATGAGGCGATAATAACTGAAGAAACTAAACGTTTAATGGGGCGAACTCGTGCCCAAAACAAAAAGGAAACAGACCAGAACAGTAGAGCGTCGTGGGTGTTGATGGCGGCGGAACAGCAGGATCGTACGCTGGGGCGAGACTGACTCCGCTCGCCATGCGGAGGAGTCCCTTATGGACCCTCGTGGGTTTCTAAAACATTTGGCGAAGAACTTTCAGCGCGTAGAACATTCGACACTCGATCAGATGAGAGTTTTCTTGAACTTACGAGAACGCCAAGTGTAAAGAATAAATAAAAGGACATTGCAGTGGCTGGAGTCGAACCTAGACCTTCCGCGTCACAATCAAGCGAACTAAACATTCTGCTTTTTTTTTTTTTGCCAGCTTGGCTTTTGTTTTAATTGTAAAATTGGAACTGTTTACATAGTAAAACAAGTAAATGATTTAGACACACGCAGGTACGTTTTCACACATTCAATATGACCTCGATACAGTCTTTTCTCAGAAACGGGCCTTAGGACCACTTCCCTTTGAGGTGGGACTCCAGCGCACTCCAATGCTCCATCTCCTCAAAGGAGGTTTCCCTTATAATTGAACAGGTGTTGTGGAACCCCTCCAGAAAGTGACGCCAGGCAGGCTTGCCGCTCACTCGAACTAAGGTGTGATATATGCGAGAGTTCCTGATGGCATGTAAGTCAATAAGAATAAGAAAAAAATGAGCTATGTTCATAATTGCCTGCGTCAAGAAACTTCATATCGAACCAAGTGGGGTACAGTTCAACTTTCAGCTCCGCTCGGAGCTCGGCCCAGAACAATTCGGCATTGGTACAGTACAAATATGTGTGCTGGAGAGTTTTCTCAATAGGACAGAGGGGACAGTTGACGCCCCATGGAAGAAAAAAACCCTTCTGTCGCTCCCACGTTTTTCCTTAAAGTTGCCTCAGTGTGAAATCGTACAACAAAGATCCTTCGTCCCCGGGCGAACTGGATACATCATTAAACGCTTGAAAGCGTCAGAAATTTCAGAATTCAAAAACATTTCACGATAAAGCGGTGGCGGCATTGTGAGGTCAATGACGTCCCAAAAGAGTCGTTTTCTCTTCACCTTGTTTAAGTATTCTCAGGAGAATCGTTGCTCGAAAAACTTCACTTCGTACTCCATTTCCCGATAGTACCGTAGCGTCGATGTTCTTATGGGAATCTCCTCAGCTTCCCCAAGCATGGGGGCAAAGTACTGCCCGCCTAAAGCTCCATTGCAGGATTGTTTTCACGATAAACGTTGTACTTTAAGCTTTATCTCTAGATTGACTAACCCAAACCCTCCTTTTTTTTTTCTTTTTTTTTTTTTCTTTTTTTTGTAAGTAAAAAGATTCTGTCTTCGTATTCTTTCGAAGCAGGAGTCCCATACATACGTTGCACAAAATCGGTGCATTGTTTGCACATCACTTGTTCTACACGGCACTACTTGAGAAGAATACCAAACAGTAGAAAAAAAACACCGCGTTACAGATGTAGCTGCTACTTAGAAGAGGAACATTTCTCCGCTAGCGTTCAGGTGAACTCCCCCGCTCCTGTGCTGAGCTGCTCTGCACTCATCCCTACTCCTAAATATTTTGCTATAGACTCCGACCATGCAATGTACAGAAAAGATTCAGACTTTAATGACCGTGGTCCCAGCCAAGACCCGGGCGATTTGTTTCGGTTCATTTCGGCCTGGGAAACGACACAAAAGTTTTGTACGTGCTTCAGAGCGAGTATAATTTCTTTCCGTGTCGCACATATGAGAGTGACGTCATCAGCGTGCGCAAGACGTTTTGTTTACTCGTTCCCCAGCTGTGCTCCACGAATATTATCGTCATTTAGGATGGCTTTGCACAGGGGTTCTAAATAAATAGCAAACGAAATGGATGATAACGGACACCTCTGCCTTACTGAGGATCGTACGGGGATAGAGTACGACTTGCCACCGCTGATTAAAAGACGCGTGCTTATGTCCTTGTAGCATATTTTCACGAAGTTTAACAAACGGTCCCCTGTCTCACAATGTTCTAAAACTGAAAAGAGAAAGGAATGGGAAACCTTATCAAAGGCTTTTTTTAGGTCAATTTGTAGCACATCAGTAGGACGTCCCAGTGCCTCCGCGGTTTCGGCAACAGTTCGCATCAAATGCAAATTTGTCGTTATCGATCTATATTTAAAGTCATATGCTTGATGCTCGCCTACAACTGTTCTAAAGGCAATTTCTAAACGCCTAGCGAATATTTACGCGAGTATTTTATAGTCAGTGGTGAGTAGGCTGATAGGTCTGTATAGTCTTCACACCCTCGGGTAGATCTGTTGGTTTTCTTTTTTTTTGTATCAATACCGTAACGGCCTGCTTCATTGATGGAGCGAATAGGTTTCTTTTATAAACATCGGCGTAAACTTTAGTTAATATAGGCGCCAGTTCTCTGGCAAACTGCTTGTAGAACGCTCCGCCAACGCCATCTACACCAGAGGACTTCCTGGGTGCTAGCTCCTTTATAGCTCTGCATACCTCTCTGCCTCCGCGCTATCCTCGCTGATTACTTCTCTTACATTTTCTGGCACCTTATGCATTCCATTCAGATGTTAGAGCTTGTAGGTTGATTAAATAATACATTGTAGAAAGAAACAAACTTTTTTTCGATTTCATCAGCATCGGAAAGAATGTTAGTGCCGTATTGCAGTTCTTCGATTTTGTTTCGACACGCTCGCTCCCGTTCTCGCGTTTTAAAAAGTTTAATCGGGCCCTCTGCCCTGCCTAGCGTGCGTAGCCATGACCTTATCATTGATCCGTGATACTCTTCTTCTAGATGTTCTAATAGTCGTGCCTTGCAGTCCTTTATTTTTGATGCAAAACAACCCGGGCTCTTACTTTCCTTGCGTACTAACGTATGCAGTAGCTTGATCAGCTTCAGCTTTTTTGAGCGTCCTTCTACTGCTTTCTCCTGACAAAACGACACTACGCATATTTTGATATCTTCCTTCGGTAGTTCCCAGTTTACAATGTTTGCTTCTTTTAGACCCGTCATGTTTGCGATAAGGTCTTTCACCGCCCTTTGCAGATGCCGTCCTCGAGCACCTTATCATTCAGTTTCCACACTTGCCACGATGCCGAACTTGTTTTCTTTCTTTTCTGCATGGCTGCCTATCACGACTGCGACGATTGCATGATCCGCCCTTCGTTGTCGTTGTTATGCCACTAGACACGTATATCCTGTCTAGTCACGCATGACACTGCCCTTGCCAGTGTGTTTATAATAAGTGTGGGCTGTCCACCAAGTCGGTGACATCCTGAAAATCAAAATCTCTTAGAAGTTTTTAAGTTCGACGATGGTGGCATCTTGTTGGATGCCTCGAGACGAGTCTCTTGTTTGCAAAACACAGTTAAAATCACCTCCTCCTATAGTTTCTGTCGGAGTGCTAACGTGCTGGCGGAGGTTGCTAAAGAAGGCTTTCCTTTCCACAGGTTGGTTGGGCGCGTGAATAGACACAACACGAATGATATCGTTCTTCTAGAGCAGATCTATGGCACAAAGCCTGCCGCTTTGATCAGTCTCCCATTCTGGGAGAACTGCGATATCTCTATGCTTGCGGATAAAAACTGCAGTGCCAGCGCTATGTGAAATAGCGCAGGAATATCGGAAGTCCCCATAAAGGTTTTCAAAAAACATTTTCGCTTGCTCGATGTGTCCGGAAGTAAGTTTTGTTTCCTGCAGCAGTACTACGTCAGCTCTTTCGTTGAGGAGCGTGTTTAGCAACCACTGTCTTCTCTTCCTCACGATCAAGCTCACGCAGTTGAATGAAATAATTTCTAGGCGTGGCATATGCTAATTGTTGTTTTGATGTTTACCGCCGGCACTTAACACTCATGACATCGGCACAAAAGACGCGGTCAATGCAAACACTATAAGAGGGACCTACTGGGAGTCCTTTCGCCTGCGTGGTTCGGGGATGCGTTGCTTCAGGTCGAACCAGTGCTTCCACTGGCCAGTAGGCTTCCACTTAAGGCGTTGCTCAGGCGTCCCTTGGCTATCCTCCGCGCCGACAACTTCGCCTTGAAGAGTTTGACAAAGCGGCTTGGCGGTGTCTTGCAGAGTTAACTCCATTTGCTCGACGCCATTTGCTTCGCCTTGTCCTGTCGTCGCTGTCTTTCGACTTGGGAGAGTGTCCCTCGGAGTCGCGTTGCCACCGACACGGTCCGTTTTCCACGAGAGCCTGCGCCGGATCGGCCTGGGTCAACACAGTGGCGGAAGGGGCGGTGTTCGCTGGGGCTGCTTCAACGAAAAGGTGTTGCAGGTCGGCGGTTGAAGTGGCTGCTTCAACCAAGGGGCGTTACAAGTCGGCGGTTACGTTGACCGGCGCACTGCCTCCAGCCGTGACCTCGGCTTCCTCCTCGTCCATAAGGCGTTCGGACAGCTCATCCGCCACCTTTACTTCTGTAACTGAGGCGTATGTCCTGACACAGTCGTCCTTTTGTGTCCGAAGCGATGGCAAAGTACGCACCGCGGCACCTTGCATTCCCGTCGGACGTGTCCAGTCCTCCGGCAGCGAAGGCACATAGGGGCGCGGCCCGGGGCGATTACCAAGGCCGATCTTCTCCAGGCTGACGCCATCTTCGAGCTTCAGGCACGCTGACCATGTGGTGGACTCTGCGCCTTGAAAGCCGTCCTCATGCCAGCCTTCCCGTATGACGTCTTCTGTTCTTCCGTATGGTCTGAGCGCCCTTCGGATAGCTTCGTCGGTTACGTCACACGGTATCCAATGCAGCTTCAACCGCACCTCAGCATTGTTGGGGTCGAGCACGAGACAGCGCTTGCCCTTGACCAGAAGTTCTTTAGCTTCTAGAAGCTTCTGCTTGGACGCCAGCGAGTGAAAGGTGGCCATCTATACGTGATTCATTTGGTGTGAACCCCAAGCTTTAAGGTCCTTCAAGACCCGAGCGGTCTCCAGCCCTGTCTTGAAGTAACCAACCTTGTACGGCCGTCCTGTAATGTCGCAGTGCAAAAAGACGGTGGTATAAACCACAGTACTTGTTGGCAGTTGAGGCAGAGCAATAACGGCAGTACTGGGGCACTTCGTC
Source organism: Ixodes scapularis (assembly GCF_016920785.2). Classification (NCBI taxonomy): domain Eukaryota; kingdom Metazoa; phylum Arthropoda; class Arachnida; order Ixodida; family Ixodidae; genus Ixodes; species Ixodes scapularis. The sequence continues at coordinate 37,079,397 of NW_024609882.1, forward strand.
AGCAGAAAAACCGCGGCCCGATGAGGCTGTTTCCACAGCTTCGGCGGAGCCAGCCATTCTTGAGTCCGCGCTCGTCGAGAGCCGGAAACAGAATGGCGCTAACCATTCGGTCACGCACGCGTTCGCTCGGTGACACGTGTGGCATTACACCCCCTTTTAAAAGCGCATCGTCTCGATGCAACGTGCCGGGAAACGAAACAGCAAAAGAAACAAAAATAATGGCAAACTACGGGGATTTGTACAACTTAATCCTATCGGGCGTAGTACAAAACGCAATTCATAGTCCTATCGATCGCAGTAGGGCTTGAGGCGCACGACGTGGACGACTTCTGCTGGTGGAGGGCGGCGTGATGAAGTCCGTGTTCCGTCAGGCATCACCTCGTAGTTCAGATCCCCGAGTCGACCAAGCACTTTGTAAGGTCTGAACTCTGAAGTAGCGCTTCAGGAGTTTCTCGCTGAGACCACGGCGGCCGGATCGGTGTCCACACCCACACCCTGTCTCCGGGCTGGAAGTGGACGTCCCGACGAAAAAGGTTCTAGCGGCCAGTGTCGATACGTTGTTGGGCTTGAATACGGAGCCTGGCGAGCTGACGGACTACTTCTACCCGTTGGGCAACCACCTGGGCGTCGTCGCTTCCGTCAACAGCCGGTTCGTGGAGTAACATCGCGTCCAGCACTGTCGTTACTTTGTGACCATGAACCAGTTGATACGGTAACCCCGGTGGTCTCTTGCACGGCCGTGTTGTACGCAAATGTGACGTACAACACACCTTGTCCCATGTCTTGTGCTTCACGTCGACGTACATGGAGATCATGTCGGCGATGGTTTTGTTGAGTCTCTCCGTCATCCCGTTGGTCTGCGGGTGGTGCGCTGTAGTGCGCCGATGGCTGGTGTGTCTGAGACGAAGTATTTCTCTCGTTAACTGGGCCATGAACGATGATACACGGTCTGAGATCAGAACTTCGAGAGCGCCGTGCCGGAGGACGATGGACTCGATGAAAAACTTGGCGACTTCTACAGCAGTCCCCGAAGGAAGGGCTTTCGTTTCGGCGTACCGCATGAGATAACCTGTGGCGACGATTATTCATCTGTTTCTTTGCGTCGATGGTGGGAAAGGACCAAGTAGATTCATTCCGATCTGCTGGAACGGTGCGGTCGGGGGAGCGATCGGCTGCAGGAGACTCGCCGGCTTCGTCGGTGGTTTCTTGCGTCACTGGCGCTCGTGGCACGATCGTGTGCAGAGGTGAACGGTCTTCGGTAGCTTGGGCTAGTAATACCTTTCACGAATTCTGGCCAGTGTACGGCTGTAACCAAGGTGTCCGGAGGTCGGATCGTCATGGCAGGCTTGAAAGATCTCCTCTCTAAGGTCGGTAGGGATTACCAGCAGCCATGGCGAGCTGCTGTCTCCGAAGTTCTCCTTGTAAAGTACACCTTGTCAGAAAACGAAGGTCGGAAGGGCTCTCGAGAATACACGGGGAAGAGTACCCCCTCGTCCTTCGAGGTGCTCGATTAGCGTGCGCAACTCAGAATCGCCTCTGTGACGTCGTGCCACTTCATCGCCCAAAGGAAGTACTCGTCATCAACGTCGTCGTTGCTACTATGAGATGTCTCGACAGGGGATCTGGACAGAAATCTGGACAGGCAGTCGGCGTCGCTGTGCTTCCGGCCTCACTTGTAGACCACAGTAATGTTGAACTCCTGCAGTCAGACGCTCCATCGAGGGAGACGTCCTGAAGGGTCCTTTAGGTTCTCAAACCAGCAGGGAGTGGTGATCCGTGGCAACGCGGAATGGGCTCCCGCAGAAGTACGGGCGAAATTTTGTGATGGCCCAGACGACCGCAAGACATTCATTTTCAGTCGAGAAGTAATTTATCTCCACTTTGGACAGTGTCCGACTTGCGTAGGTGATGACTCGCTCGGTGCCTTCTTGCACTTGAACCAGTACCGCGCCAAGTCTATAGCGTTACTTGCGTCCGAATGAAACTCGGTTTTCGCATCTTGACCGAAGTGTCCAAGAACTGGAGGGGTACGGAGTTGTCGCTTCAGCTCGTCGAATGCCTGCTGTTGCTCCTCGGCCCATTCAAACTTCTGGTCGTTTTTGTGAGGTTTGTGAGCGGTGCGGAAATCCTTGCGAAATCGCGAACGAAGCGCCGATAGTATGCACATAGTCCAAGGAATCTTCGCCCGGCCTTCTTGCCTGTCGGCGCTGGAAATGCCGCGACGGCGCGAGTCTTCTCTGGGTCTGGGCGAACACCATCGTTGCTAACCTAGTGGCCTAGGAACCTCAGTTCGTCATACGTGATCCGACATGGCGATGGCTTGAGAGTGAGGCCGGTGGTCTGTATTGCTTGGAGAACAGCTCCGAGTCGTCGCAAGTGCTCGTCGAAGTCGCTTGAAAACGCTACGACGTCGTCAAGGTAGACGAGACAGCTCTGCCATTTCAGCCCAGCCAGTACGGTGTCCATGACACGTTGGAAAGTTGCTGGTGCCGTGTATTCTCCAAACGGCATCACCTCGAACTTGTACAGTCTATCTGGCGTGGCGAAAGCTGTCTTCTCTCGGTCCCGTTCGTCGAATTCGATCTGCCAGTAGCCGCTCTTCAGGTCCATCGATGAAAAGTATCGAGAGTGGCGTAGCCGGTCTAACGTGTTGTCGATGCGGGGGTGTGGATAGACGTCTTTCTTCGGCACTGCGTTCAGCTGCCGGTAGTCCACGCAGGACCTAGTCGTTCCGTCCTTCTTAACCAGTATACGACTGGAGAGGCCCACGTACTGCTTAAAGTTTGGATTATGTGGTCGTTCAGCATCTCTTGAACTTGCTCCTGGATCACCTCCCTTTCTTTAACGGAGACTCTGTACGGCGATCGATGCACAGGGCGAGCGTAGTCCTCGGTAACGATGCGGTGCTTCGCAACGGCGGTTTGGCGCACCTTTGACGACGTCGCAAAGCAGTCGCGGTATTCGGCGAGGAGGTTAATCAGCTGCCGTCGTTTCGGTCGCGGAAGCTTAGGGTCGATGTCAAGCTGCGCCGGCGACGTACTGTCTTGCTATGGTGGCGAGGATGCGTCAGTAATGGCGGCGATTTCGGCGGAGTTTCGGAGTTCCTCGACGTGGCCAACGGCTCAGCTTTCGTGAGGTGTTGCATTTCATTTCGGAAGTTCGTCACGAGGACCATAGTGTGGCCATCCTGAAACTCAGCTACTCCTTTAGCGAAGCCTATTCCTCTTCCTAGAAGCAACTGGAGTCTTCCTTCGAGCAGAACTTCGCCGCAGAGAGCTTCGGCGACCCCGACGGGCACGAAAACACTCGACCGCGGCGGTAAGTTCACGTGGCTTGCAAGGACTAGGACCGCGGATGATGTCGCTTTGGGTTCCCCATGAGGCCTCCCCCCTGGCACATAGCCAGGGGGGAGGCCTCATGGGGGCCTCCCCCCTGGCTATGTGCCTGGGTGTACTGCGTTCCCCACGTTATGTCATCAAACTTTGCAAATGAGAGATTGAATGAAAATTATCGCTTTTGTCCTTGAAATTACAACAAAGGAGTTTCTTGGCCAGCGGCGTTGCGTGCGAGTATCTAGTGCCAGTAAGCTCGTGTAGAGTGAAAAACATTTCAATTGAATATCGTTGCACCGCTCCTTTAAGCGTGTTCTCTCGCCGCAAGCAGTTACAAGTTTGTTGCAGTGCAGTTGATCATACTCAGACGTAAATTTGCGAACCATGCCTCAATTATTCTGGGTGTTGTTGGCTGGACACGTGCTTGTCCCATAGCCTATCTGTTGAGGCAGCTGAAGTAGGGCTCGGGGATTTTGTTTACGATTCCAGGTCGCACTGAGGTGCCCTTTTTTGCCCCGTCGGCCTCCGCAATCGACAAAAAATTTATCGATTTTCATTAAAAAAAAAAACAAAAAAACACGGCAATATTTTGTACAACTTATCTTTGGACTCCTGACCGCCAGCGGTATTAAACCCTTTTCAAAATTTAATCTGGCAACTTTTGTCACTATGATCATCTGCTACGGCATCTGTTCCAAACTAATGGCGGCCTTCTTGATGCTTATGAAAGAACAAGTTAAAGGGGATACTACCAAGCGGGCAGTTTATGAGACCAGTACGTTCCAAACGCCAGTAAAACGCGACACACGAATTAGATACAATGACTGAGGAAAACTTTATTTCAGATTGTGATCCGATCAATCTCTTGGCACAAGTTGGACTCTAATCATTTTATTGGCAGAATTTTAATAAAGGCGCTTATGTGTCGCCGCTCTGTATGCTGGTCAGTTTTTATGTTCACACCATCGAAACCGAAACAAGCCAGGAACGAATTTATGACGTAATCGAAGTACCAATTCTCATCTGCCATTGACGTGTAAAAGGGACGGAATAAAATACAATTTCATGGCTTCCATTAGTGTGTCGAAAGTGAAACTACTTCTTGAGATCCACTGGATGACACTGCAGTACTGTGACACTCTTCAAGCTCTCGTTTGCTTTCAGAGACTGGCCACGTGGCTTGGGAAAGCTTGCAACGCGAGAACTCACCAGGCTCTCCGGCTCCGGAGTTGTAGTGGTGGAGTTTTGGCCCGGGGGCGTCTTCTTTATCTGATAAGGTAAAAGACGGGAAGGCGTGTCTTTTATTTTTGACGTTCGTATCTCGTCTTCATGTCGCCAGTCTGGGAATTGAAATGTGCACTAATGAGGTCTCTCTACCTCGTTTTTCTAGGGCGATAACCCTTGTTACGAGGGTTTCCATTAAGCGAAATAAAATATTAGGTTATAGTGTTCCTCAGACTTGACGCCGCCTCTCGGTTACCCAAATAGTGATCTACTGCTGCCTTCTCAAAGCTAAATTAGTCTCTGCAGCAGTCTTTCCAAATCTGGGTTATCATCGGGGATTCCAAACTTCACTGTGGAGTTTGATTGGTAGGCCTAAAAACAACACACAATTAACGAAAAGAAAAAACACCGAAACAAACGTTTTGGCACTTGTGGAGGCATCAAGTTTGGGGAGTGTGGTATACATGTCCTATCTCTTTATCAAAAAACGAGATATATAGGGTATCTGTCCTTTCTCTCTTCTCGTCAGAGTGAAGTAAAGAGGTAAAGCAAAAAAAGGATAGAACCCAGCAATTGGGTTTTATTTACCTGTCTCATCAATGCACCCTTAAATGACGTCGCTTCCTTTTTATGGCTGGAAGTGTCGTTATCATAATTGGCCGCAGAACACTATAAACCTCCCGATAAAAAAAAAGAATGACAACTTTTGACAGGATTATTCTTTGCTTTCGGCTTCTTATCTCATACGCTCGACCCCGAATATTTAATAGCGCTTTTTTAGGTAAAAGCGTGGTGCTCATGCAGATAATTCGGGAATGGTGTTAGAGTCTCCTGAAGTGCGTATAGGTCAACCGTTGTCCCAAACAACCAAGACAAACACCGATTTAGTGCTCCCTTAGAGGGGCCAGAAAACAATCGGCCATGCTCTAGCTCTTGGAACAAAGACCCATATCCCTTTATCGGGGACGAAGTGTCAAGCCTGCCTGATGTCACCGCGAAGAGAAGTTATCGGGAGTCAGGGGAAGCAGTAAGTATACTATGTATCTCCGCCTAACGGATTATTAGCTCACCCGGTGACCAGAGCTGGAACAACACACTCAATCGGTTCAAGCGTCGGAAAGCAGCGAATTATAAGTAATAAAAGACTCTTTGATTTGGTATCATCGGCTGCATCACACGGGAAGGATATATTATCTCTCACTAGAAGCGAAGGCAACACTACTTAGAATAATCAAAGCCTGTGCACTAGAATTTTGACGTCACCACAGCGAGATGAAGCGAAGACACCGGCATCGCGCTCGGGTCCAGTGATCGAGCTCCTGACGAAGCCGAGCCTCTCGGCGAAACTGTCGTAATACATACAATAAACTCCTAGCATACCAACTCCGCAAGTACGGATCTCTTACCTTCTATATATACACACATATATATATATACATATATATATATAGAGAGAGAGAGAAAGAGAGAGAAAGAATGCACGCTCTTTTTGACACTCAGAAAGCCGATCTGACTCTGAAGGTGACTCACCAGTTCGATCGGGTGGTCGAAGACCTTCCTCCGGAACAGCTCCAGGTTGAGGGGCCCGCAGAGGGTCGTCGAAATGGCGTTCCAAATCAGGGACACGCGGAGGGCGCCTTTGAGTTTCTGACGGACAGGTGCGGAGAGGAAAACGGGGGCACACGATACCATGAGCAACCCTCGCGGCTGACTCGCGCACGTCACCCATCACAATATATCGTAACCTTTTTGGAGAACTTGAGGCTCGAGGTTCGAATGGGTTTGGCGAACCGTCGACCTTTTGATGAAGTTTCGAAAAACTTCAACTTCTGCAACAGTGTTTCCTGACTTCTGCCCGAAATTTTCAAATTTAAAATTAGTAATACTAGCTTTCGTTTTCAATTTTACCAAATAATTATCAATGTATAAACACAAAAAGCAGTCGTAAAATCTGAAGGATTTAGTTAGTTAGTCAACGAGCTGCAACCGATTCTCCTCTAAGCAACGCCAGATCTTTTATATTTGCGCGCATCAGCGTAACGGTTAAACTTCAATTCAAAGGCCCAAGTAGGCGAACCTGGTCAAACTCGAACCCCAATAAGTTCTTGGCATTTATAATTACAACTAGTACACCAGTAAAAGACAAAGGTATAGTCGAAGCTCACAGGAACAAGTTGAAAAGCAAATAAAACGCGAGTCTTTTTTGCGAGCAAGATTTCTGGGGAAAAAAAACGCGAAAACGTTTGAACTCATGACGAAGCCCTTATTTGTAGCTTTCCATGGAGTGATGTTGTGTTTCGGAATGAGCTTAATATGCATGTCGGGCTCTTCATCGATTCTGATATGTCTTTTTACAGAACGACTCTTCGTGTGCTTTTATTTTTTGTTTTATTGCTACACGTTCATTAGACGTCATTACCCACTCGCAATGTTCCTAATGAATAAGAGGTTAGTCGATATGTCCGCCTTCGTGATATACTCCCCCTAGACCCGTAGGTGCTTCCGCCACCTGTGTCACTTTTCATGTCCTTCAGAAATGACTTTTTGGAAGTCCATGCCTATACAGCTGCTTCCAGCTTATCAATGACCGCGAAGTGGCGTCGTCCTAGAGGTTACTCCGTGGCCTCGAACATGGGACAATTACTGGAGACCATGTCGGGTCGTACACATGCACGACAAAACATTTGACGGGTCGTGCAAGGCATTGGAAAGGTGGCCGCACCCGACCAGGCACTGGTGCAATCATGGCGTCGCGTACATTTACGTGAGACCGTGATTGTTTTGTGCAGGTTCGGACATAGCTATGATGCGCCGTATTGCCTGTCGGGTGTTTGGTCGTGTATTAGAATCACCCGATCTGGCCCCAATGGGTTATCACCTCTTCGGAGCCAAAAAAAAAGACCAAACAAAAAAACTCTGCGATGACGCCATTTCGTGTTCATTGAAGAGCTGGAAGCAGCTCTCCAGGCGTGCGTGCGATGCACTTCCACAAAATTGTTTCCGCGGGACATGAAAGGGCTGCCACATAGATGGCCGGAGTGCACAGGGCTCCAGGGCCCGTTTGCTCGAAGCACTAACCGCGGCTAAAGTTAGCCGCAGTACCTAGGAGAGGGATTTTGAAATCACGTGACTGGCTCGGTAGGGATGCGGGGGAACATGGCGGCGCCCCAGTGAGTGAGCGCCGCTCGCTTTGGAAATAATATGTCGTTGTAGCTGCAATATCGGGCGCGTTAGTCAGCAACAAATGGTGCAGGAGGCTCTCGCGTTCCCTTACCTCATTTAACCCGCAAAGCATGGGCAATGATATCGCCGCATTTTTTAGATAGTCTTTCGATTCTGGGCATTCCTAAGCCTAAATGAACGCGATAATTGTCGGCAGGGCAACGTTTTGGAAAGCGGATTGCCTTGACTCAATCAGCCGGGTATTGATAGCACACAAAAGAAGACAGCGTCCCTACAGACTTTCTTCTAAATTATCCAAGCATCGCGAGAAGAACGCTGGAAGTGTAATTCTACGGTCCACGCGCGCTGGCCTTCCTCTTATAAAAGATTCGAAGTAAAAAATCATAATAAGGCTTTAACGAACGCGCGTGCAACGCAAAATTTGTTTTATACTTTTTGCTTTAGAACGGTTACTACTGCAGACGCCAGCACGTGCGACGCGTGCAACTACTGTCGTAGCATGCACCTCGGTGCTTGGATAATTTAGAAAAAAGGTATGTTGGGACGCTGTCTGCTTTTGTGTGCTATCAACAGTCCGCTTTCCAAAGACGTTGCCATGCCGACAATTATCGCGTTCATTTAGGCTTACGAATGCCCAGAATCGAAAGACTATCTAAAAAATGCGGCGATGTCATTGTCCATGCTTTGCGGTTTAAGTGAGGTAAAGCAAAGCGAAAGCCTCCTGCACCATTCGTTGCTGACTAACGCGCCCGATATTGGAGCTACAACGACATATTAGTTCCAAAGCGAGCGGCGCTCACTCACTGGGGCACCGCCATGTTTCCCCGCATCCCTACCGAGCCAGTCACGTGATTAAAAAAAATCCCTCTCCTAGGTACTGCGGCTAACTTTAGCCGCGGTTAGCGCTTCGAGCAAACGGGCCCAGGAGGAGCATCGAGAAAAGGCGAACCGACCTGTAATCGGCCGGCACCTGCAACAAAATAAATAAAGTGTGTATGGGTATGGTACACTCATCTTACAATTGCGTAATGTCACGATGCGATGACGAATGAAGACACAAAGTAATTTGACATTTGATTCGGGCACATAAGCTTTCTACGTGTGTTCCTTCACGTCAAACTAGGTAGTTTTAGTCAATCGCTCCGATACGTATACAATACCGATACCGATAACGATACGATAGCACAGAGTTTTAGGGAACGATGTTTGCACATCCGATACAATACGATATGGGCCCTCCGGTACGAACTGCGCTTATGCCACCACAGAAGACTCGCAAACACGGTTCCCTAAAACTCTCTATTATCAGGTATTGCCATCGGGGTTCACTGAAACGATCTACGAGTACTAAAACTCCCTGTTGACGATTCACGAACTTCGATTTAAATCGAAGCATTACGCAGAGGCGCGCACGAGTCACTTATCCGCCCTGGTGGCCACCCTCCGAAACGCCACTCGGGTGATTGATTTCGCTGTGGATACGGTCGGGAAAGAAGAAAGCGGTGCTAATGAACATATACACGATTCATTAGCGCAGACAAGACGAACACTGACCGTCGCGAGTGCGCTAAATAGAAGTCACGTGATCGCCTACGACTCTCCACGCTGCCGTCGCATCGGAAGCACAACAACGTGCATGCGATCGCTCGTCGCCGAATGCCGAATTTCTGCCGTAGAAGCTTTGCTCCTTGTCGACAGTCCTCTCCAGAGTGTGTGTGCGCCCGGCAAATCAGTGATTCTCAAAGAACGGGCATCAGACGTGAGAGTGACTGTGAAAGTGACGTCACTGCCCTACCGAAAAATCCGGTTTAACTTTTCACTATCCGGATTATAAAAGCGGAAATTTGTTTCTGGAAACCCGAAATCCAGATTGCAGACAAAGGAATAATTTCTGAAAACCTAAATTCCAGATAGAATCCGGATAGAATCCAGATAGATTTCCGGTTCCATAATCCGGATAGCGGAAAGTTATACCGGAATTTTCGGTAGGGTGTGTGGTTCCAGTTGGTGATTAAGGACTAGCGCTAACAAACACAACCACGAAAGCTGACGTGCGACGGGCGATCGACAGCTGCTTTCGTGTAACTGTTGAAGGTTAGTTTTGACAGCCAAGGTGGGCTGAATGTTGCTTTGTTTTGCTTGTAACAAATTAAGTACGCTCTGTGATATCGAGAGTTTGCAGCGGCTTTGAGAGAGCAACTGTTCATGCCAGTGATTCGAATGCCATTTGGAGCTATCGACTTCTGCGAATGACGTTAATTACATCACAATACTGAAGGGCTCTACATTGAGCATGACATATTCTTTTTTTCTTACCTCGAGCTTGGCTTGCAGTGCGAGCTCTGCGATGTTCGCTAGAAAAATGGTGCGCAAACTTTCCGGGCCCGGGACCCCTAAAAAATTTGACCGCCCTCCGGCAACCCCCCACACCGACCGGATTTATTTATTAACGTCCCCCTCCCCCCCCCCCCCCCCCAAAAAAAAAAAGAAATATCAAAAGCAACGAGGACAATATGTACGAAATCATAGCTTTCGCCTCAAAGCGACATGCAAGATCATCAGTGCCGCGGGTAATCCTTGAAATTACGGCAATTCTTAGTGAAATTTCGGAAGATGCTTGCTAGACGTCTGGACCACATGGAGACGTGACCACAGTTAGCTCAACGTAATGCTTATCAAGCGGGCCGTTGAGCTGGCTCATTCTGATCGTGGTAGTACGTTGACGAGAAGGCACAATTTCGACAGCGCCGTTCGACACTTCCCGCACTGCGCCTTCAACAAAACGGTTTCCAGTCAGTCGACAGCTGCTCACATTCCCTTTGTGTCATCTTTCGATGCGTGATTATTTCCGTCCTCTCAAAGACGCCTCAGGGGAACATAAGTCCATTTACACGATTTTGAGTCTTGTAAACGCCTCCTTTGGCCTTTCGTAAAATCAGGATGTCAGGAAAGGCACAACCGCTGGACATTTTGTGCATTTTCTGAGCGTGTCGTGTAGTGGATGAAAGAAGGCTTCCTCTTAGAACTTTTAGCAAAAACATTTGAAGCGGTGTCAAAGCGCCATTGGTACCCTGTCTGCTTCCGGGTGTCTTGCGACGCCCAGACATCGATGGCGTGCGTGGTGCTGATTTCTCTACTCGTGCGCAATCGTGGATACAAGTCGCTGCAACTAAGCACGGTTATTGTTACTAATTGATTTTTTGGCATATTGGAAGTGCGGAAACTTGTCGAGATTGTCTATAAATACTTAGATGCTTACGTTCACCGCGGTTGTTTTTTACACTTAGTAACGCAGTCAGCAAAATCTTTCCAGATAAAGTGCATTGCATGTTGTCCCAAGTTGCTCGCTTAGCGTAAATCTGTTTCAATAAAGCAGACTATTTTTTCTCCACTGTTTGTATTTTATATTCCTTGCTGCGTAACAATTGCTTTCCCCAGCAGAAACGACGAAGTCACTTTTAAAGAGCGACCTGCAGGTCTGAACATGGCGGCCAGGCACCACACAGTTGTCATTACATGGAACCATGCTAGTACACCACGTCTCAAGTTCTACCACGCAAACGAACATAAGTAAAAGTCTATGCTGCATCAGCACAAAGAGAGGAATGGTACATCAATGACAAACTTTATTCCCAAGGTAGTTTATCAAGATGCTTTCATACTTTAGAAGTGTGCAATATGCAGAATGAATCGAACCATTATTATGTACGCAAACTAGACAGATGATGTTAAATATACTCTTGCATGTCATACCTGGCAGTGTACTGAAACACGCTATACCGGCTTTGAATTTATATTCTTGTTTTAATTTCTTCTTCCATAAAGACGTTATACAACGTACGGCATCCGCCTGGCTGCAAAAGTGTGAATGATTAGAATCTTCCTGACCAAAAACAAGAGTATGAAACAGGCGCATAGCGAGTAAGAATCTAATTCCAGAAAGCTGGAGAGTAGATGAAACGACCCGTGAGGCATTCCAGTCAAATAATTATCCCTCTAAGAGCAAAACGAGGGGCCACGCATGTTGACGTTGGTTAAGCGCAGAACCAAGACGGCAGGCAAGCTTATGGCGACTTACACGGTACGAAACCGTGTGCTTGGCGACAAGGAACGGGAGATAAATGTTTCGATTGTTTCTTGCTGCTGCCGTTTCAACGAAAATAATATTTTGTTTTTAAAGTTATGAATGAAAGGAACGTGTACGCAAAAGAAGCGCAAAACACTTCTTTAATTTCAAGGCACGACTGCACAACTACGAGGGTCGCACCCACAGTAATCGCACCATCTTGTCAATGTAAAAAAAAAAAAAATATCTGTCACAGCATGCCGATAAACTAAGATTAACCTGATACACGAAACGGCATTAACTCTCAAATTGTAGGGTGCACCTACTTTTGCAAACGCGAACCTCTACTCCAACCTCCTGACAGCAGGTGACGGAGTCCGCGCCGAACACGTTTTCTAGTTGTGTGCGACGACATGTCTTGCACACGATCTGTTCGAGCCCTTCCCCAGCAGCATCGCGATAGGTCTTGCTTGAGGCGGTGATCGCGTCGTACGCGATAACTAACAAAGAACTGTTTACGTCTCTTCTCGTCCTTGTTTTTTCGGCGCCTATCTTCGATCATGAACCAACTGGTCCAAATTGCCATCTTAATGCCAGAGAACTACACATTTATTTCACTTTACACGTTACTGGTTTATTGGAACCGCGGAATGATCACCGTCCTGACCGCCACGTTAACACGATCAGTGCGTCCCATTCGCTGGAGCTTGCGGATACTTACGTTTCCGAGGCCCGTGAAGACAAGCATGCCAGAGAAACAGCTGAACGCACACTCGGTGCCTTTGATGGTGTAGATGTAGAGCATGTCCGCTGATGTAGCCGGATAAGGAAACAGAAGCAAACCAAAGCAGATAGAGTTTGGGATGGCCAACCAATCTTGTACGTGTTACTCGAAGAAAATGATAGATTACAATTACATTTAATCACTAAAAAGTATGCGATTACTCGATTACTTGAGAGGAAGAGCAATTGGATGTTACTTGAAAGGGTCAGCGTTACTTTTCCTATTAGTTGAGATTTTCAAAACGACAGATATTTGCGCGGGTTTGAAAATAGGGCTTTCGTACGATGCATGATTAGATTAGAATCACCGACCTCTACACTGCTTATATTCTTAATACACAAATGTGGGTAAACCATCCTCACTTGGTTCGAAAATTAATCGAAAAGATACTTGTACAAAGGACGGCATTAGAAAGGGGAGGGGAAAATAGTAACAGTGACAAGCTATTTAAGTATTTTAATAAGTAATCATATTACTTTTGTGATTACTTCCTAATAACTCCAAAAAGCAACCGATTACAAATAGTTTCATTGCTTCTTAACGCTCTGTCATACTCCGAGGTTGAGCGCAGCAAACTCAGCGTAGCGCAGAACGCGCGCGTTTCATTGGCCGGCAAGCAGGAACTCGATCTCTGCGACCAATCAATATCTGTCCGCAGCGCTACGTCGCGTTTGCTACGCTTAACGTTGGACTGTAAAGGACCATTCAGACAGTTGCGACTTCTTAAGACCGTGTGCTTTGGAACCTTTAAAGATCTCTTACGACGAGAGGACAGAATGGCTCCGCCTATGGGGTATAGCCGTCTAAACTTGGCGGTCCCGCATATTTTCTATTTTTCTCGCGCATCATCCTTTCTTTCTTGGCTCGAAAAACTTTTGTCAACGTTCTAAACGAGCCTTTCTCACAGCTATTACGCGCATTTGACCTCGGAAATCCCGCAAAACCTCCGCTCTTGTGAAATGCAGTTCCAGGGTCACCGCATAGATGGCGCCAGCGTGCCAGTGGGTTCTCTCGTCCTAAGCAATTTTAAGAGGTTTCTAGGCACTCGGTTCTAAGGAGTCGCAAGTGTGTGAACGGGCCTTAAAGCGCCGTTCACACATTTGCAACCGAGTTCGACCAAGAGAGGCAAGGCCAGTTTTTAAGTATCTTGCGACTTCATAGGACCGGATGCGCTGGTGCGGAGCTGGTCCTAAGACGTCGTAAGAGGCTTAAAAACCGGTCTGGTCTCACTCGGTCCTCCTCGGTTACAAGTGTGTGAACGGTGCTTTAGTGTGCTTAGACCTTATAGAACTTTCAAATGCTGGATCGCGGTCACGTGGTTTATGGGCCGCGCTTGCACTGCAAGCTGCGAGGAGGAGGCGGAAGCGTCGGTCGTCTGCAAGCGTCCCTAGATTTCACTTAGGCCACTCCGCCTGCTCTCCTCCTCGCCACTCAAAACTGGACGCATGCGCAGGAGCAACCAGTGTGCGATGGAGGTGTCCGCCATTAAATTCCAAACGCTCTCCATGGTTTGAGTTACTGCTCCTCTCAAATGTAAGCCCTCTCTATTATGTTCGAGACAAAGCAATCCCGTGTTGCATGCTGCGTCCCAAAGTCTTTTATTCGTGCATGGTTTATAGGCGTGCACGTACATTGTGATCCCAGTCCTTTTTTTTTCGATTGACGTTTTAGCCGTTATGCTGCGTACCTCTTCGTTGCGGCTTTTTTATCAGACAGGGCCAACGCATTCCCGTATTATCTACTCTGACTCTATGCCAGTGGCGTAGGCAGGAATATTTTTTCGAGGGGTGCTGATGTGGCCGAGATGTTCATTACTTGGGGTGCGGAAGGGGGGAGGGGGGAGGGGGCGTCCAAATGCATGTGTGTATTAGCGGGTCGGATGGATCTCGGGAAAAAAGGGGGGGGGGGGGGGGGGGGGGGTGATGCTGAAGTTCCATAAGCTTCTCCCATGGCTAAGCCACTGCTCTATGCTACACGTATTGAGCACGATATGGTGCGGCCACTACGTCACCTCTAGAAATATACTAGTAAAAGGCTTAACTTTAAAATTAAAAAATCCTAACGGATATGAAATCAATTAAAAAGCGTTGGTCAGGTGGCGCAATCCGCCACCCGAATAACTGGGTTCAGCCGCAGTGTCGTACACTTCACTCGAAGAAAAGTAATGAATTACAATTACAATTACCTCGCTTAAAAGAGTATTCAATTAGATTACTCGATTACTCGAGTTGAAAAGTACAGTTTCCCGATACTTGAAAAAATAACCCGTTATACTTCTCCGAATACTTCAGAGTTTTCAAAACGACAAAGTTTTCTGCCGGTTTGAAAACATTCAGTTAGAACCTCCAAATTAGGAAGTAGTATCGTTATCTTCTTAATCCAGCAATTTTGGTAAACCATTCTCCTGTCGGAGACCGGGTCCGATGATTCCTTGCTAGGAAAGTAATTGCAGAAACAAAAGGCGCCATTAGAAAGAGGAGGTAAATAGTGACGGTTACAAGTAATCTTAGTGCTACCAAAAGTAATCCTATTACTCTTGTAATTACTTCCTAATAAATGTAATTACAAAATTACCCAAGGAGTAATCGATCGCGAGTAATTTGATATACTTGTAATGAGTATACCGTACGACTCTGGTTCGGCCTTATCCATCCATCCATTGTAGACTCTATGGCACTTTTGCCATATAGCATAAATAAAGATTCAACAAATTTGTTTCGATAGAATATTTTTAGGAATTGTGATCCAGACCAGGGGTCTCCAAACCCTGCATCCTCGGGCCATATCCGGCCCGCCGAAGTCTTCCGACCGGCCCGCGGCTGGCTGCAATCCGTTGAAGTCCCGCCCGCGGTTTACTTCCAGCAGCCCGTCTGCTTCTTGTGTGGGAGTTGCGGTGACGTCAGAACGACGCCGAGCTCTGATTGGCTGATTAAAAAAAAATAGTGGGTAGACCGCAAAGCACCTAGCATTAAAATCTACCCCCTATTTTTTTTTTTTTTTTTTTTTTTTTGTCAGCCAATAAGAGCTCGGCGTCGTTCTGACATTAGCGCAACTCCCGCGCAAGAAGCAGACGAGTTGCTGTCCGCATAGCGGCGCAAAAAGAAGTACGCGTAAGGAACGACACCGCGACGTGCTCCAACTGCGCAGACTAAGATACCGGAAAGATGAGAGAAACTGCACCGGAACGCGGGGCCTCTCAGTATGTTTATCGACCTTTCCGGAAATATGTGGTGCCGCGTCTGCTTTACGCAATGCGAAGGCCCATATACGCACATTAGCGTTTCAACGCGGTGCATTCCGTAGCCGCAAGCGGACGCGTAGCGGTGCGAAGAGTGCTTGCGCCAAGCTTGTACACACAGTTGCGTTGACACGCAGCCGACCGCAGTCAAGAGCCGATAGGAACGCGCTATATATCGTCGCAAGCGGCTCGCCAGTAGCGAGCGGAATTAACTGCAGCAGGGCGGGGCCCGGCGACAGCGCCGAAGTTTTCAATATTGGGACAATCCCGCTGTCTTCCCCGACATTCTGTCAAGCTTCAACCATCGCAGCCATGGAAAAAGAAGTCCCCACAGCTCCCCAAAACGAAAAACCAAGTACTGCGAGTGGAGAACCGGATACACCTCGCCGAGTGGCGCGAGCGAACACGTGACCCTTCCTGTCCTCTCTCAGCATCTGATTGGTCGAACGCACCTCAAAGCTTTGGACAGTTGAGCGAGTCTCTACTCCCTTGCGTCGCACTACCGAGCGCTGCGGGACGGCTCGCGTCGTACCGCAAGCGACCGCTCCTGGTCTCAAGAATGCTGCAACGTACTCAAAAGCGTTCGAGAGTTTCGTACCGGCACGCGTTAGTGGTATCACTACTGCGTGATGCACGTTAAAGACCCCAGGTTAGCGGTTCTACTGCACTGGCTAAATTGCTCATCTACAGCTAGGAGACTAGTCAGCTAAGAGACGAGAGACGAGTCACGCTTTGAGGTCTACTAGCATGAAGACTGTATAAACATATACAAGCAACACAATTTTTTTTAACGGATTCAAACGCTAATAGGGGTTTTCGTAGACCGCGTTTTCCTCTCAGCTAAGCCCTCCGCAACGAAGAAGTTGCTACTGCGCCTGCGCGCCGATAGCCTGGACTGGTTGCGGAGGGCGTTGCGGAATGGCGAAAACGGTCTACGAAAACTCCCTAATGTGTGCATGGGCCATGGCGTTTGATGCACGGCACTTGAAATTATCCAATCAGTGACGGAACGCAGAGAAGGCGGAAGGAAAGCAAAACAGAGTATGTGATGACCTTCTTTTCCGGTCGCTTAATTTTTGCGTGTGCTCCGAGTCTCCGCGATAAGAAAGAATGGATCGTGCCGCTACCAGGATATACGAAGCGTTCGAGCCGGCACGAGCGTACGTCCGAACAGTCCGTTAATTCCCCCTCGTTGCAAGGTCTCTGGATTTTCCGAAAACGTCTATTGGGCATTGTCATCGCCAGCATTACCATTCTTAGTCGCTTCGGGTCTCTAACTATTGGGTGTCTCAAAAAGCGGCCAGGCTCTTTAAATTGACAGCAAAAATCGGTTTCTTAACCTATCGCGTTCCGATTTTGTACAGCGTTTGCCATAGGTGGTGCATTTTTTCTATAAAATTTGCAAAGATCGAACTTGCCTGAGGAAAAAAGAAAAAAAAGAAAAAGGTTTATGAAAATGCAGTGGAGCCACCGGTCTTCAAACCATAGGGCGCACTACTGTTTGAGGTCCGGTGGCTTCGCTGCGTTTTCATACGAGTTAAGCCTTTTTCGTTTTCTACTTTTTCCTAGGTAAGTTCGTTCTGTGGAAATTTTATAGACAAAAAGGCACCACCTCTGGGCAACGCTGCAGAAAATCGTAGCGCGATAGTTAAGAAACCGATTTTAACGGTCGATTTAAAGAGCCTGGCCTCTCTTTGAGACTCCGGGTATGTTAAAATTCCATTGCGATCTCGTGTAGAATGCGCATACTGTTTTCGTCGCAACCATTGCATATTGATTTGTAATCATGAGTTTCATCATTCTAATAAGCCTTTTGCACTGCTCGAGTGTGCCAAAGTTTATACAGGGTGTTTCACGAAAGGTGGACAAATTCAATGTTGCGAAAACTAAGCATCGCTCCAAAAATGTGCATGCGTCGTTTTGGTCCTAGGCCAGGGGCCTATATTGGGAAATTATTAAAGTTCGGGATAATTAAGTTGTTAATTATTTTCGCGTAACTATTTTTTTTTAATATTCAGTTTAAGGGCTTGGTTTCAATTGGGAACCTGCTGAGCATCACCAAATAACATTAAATCAATAAATTGCAGAACGATAGAAGGCACGCGCAGCATTTTACAGCTTTCTGAAACACCGCACAACTTCGACGGGTTTTTGAGTTTTTGTTTGCAATCCGAGCGCAAGCACGGCACCGACGGCACCGCGCCCCGTGGAGAAATAGTGCAACCACCCTCTGCTGCGTTGCGCGAGGACAACGCAGCAGAGGTTGGTTGCTAGGCCACTGTAGTTGCACTATTTCTCCACGAGATGCGGTGCCGTCGGTGCCGAGAAGCGCTCCGATTGCAAACCGAAACTTATAAACCCCTCGAATTTGTGCGCTTTTTCATAAAGCCGTAAAATACGTCGCGTGCCTTCCATCGTTCTGAAATTTGTTGATTTAGTGTTTTTCGATGATGCTCAGCAAGATTCTAATTGAAACCATGCCCTTAAGCTCAATATTTAAAAAAAAATTAATTACGCAAAAATAATTACCAACTTCATTATCCCTAACCTCAATAATTTCCCTAAATAGGCCCCTGGCTTAGGACCAAAACGACACAAGCCTTTTTTTGGTGCAATGCATAGTTTTCGCAATATCGAATTTGTCCACCTTTCGTGGAACACCCTGTATATGCATTCGCTTTGAATAATGACTAGCGCGTTTTCTTAGACACACGTGTTGTGTCATGTCATAATTCGCTAAATATTAAAATTCAAAATCAAGCACATGTATTGATCCAATTGGTTTTTCTTTTTAAATATTTCAACATTATACATTATTTTTTGTGTTTAAACGCTCATATAGGTTTGTTTATTTCATTTTTCTTTGTTTACGATTATTTTTCCTAGCTTATTTGGCCCGTTAGCCAGAAAAGTTTACCAATGTAGACAATTCAATGGCTTTATATATTTTGTGTGTGTGTATTTACAATTTTCTTTGTCTTTGCCAATTGACTTTGCTCTCTCCTTCCTTGCTTAGACCCCTGATATGCTTAACAGCTTACTATAAAATATTTTGCAGTGGCATTAAGATATATTTGTACTCAAGGACGTCTTTCCGTGACAATTAAGGAGTGAAGAGTACGCAAACATGGCTTTAATGAACGCTCGGGGTTCGCGAGCGCAGGAGGGCGATTAGCTTCGACTGCCTACCGTAATATCCCTCCGAAAGATCGCCCACCTATTTTTTGTCTTTTATTATGCCACCGTTCGTGGGCGTCCATTCGAGATTTTTAGGTGTGGGCCAGTAACATAACTTAGCTTGAAATATAGTGTCGTAGGCCCGTAGCACAAAATAGACTTTTAACTTGTATGTAACAAGAGAGCTGGAGCTTAAATTCTACTCCCTTCTGTATGATTGTCAGGGCGACTCACCTCGTGGGAACGGCAAATCCTCTTGGTTCGGGATGGAACTGATGACAATGACCTCCACGATGCCCATTGTGTTAATCATCTGGAAGTGAGGAGCGATCGTCGACTCTCGTTCCCATCGTCCATCGTTAAACAAACATTCAACCTAGAGTTACTAAATATAGCCACGCTTAGAGCACCGGCTTTCCATTCCCCGATTTTCTCGTGGGCGCCGCCATTTTTATGTTTCATGCAAAGCGGGGACCATAAAATCTGTTTTTTTTTTTGTTTTTTTTTTAGAATTGGTGGTGGTTATTTATTGGGAACAAAGCGTGGGATTGGATATGAACCCTCAACAAACGCCGACGTAGCACACTGAAGAAACTTGTTCGCGCTAATTTTTTTAAGGTGCTTAAAAAAAAAATTAGCGCGAGCAAGTTCAAGCACCGTACAAAACGGATAAAACGCCGTTTCAACTGATTTTATTAAATACAATCACGCACATCCAAAGAGAAAAAAAAAACAACAACAAAGGATAATATAATCCCTTCACAGAGTCAATGACTATGCAATCATGTCACAAGCACCTAAGAGCACAAATTCTCCGACTGTTATCGATGACACACTTGTCACTCTCGCACCACGATATGAAGTGTGCCTCTGCAATCCCATACCGCAGAATCTGCTACAGTGAATAGCGAGATTGCCCGAGGTCGATGAAACCTAACTTACTGACATGCTCGTGTACGTCTTCTCATGGTCCTTCATCTTACGTACGCTGTTTTTTTTTTTGTTTTTTTTGTTTTTTTTTTTTTTTTTACGCAGCACTTATTTTTGAGTTTTGAAAGAGGGATTACGGGCGGAAGTTTGGGGCTCGAAAATGCGACTTCCTGAGCTTTGTACACGGTTTCGAGAATTGCTCGGCCCGACATCATTTTACACTGTCGCGGACTTTTTTGACATTTCTGAGGGGCGGAAAATTGCTGCCCGAGATTTCGGGTACCACTTCGTACAACTGGCAAGTAGCAACAGTTATTTTAAGCCTTAGCATGGCTCAAGTGTCATTCCTCCGGAATGCACACCTTATTTAGTGGCGTTATACAACTAGCACCGCTCGCTCTCTTATAAAAGCTCGAAAAATCTTGAGCAGTACCGCTGCTAAAGGTTCATGTCAACACAGAAAATGGAATCCGGTAAGCGTATAACAGACCGTCGGGTAGAGGCCTCTGATAACTAAAAACATCAAAAACGTATACTGAGGTATTCAATTTTGAATAGCTCAGTATAGTGAAACGTATACCGCCAAAAAAAGAATAAAGACGTAGTCTGGTATATTGGTCGGTCACTACGTGACAGAAAGAGCGGATCAAGCTCTGTAGCACCACTGTCAGACTGGCTGCAGCCACCTTGGCTTCTTTTTATGCACCTTCGTCTGTGGGGATCCTTCGATAGGCTGGTGACTTTAACTGTCTTCATCCCACCGGAACACTCCAAGATGACTGAATTCCGCGCATATGGAAACGAATAAACCTTCACTCCTATGATCACATATACAGTTTGTTGCTCGGATGTGAAAATGGGTTTTATAAAACTCTGGGAAATATTATGCTGTAAATACTCGCGGCCACAAATACAAGATGATGTGACTGTTTTTTTGTGTTTTTTTTTTGCAGGATCTAGATGGGGCGTTAGGTAAAAAAATTACTCACTTTATTTTTATGCAACAAAAAATAAGTTTTTTTTTTTTTTTTTTGCTTTCCGAAGTTATACTTACAACGCATCCGATGGTGGTTAAAATAATTCCCCTCGTGCTGGTTAGGGCTGGAATGATGAAGGAGGAAACAGTCAGATTAATGGAAAGAAAAAAATAAGTTTGTCCAAAACCTCGAATGCAGGCTGTTCAGTTCAGCGCAGAAGCGAATAAAGCGTTATCAAATTAAACCTGCAGGCCGGTTTACACTGAAGTCACAGGATCCCGGGAAAGTAGCACCATTGCCTTCCCTGCTTGCTAGCTAGACAGAAACAGACACCACCATGGGGATTATACTTCGTTTCATCTTAGGTCCGAGCGCGGCCGATGTTATGAGCCGAAGGACCAATCAAACAGCGCAAAAGGTGCGACGTCATGGCGTGCTCTCTGCGCTTGATAGGACAAGCCGCCGGAGGAGCACGCAGAGAGAGACTGCGAATACCGGCTGGTCCTATCAAGTGCAGAGAGCACGCCATGAGGTTGTGCCTCTATCGCTGTTTGATTGGCCCTACGGCTCCTAACATCGGCCGCGCTCGGACCTAAGCCGAAACGATGTATACCAAAGTTCGCAAGATGATTGCCTGATTTGGGGGGGCGGGGGGGGGGGGGGGGGGGGGTTCCGTTGCCATGGTGATCGCCATTTCCGTTCAGTAAAGATGGTTCTTCGTTGTAGTTGACCCGCGGTGTCGTGCGGGTTGGCGGTCAATAAGGTCTTCTTCGGTGCCGAGTCGGAAGAGGGCATGCGACGAAGGCTTCGTGCTCGTATAGTGCAAACTGATTATATACACTATATTTACACAAATACTTTCGTGACAAACAATGTACACATCTGATTTCTATGTCCAAAGGAGAAGATTCCGGGTAGACCCGTTACGGAGTCCAGATCCCAGCCAAAAATCGCCCTCTCTCGCCCGGTCACGGCCTTATCTTCGACACGGGGCACTTGTCACAAACGAACGAATAGTAGACATTGACATCCGGCAAACCTGCAACGGACTCCAGCTGACAGCTCCGACGATAACCGTAGAGTCCACTACATAATCCGTTTCAGCCACCACGGCGCCCCTGCCGAAACGCGGTCGGCCCTAGAAAACGCCTACCGCTAAAAAAAAAAAAAAAAAAAAAAAAAAAAAAAAACACGCATTACGAATTTAGGGTCGGCGGAGGGCCGACGAGGAAGGTCCGACACCGCGACAAACGAACAAAGCAAGAACAAACCGTCCGAGGGACCACGTCTATCGTCCCCACTTCGAACTTCTCAAGGGCTCCTCGCTCGACCATCCGACAGCACAGGTACAATCAAATCTTCGACGCTTCGAAATCGAAAGGGTTGTCCTGAACCATCCGTGCTAAGATCACTATGCAGCTTCATCGTACTGAAAGTTTTCCCCGCCAATAAGGGCGTCTTTGGCACTGTGCGTGCAATCAGCTTATCAATCATGCTGTCTCCACAAATCTCTTACAACGCTATTGTCCTTGAGAATTTTAAGAGAGGGAAACTATCCTTCAATGCTGCCAAGCACTGACGCCGCATCTCGTGGCGCGGTGCGAAGATGTGCGCTAGTTTTGCCACGGTGTGTGAACAACAAAAATTTCGGTACTCAAGAAATGCCTTTATTAAGCAACCTGTCACCGGGAATTTGAATCGACTCACCAAGAATCCAGAAGTGGGGAAAATGCTTATTCCATGAAACCAAAAATGACGACAGGTAGTGAGCTTGGCGGTACTTTCCTTTGGGATCTAGTAATTTTAATGTGAACCAGCCTTGACAAGTATTTTCGAGTGTGCTTGGGCGTTTGACCACAATGGTGCTGTATAATCCGCCATTTTGTTGTTAGCTGTTCAAACGTATTTATGGATTGGAAGAGCTAGATCACAACCTATTGGGGAAAAGAATCCAATAGGCCTATTGCTATATTACCTAAGCATCAAGTGGAATGCAGGGATTGGTGTTCCACGCGCCGCACGTGCTGGCCTCAGCAGTAGTAACTTTTCCAAAGCAAAAACCTAAAACAAATGGCATCTTGCACGCGCGTTCGTCAACGCTTTATTTTAGTTATTTACGGGGAAGGCGTGCGCGTGTGGGCGCGTGGAACACCAATCCCTGCCTTCCCCTTGATGCTTGGGTAATATAGCAAAATTGCGAAAGGCTGCAGGGGAGTAATGACTAAATCTGCCCAGCGAATGTCAGCGTGATGAGACTTATAAATATAATTAAGCTTCTGTGCACTACGCAGTTGAGAGTGTTGTGCGAATCCTCGGAATGCTCGTCTTCGGCACGCGCTAAACAGGAAAGGGGGGAAGGGCGGAAGGGGGGGGGGGGTGTCGACCCCCCCCCCCCCCCCCCCTCTGCCTATGCCACTGATGCGCAGTGGCTCTCCCCTGCGAAATATCAGATGCCGCGTATGTTCCGAAGGCCTAGTGGCGCGCCGTATTTTTAACCTGGGTGATAAGCGTTGGAAAGGTGTATATATACTCACGCATGTTGAGCTTGCGTGCGTTGAAGGGTTCCGAACACGACGATAAAGAGCGTTCGATGTCGACGTAGAACTCGTCACCGAATCGGAGTTAGTGCACAGCACTCGTCAGGCTTCGGCGAAGAGAAATGAAACAGGCTCACTTCGTTTTCCTCCACCTCACGCCCATTACCAGCTGAACGATTTTCAAAAATCAGGGCTCGAGAGAAGCGCGTAGGGCGAAAGCTCGCGCTGCGGAAACCTGGGGTGCTATTCTGGTCGCAAACGGGTACCTTTCGAGTTGTGACGTATCGAGAAAGAAGGGGCGGAGCCTCAAACTAGAATGATTCTTGTTTGAGGCTCCGCCCCAACG
Source organism: Ixodes scapularis (assembly GCF_016920785.2). Taxonomy (NCBI): domain Eukaryota; kingdom Metazoa; phylum Arthropoda; class Arachnida; order Ixodida; family Ixodidae; genus Ixodes; species Ixodes scapularis. The sequence goes on from NW_024609882.1 coordinate 37,103,191, forward strand.
TTCGGGTTCACGCACGCGGTCAGCTAGAATCTGACGATGCCCTACGTCGCGGTGACGTGTCTACCCAGTTGGGGCGAAGAAATCCCTGCATTTCCCCCTGTTCTTTTTGTTATCTTCTTCCTTTCCTCCGGGACTTAGAACGAGCGAATAACGGAGAAAAGGCTACCTTCCGGAAAATGGAAGGAAACAGAAAAAAATAACATTATCCTTTTATAAAATACAAAAGATTATTTCAATAATTATGATGTAAAGTAAATTTAGCTAAGATATCTCAGCTTGTTTTCTCGAAGTCCTTCGCTACGGTCTTTGAAAACAAACATGGCGAAAACCGCGGTAACGACCTTGTAGTGTTTGTGTCTCGTTTGCATCGTTGCTTTCCCTGCCTCTGCACGATACGGATGGCATTACGAGAAAAAAAAAATATTACGTGAAGGTGCGCTGCGACACCGATCATCCTTTGTGAAGCCGCCGTGAACATAAGCTGCAAATGAAATTTCCTGTTTGCCTGTGAAGGAGACTCCAAATGGATACAGAGCTGACGACGACTCTGTGGTAGTATATGACAAGTCATGAGATCGACGCAGAGTGCAACGCTTGTGAGCATTCTGTGGATGATGCAGGAAAGTTTCTTCGGGCAGTTTTAATAATGCTTTGCTCCTTTGCTCACTGCAGTGATTATGCCTGTATAGTCTCCATAAGCCATGCTCTTCTCTTTCGGCGCTGAAGAAATGCACGCGACGGCATAATCTCGGGCAGTCCTTTTTATTTCTTTTTATTTGCAGAATAGCTCGTGCAAAAAAAAAAGAAAACGGCTTTTACGTTTTTACACGTCCCTACATAGGTACCTCGCTTTCCCATTGGCTTCATTGCGCGTGACGATTCAACGCCTTTTGCCATGGAAACGTTCGTGAAACTAGAAAGCCTCTGTTTGCCGCTAACAGTCATTTTTCGAGTTCGGGTTGTGACGACAAAATGACGTAAGAACAAGAATGCACGGGACTATTTGCATTGTTTTAACTCGACAACCGTACCCTTGGCGAGTTAAACTCGAAAGAACATGGCCGCGATGCTCGTCGGATCGACCGCGGCTGGGGTTTGACATGCGATCGGTCACTTGATCAACGCGCACACGAATACTTTCGTGCTGTTGGATGAGCCCATTCGGCGGCAGGACCGGGTCGAAGAGCACAGTGAGCTGGCGTTTAACGTCTCCGATGTAACGCTTGCGAGATGCAAGACTTGGCTTCTATTTGTGCCGGTGTTATGAAGCTTGAAAGTGGTGGTGTTGTTGTGGCTCGTACGGTAGCCTTGCTGAGATTATGAAGACGGTAATAGACCTTTATTCACCGTTGCCGTGCATTAAGATTCAAAACCTCACCTTGACACAAAGGGAACCACGTTTCCGCGAGCACGGAGGCAGCAGCCAACGGTCTGAGAAAGAATTGTGCCGCCGCCACGACCGCCAGCGATCGCCCCAACGCCAAGAAAACGAACGACAAGCTCATTGAGGTTTGTGTAGTGTTGACTACTGATTCATCGGATGGCAAAGGTGAATGATGTAAAACGCAACGTAAGTTTGCCAGCGTCTTGCAAAACGAATTCGTTTCGTTGAAAATTTAATTTGTGGAATTCGTTAACGCCTTGAAAGTTTGACGGGGACCGCATTGTGAACGCAGGCTTCACACAAGTTTTTTCTACAGTGTGTGCTTTGGCTGCATGCATATAAAGACAAAAAGACTGCCTATATGGTGCATAAAATAAAAGAAATTTCGTTTATCTTGATAATGTTGACTATCTATTGAGTGCTGTTGATAGTAGTGGCGTAGCTAGGAACTTCTAAGGGGGTGAGGATGGAGGGGGGTTGAGGTGGCTGGGATGTTCATGACTTGGGGTGCGGGGGGGGATGGTGTCGGAATTTGTGTGTATACTCTAGGGCCCGCCGGATTTGGGGAGGGAAAGAGCGAAGCCCTATAAAGCCCCCCCCCCCCCCTCGCCCCCCCCCCCCCCCCCTGGCTTTGCCACATAAGGGCAGCATCCTACATTCACAGGCTGCTATAAGCATGTGCATAGCCACTGAGCTCGTACCACAATGGCAATATAGTTGCTGACATTCTTCACGTTACGTAGCAGTTCTTTCTTTAGTGCATATGATCGCTTTTCCTTCACACATCTGCTCTGCCTCCGCTTGTCGTTTATGCTTGATGGCGATAAGCCAACAGTGCGTATTTGCTCTGCATCACAGGCACATTTCAAAAATCCAGCTCACACTACTCTTTAATTTCAATGAATTACTGTCACTTTTGAAACGACAATCTATTTAATTGCTATAATAACCTTTACATTAAACACACTTGTGTTGAATGTAGGACAATTCTATTTTTATTGTTTTTCTTGGTCACGAAGATGACAACCATCCACAAGACACTGGCTAAATTTCTCGTCTACAGTGGGTAACAATGTTACCATACTCTGTCAGACTAAACTCCTGCTGTCTAGACAAGTAACGATTCATTTTAGGACAGACGTGTTTGTAGTCTACTGCAGGGCATCGGAAAAGTGTTCATATGACTTTCCGATGACTGACTTGCAATTCCAGCAGCTTGGCGTGAAAAGGTAAAATATCTAATTGATACAACAACATGCCATCAGCAACCCATCCAGATTTTATTGCGTGATTGACAGTAGCTACAGACCGCAACAAATTGTCAACTGAAGACAGAGGTTTTAAGCGTGCACTAACTTCGAAGCGGTAGAAACCCTGAAGTTTGAACGTCAACTTACCACCATGTTGTTAATGGCAAAATGGTGTTTGCGGCAAAGTGTTGGAGTCCTTCAGAATGGTGACGGTCTCTTTCAGACCGATGATGACGGTGACGAAGGTTTAGTTAGAGTCTAAGTTTAGTCAACGCACCCTACGACGTCGGTGTGCTTGTCATGGTGGCGACGAAAGCCTTCTCTCGCACATGCCTCAGCTGCCTCGGTCCGGGGTTTTGTCGACCTAACCGTCTCTTCCCAGCCGGTTGACAGCGATACTCACGACGGCCGTCACGGCTCTGATCACCATCCACTGGGCATTAGCTATGTGATCATCGCAGGCAACCTCGCCCTTGTAGTTCCCCGTTGCGAAAAATCTCAGTGCGAGTCACTTAGTAGCTGCTGCTCGACGGTCATCATCTCTCATCGTCGCCGTCTCTCGTTGTCACACTGCGATCACACGGTGCTTTTCGACAAGCGGTATTGTCGTCAGAAACAGTCGTCGTGTATCGCGAAGGCTACCGGGTGCTCGCGGAAAACCCGTCATTGTACGCGTTAATCGAGCCATCGTTGCGCAACAAGCATCGCCGCCATTTTCTACGCCCTAGAATCCTGCCCAAAGCTTGTTCCCCTTCGTGGAATAGAAACAGAAGTTAAAAGCACGAGCACATCACCCGAAACGATGCTTGCACGAACGTTGGCTTGCACTGCGCAAGCGCGCCTGCTCGACAGGGACGTTGAAAGTACGGAGCACGTTCTTGTAGCTCCTACACCCGCACTAGCTCGCACTCATAGTGAAACAGAGAGTAGGGTGTGTCGAGTAATACCGCAGTTAATCTAGTTACGTGACTTCCGCTATGTGCTACGTACGTCGGACGTAGTCATACGTCACTTTGTCGTCACGGTCCGAACTCGAAGAGCGACAGTTACGGCAAACGGTTGCTTTCGTGTTTCGGGAACGTTCCCATGGGAACCGCGTGGAATTATCACGCGGGCTGTGGCCAATAGGAGCGCGCGGTTCGTAGGGGGGAGGAGTTTTCGAGAAACACGAACGTGACCGTTTGTGACCAGAATAGCTGGGAGAGATCGATCCCCGGCTTTGACCGTTTCGATCTCGATGAGCATCGAACCAGCGTGTGGTCGTGTGGTCCCTACGACGTGTTGCACGTTAAAGACGGCATATGCTATTCGTAAACGTAAACGTAAACACTAGTAAATTTGAAAGCCAAAGCTATGGGGCACCCGTGCAATCGTGTGCATGGAGCGCCAATCACAGCTGTGTTCGCGCGGTTTTTACTCTCAAAGGGCGGCGCCATTTAAGAGAGGGAGAGAGGGATAGAGAAAAAAAAAAAAAGCTTGCAAAAGAGAACATGCTAATGTGCATGTCATAGCCAGAGGTCAGACGGTCATTTTTAGTAGAAGGGAGCGGACGGGTGGATAACAGCTGATAGAAGAAACTATTGTGAAAATGAAGAAGGGTAGTGATTCGCCAAAGCCGACAACCCCGGGGCGGATGGAGCCGCAACATCGAGCGTCTGAAGGGAGGCGGTAGAACCGATGAAGAAGACGGAGTGGGAGCCCCTTGGTTGTAAAGGCCAGCCTTGAGAAGCAGGCGGTACACGGTATCCGAGTTGTCCAAGTACTGTCACCAAGCACACCATCGCCTAGCACCATTTTATCCGTCCCGGGGTGCGATGGGTCGTTCGAACCCCGCGGTTTAACTGTTACATCCGGGCATTTCAACGAAATATGCGGGGTAAAAGAGGGAGAGGGCAGGCTACCGATCCCGATAGCAGACGACAAACCGGCCCTTCTCAACATCTAGGCATCCCCCCTGGGCTGCACGTTGGCTGTAGTGAACAACTAAAGCCTGGTTCAGACAGTTGCGTTTGACTGCGTTGCGGCAGCGAGAAACCAGGACATCCCTGCTGCTTATATCGCGTGCCAAGATGATTCCTTAAAGGGATACTGAACCAAGGAATTTAGTGTCCATAATAAGTGGCGCACGTTCTTTCCACAAGCCAGCAGCCGCCGGTGTGCGCGAGCACACGCAACAAAAATGACGTCAAAGACCTTCACTTGCGGGGTTAAGATGACTGTGAAATGTGTGGGCTTCGGGCCAAAGGAGAATAAAGACAAGTTTTTCATCTACACAGTGGTGTCTGGTGTAAAAGGTAAGCGATTAATTGGTCTAACAAGCACGTAGCTTTCACTTGTAGAGATGAAAAGCCTGTCTTTATTCTCCTTTGACGTCATTTTCGTTACGTGTGCTCGCGCACACCGGTGGCTGCTGGCTCGTGGAAAGAACGTGCGCCACATATTATGGGCGCTAAATTCATTGCTTCAGTATTCCTTTAAAAGGGGATTCCACGCTTCACACAAAGCACAGATGTGCCGGTGACTCGCTTTCGGTTCTCGACGCAACGCAGTCAAACGCACTCAAGCGCGAGTGTCTGAACCGGCCTTAACGCTCGCTCGCTGCTGCCGCTATCAAGTGGTTCGCGTTTCTGACGCTGCATTCACACGACGGAGATTTCTTCCACAGAGAGGAGCAGACGTCATCGCGCTTCGAGGTCACGTGCGCCACATCGCGTCTCCAAATCACTATAGGTGCCGCCACGTACTCGTTTTCTATAGGGTGCCTTCATACACTTCCATAAAGCCCCTTCATGTTTCAAAAGTAGCGCAAGGTGCGTCGATGCACGAGGCACGTGCATCGTGCAGCCCTTGGGAAGATCATGGCGGCACAGCGCAGCACTGAGCTGGATATCAGACACTATGAATTTCCCAGAATTGGCGCGCGGCACGTGCCTCGAGCATTTCTACAACAATGAATGGCGCCACTTTTCCCAGAATAGAGGGGCTTTAGTTTTCCATAAAGTCCCTTCATGTTTTAAACATAGCGCAAAATGCGCCGATGCACGAGGCACGTGCAACGTGCCAGCTCTTGGGAAGCTCATGGCGGCACATATGTTGCAGCAGTATTTGCAGTATTTCAGACGCCATGTTCTTCCCAGAAGTGGCGCGCGGCACGTGCCTCGAGCATTTCCACAACAATGAATGGCGCCACTTTTCCCAGGATAGAGGGGCTTTAGTTTTCTTATAGTTTTCCATATATCCTTTGATAAAATTAACGCTTACAAGTACCGCCAACCATTGTTGTGGAAACGCGACAGACACCTGACACGAGCGGGTGTTCCGCCGCCATTGGCTTCCAAGGACCGCTCATTTCAGTGCTGCGCCGCCATTTGCTTCCAAGGGCCACTCGAGACACGGGCCACGTGCATTGGCGCATTTGACGCTACTTGCAAGAGAAACGCCAACACCATCGAGGGGCTTTAGTTTTCCGAAATGGCGGTTATAGTAAGGGTTGCAGATGCGTGCCGGTATACCAGTTGCTGAGCATGTCTATAGTGTGCTAGCTTCACTGAGCAACGAAAAGTATTCCTGCTTAGACGAGGAAGCTAGGGTGTTATGAGCGTGTTACTTTTTTACCGTAAAAACAAAAGTAATGTTACCGTAATCTTTACGCCAGGAGGCTCGTTTCAGTTCGGGAACAAAACCGAAACTAACCTTCATTTTGGATTTAATTTCTCGGTTTAGGTGTTACATTCGGATTCTTTCATAACTCATAAAGCGTCTCAGCGTAACTATTGAGCTAAAAAAGTTCTTCGTGGAAACGTCATTCTGTGACATTAGTGTCCAATTCAGGCACTTCAAAATATTTTGGAGAGTTCAGTGTCCCTTTTAAGACAGGCTCTTTCATACCCCTTAGAGGTAACATAGAATATTGTACTTGTTGAAAACAACAAAGAAAAAAAGAAGTTCTGCTATTTGTGTGTTCTTGCTGCCTTTTCTCGCTCAGATAATTGTCATGTGAAATAATGAACTGCGGGCCTCTCAATAGGTTTTGGGGTATTTAGATGATTAATTGCTTTAGCATTATTCACAGCAGAAGAAGAACAGAATCAATTCAAGTTCTGTAAAATATCGCCGCCGGTGATGAGTTTAGAATATGTTCCGAAAGCGTATAAATTAAGAAACGCTGTTCTCCCCACAAAAACCTAAAGACGAAATCTGAGTGAGACAGCAGAAGTGTGTGTGCTTTTTAAAGCAACGCATGACGTGTAGGACTTAATATTGTATCCAGCGTTTGACTGTTCGTCTATCTTGATAACGATGTTTGAGTTTTTCATATGCTAAAATGAAAACAAAATGATACCTTTCTGGAATGACTATTGTAGTTAAGTGGCGTATTTTTTTTTTATTGTGGCGTTTATTGGGGGCCTACATTGCCGCAATTTGTATTATTAATAATAACGCAATTAAGATGTTTTAATACTTAATTATTTAAGCCCTAATATAATTTGTTGCCTATGATCTAATTTCAAACACGCAAACAAGTATGGTAGTCAAAGGTGTGCAAATTACCATCACTGGCGCCAATTGCAGCATCTTTAATTAACAAATTATAAAATTACAATACTTAATTACCACTTAAATCACAATACTTAATTATGCAGAAATCATATGGTCCTATCAAAGTCTCAACTTTTGACAATCGCCAAAACTGCCAAAGTCGCCGCCCATCCTTCCGGGCCATGGAAGTAGTAAGCTTCGCGACATGACGCTGGGGGGGGACACGCCCCCAACGATGATCAAAACCAAGAGGCGCTACTGGAGGAAAAGGGGAGCTAACTTGGTGCGGGGGGGTCGGGGGGGGGGGGGGGGGGGGGTTGCGGCTTCACTCTTTTTTGACTTATCTGTTCTGTTGTTCTGTCTGCTGTCTCTCTACTCTCTTCCTTTTCACGCAAAGTAGCAAACCAGCCCTCACAAACAGGTGGACCTCTTTGCTTTCCTGTAAATAAACATATCATCTCTCTCTCTCATTTGTTTTAAAGTTCCTTTTCGTGTCTTTTTTTAGCAAGATATTGGTGTGTCCGATCTGATACTGCTCATTTGAACACGTATAGAACAAAAAATAAGCGCCGAAATTTCGTTATAGTTTTTTTTGAGTATCGAGTATCGTCAAAATACACGATACAATAAAAATGCATTTTCGGTACCGATACGCCGCTATATTCATTTCTGGCAAGCGATACCTAATACCGATGCACAAAATGTACCGAAAGATAGTATCGAAGATACTTGTATCTTCGATACAATCTACGGAGCCACGGACGCAACAGACGACGAGCCAGGTTGAGAGGAGAGACCTCTCCTCTCTGTTTAAAGGAGCTGTGCAACGATATTCAATTGGAATGTTTTTCACTTGATACGAGCTTACTGGCACACCTGGGACTCAAGGATACTTACACGCAACGCCACTGGCCAAGAAACTCCTTTGTTGCGGTGTAATTTCAAGGACAAAACCGATCATTTTCATTCAATCTCTCCTTTGCAAAATTTGATGACGTAACGTGGGGATCGCAGTACGCCCAAGTGACGATATTTGAATGCGGTTCATAGATTGGACCCGAGCATTGCGTGGGCACTCGACTTGGGCTCGCGATAATCGCTAGCTCGAGAAGCATTCGGGTAGTGACCCGCGTCCAATCGCTGCAACGACGACAACAGCCGAGCCATAACAATAGTGAGTTTTAGTAAACCGTGTTTCCCGCTCCGCTAAGCCCCTCCGCTACCCGGAACTCTACAGCCAAGGCCATCGGCGCGCATGCGCAGTGGCGATTCTGCGCTCCGCTCTGCAGAGCGGCTGCACGAAAACGATGTACTAAAACTCCCTACTGTCTGGAACACAGCGCGTGTTCTGCGCTTTGCCAACCCCAGCGCGTGGCTATGATCAACATTGGGCGGCATATAATCGGCTCCAGATCACGTGGCCGCTTGTTCTGGCTGCGAGTTGAGGGGGTGAACGCTGCTCGTTTTTCTTTAATTTTTTTCTGGGACTTCTATTGCGTGGGGTGAAAAACGAACGCGTGTTTCATAGGTCATTAACGTTAGGGATCCGTTTTAAAGGGATTGTCCGGTCAAATTTTGTATTCGAGAAAACAATTGAATATCATGAATATCGTAGGCAACATTGAAGCTCTGACGTCACAAAACACAAAGCGAGCATTTTTGTCTCGTTGTTTGCCTGCGAGTGAACGCCAGAGCGTGCTTCGTTTTTGTTGTTGTGCGCGACTTGTTTCGTGGTTGGGTGAGATTTTTGTTGCGCGGTTGGGTGCCACAACCACCGGGCAGCACATGCGAGCCAAGACATGACGTTCCACACTTTTCCGCGAGACGTGCAGTGACGAGCAAAGTAGATCGCCGTCATGCGTAGGGACTGCAGGGTTCCCGTCCAGATCGAGATCCTGCTTATGCAGCAATCATCTCACAGAAGAAAGCTACGAGCTGAGCTCTCAGCGGACAGAAGGCTTGTAAGCTGAGGTGTGATGCTGTGCCAACGATATTAAACTACGTCCATCCACTCCTCGCCCAAATCGGATCAGTCAATTTAGGTCTGTTCGATTCGCCTGAACTGGCTGAACTAGTTCGGCAGCGCAGGAACTGGTGCATTCGATTCAACCGGAAGTTGCACGACCGCTGCACTGGCGCGTTCGATACATCCGAGTTCTGAACGAGTTCAGACCCAGTTCCTCAAAACCTTGCACCGGCTCCGGACTCGGTTCAGCGTCCGTGCAGAAGCAGACGACAAGAGCAGACGGCGATAGCAGAACTCCTCGTCCGTCTCTGCTCGCGGTGCCATTTTTCGCAGCGATTGCTCAAATGTCTGCTATGTTTAACAATAACGGGATACGGAGGTTGCATTTCCTTTCATTTATGATAATAACTTACCCGCGGTGGGCGCGGAATTGAGATCATAACCTAGGGTAGGAATTTGCTTGATTATGATATTCTAAAAGCGTTTTAGGCACCTGCTCGCGTAGATTTGGCTCCCTGTGGTGAGTGTTGAAATATTGGCTCACGTAAATTGTTTCTTTTTGATGCTATGCGGGGATCCACAGTGTAGATATTCTTACTTACAGATACGGGAAAGGTATTGCCTTCTTGATGATCTCCGCCTTCAGTTGCTCTTGGATGTATATTGACGACTCCGATACATTGCAGAGGTCTTGGATTTAGTGCGTTGGCACTTGCATGTCGCCGTAGCTGAGCATAATACTGCATGCCTTGCCCGCTGGTATCTGTGGACGCCCACTAACGGGCCTGAGAAAAACACCGAGAATCGGCATTTTTTTTTTCTTTTTTGCCGATTCTCGCTTCAACTTGACGCCAAAGTTACGGTCGATAAATGTCTTGGCCAAGACGCTATCGTCAGGCCTTCGTCTTCAAGGTGACCGGTATACCGACCGCGCGCTGCCGCCAGTGACTCCCCCGACGCAAAATGATCCTGATGCCGCGAACCTCTCGTCGAAATGCAAAGATTCCCTTTGAGGGGCATTTGCCGCTACCTTCTTGACTTCTAACCGACTATAGTTCAGAACTTCCTGGCCGAATCGAACAGACCTTGATTATGCAGCGAAACCGAAACCAACAGCTTGGCCATCTCGAAATGATACGAGAAGTTGTATTCAGCACGCTTGCAGCCCGATATCTGTTTGACCCGCGTGTGCAAATGGAGCGTAGCTACGATTCACCAAACTCGTCCAAGTCAAGTGACGACATGCATTTGAACGGTTCGCCCTTTGCCTTCGACCCGCGGACGTCGCCTCTGAGGGAATGACCCGCAGCCTCATCACCGATCCAGTGGATCCGCCGAAATGTGTACCTAGATGCTGCTTCGTGTACCTAAGTGCCGCTTCAGAGGCGAAATCTGCATCCTTTGCTTTGCAAGCGCCCCTTGTTCGATCGGCGTCCGTCGCAGTTGTGTTTGCGCGAAACGGCATACGTTTGCTCGAAGCTTATGGCTGTCTGCAAGTAATATCCTGCTAAAAGGCGTGCCTTTTTTTGCACGTGCTTGGGAACTGCATTAAAAGAACCGTATTTCAGTAGGGTACTGCCTAGGAGACTATATAATTCGAAACAAAATACAAGACATCCATCGACCAACGCTTGTTATCCCGACCATCCGACAAACCTTTGCGTTTTGTGACGTCACGCAGCACCTACGGATGTCAGCCATTGACACTGGCGAAATAGGGGTGCAGTTTCGTACATAGGATCATGGAAGGTTTAATTAATAACGGGAGATCATATATCAAAATAAATATGACGTTTGTCTATAGGAACCGTGCGCATCTAATTCAAGCCCCGACCAGGGCGCCCCTAGCGGCAAACGGGTCCATCGCATCGGGGAGCTTCTGCCAGTCGCTGCGTTGGTTGTGCCTTGTAGTGGGTTAGCGTTGTAATTTCTGAGATGGCTATTCCGCACCAAGAAAGCCGCAACAATTGCTGTGTGGTCGGCTGCAACAGTACGTCGAAGATCGCACACGGCACGAAGTACTACATCGTCCCTTCGAAGCCGTACGGCCGTACGAGGCGGAGTACTTCGCGACCAGGCTACAGGTGCGACTTGTGCGTCCATACAGGTTAGTGGCGTTTCTTACCTTTCTGTTCGCGCTTTGTTTAAGCTGCTGACGAATAATACGATTAACTTTTTTTCTATTCTAGCGACGATGGAACAGAATCGACACCGACGGCAAACTCTAAAGTGTGCGGCAAATACTTCACCGGAATCGAGAAGCGGAGTGCGGTCGCCCACCTAAGCCTACACTTGGATGTTTCCATCAGTCTACAGGAAGATAGTAGTGGGAATCGCGGAACGGCGCGAAAAAAATCGCCCAGTTATTGTCAAGCTGATTCAGAAATAAACGTACATAATTACCACGGTCCACTCGACGCCAACTACATTTTTTGCGGGCACGCTTAATTTTGTTAGCGGAGTACGGCGCTCCGTGACGTCCACTTGTCCGTCGAAACGGACCTCCTTCACGTCGTACACGCGGCCAGATTCACGAAGGAGTATTCCTTCTTTTTATTGGTACTACGGAAGAAGCTTTCTAGATTCGTAACCGCCTTAAACCCCGTCGTAATCACCCCGGGAACACTGTCCGCTCTGCTGCTCATCGCCATTGCTTCCCCCCGATGATTCAGCACCAGCTACCGAAGAAGTTTTCCGGATTCGTAATCGCCCTCTGTCCTCTGTGGTGTTCGTTGCTTTTACTTCCCAATGATTCTGCGCCGACGGCACCGGCTACAGAAGGAACTTTCCGAATTCGTAACTGCCTTAAATTCCTTCGTAATCACGACGGGGACACTGTCTGCCGTGCTGTTCGTCGCCATTGCTCCCCGATGCTCCTGCGGCGGCTACCGCTAGGTCGCGGCGAACAATAGGCGACCGCCGCGACACGGCCGGCATGCTCGCTTCCTATATGAAGGCTCCCTCGACGTAACGAGCGTAAGACCTTAAGTACTTCCGGTTTCGACCGGACAATCCCTTTAAGCGGTATTTGCGCAAAGTACAAAAATTGTTGCACAGCTTCTTTAAAATGATCTTTGCAGCCCCTTTGCCGTACAGCTGGCGCCATCTCGTTTATATGTTTATAACTAAATGAGGCCCAATGAATTACGATCTGGTTTTGCTGCCAAAAAATACTAAAAGCAATGCAATCTATATATATTTTAAAACTTTGCTGACCCAGTTTAAAAACAAGCTTCTCAAAGAGTTTCAAATTTTTACCAATTTAGCGTCGGGCAGCCACGGGCAGCGTTGTTTACCAATATGGCGGCCGCCAAAGTTTGAAAAGTTGACGGTGCATCGTGCTTTTTTCCCAGAGGTAAAAATGCCCAAAGATTCGAGGAGAAATTGCGGCCCCGAAGGTACGAGAAGCTACGTCTTGTTTCAAGACCGACAGTACAAACTGGTAAGATCATTTTTTTCACTCCTGAGGTATGCAACCATGCTCTTGCGAATATGCCGCAGGAGCACATGGACCCCTCTCGTATGGTGGGTTCTAGAGCCACTAAATGAGCTGCGCTTAGAGTATCGGCACTCCGTTCCCCGGCGGGAGGCACTCACTTGATCGAATGACGTTTTAGCGAACGCCCACGTTTCATCGAATGACACTTTAGCGAATAGTCGGACGCCGCGAAGCGGCGTTTTCGGGTTGGCCAAGTGAGTTCATATTTTTGTAATGAGTTGCCGCAGACTGTCGCCGCGAAGCGGCGTAAAGCGCAGCGCGACGGATGGGTTAACGCGCGCCCCCGTTATTCGCTAAAACGATCATTCGCTCAAATGTCGCCGTTCGCTAAAATGTCATTCGCTCTTGTGATATGGACCCGCGAATAACGGGGGCGCGCGTTAACCCATCCGTCGCGCTGCGCTTTACGCCGCTTCGCGGCGACAGTCTGCGGCAACTCATTACAAAAATATGAACTCACTTGGCCAACCCGAAAACGCCGCTTCGCGGCGTCCGACTATTCGCTAAAGTGTCATTCGATGAAACGTGGGCGTTCGCTAAAACGTCATTCGATCAAGTGAGTGCCTCCCGCCGGGGAACGGAGTGCCGATACTCTAAGCGCAGCTCGGTGGCTTATGGCGGAGAAGGCGCCGTTTAGCCGAAATTTCGGTTCCACGTCAAAAGAACCCGGAGTGGTTCAAATGAACCCGCTTCAGATGGAGCAACTTTCTCAGCAATGTTGGCGTTGCTGGCGGGTTGTTTCCATAGAGTTATTATAATCAGGGTTTCGAGGTGTTTGAACTCCAAACCGCCAAACGTCAACGAGATATAGCGCGAAAATAGCCAAATGTTGATCCAGAAAAATAGCCCCGAAAAATTTATCATTTGAAACGTTTATTTTGAGCAGAAAAGACACATAAGACATTTTTATCCATCAAATGCCCAAGAAATGGCGTCCCTTGCACGTTCGGAGAACTTCCTGAAACGCTCGCAAGTGCATGACAACATACCTTCCAGTGTATTGGGACGCTTACTATCGGGGCATGGTGACCAGAATGACGTCACGGGAGAACTATGCAGAATTGAACTCAAAGTATAAGAGGTATTCACTGGGTGCCATATTTGCGGGTGCTGTCTAGAGCGCATGCTCAGAACGAGCCATAGAGATCATACATACGAACGAGCCCACAATAGACCCTTCCCGAAATTCAGTCTGGCCACTTTGATCATTATCATCATCATCGGAAAAATGGCATATGTGCCATACCAATGGCGGCTTTCTATTTACTGATGAAGGAACATGCTGAAGATACTCCTAAGCTGAGGATTCGAGGCCTATACATTCTAGACGTTAGCACGTTGCAAAACCGGAATTGAATGCAAGCGCTGCGTAAGTGTTCATTTCTCTAATTCGAGCCCAGTGAACCTGTTACTGGCACAAAATCGACTTCGAAACCCCTTGACTTATAGAACTTTATCAAGGCGTCTGTCTGGGTTGGCGCTTCGTTCTGACTGGTTGCATCGTTGTGGGAATCGAGACTGGATGAGATGATCCAGAAAAACCTGTATAGCGAAAAGTTTATTCTCGTATGCCGTTGACATGCAAAAGTGACGGTGCCTGATAAAATACTGCAGGCTACGGGTTCATTGCCGCCATTCGTATGGCAGAAGTTAAACCGCCATTTCAGCCACCAGATGGCGCTGAATTTCGGAAAGGGTCTATATTAGGCTGCTAAGACCGGCAACCTTGAGGGTGCGGAATGCACGTTACAAAAGAACTGTGGAAGCTCGCCATCAGCACGCGCTCGGCAGTCGTGCACACGGCTATGGCCGCCAGTGAATACTTCCTATAGGTGCACGCCAATCAACAGACAACCTAAAGAATGCGCAGAACTGGGGAGCTATGTTGCACGTTTCGGACTCCCAGAAGACTAGGGAGAAGGAAATGACGTCAACGACACAGCAAATGCAGATTGGATGTTGACAGAGGAAAACAAAATCAACATCCAATCTGCATTTGCTGCGTTGTTGACGTCACTTCCTTCTCCCTAGTCTCCTGGGAGTGCAAAACGTGCAACATAGCCCCCCAGGTGCTGTTAAAGGGACACTGACAGGGTATTTATGCTCGCCAAGGTTTTTAGATGTATGTGACATGTGAGAGCTCAACTACCCAGAACAGAATTTGCGGCTCGAAATTCGGTTTCTTTCCGCCCGAAAACCGCCGATCAAGAACTGGCCGGTTCGAGTCTCGCTCACTCTCTTTTCCGCGGTCACGGGCCGTTTTCTAAGGTATCGATGCGACCACCAAATTTAGCCAAAGTCGTGGGTCACTGAAGGCACACACTCATTATTAAAAATAGAAAAAAATATGAAACCCATTTTTTATGGCTTCTAAAAAGCTGCAAATACGTTGATTGAAAAAAAAGTTCCACTGAGAACCGGAAGCATTCTGTGCGTGCATCGCTTCGCGTATCGTGGGACTCGCGGGGACGGCGATGGCAGCGGACGACGGGCGTGGGACCTCTATTTCAGAACTGTCGTTCGCGGTACCGGCGAATTCTGTCTACCGTTAAAAGAGAAATTTGGGACTGATCAAAAGAATTGGTATTCATCCCGTACGACACGCCCGGCCACTAAGCCGATTTGCACGAAGACGTCGCCGAGCCGTCGCTTCGTTCTCGTGGCTGAAGACATCGCTCGCGCAAACGTCAAGCACGACGTGTCTACTTCGAGTTGAATATGCACGCATACAATTTCTTTACTAGGTGCGAATGTCGCCAATGCGTGGTGCTTCCCGACTTCGACCCGGGAGTGCTTTTACTAGAGGAAAATCGGCAGCAAACTTTCCAACTTACAGTTATATCGGCTGAATTATTACTAAGGAAAGAGATCCCCTAAAAAGCAATGCCCCAATAGCTCAGTGGGAAAGACGTCCGTTTCACACGCGGTAGGACCGGGTTCGATCCCCTGTGAAACCTGCTTTTTTTTTTTTTTTTCAAACAATTTTTGATGTCTACATTTTTTTTTTTTTTGCAATTATCACTGAAGAAACAAACAAACAAAAAAAAAAATAAACAAATGTTGTGGACGACACGTCGCTGAATTAAATGGTATGGGATTTCCTTTTTGACACCTGCGAACTCAATGTAATCGCTTTCCACATAATGCAAGGAGCATATAAATCAGGTAGCGTCCGCTTTCCGAGGTGCCCGTAAATGTTCTACAGGAATTGCAGCCAGCCATTGGTCCCGATCCCGTTAATCTTTCGGAAACTCTGTCGCACAATGCCACTTTTTTCGGACGCAGGACATGTGATCCAGCTCTTCACGCAACATCTTGGGTGTATTCTTTTCGGAGCCGATCATGGAAATTCACCACGGGCACTCACTACTCATCTCCAACTCCTCAATGTACAAAACAACTCATCTTCGAGTACAGAACAACGAGCGGAACATACATAACTGCAAAAGAATCTCACGGCGAACAGTTCCCGTACGCCGCATGTCGTCTGCTACAAAAAAACAAAAAACAAAAAAAAACAGGGTTGGGTGTAGCCACGTGACTTCCGCATCTCACTCTCTTCTCTCCACTTCTCCAACCTCCGTCGGGTTTCGGTTTCGGTTTCGAGCAGCTGCGTCTTTTGGCTTTATCAAAAAAATACGCTACTTTGTTGCAAAATATTAATTGGGTAGTCCTCCGACACCATAATAAAGCGCCTGGCAAAAAATTAAAAAAAAATTTTGGGGGGTGTCAGTGTCCCTTTAAGGCTACAAGGAATCGCGCCGTCACTTTTTGATATGGAGAGAAATAACAGCACATGCTTGCATTCGGACAAAATTCGGAGGTAAACAATTGCACAAGGCGCGTAAAAAGAAGACAAACTTGTATGCTGTCGCAAACTTATCAGGGTTAAGGGACTGAAGCGCCAAATGCTCACGTAACTTACTCTAAAAAATGCATTCGAACCTATAAACCCAAGTGCTTTCAGGCATTTTGGTTCCAGCACAGGTCAGAAATTGCCCTATGCACAGGTCAGAAATAGCCCAATGCACAGGTCAGAAATAGCCCAATACTACCCAAATAGCCACCTACCATTTTTTCCCGCCAACTGCAAATAAAACTAGCCCAATTTGGCTATTTATAGCCCAACCTGGCAACCCTGATTATAATGTACGCTAGAGGTTCAACTGGCGCTAGTGTCTATGCGACTTCCGTGACGCAAATTGAAGCAGACAGCAACCAGTCTACTTTTGCGGTGCTCTTGTGCATTCCTATGGGAAAATGCGCGTGCATTTTGTCTCTTCACCGGAAAATAACACGGAACACTTTGGTTATTTCGGTCGTATCGAATAGTATGTGTCTTAATTAACATTGTAAAAGTGTAATTGCTTTAGTTAACACATTTTTCTTCATCAGTAAGCAATGTTTAACTTCGCTACATTTCAGTCCCAAACGTGTGTTCCGCAGCAGGTGTGCAAGAACAAATGACGATTCAAAGCAAAATTACAATTGAAGGGAATATGGAGTGCGTTCAAGGCTCGCCAGCATTCCGGTGACGCTTATATATATTGATAATGCCAGTCCTGTCACTATATGAAAATGACCCCATCGTGCATGAGTGGACAAAAACATTCAAAACGTAGATAATAAAGTAAGTGGGTTACGAAAGGTGTCTTTTCGTATTGTTTTCTCTGTCGGGCAGCTTTTATCGGGCAGTTGTTCTCGAAGATTTCGAGTGTGCGGGTGATATCTTGAACGTACGAACAAACATCTTCTCACAAAGCAGAAAGAATAAAGCGGTACTTGCTTATTTAAGATTGGAATATATTACGTGACCTTCAATTTATTTTGATCGTACATGCGCGGGTAGTTACTGATCCAGTGTTACTGCATAGTTCTTGCCGTCCGTCTCCCTTTATTTCCAGATGTTCTTCGTTCGTCTAGCACGTATATCCCTCATGCTGAAAAGCGCCGACGTCGTGTTCGTGCTAACAGTGTCCGACAGTGCACATAAATACATGTACGAAGCCGTTTCAGCACCGTTTTTAATCCGACCAATTTGAAAAAAAAAACGCCGTAACTGACCAATTATTTTGTCGGCCTGACTGAGAAATGTTCCAAGCTACTTAGTATGTACGAATTATTCGGGATATTTGCTCTTATGATCGAGCGCAGGGAGAAAGTGCACTCACTTTTTCCCATAGAAATGCATTACCGGAAGTCAATTTTGGACTGGTTGCTGTCTGCATTAATTTCCGTCAGCACACTAGCGCCACTTGAACCTCTAGCGTACATTATAGCTCTTTGGTTGTTTCCACTCAGAGCAAGCAATTCGAAGACGTTTGAAGCGGCTGCAGCCACTGATCGCGCTTCCCCGCTACTGTTCGCTGCAGTGCGAGTGAAGCCACCAGATGGCCACCTTGCTGGCATACGATTTGCGGGTTTCGTCCGAATCGGTGCAGAGCAGAGAGAGGAAGAACAAGAGAACGTTCGATTGGCGGTAGACGTGACAAAAAGGCGGCCAGAAGTCTGGTGGAGAAAGACACATCGGTTGAGGGAGTGCAACCGACCAACGGAACACCAAGCGGAAGCGGAAGTCGTGGGAGGCGCGACTGACTAGGCTAGGTCCAGTATCCATTACTGTTGATCACCCAATACAGAGGGGAGAGCCGCAGACTCCAATCCGCTTCCCCGCTACTGTTCGCTTCAGCGCGAGTGAAGCCACCAGATGGCCACCTTGCTGGCATACGATTTGCGGGTTTCGTCCGAATCGGTGCAGAGCAGAGAGAGGAAGAGCAAGAGAACGTTCGATCGGCGGTAGACATGACGAAAAGGCGGCCAGAAGTCTGGTGGAGAAAGACACATCGGTTGAGGGAGTGCAACCGACCAACGGAACACCAAGCGGAAGTGGAAGTCGTGGGAGGCGCGACTGACTAGGCTAGGTCCAGTATTCATTACTGTTGATCAGCCGATACAGAGGGGAGAGCCGCAGACTCCAATCTAGTTTTGCTAGCCTTTTGCTGCGGTTTTCCAGCGTGCTGTAGACACGTTTTCTGCTCGTTCGTCGTCATTCGCCGAAGAAGTTTTTGAGACTCAGTGCACCGTTGAGACGTGCCGTTGTGAAGACATAGGAATTTTTACGAAAGCGCAGTACCTCAGGAAAAAGGCACAACTCGTCGAAAGCAAGTTTTGCCGGTCTGGCGGCGTGTTCAAAGCTTCCTTGGCACGCTTAAGTGCCGTGTTTCTGTGCCTTCGCATGCTTGGACACCGACCAAGAATCGACGCCGTGTGAATGTGTTTTGCGAGTGCAATGTGTGTGAAGCCGTATGTGCCTCTGGATCAGTGTCTTACTTTACTCTGACAACTGTATACTTGCGGCACTCGCGGTTCAGAAACGAGCTCATTCCAGCGTCCAGTAGCGACGGAGGAGGGGGGAAGGTACGTCTTTTTTTCGTCCTTGGGCGATTTACAAAATACTGCTTAAAACAGCTCCTTATCACTGATCAGTACTGGCTCATTATCAACCTACTTAATTGCACTTGACGTTTGAGCGTGGCTCGCCTAATTGTGATTGGTCAACAGATTGCACACGACCATATGGGCTGCGCTTCCCAGATTTTCATTCTCGCCTTCGAAAACCCTCCTTGCTCCACAGATTTGCTCTATTCGTGCTCCCATGTGATCCATTGGTGAAGATTTGGATCATAGCCATGGTTAATAGTACATAAGAACACATGCAGATCTACCCCCCCCCTTTATCGACAGCAACTCACCAGAACAGCTGGATGTTTCAGAACTCCATGGCCGGTATATATATAAATGATCTAAAGGCATCTACGCGCGACACGTTCAGAACTTTAGTGCGGCGTCGATTCTTGATCGGTATCCAAGCGATGCAGCACTCGGCGTGCCAAGGAAGCTTTGATCACGCCGCGAGACCAGCGACACTTGCTTTCGACGAGTTGTACCTTTAGATACGTACGGCTTCACGCGCATTGCACTCGCAAAACACACCACACAGCGTCGATTCTTGGTCGGTATCCAAGCGTGCGAAATCACAGAGACACGGCACTTCGGCGTGCCAAGGAAGCTTTGAACACTCCGCCAGACCGGCGAAACTGGCTTTCGTTGAGTTGTAACTTTTTTCTGTGACACTGCGCTTTCGTAAAATTTTTCACGTGTTCACAACGGCAAGTCTCAATGGTACACAGAGTCTTAAAAAACTTCTTCGGCGAATGACGGCGAACGAGTAGAAAACGTGTTTACAGCATGCTGGGAAATCGCAGCAAAACGCTGGCAAAACCACAAATCGTATCCCAGCCAGGTTGCGTCCGGTGGCTTCACTTGTGGGAGCGGGAAGTGCAATCCAGCAATCGTCATTGAGATCAGTGGCTGTAGCCAATCAGTGATGCAATATTTTCACGTGACACCCTTATGGTGGTGATGATGACAGCTAAAGACTTGGTTCTGGTTTGAAATTGATTGTTTTTGGAAATAAACCTTTTCAGAAAGATGAGTTACTATTGTAAGCAGTGAGAGAGTGCAGGCGAGCTGGTAATCAATCGACATCTTGTAAACAAAAACATGTTTTTAGAGCGTAGGTGTGCATCTAAATAGTGCAAGAAAAATAAAATTTTATGATGATGATGGCAAGTGGTAGCAATTAGGTTGCTGCGTGTGAACGCGGGCGGCCCGTGTTGCTGGTGTTGCAACGTCAAGTTGCTGGGTGAAATTGCTCCGTCTGAAGAGTCCTCTGCTGGGGCATGTCAGATGCCTTCGTTGGTTTGCCCCGTAAGGCCTGCTTCATACGAGGCAACTTTTCCAGCAATTTTGAGGTCGCCGGCAGGTTGTCCCCTAGCTTTCCCTTGATCGAAACGGACGAGCAACTCGAACAACTCTGAGCCGCTTGAAGCGGCAGCAGCCAATCAGGGACGCTATATTTTCACGTGGCACCCCCGTGGTGGTGATGATGACAGCTAAAGACTTGGTTCTGGTTTGAAATTAATCGTTTTTGGAAATAAACCTTTTCAGAAAGATGAGTTAGTATTCTCAACGTCATTCAAAGATATAAAAACATGTTTTTAGCACGTAGCTGGGCGTCTAACTAGTGCAAGAAAATTCAAAGTAAATGATGATGATAGCAAGTCGTAGCAATTCGGTTGCTGCGTGTGAACGTGGGCGGCCCGTGTTGCTGGTGTTGCGGTGTCAAGTTGCTGGGCGAAATTGCCCCGTCTGAAGCGAGCACCCGAATTTGACTTTGACATCGCTCGTAGTCTCGTAGACGTTCGCCTTGACATCTTGGCTACCGTCTGCTGAACTTTCACGTTTTTGTTTCTTTTTTAACGCAGATTCAAAAGTCCGGGAAACGCCAGGACGGGCGCCGACCTGAAGATGTACGACCCATCTGTAAGAAACCCTTTCCACTATGTTAACAGTTTACTGAGATCCTACCAGGTGTATCAGAGAAGAGATAACCGTGTTTTTTTTCACTGCAGCAATAATCTACGCATCGCCCAAATGTACCGCTAGCAGTTGGTACCAGATGCCAAAGTTCTAGAACTTAGTCATCTGAGTCAACAGTTAATTACTTCTAGGCTGGGTGGCGCAAGCTACCGCCCGTTATAGAAGCTACAACCATTATCATTCATCCATCCAAGTGACTTTCGGAAAGTTTCAGTTATAGCGAGTTTGTTTTACTGCGCTCGTACCCACGCGTGCCCACTGGCCGCGTGGAGCAGGTTCGACAAGTGGCTGCACTCTCCGAGTTCGTTTCGGCACCAGCTCTCCACGTGTGCATGCACTCGCTCCACCTAGAAAATCGAGCATGTGCCAAAATGCAATGCCATCATGCCTCGCTCCGGCGAGTAGCAAGAGCAGATGAGGGGGGTTGTCTACTACAATGTGTCATTTGCACAGTGGAACCGAAAAAAAGATTATCTGCTGAAAATCCCATCCCACAGGCAACAGAATCAAACGGAAGCTTGAATTGTGAGTGTCTGCATTTCATGAAGGAAGCAATTGACAACCCGTGCTTTATTGTGCATGTTTTTGATTTCTCTGTTGCCATACAGACTCACTGAAATTTACCAGTGTGTTAAGAAATGCTCAGGACAAAAATATCAGCATGAAAAGCTGATTCTGGGATTCCAGAAACCTGTGACTGTGAAAGTTGAATCCAGAAACCTGTGACGTGTCCAGTCAGCATCCAGGAAAGCTAAACATAATGACTTTACCCGAGGCTTGGGCAAAATCGTTATGTTTAACATTTACCTACGTCAGCTGCCTTCCCCGTTGTATTTTGTTTGAGAAAGCTCTTGTTCTCAAAGCCCTCACCGGAACTAAATTCTGATCAACCTGTATATGACAATAGAAATTGAAAGTATCATGAAACGTGTTGCTGGATATTCCAACAAACTAGTCTTAAGCCATACCCTTTCAGCGGTTTACGCATAATGCTATGCTTAAAATGGATCAAGCTCCTGCGCAGAGAGTATCATCAGTTTTCTCCAGTGTAAACGTCTATAAGAATTGAAAGGTTGCTACCAGCTGTTTTGTAGTCAACTGGTTGCAGAAACGTATGCCTCTGTAATTATCGCTACGACAGCCTAGTGGCTTGAAGTTATCGCAAATACACTACACGTTGCAGCGACCAACAATTATAAATAAACGTTGGCAGCGACTGCACTCTCGCATTTTCACCCGTCACGTCGAACAGAAAGGCACTAGATTCAGTTGAGATAGGTACTTTTACTACAACTGCTATAACATAGATGGCGACAGTATCAGTCCGCGCTTGGTGCATTTGGCAAGTTCGTTGAAGGCTGGTTCTCCGTGTGGCACTCCGTGTGTGCGGTGCATTCTTGGAGAGAACTTGCCTGGCGCCAGTGCTTGTGCAAAGAACTTCCTCTGATATAATGGGCCCATTCGCCGTAGCAGATGCCACTTATACCCATGTATTCGCTGGCAGCTTTTTTCAGATTGAAAATTTCCGAAAATCGCTTATAACTTTTGATTTAGAAAACGGTAAATTCTGATTTAAATCATGTGGTCCTAACCGCTTGCACTACATTTGGGCAGAGGCTGAGTGTTCTTTGATGCACAAGTTTATTTTTTCATTGAGAACAACACTGTTCTCTTTTTTCTTGACCACTGGTAGCCAGTACCACTTTTCATACCTGGTTTGTCCTCGTCCCTTGTGTATTTTCTTCGTTGTTGGCCTACTACAATGCCTGGATCTTCCTGGAACACGTCTCTGATTGGTGCTTAGCATCTTACAGCATGTAGGGATGAGAGATTGTCCCCGTAAGGGCAATAAAGTATGTCACAAGAGCCAATGGGGTATGCTATGAATCCACCTTTTTTCAAATATGTGCTGCCACCTAGACACACGACGGGGTTCGAGGCCACTTGACACCCTAAACTTCGCCTTTGTTTCCGTCGTGGGTTATCTTCGATCCCGAAGCTCAAAGAAGCCATCTTCCTTCTCTGCTCATCCAGAGGGAAGATAGAGAGAGGGTACCGAATCCCTTTACTCTCGAACCGATGTTTCTGCAAAAGGTCCATTGCAGCGATTCTGGTGGTCAGTTGGTTTAAGGAGCGACAGCATACTCCATAATCTTGATAGTTATAACGGAATTGACATGCTGCCCAAGCTTCCGTCGACTGGCAGGCTGCAGGGCGATGAACTGCCGTGGAACAAGCATCTGCATCTATCTCTGCCGCTGTGCCGTCACTAGGATTGCGGCAAACCGTGACAGCGCACTGTTACAACCTCACCAGGCATAAATTGAGGGTTCCGAATAAAGATGTGGTAAACACGCACTTCAAGGAGGGTTCTAGGTACTGCAGTTCTGCTAGCACCACTTTTGCAGTCACCAAAGCCACAATATTGAATCTGTTCCTCTTTTCCAGTTATGAAGACCGGCGTGGTGAGCCAAGCCAAGGGATCGGCTTACATCGAGATGGGCAATACCAAGATCATATGCTCCGTGTAAGAATATTTCTGTATGGCCTAGAACAACTCCACGAATCGTTCGCAAACTGCTTCTAGTCAGGCCTATTGAAATAATATTGGCAACCGCTCCCGCACTTGGGCATCATCCTCAAAATACTCACGAAGACTAAAACTTTGTAGAACGTGAATCGGGACCCGCAATGCTCTAACCTTTCTTTTTAGTACTTGAGCCTAATACTCGAGCGTTAGAGGGGCTGCGAACAGGGTGTATTGTGCATGTCCACAATCACCTGAATACGCAGCAATTCAGGAACCTCCTTGGAACAAAAAACCCAACGTTGGTTGTTGCTCATGCAAAGTTGCGTGCTCGCACATTTGAGCGCACAAGTATCTCGTTGCTCACCTCGCAGTGTTTTGTTCTAGGTACGGTCCGAGAGAGATAGCCCGTCGCCGGGACTTCACCTTCAAAGGCCAGATCAACTGCGAGTTCCAGTTTGCCCAGTACTCTTGCCCGGTGCGACGACAGGCAATGAATGACGCCGAAGCGCGGCAGTACTCGCAACTCCTGGAAGAAGCCCTAGCTCCGGTTGTGTGTTTGGTACGAATGCCATTTTTTGACCTCGGTTTTACCAGATATCCACACTTTATCTTATGGCAAGTTCCCTCGGTTGTTTTAGAGTGGTGACCTATATTCATGACGGAGCACGCCTTCCAAACCATTTGTGTTAAGGCAGGGTAAGGTCGGCTTGCCTTTAAGGTAAGGCGTCACTGGTTTATGTTGTAGATTAGAAATTAAGCCATTGCAATACGACTGCATTTGGAATCTAACTGGCATCGCGCAGTAGTGATACACGACCGCACACCGGTAAGGTGATCATCCAAAGCGAAATAAGCAGCTGTGAGGTTGAACCCACAATCCTTGAGTTCTGCTGTATAAGCTTTCACTCCACATGCTTCGAGCTGCTGTGCGTTAGCATACTTTCCCCCATACGCATACTAAATCTGTTTGCCTCTCTTTACCGTATTTGCTCGAGTAATAGCCGCGCTGTTTATGAATGAAGTCTGTGGATCTGCTTTCCTGCGAAGCGCGGGGATAGCGAATCACTGCGACTGGCAGAAAAATGGCAACGATTTACGGGACAGACATAGCGTCTTCATGCGAAAATGCTATCTACTCAGGTCAGATTTTTACGGAGAATCGTGTTCTCGACCCCGTTATTCGCTGTGACTATTATGCAGAGAACAATAATTGGCTGTATGTCTGTTGTGCAGGAATGTAGACGCAAGGGCTTATTCATAAGAAGTGCGGCTATTACTCGGGCAAATACGGTATATGCTGCTTGCAGACCATGCAAGTGTTTGTGGCTTATCGAGTAAAGAAACTACAGAGATAGCATGTTGCACTTACAGGATTGTTATACTATATGATATAGCCGTGGTGGCATCTGTGTTTGCTTTTCACGTCACTGAACCACTTTAAGTGCTGCTAGAAAAGCTAGATATTTATGGAATTCGAGGTCAAGCACTTCTTTGCTTAAATCATACTTAGGTCACCGTAAACAGTTTGTTCATCTTAAAGGGCAACTCCGCTCAATTCCAAAAAATTTAGGCTTCCTTGTGATTCACATTCACAAAGCACTACTAAACAACTCTACGTCTTCGGATTCGCGAAATGTGGAATATTATTTGTGTAATCCTAATTCAAACATCAGCAGATACCGAAACCGAAACTTCGGCTGCGTCAGGCAACATCGGTCTCGGGTCGTCAGAGGCATGGCACGTCACGTCGAACCACGTGGTCTTGTGACGTTCGGGAGGGAGCAAGAAACAGGACACGCAACGCGGGCAGGCTTTTTTTTTTTTTTTTTTTTATTGGACGCGGGCAGATTGTTTTGCGTGGCGTGGACGGTGATGGCCTGAGGGAGAGGAGGAAGGGGAGAAGACGAAAGAGAAGGGGAGTGGAGAAACAGACCGGTAAGCGCGCAGGGCAGCGCAAAGTAGCGCATCCGTGTTTCGGTGATCACATGAACGCCCGGTCAGCCAACACCGGGAGGAGAAACTCATGACGTCATCTTTCAATTTCGCTCTGAGAAGTAAAAACAAGCAAAACGTGAGAATGACGTATCATGCCTCTGACGTAGTGGCTCAACGTTGGCCGATCCAACTCCGTGGCATTGACTGCGCTGATGATTGCGCCCATGGGCGCAATCATCAGCGCAGTCAGTGCAAGGGGGGCACTTGCCCCCCCAGTTCTCAGAGTGGGGGGGCAAGGCATGCGTTTCGCCCCCCCCTGAAACGGCCGCCACTGGGCAGAGCAGACACAGGCCGGCGGCGCCCAAGGAATACCAAGGGCACTGCCCCCCGACCCGCGCGGGCATATTTTTAACGCGCAGGCGATACAAACCCTAGCAACGGTGCTCACGCACGCCGGATTGGCTGGTTTGTGGAGCCTTGCCCCACGAACAAGGCTACACGGTAACCTAACGGAATCCATCCGGGAGACATGGGCCGGACGGGCCGTCCAGACCAGGACGTAGGCCCTTACACAAAATAAAGTTTTGCTTGCTTGCTTGGAGATAGGCGCTGCCGCCGTCAACATAGGCAGCGGATGCAATGCGAGTTTCCGAAGAGGTAGCGTAACTTAGTGGTGAGATGTCTGCCTCATACGTGTCAGACCCGGGTTCTATTTATGGTGTGGGCCGGCTTACTTCCTTTTATTTTTTTTCTCGAACATTTTGTTTTGTCGAGGCATTTGGCGATATTTACATTTCTTTTTTACCATTAACACTAAAAAAACTAATGTTGACGAAACATCGCTAAACTAAATCGTATCGACTCTATTTACGGAAGTGCATGGGGGGCAGCGGGGCTTGGGTTGCCGACCGGACGCCGCAAAGCGGCGTGTACGGGGGGTGGGGGGGGGGCTAGGTGGGTTAATAGATTTGTAATTAGCAGCCGCACACCGTCACCGCGAAGCGGCGTGAACGCAGGCGCGGGGGTGGGTTAACGCGCTTCGAGTGATACACGAGCAGCCCATCCGGCGTGAGCGTCGTTGTTAGGGGTTCTATCGCCTGCACCGTAAAAGGAGCAGTGTGTGCACCTCCTGTAGTGGGCAAGAATACCTACATTGGAGAGAAGCGGGGACAAGCCCTTTCTTCAAATGCGTCAAGTCTCCTTGAGCTTCGGAATACAAAGAAACGCCACTATTCGGAGCTAATCCCACAGTTACTCGACCTCTCTTGCGTCGTGTCTGTTCGCTCCCCGCGCCTCGTAGCAGTGTTGTTGCAGTGGGGGGGCTCGTTAAAATTTTGGGGTTTTTTGGACTATCTAAATCACTTTCTTCCTTCCCATCCCCCCCTTTTCTACTCCGCATGCTTCCCCCTCTGCAAATATCAGCTGACCTTCCGACATCTTTTCTGTGTTGATAGGCAAAACAACCACTAAAATTAGAAAGTAATTTGTAATTTGAGTGGAAGTCACTCGGAAAAGTAGTTAAAGTAAACTACGAATTACTAGAATATAAATGTAATTAAAAGTTACTAAACTACCTAGAAAAGTAGTTAAACTACAGTAACTTGAGTAAAGTAGTTGAACTACGTACAAGTCTGGCCCGGCAGGCGCTCTGCGTAAGGGTTTTCACCTATCTGCCTAGCCCCGCACACCATCACATGGGCCAAGAAAGGTGTAGTTTTACTGCAGAGGAGAAATCAGCAGGGTCCAAGATGGTGACAATGGAGGATGGGGGACTGTTCCAGTGGCTGATGGCTTGAGAAAGGAATGACCAATTGAAAGCGTTAGTAGAGTCAGAAATGTGCTTGATGGTGCAGACGTTGTTGAGGCGAGAAGATGTTCGGTCGGGGGGTAATAACAAAGTGGTTTTGAGGTCGGGAATGTGGTAGTAGATTTTGTGAATAAAGCACAGCTGAGAGACTTTTCTGCGAAGCTGCAAAGAGGACATGGTTAGTTCAGTTTTTAGCGCTGAGACACTGAAAAAAAAAGTCATAAGTGGATGAAATGAAGCGAGCAGCTCTGTTCTGAACTGCCTCTACAGGGTATTGATGAGGTACAGTCGATGGGTATTCCAGATGGTTGAAGCATATTCTATTTTTGGTCTGACGTACGTGTCCAAGGTTAGCTTACGAACAAAGGGTGGAGCCCTTTTTAAGTTACGTCTGCTTAGTCCAAGAGTTCCAGATGAATCGGCAGTAATGACTTCAATGTGGTTATTTTAGGGAAGGTCAGATGTTAGTCTTACACCAAGGTATTTATACACAGTAGCGGTCTCAATCAGATCGGAGTACAAGAAGTAATTAAATGACAGTGTTTTTTTTTTTTTTCTTGGTGAAGTGGATTAGTTTGCGTTTATACTTGTTTAATGACATAATCCACTCTTTGCACCAATTGTTAATTTTCTCTAGATCTTCCTGAAGCTGGTTATTATTTTGCACACAAGTTACTTTGTTATGGATGACGCAGTCGTCGGCGAAAAAGCGTTTTTTTTTAAGAAATCCCAATGGGGATGTCATTAATAAATATTAAAAAGAGTAAGGGCCCAAGTACGAACCCCAGGGGAACACCAGGAGATACATTTATTAAGGAAGATTCATGATCATCATGGACGTGACCTGTACACGGGAAAAAAGAAAGTCACGAATCTATCAAACGGTTATTTGGTCGAGGCAAAAAGATGATAGCTTAGAAAGAAGGCGTTGATAAAAAAACACGGCCGAACGCTATGGAAAAAAAAAAAAAAAACTGCGTCAGTTTTTTTCATTTCAAGGTTCAAGGTTCAAGGTTAGTGTGCAAGTCATGGATGAAGTCGCAGAGTTGTGTTTCGCAGGAAAGTACAGTCTCCGGCGATATGAAAGACCCACTGGGAGCGCGTGGCCGAGGCGGTGGCTGGTGGGGGCGCTGCGAGCGCTCCGGGCAGTTCCATTCTGCTTCGAGGGGAGGACGCTCATTCGGCACTCGGCACAAACTGATAAGCGCGTTTCGCTTTATCTGAGCCCGAGTGAGCGTCCTCCCCTCGAAGCAGAATGGAATTGCCCGGAGGGCTCGCAGCGCCCCCGCCAGCCACCGCCTCGGCCACGCGCTCCCAGTGGGTCTTTCATATTGCCGGAGAGTGTACCTTTTTGAAAACCGTGCTGCTGTTTAAAGAAAAGAAATGGGATGATAGGTACCTCATGATATTGGAGTAGAGGATATGCTCAAGTAGTTTGCAAGAAATTGAAGTCAATGAATTAGGGCGATAATTATATGCGGAAGAGCGGCTGCCCTGTTTAAAGACTGGGAATTACCCTTCCCACCTTTTGGTCAGATGGAAGGCACCTTTGTGATAAGGACTGAATAAAGATAAGTTTTAAATACTCACTCGAAATAACACTGGTGTTTCTTTTAAATTTTAGAGTTGATGTTATCGGTTCCAGCGGACGAAGTAAGTTTTAGTTTATCAATCAATGTTATAATACCGGCGGAGTTAACGTAATAGGATGCATGCGCTCGTAAAGCTCTTCAGGGAGAGTGGGGACGGAGTCCAAGCACTCGTTAGTAAACACTGATGAAAAATATTCGTTAAACACAGAACTATCATGGTCGACGTTGCACATCCGACCATTCCTAACTCTCCCCATCTTCCTAAACGTCCGTGTGTGTCCGAACACCAGAAACCGGAATTTTAAAGGTTAAAAACGGCACGTTGCGAATATGGAACGCGCACTTTCATGCAAAGCTGACGTCAAGTGACTCAAATCGAAAAACATGCATATTTACAATATTGTTATCTCTTCTGGTGAAGGCTCAGCAACCGTTGCATCCGTTTTCGCGCACGAAACGGCGACTACCAGAGAAAGTAAGAACGCAGTGATTGCCTTTATTTTAACAATGTAAACACACTTGCAGGCGTGCGCTGATGAAGCCTCAAAATCAAAGCTCTCGTAGTGTGATTCGTGACTGTGCCGGCTACTACCCAACCACGTTGTCACGCCACTTTCTGGAAGCATACACCAAAATTACAAGTAAACACACAAAAGCGACATCGATACAATTATCTTCTAGAATATCACCTTATTTAGTCATAACTCTTTCAATAGGCACTACAAGTTGTATTTATTTTAAGAAGAAGAAGCAAAATTTTTTTCGTGAGAAAAAACAAAATATCAATGTTAAGTCTGGTAACGTTGTAATTTTGCCGAATCATTGCCAAATCTTTAGAAAAGTTGGACAAAAGTTGCGCCGAATTTTCGATTTGGGGGGGGGGGGGGGGGGGGGGGGGGGGGAGAGGGTCTGGTTTGCCCCCCCACTCAAAAACAAGTTGGTACGCCACTGATTGCGCCTCGCGCCGCGCGCTAGAGTTGGCAGATTTCGGCGACTTGGCTCGCTTGAAGGTTTGCTGGCCAGTTTATTAAATAAATAAACGGAATTAGATCGTAATATCTGACGTGGGGTCTTCCTATATGATACTGAAGAGGGCTACATAGTTTTCTAAATATCAAAAATGAAGCGGAGTTGCCCTTTAATGGTGTCAAGTCTTCAACAAAGACAATTATATCCGGTGTACCACAAGGAAGCATCTTAGGGCCGTTACTGTTTAATATATACATTAATGATGTTGTAAACATAAATCCACTGGCTAAATTCATAATATACGCGGACGACACGAGCCTCTTCTTTTCTGGCGAGACTGGCGACGAGCTTATCAGCTGCGCAAACGGAGCCCTAACAGCGTTGCAAAAATGGTCCTCAGATAACGCGCTAAACGTCAATGCAAGTAAGATGAAGGCAATCATCTTTCAGCCTAAAAACAAAAATGTTTCTACAACTAAGACCCTTGTCCTAAATGCAAAGTATATAGATATTGTAGATAATTTTAAGAGTTCAGGTGTAATTTTCAATCTGTACTTATCTTGGGAAAATCATGTAAATGATTTACGCACTAGATAGTCAAAGGTCATTGGACCAGCTTCTCGTAACCGTTTTGTTCTACCGAGAAATGTTAAGTTTCTTTTATACCAGACTTCATTTCTTTCTCACCTGAATTATTGTTATCTAGTTTGGAGCACAACCACCCGCACAAATTTAAAAAAATACTCCTATTGCAAAAAAAAAATATGTGCGTCTCATTGAGAATGCTTCTTAAGACTCTAGCACCCAGGGTCTGTTCATAAAATATAGTATACTTTCTGTTTACAACATGTACAAGTATAGACATGCGATCCGTTTTAAGTGAGAAAATAAAAGAAATGGGGATAGCTTAGTAAACCTTGCGGAGCTAAAAGAGCATGCAACTTCCTACCCAACTTCGTCAGCGGAACATTGGACTGTGCCACTGTGTCACAACAACTATTCAATGCAGTGACTCAGATACACACTTCCTATTATATATTGAACTCCCTAATAAAAAATAGCATTGATATTATTTCTGTTGCAATTCAGGAATTACGAACTGAACTATTGTGGGGTGAAAACGAATGAATCGATTTATGAGACCTGTTTAGTCTTGTATTTTACTTTGTTATGTCGGTTTTCTCAGTGTTTTTCGCTGTTGCTTTGTGTTGACTTCTGTATATGTAGGGTTGTTCGTTTTCGGGTTCTACATTTTTTTTAAATTCGGGGTGGTAAGAATCGGGTGCTATTTTTCAAGCTGATAATCAGGGAGAAATCAGGTTTTTTGTGGAAACATTCCGAAATTCGGGTTTTTTCGGGTTAAATTTACAAAGTACTCAGTAATACATTTGTTTTTATTTTTATTTTTTATTGTAGGGTATTAAGAGTTTCTTAATGCTAATGCATTAAGACTAGGGATCTGTTTCAAGCTGGTAATCGGGAAGATATCAAGGTTTTCCAGCTCCGACTGCCGTCGGTCGCTTCAAGGGAAGCGCCGCCCACGGAATCCTCCTCTCTCTCAGGTGTTAACAAAAACCCCGATCGTTCGAGGGACGGTCGTCTTCGATCAGATATTTCGCTATAGAATAAATCTGTTAAGTTGTCCCGATCTGTTTACGCAACTGACTGGCTCGGACGTTGTTCGTGAGAAAGGTAGACCGCCAGCGAGATGGCCGTGCTACCCGAGAGACCCTGCTGGGCGTCGACACCTAACAGCAGTCGAAGGGAGATCGATAGTGCATTTCACAAGCTGGGTGCAACAGGGTTGAAGCTACGTGGCGTGCCGAGGCGGTTCCACCTACACAGCGGGGGGACGGAAATGTCCCTCCGAGGTCCCAACGCCTATTGTCGCTTTTCTTCAGCCGGCCTCCGTAGAATGTCACAGCTTGCGAAATGAACTATAGGTCACTGTTGTCCCTAAGTAGGGCTGATAGTGTGTGTGCACGCAAACTCCGTGCGGCATAATAATAAATAGGTTGGTTATCTGGTTTTGGAATTCGGGGAAAAATCAGGTTTAACCCGATTCTCCTGAAACATGTTCGGTCTGTAAAAATCGGGTAAAATCGGGTTTTACCCGAAAATGAACAACCCTATGTATATGCCACTAGACGGGAGCAAGGGGCTCCGTCAAGCTGTTTTCACAGCTTTTGTCCCTTGTTCCCTCCATTTATGTATCGAAATGGAAAATAAAGTTCTTTAATAATGATAATGATGTTACATTGTTGCAGCACAAGTTTCCTAAATCAACGGTCGATGTTTTCGTCTTTGTGATCGAAAACGATGGCGGCGGTACGTGCCTCTTCTGATTCTGGGGTTTCCGACTCTTGTAGGTGATCCTTCATAACTGCAAGTGCTTTTCTTCCTTCCTCGTCTAGCCCTGGCAGGTGCAATCACGACAGCGGGACTGGCCCTGGCTGATGCAGGCATTGACATGTACGACATGGTGATTGGCTGCGGCTTGGTAAGGCAGTTTTACTGTTACTGTAGTACATTGAAAGGCAACTGTGCTCCATTTAAACTTTTATCATACTATTACACATTGTGATTGGTTTTTCAGAGCAGTAGACACTTTTGAAAAAATGTGGCTGCAGACATTCCTCCTCCGCGTAGCTATGAACTTCGACACAAGGGCAGCCTATGTGATGGTTGGTGAAGCATCACATTTGTCCCTGGCGGCCCAAGTCCCTCTCGTTCGCGCCATTTAGCGTAGTGCGATAGCTTTATCTTTGGCGGAGTGGCTCAACGGTGCATTCTTTGTATAAAAGAACCCATGGAGAAGGACATACGGTCCAGTCCACTTATAACGATATTGCCGCGCGCCAAGTAGGCAGCGCGGCCGTAGCCTAAAGGTCCGTTCACACTCTTGCAACCGAGTACGACTGAGAGAGACCAGACCGGTTTTTAAGCCTCTTGCGACTTCTTAGGACCAGCTCCGCTGTAGCGCATCCGGTTCTAAGAGGTCGCAAGAGGCTTAAAAACCGGTCTGGCCTCTCTCGGTCGTACTCGGTTGCAAGAGTGTGAACGGGCCTTAACGGTTATCGCGCTTACCTCCCACGCGAAGGGCCAGGGTTCGATTCCTGGCCGCGGCTACGCATTTTTGTTTACACTGTAATGTGATGTTCTGGTGAATTCGAGAACCGTCTAGCTGATTCGAGGTTAGAATGTTCTCCGCGTCGAACCTTCTACATCGAATGCTCCAGAAGCCAACGCGTGTACAAAAGCGGCTCCGCCTGGCAAGCAGGATTCAGTCTCGCCCCAGCGTTCGACTCTGCTGCCACGCCGACTTCGACGCCCGCGACGCTCTATTATTATCTTTTGTTCTCTTTTATTTTTGGCACAAGTTCGCCACATTAAACGTTCATTTCTTTTTGTTTATTTGTTGTTTTTGGTCAACACCCGTGACAATATTATTAAATGCGGAACATCCGATCGTTATAACCGATTATCGTTGTATCCGGACTGACCCTGAAAACTGCCCAAAATAGTTCCCCCAAGCAGAAGGTTACTCACCAGTGTTTACCGAATCGCACCATAGAAGAAGCGCCGCTATATAACAAAGTTTTATTGTAGGGTCATCAGCAAGCACGCAATGAAATGGTGTCAAACACGCTACAAAAAAATCCAAAGCATGTTCTCGTTTTGGATCGTAAGAAACCACTGGTACAGGGCCTCCTCAACATCCTCGTACAAGGCTTCCCTAAGCCTTTTCCGCTGGTCGTCAAAGCCGCTTGTTCCAGCCTTCTTTATTACGACGTCCCCGGATTTCAGGATGGTCGATAACGTCGACTGAGAGTGCTCATACTTCCGGACGAGACTTCCGACCTTGAATCGTTGCCGCCAGTCACGTAGGATTTGCTTTTTCTCCTCGAAAGAGATAGCTTTTCGCTTCGTCGGAGCCATCTTTCACGCCAGCGACGCAGGGAAGAGGAGGGCGGGGAGGGGTTACGAGGTTACGGGTATGATGATGATGATAGCACCGACGTTTTAAGGCCGCGTGCAGTGCCTACTCACGGAGTATTTGGTTGGGGCCCATCGGCGATGATCGCGTCCGCCGATTTCGGTCGTTTCTTCGCGGAATTTCACTATTTTTATCTCATTTTCTGTTGAATTTTCGTAGTAAACACATTCTACGCTATCATTTATTGATAGTTATATCCTATATGCCGGGAAAAATTCATCGCTATATATGGTTTATTTTTACATAGAACCAATGCAAACATTGATGCTTCTACAAAAATTGATCGTTATAACCGATATATCGTTATAAGTGGTATTGTTATAAGTGGACTGCACTATTTCGTAAACCCGTGTTTGTAATGGAGGCAGATAGGTTTCGCACGTTCGCAGCTTATGTTAGCATTCATAGTAAGCATCTTAAATTGTTGTCATTGAAGGCCAGCAACATTCCGATTTTCTCTGCACAAAAATTTAACCCCTTGTGGTGCTTTAAAAGACAGTGGCATAGTGTAACGACCCAATGAGTTCTATTGAATATTGATCATAAATCTACCTGCTCACCGAAATCTCTCCTTGTTTGAAATCTCTCTAAATCTTGTTTGTGGTGGCTAACGTCTATTTCATTTCTAGCTGTAAGGCTTATGGTTGTATATATTTGGGAAAACAATTGCAGCGTCAAGAGGGCCACACCTGCTTAATAGACCCAACACATGATGAGGAGACGGCGCCAGTGGTGAGTTTGTCTTTATTTCCGCCAAACTTATTTATCAGCTTGGTTCAGCTTCTCAAGCTGAAAGCTCCTTGGCTCTGTTTGGCTTTTGAACAAACCTTGGCTTTGACTATGGCTTCGCTTGGTTTGAAATGCTTTTACTGGGGTTTGTGGTGTGCTGTGGTTTTTCGCATTATGGATTTTCGGAATGATCGATCTCGGTCCAGCTTTTGAGTACACATTATAAGGTGGTTGGTGGTGATTTGGCCTTGCATCCTAACAGTGTCCGTGGGGTGCTCTATCTCCTTTGTTCATTCCAAAAACTGTATTGGTTGTTTGAAATGCATGCCTGGTCTCTGCTCTTCTGTTTCGTGCTCTTTAAGGCTTTTGCTTTTCCCCCGCCTTTTGCAAGACTAGAAGAACGACTGGTGTTCTCATGGGTAAGTTACGCTCAAATGAAAGCTTAGCTTTTGTGAGCAGTGCCATCAAACCTTGAGGTAAAAGCATGGCAAAAGGATGTGCTACTTGCTGGCTAACGAATTGAGCTCTTCATTTCAGGAGGAGAGAAATTTGGAGCTGAGCTTTGGTCGCATGACGCTGGGTTTCATGCCGGCCTTGCAGCAAGTGGCAGCTCTGGTACAAGACGGGGACCTGGATGCTGCGTCTGTCGTTGCGGTGAGGTGTGCTTCTTTTCCAAGGGATGCATCAGACTTGAGACAGGCCTGGCCTCGTTGAAATGGATGTTTATTGCACGACAAAACAACCCCGGTCGCGTGGGTACATGGCATGGGCATTGACAGCTATGATCCATGCCCATGCTTGTGGTGCGGGTGTTTCTTACGTTACATGCATTTCCATTCTTCTTTTTCCCACTGGAATATAAGGGCATCTCTCTCATTGCCAGCCACCAGCCACTGCTGTGTCTACCGTGATGTCTGCCTCGCTGAAGAAGAAACGAGAAAATAATTACCTACCTTTCAAAACCGCTTTGAACAGAAGCACACATCTGCCAAGTTTCCCAAATTGTCCAGAAATCTCCCGAATTCCGTTTGCATGTTCCGATTATATGGTCGTCACTTTGGATCCCCCGTAAAATGGCATCAACGTTGTATAGATCAACAGAAATTTTTATTTTTTTTTATTTTTTTACGTTGTGTAGCCACATTGCTATTGTCAACATGCATCTGTTTGTGAGTCGGCGTTGAATTGCGGCTATCTAAGGGCAGCCTCATTCTGGACCACGTCAGGGCTTCTTTTGTTTCTTGTTTTGGAGTTTGGTTATGACTGATGGCATTGTCTAAACTCAAGAATTTTTTCTTGTGTTCCTGAAGTCCTGTGCAACTAGGTTTCCTAGTTACTTGTCATCAAGAAGAGGTGACAGGTTTGGAGCTGGTAAGATTTGCACCTGCGACGTCAAGGTCTACATCGTTTCTCAGAAGCACCTGAACTAGCTTCGGGTCGCAGAAAAGCCGGGAAAAATTTAGAACTTTATTTGAAAATAACTGAGAGGACAGCCTGAATTGTGCGGAACGCTTTCTCATGAGTTTTCGTTTCTAGCATAATCTGCTGCCAGTCATGATTGACCAGGTTGCAGCGCTGTTTAGGGAGACGTTTCCAAAACATGACGCCTCGAAGCGGTGTGGATGTGAACGGGCAAAGACAACTGCCATCATTGGGGAATGGACTAAGGCTGTGCAAAACTCACCGCTGTAGCATTTGAGGTGCCATGCTTTCGCAATCACGGGAGACCCACCCACGCACTTCTATCATCATCTTTGACGTGCTAATGGCGGCCTTCTGGAGACGAAGGTTGCCATTAGCATGTCACGGATGATGATAGGAGTGAACTCACGAGTGAAGGTAGAAGTAAAGATATGCATCGAAGCAGATAGCCCGGTCCATTCCAGATGTTGGCACAATGCAACGCATGTTTGGATATGAGCAATGCATCAGCATTAATTTTGGGCTTCCGTCGAATCGATCAGTTGGCAAGCACTCTGTACACTTGAACTTCCAGTACTGTGCTGTACTTCAAAATAATTCACAACATCAAAGGCCCAGTGTATCTGAAGAACCTGTATACGAAAAGTACCACCAATCACTGTCTAAAAAAGAAAAAAAAAAGTCTAAAATTTATTGTTTGTTTTAGAAAATTCCTCCTCGCACTACCACTGATTGGTCAATTGTTCATCTGGTTTCGGTTTTTCACTTCCCTCCGCCATTTTAGCCTTTTGTTGGCTAATCACAGCCCCTTCTGCTAAGGCACAGGGCAGAGAGGCCGCTTAGGCGACATTAGCATCGAGATGGGAAAGGGAGAGACTTGCAAAGGTGGGGAAAGAGAAAGAATCTCGAGATGAAGAGAGCGGGGCACTACTTTTTGTATACAGGTTCTTCAGATACATTGGGCCTTCGATGTTGTGAATTATTTTATAAAATGGTTTACGCAGGTCAGTGCCTCATAGAAACAGGTAGTTTTTTTGTCACCATGAAACCTGAAACAGATTAAAAGAAAACTGTATGGTGAAGTGCACACTCGCGTTTCCCATTGACGTGCAAAAGTGTGGCTCAACTAAACAACATTTTTACTGCCATTAGCATGACAAAGGTTATATCAATGTTTCGGCCACTATGGTCGTTTTCACCTCAAGGATGGTGGTAAAAAAATTCTGGCGCCTCGCCGAGCGTCACTAATTTCTCCCTTTTTGTAGAGAATTAAGATATATGCAGATACATTTTAGATTAGGTATTTGTTATCTTATCAAGATGTACACGTTTCAAACGCCCAAAGCATTGCTTCTCTCTTCGACAACCAAATCTTGTAAGAACTGCTTCTCGTGGCATATGAACAATGTGGAAAACCTTCCTTTTCTTGAGGTGAAAACAAGTATTTAGTTTAGGAAAGAGTTTTTTCGTTAAACATTTGACCATAACGTAAAGGGTGCATTGCAACAACGACAGGGCTGGCACAGCTCTGCTGTTTATTCGGCATACTTTTACGTTGGTGGACTTGGGAGTGACTTCTTTGTCCGTGGCTCTATTTTCAGGACATGAAGGCTCTTGTCAGTGCCTGCCACCAAATCTACCCTCTGGTACAAGATGTCCTGCTCAAAGACATCAGGGACATGGCAGGGGGAGAAAACAAGGAAAAATCTATGGACGACGACAACGAAACCATTGCTTCACCGTGCTGAGTGTTGATTTGGTCGGTGGTGGCCACCAAGTGCATCATGTTCACGCTCATCGTGTGTAAATAGGTGTCCAGAAACACTGGCATTGAGATTAAAGTGTGAAGGGTCTTGCATGGCTCTCTTCTTCCTTGCATACACATAAATAAAGGCTGGTTTGCACATTTGCATTTGAGTCTGATCGAGCGCTTTGCAACTGTTTACGATTACTCACGATAAGAAACACGCTGGTGCCGTCTACCAGGCAGCGCTGGAATACTTCCTATCCATGTGTATTAATTTTTTATACATCATTCTTTTTCAGTAAGTTTGAAATAATGTTGAAAATGTTATAAGCCGCCATTTCTCGTAGGTGGTACATAGATTTGATCTCGTAAACGCTGTTAACACCTTCCGTCAGGAGGGTTCCAGGGCTACTGATGAATGGCACCATGGGCTGGTTTGTTCTTGCAGGCAGTTGCAATGCGGTCGGTCACTAGCATGGAAATGTGTGAATACACAGAACCCTTATGCATGAATTGAGGCTGCACATGTTAGAACCAGCTAACTCCACTTACAGCTGTGTATTTTGCTCTGATCTCTCTCGGTATCTGTTATCGTGCGAGTACTGTCTCAAGTCGGTGCCATCTCCGCATGCAGCATTGGAGGTTGCGGACATTTGCATCACACGTCTGCCCATTAGTATCGGGATGCTATTCTTCACACAATAAATTACTTCTACCTTGTATTGACTTAATTTTGTGAATTGCAAAATAGTGTGAAATGTCAATCACGCTTATACATTGTCCATACATTAGGCCTAATTAGGAACAGCAAAATATTCTGAAAACTACTATTCTGGCACTCAAAATATTGGGCTTGTGTGTATAACATCATTTACAGTATGTGGTTCTTGCAGTTAGCCTCTTGTTTGTTTTCCGGCCATTATTGTGTAAGTTGCTCCACATTTATGTGTATATTCATGTAAAGCACATGCAAAAAGGAAGAAAAAAAAATACTTTGGGCTATTTATAGTCTGTAATGCTTGGTACTGCGGAGGTAATGTGCGCTCCTAACAAATCCTTATGCCAGCAGAAACTGGGGGAGAGAAGACGAGAGCGCGCATGTCGTCAGAATGCTGAGCTCTGGTCGGAATGATTAATGGGTGGACTCAAATTTAGCTGCCTTTGTCTCCACTGCACTCGTCGAATGCAAAAGCCAAACGTTGAATGCCGACGCTCCGTGCTCTAACGCGTTCGACGTGTGCAGTAGAGAGAAAGGCAGTTAGCTTTAGGTCTCCCCACTAATCATTCTAACCAGAGCTCGGCGTTCTGATGTCCCCGCATGCCGTCGTCACCACCTCTTTTTCAGTTATTCGGAATATATTCTAAGGCCTTGGAATTACTGGAGCAGTTAGAGACGAGAAAGCTGCATCAACTTGACCTACCCCCTAGTTCGTGTTTTGAAGCACCGTGAATACCACTTGAAAGGGTTTGGTTAATTACCAGAACTAGGTTGTACCTGGCACTTCTGAGATCTTGGATCATGATGAGGTATTCTCTCGTAAAGCACATGTTCTGATCGCTGGCGTGTATCAACAAAGTCCGGTAATCACTTCATATCACCGTGGCGTTGGCGCAGTGAGGAAATGCTGAAGGCTCGGTCACACAATTGCGCCTGAGTGGTACAGTTATGCAGGTGGCACCTATCGGGAAGCCCTAGAACACATCCGATCTTCGTATGCTGGGTGGCACAAGCGGACCTTTCGCTGTAAAATGAGCTGGAAAAATCGGTGCCTGCACATAGGATTGATCACGTCAGTTTTACTGTGAAATTTGAAGGCATATTTCTCTTTCTGTAAAAGTACAAATAAAGAGCACTAAACTTGCCAAAGTCAACATCGAGCGTGTTTGCAGACGACTGAGTTAGCGACGCTATTAACTCGTGGCGCCATCTCCCGATAAACGGAGCGAGCGGGCAGCAGGGTGCGTCATCTGCTCGCTGTGACTATCGCGAGACGGCACTACAAGTTAATATGACGAAAAGCTGAGAAAGAGAAGAGGACGAGAGCGAGCGAGAACGTCAGAACGCTGAGCTCTGGTTGAAATGAATAGCGGGTAGACCGCGAAGTTAGCTGCCCGTTTCTACTCGCACTTCAAACGCCTTCGATTGCGCCAGCGTTCGCGTTCGAACGTGTGCGAACAGAGTAGTGACAAAAGGGAGTTTTCGTAGACCGCGTTGCCCCCTCCGCTAAGCTTTCCGCAACGAAGAAGTTGCTACTGCGCCTGCGCGCCGATAGCCTTGACTGTGGAGTTCCCGCTATCGTAGCGGGTTGCGGAGGGCCTTGCGGGACGGCGAAAACGATCTACGAAAACTCCCTAACGACCGCTAGCTCTACGTCTATCCACTGATCGCTTTAGTCAGAGCTCAAAGTACTGACGTCTCCGTGCCGACTTTTCCGGTTCGTTTTACATCGACGGATCCACTAGTGCCACCCTACATTTTACGTATCATTCTTTTAACGTTCTTAAAATAGTGATGACAAGGATATAGGCACTGCAAACGCTGCAAAGCCTTGAGTCTATACCCGTTTGCACCTCAAGAAAAAATGAAGTTTTGCTCAATGTTCATGCGCCGCGCGAAGTAGTTCTTACAATATTTGATTGTCGGAGGCTGAAGCGATATGCTTCTGGCGTTTGAAACGCGTGCGTCTTGATAAGAGAACATATATCTAATCTAAAAGGCTCCTGCATATATATATCAATTCTCAGCATAAAAGGGGAAATTAGTAATGTTCCGCGAGCAGCTATACTTTTTTTTATTACGGTTCTTTAGTACGGAGGTTGGAAGGGTTTCGGGCCACTCGATAGACGGCGGCAGTATGTCTTTTCTCCTGTGTTCAAGAACCGAAACTTGGAGCTCACAAACCAAGGCTGGAGCGATAGGTGGGACGCTGCAAAACCCACAAACGTCACTCATATTCGCCTCGAGATCGAACCGTGTCGCCACCGTGCGGCCAAAATTGGAAACGCGCGAAAGCGGGGATACCGCCGTGCGTCGTCTGCTACGGGCGCACGCTCAGAAGCGTAGATCTCGACGACGCAAGCCCGTTTCCGGCTGAGCTTGACATTCCTTATTAAATGCTTTATGTTTTTGTTGCCATTTCTTCTCACTAAAGGTTGTGTTGTATCGTTTCCCGTGCGTAGAAATTAAGCAAAGCGATTATTATTAAGTCGGAAACTTCCATAACCTTAGTGTGTTGGTTTGTATACAATCGCTGGTCCCACGTATTTTTGTTATCTCGCACAAATCGTGGCTTTCATAAAGCATTGAATGTTGAGTGGGTCTTTGGTTTGATTAGAAAATTAACCCGACTGATCGCTATCCTTTAATAGACTAATCAATCGATAACTCCGTATGTTGATATTTCGCCGGTCATATAGCATGAAAGACGTTAAAACTACACATTTTTTTTTACTGGTTTTACTATGTCATAAATGGCATATTGCATACCCATTCTAAACTTCAAGTTGTGAGTCCTACATAAATATGAACACGGGAAGCCTTTTAAAATGAAGTATTTTTTAAAGTTATTATTTAAACAGTATAATCACTCTCGGTGAAATGACAAGCACGCTGAAGTGGTTTACCGTGCAAGCCTGTGTCACAAAAAAAATAAAGATGTCAAAAACATTAAAGCAGGCATTTTTTACTCCTTGTTGACTCCTTGTTGAACCGGCAAAAAGAATTGCAATTAAAGCATTACTTGAATAATCTGAAAGTTAATCGATCAAATGCCCAGTCCCGATATCCGTTAGGTGAGGGCGGAGGGTGATCGGAAAGTCTCGTGAAGGTCGCTAGCCCTCATCAGTAAAAGAATATCAGTGCGGCCGATGCTGTCTGTGTCGTGGTGCGCGTCGTTTGTTGGGGTTGCAGAGTCTACTATGTTTGAATACAAGATTATTTAGCCAGAAATTTATAGTGACATCCGCGGCCCAAGAAAATTGAAGCGGGCGAACCCACACTACCGATAAAAGCATCTAATAACAGGTACATTGCTGCGTTGCTCGGTTACACCCGTTTATTACTGTCACGGCAGATATATTCGAACAGTTTGTTTCAGTTGTCCTGCAAACCGTGCAGTTTGCAGATCTTAACTAGAAGAGACACTATCTCCTCATCGCAACGCAGTAGATTTGTCCAGACTCCAGAAAACTTACCCACACTATGGCACAGTAAAAGGTGAGAGGAACTCAATAGTAAGGTAATTTCCGATACAGCGCTAACTTATTTTCATTATAAATATTTATATTACTGGAAAAGCTAGAAGTTTAAAAAAAAGCATAAAAGCTGCGATTTCACAGCCTACAGCACCAGTATTATGTTATCTGGGTTGAAATTTATTGCTTTTTCTTTAAATTCCCACGTTGATGAACCGATACATTCATTTTTAAAAGAAACAAATATTTAACATAAATATTCCAGTTCAGCCGGAGACAGGCATCAGTCGTGGTGATCCATGCCTTCCAACGTCTGCCTGGAGCAGACGACGCACCCACAGAAGCGATTATATAAATTTAGGCCGCACGCTGGCAACACGATTCGATCTTCACTGAAGCATTGAACACTACCGCACCCTTTTCCGCTAGAATTGTTTCCCCACCGTTAGTATGCGACAAAATAAACGCATGAATCTACGCCGTCTCGCGCGCGAACGTGGAGAGCCTATGGGGCGGCCGTTCTCCTATCCCCGCTTTGATGATGATGATAGCGCGAACGTAGCGCCACCTCTAGGTCGATCTCGAGGCCAATATAGCGATACGGTGAAACCCGTTCAGAACGAACCCATGCACAGCGAATTGTTAATATCGAACTCGCGGAAAATTTAAATAAAAATGCACGTAAAAGATACTTTTTATAACGAACAACACATTGGCTATATCGAACTTACCCCCCGGGACGCGCAAACAATCGTCTTTTAGCATGCCCCTCCCCCCCCTCCCCCCCCCCCCAAAAAAAGTAAAGGAAAGAAAGAAAATTTCAAAAGCTCAAGCTGCGAACGAAATCGAGCGAAGAGAAGTAATTCAGAAAGCAAAAAAGCTAAAAAAAAAAAAAAAAAAAACGCTGCACGCACGCACAGAAAATAAAAGCTTTGCATCCCAAAGCATTTCCCACAAAAAAAAGCAATTCAAAAACTAAAAAAAAAAAAAAAAATCTGCACGCATGCAAAGAAAAAAAAAATTCCAGCGCGTTGTTACAGGGCGGAAGCGAAGAGATGAGAAAGAAAGAGAATTAAAGGGGCCCTCCGGAGCTTTCTGAGATCGTCTGTTTAGGTTGTTATATTGCGTAGTAGGTGCAAGTTAATATGTATACAAAGTTTTAGATTACAAAACCGTTTATTAAGCAGATGGCAGCAGAAATATATCGGGACTATTTTCGCTTGGAAGACAATCCCCCATTTCCTGCCCATCGCTAAAACTTGACCAATGGAAATGCTGCATCTCGCGGTGTAGTCCGCAATTATTGTTCCAAAACCAGCGAACTATGTTTTCTCCTCGCAAGCTTGTTGCTAGGGGGTGATGCGTCGGTGCGTCGGCTCGTCTGCTTCCCGGGGCGTGTGCAGGCGTGCGTTTGCGGGGCACGTGTTCCTTCTTCTCGTGGATCCCGACTCCGAAGCCAGCTTTGCGATCCTTCCACGTCAACGAGTAAAACTTTTTATTGTAATCTGTGGAATGCGACTGCCTATTGCAGTAGCAGCGCGACGGTGCGTTGCGACGAACGACGACTGCCGAGCACAAAGTCCGGGTCCCTTGACGACGGTCCGCGCGTGTTCGAGATTCCTCCGCGGTTCGGCGGTCGGCCGCGTTGGTGACGCGCAGAGACGCCGGAATCCTTCGTTTGCCATTGGCTGACGCGTAAAGAGATGCCCCTCCCGTTTTCCGGGGTCATCTCAGAAAGGGGGGCGTGCCGGGGACTTTGATAGCAATTTTAATAGGGAAATCCGCCGCGCATGACCGTAATGTTATGATTTTTAGGATCCTTAGGGCCTGTTGATTGAGTTACCGCCATAAATAGACCATCGCAGAACGCTCCGGAGGGCCCCTTTAAGGCTCTTCGCCTTACAACGAACGCGTTGTGGAAGGTCGTTGTAAATGGTTTTTGCTATATCAAACTACTTGCGATATCGAACCGACGTAGCGTTTCTTGCTGTTCGTTATGAACGGGTTGGACTGTATATCTAACACATGGTCGTAGTTTTTGGAAAAGTGCGCGATTGAACACGGCCGACAGACATTTGACGTCATGATTCTCATTCCCTCTCCTCCTTTTCGCTTCGTCCCCCCGAGTGTGCTTACTAAGCTTAAGCCCGACTCAGCGAAAAAAAAATTGGCCCGAACTCTGCGCGAGCTTGACTGCTCTTTTCAACATGAGTCCGACCCGAACCCGGCCCGATCGAATCACGCCAGACCAGACTGGAACTCGGCCCCGACTGTTTTTTTATTAGTTCTACCTTTGTTTTACATGACACCGTTTATATTAAACAAGAATTTCCAATCTCGGAAGTTAAAAACATTTTTGTGTCTGCACAGCCATTTTATTTACTCGGGCCGTGCGCAACGGCAAATCGGATGACAAATATTGTCACAGCGTTTCAAGAGTCTTGAACAGAGCGAAGAGGATGAACGATGTTACAAAACTTTAGTTGACATGCAACTGAGGATCTCTTCATTAAACAATTATGAAAAAATACTAAAAGCAATGAGGTACATGATTATTTACGCATTAGAGCGAAGGAACAAAGTGTTATCTACACATTTCGGAGACAACCTCATCCTTCGCTGTTGAAG
This sequence comes from Ixodes scapularis, assembly GCF_016920785.2. NCBI lineage: Eukaryota > Metazoa > Arthropoda > Arachnida > Ixodida > Ixodidae > Ixodes > Ixodes scapularis. The sequence continues at coordinate 37,147,821 of NW_024609882.1, forward strand.
CACAAGTCCAGCAGAGCTGAAATTTCGCTCGCCACTCGTGCTTGTCGTTGGATGGAATACGCAGGATTCTCCGCGCGATTTGGCCGATCGAGGATTACTTTTCTTTGTGAGATTTCCGCCACCCAAGAACGTCCCCGACGTCCACACAACTGTGGTCCCTGTCTAAGGCTGTGCTCCAAATCTTACCCAAATGGATCTGAGTTACTTTGGCGGGTTGTGTCACGTGACAACACAGATAGAATGGCGCTGGACGCGGGTAAGTTTTTGAACGCCAAGGTACAAAACCTTTACCCTGGAGTAAGATCGCGTAAATTTTGCAGCACGGCCCATGCAACGTTCCACCTCGGTGTTGCTAAGGCGATAGGGCGAGATTTCTCGCTTTGTGGCCATTCTTTAAAGCCGGTGTTTTTTTCTGCTTTCGGCTTTTTT